>NC_134414.1:4420267-5069642 GCF_030867145.1 Opisthocomus hoazin | reverse complement strand
GCTGCTCCATCACCTTTCCCGGGATGGAGGTGAGGCTGACCGGCCTGTAGTTCCCTGGGTCCTCCTTCTTGCCCTTTTTGAAGATTGGAGTGACATTGGCCTTTCTCCAGTCCTCGGGCACCTCTCCTGTCCTCCAGGACCTCTCAAAGATGATGGAGAGTGGCTCAGCAATGACATCCGCCAGCTCCCTCAGCACTCGTGGGTGCATTCCATCGGGGCCCATGGATTTGTGGACATCCAGATCACTTAAGCGATCCCTCACACAGTCCTCCTCGACCAAGGGAAAGTCGTTCTCTTTGTAGGCTTCATCTCTTCCCTCCGGGGCCTGGGATTCCTGAGGGCCAGTCTTAGCACTGAAGACTGAAGCAAAGAAGGCATTCAGTAGCTCTGCCTTCTCCGCATCCTCCGTCACCAGGACACCCGCCTCATTCAGCAGCGGCCCCACGTTGTCCCTAGCCTTCCTTTTGCTGCTGATGTAGTTGAAGAAGCCCTTCTTGTTGTTTTTGACATCCCTTGTCAGCTTCAATTCCAGGTGAGCCTTGGCCTTCCTTGTCGCATCCCTGCATGCTCTCACCACGTTTCTGTACTCTTCCCAAGTGGCCTGTCCCTCTTTCCACATTCCATGGACCTTTCTCTTCCGCCTGATCTCCGCTAGAAGCTCCTTGTTTAACCATGCAGGTCTCCTGCCTCCTTTGCTAAATTTCTTTCTCAGGGGGAGGCATTGCTCCTGTGCATGGAAGAAGTGTTGTTTAAAAAGCGACCAGCACTCATGGACCCCCCTGCCTTCGAGAGCCCTGGCCCACGGGATTCCTCCCAGTAGCTCCTTGAAGAGGGATGTGCGATGTAAAAACCACCATCTCTGAAAGAGCAGCGGTGCAGCCCCTCCGATGGCATTGCTGCTTTTCAGCGAGCATGTTCAGCTGCCCCATGGGCCACAGCAAACCCACAGCCGTCACTTCTCATATCTCATGCCAACCAGGACACCTGCACGAAGCACTAACTCAGAGGCAATTTGGTTTTTAGCCTCTATTACAGCATCTATCCAATTTCTCCTGCTAAGTGAGCACCACTGATGTGTAAGTGATGCTGCTTACAGAAAGGACAGGGAGATGCACCAGGCTCTGGGCATTTCTGTATTTCTCCGCTGCTCTTACACATCAAATGATAGAATGGTTTGGGTTGGAAGGGACCTTATAGATCATCTCGCTCCAACCCCCCTGCCATGGGCAGGGACACCTTCCACCAGACCAGGTTGCTCAAAGCCCCATCTAACCTGGCCTTGAACACTGAAGGAGAGGGCAGCCACAGCTTCTCTGGGCAACGTGCCCCAGCACTCCCCATCTGTGACCACATGATGTCCATACGAGAGCACGTTTTGATAGCTCAGCAGCAGCCAACACACCACATAACACTACCTCCTATGTTTATAATGTACCAATGACACCACTGTCATCACCCTCCATAACACAGCAGCAGTATCATGAGCAGAAATTGGCCATAGCTGTGCTCCTCACCAGGTTGCTTTAACTGCTCTGTGCAACCACTTGTCAGGTGGTAGGAAGGGGTAGAGGGATGCATCAGCTGAAGTATCTTCTGCCTTGAACAAGACTATAGCTGGTCAATGGACTAAGAGAGCACCTTCACAGAATGACAGAATGTTACGGGTTGGAAGCGACCTCTGTGGGTCATCTAGTCCAACCCCCTGCCAAAGCAGGGTCACCTACAGCAGGCTGCACAGGACCTTGTCCAGGTACGTCTTGAATATCTTCAGAGAAGTAGACTCCACTACCTCCCTAGGCAACTTATCCCAGTGCTCCGTCACCCTCAGAGTGAAGAGGTTCTTCCTCATACTATACAGATTCTTTTAAAAAAGCTACAAAGCAAACATGCATTCAGTAAGTCTTACACTGTGGTATCCCAGATAGGACATGCTGCATCAGAAGGCAATAAATCCATCGACGGTCTTCTCCAGGTACCAAAATCTAGATGATTGTCACGGAAACACTGGCATAAGTCATAAACATCCAAGGAGGAATTCAGAGAGAAAACCTCAAGGAAAATCATCAGGGCAAACATCTTTCCATCTTAAGCAGAGCACCTGAGGTCATATTTGGTGTCTGTTTTGGCAACATCCATAAATCCCAAGTCTCAGATCAGCTTTCCAAGCACAGGGCACAACGCGATGGGCTGCAGCTTCCTCCTGGCTCTTCCATCAGCCACCCCTGGAAACCCTCAAATGCTGGCCCCATCCCTCTCCAAAGAAGCTCACACCAGTAACAGGTCAGAAATTGGTGCCCTCACAGCCAACTATTCAAGCCTTAAAAGTTTCTTCCTTCAGCAATGCTTATCTTCAAGAGCTTCAAGGCATCCACTGTATCTGTTCTCAGCCTTTCTTCTTCCCCAAGCTGAGCACGGCAAGTTTGAAGTCATCGCATTCTGAATACTTTCTAGGAAAGGCTTGGCTAAACCCTCTGATAACATGTAATGGATTTCCTGGGAAGCACAGGCAGCCTAGACTTCTGTCTGGAAACCAAAGATAAAGCACAATAAAATAAAAAAATACAAGAGCCTTCTCCTCAGGCTGCTGCTGCTGGAGTAAGGACAAAAGCAACATGAGATTTCTTGAACGTCAGAAACAGGACAGGCCCAGTTTTGTCCTGGCTTGTCTGGGGCTCTTTAAAGGGTTTGAAGGTCCCTTTTATCCCTACATCCTTCCCTAGCTTTAAGGTGTCGTTGCCTTTTTATTCAGTAATACCGAGCTCACCTTCCCCACTTACACTTTATGGCAAAAAGATGCATGCAGTAGCTACAAGGAGGACAGGAGAAGCAACATCTGCTATATCTAAAACGATCCAAGGGTAAACAGGAGCAAGGAGAGATGATTGGCTCCAGCGATGTAATTTTTCACCCACGTAATTAGTACAACGTATAAAGAAAAGCAGTTGGAGGGAGCACATCTGGCAGCTATAACAAGGAAATGCCACAATCTGAATAAAACCCCGGAGGCCCGTAACGTTGGAAAAGTCACAAGGCACCTTTGTGTATCCAAAGGGGGCTGGCCAGGCCATTTATCATAAGGAGCTTGCACATGGATCACTTCAAAGTTTCTGAATAAAGCAGTAATGACACAGTGCTAGAAATTCTGTAAGCCTTTGCTGTAGGAGCTAATCAATCACCTGTAAAAAGGTCAGCCCTGCTCAGGGGCCACCAATAATATTACCCAGAGCCTGAATGTGCAGGCAGACAAGCTAAGGCTGCAGAGAACACAAGTGTGACCCACCAAGTCAGCTGTGATTGCTGGTGGCATTGGTCCCTAGGTTCTCACCTCCAAACCAGAGGGCAGCCAGTGCCATCAGGAAGCCCCTAAGCACATTCACAGCTACTGGGCAGAAGTGTCCATCTTAGAATGAGTCCTGGGATTCAGAATTCATCAGTGGTGGCCACCACCAAGTCACATCACAACAGCTTGTCTTCTGTGCCTCAGTTTACCCACTTACAGAAAAAACCCCAAGCTGGCAGAGGGATTTATGCCACTTCACACACTGCAAGATAAACACAGGAGATTGTGGTTTTTATAGGCTTTCGTATTTTGGCTGAATATTAGCAGTTCCATTTATTAACACTGAAACATCACACTGGGGAGGGCAGGGGTGCACTTGTAGAGCACTTGAGCATGAACTGGTCGGCTTGGGAAATCCTCAGTTTGCTCCCACTCCAACACGCCCATCTGCTGCAGAGCCCTTGGGTCAGGGAGGTTGAGCTGCTCTGCCAAGCCCCATTAATTTTTTATTGCCCTAAAATCAGAGCAGCCCCAGAAAGGTGTTCATACCACTTCTCGGCATTTTCGCCAGCAAAGGCATAAAAGTCTGTTTGCCAAGAGGGAGGGCGAACGAAGGAACACTCCTGGCCCAAGGTGCTTCCAAGAAGCCTCTAATATCTAGCTAGTGCTGCCCTTCTATTGATCAGGTACCAGTGACCCTCAAAGCGCGATCCATCAGCACATGACACAGCAGCTCCTGAACTCCACGAACCGTGGAGCATCTGCTGCTGGGTTCAGAAGAGCCGACGCACTACAAGGCATTTCTCCGGGCTTGACAGGTCTTCACCGATGGGAACAGCAAGCCTACAAAACACCAACAGCAACAAGGAAGCATCTCTGCTACAATTACTGAATACCACTGTCGGAAAAGGATGAAGGCAGATAGGGAGAGGTTGCAGCAGCTACTGGAAGGGCCAGAGAAGCCACGTGGGACCAAAAGACAACATACGAGGACACATGCCTAGGGAGGGGACAACAAAAAAAGCAAGGACATCTGCTGGCACATAGAAATGGATTTTAAACACAGCAGTGGGGAAGAGTCACCCAACAGCAGTGATGGAAGGAGGGGTTGGTTGCAGGAGCAGCTCTCCCAACACCAGCAGCTGGTGAGTAGAAGCATCCAGCATTTCCAGCTCTTGGCCCAGGTCCCTGTTCTGCTCCCATCAGCAGCTAACTGGGATCTCTGAAAAAGGAAGGCGGCAACACTATAAATGTGTGAAAATGAGTTTTAACAATATGAGGTTTCTGAGGCACAGGGGCTTTAAACAGTCTACGTTCATATATCCATCAGCCCTACAAAGCCACACTCTGTAAGATAAGAGAAAATTTAAGCTGGATTCCGAACAAGTTGTGTTTTTAAGGACAACAGAACATTGATGTTATACCCCAAATGCAACCCTGTAAACCCACGTTGCGTTGACCATCAGTCCTGATCACTCTGAGCTTTCAAAGAGATCCACTCCTGAGCTTGGATATGCATCTCATTAGCTCCGGTTTCACCATCTTTCCAGGTTCTTAACAAGGGTTTGGTTTCTTAGATGCTCAGGTTAACACCTGTGGGATTAGAGCATTCAGAAAACAGTGAGATTTCTGTCAGCATAAAACTTCATCGCTAATACTGCTCCTCTCACTCACAACATCTCAGGGGTGCTCACAAGAGGAACAGGAAGAAGAAAAGAGATTGTACAAGTACTCTGAAGTGCACCATTCACAAAAAGCTCTTGAAGAGACCTGCATTTAAATGTTATACATGGCATTAAAGAGCAGATCATCATAGGGATCTTGCAATTTCAGTCACCTAGGATCAAAGCTGCCAATTCTGGGTTCATGCCCAGCTGATGGTGGCCCCGTAACCAAACCAGGCACCTATCCTTGCCTATTCTTGGCAATTTTCTGGAGGAAAAGATAGTTTTGTAAACAATGGGAAGCTTCCAAGGGAAATGGGGGAGACAAGAAAAGCTCCCAGTTACATTTTGTCTGACCCAACATGTGTCTCAGAAGGGTTTGTGGTTGGGAAATACAGTATCAGCCATGCCTGCCGCTAAGCAGAGAAGCCAAAGCCCTTTGCAAATGGTGATAGTATTTTGTCCTCTCTGACAGGGAACTAAATAAAATAAAAATAAAGATCCCAAGATTTTTCAATAAACAGTAAGTGCAAAAAAACCCAGCCAGACAATAAAACTGGCTACTTCTATGTTTTGGATAGATAAAACTACCACTGCAATTTTCTTCTGCAGAATTTCTCTTTCCCCGCTCTCACCTAGGATGATTTCCCGGGTGTGATATTTGCTGTGTACAGACAGCATGGTTTTGGAAGCAATAAAAAAAAACCTGAACGAAACCAGTCGATAGATTTAACTTCATGTTCATACAATGCAACCTTATCAACATCTCCCATGTGGATACTGATCTTGCAACATCTCTGGGTGGATTTTAAACGATGCTGCAGCCTGCCCTGGACTCTACTGGGAGCAAGAGCTGTTCTGGTGTTCTAATACCCAGCAGCAGTTCATTTGGGGTGAAGCACACAAATTTCGCACAGAGCACTGTGTTTATACACTGCAATTAGCAGGGCCGCTCTCTCTGCGTTTGTTTAATTGCCGGTGATCCATCAACGGGAGGGTGGTATCTGGGAGCTACCTCAGAAGCTGCCGCCTGAACTTCAGACCCTGAAAAGCACATACAGCAACTGCAAGCCAAAGTTTATTCACTCCCAGTTTGTGTTCAGGGCGGCGATGCACTGACCCCGTAAGAACTTCCTTGGCTGAACACCTGACAAACAAGCCGCAGTCGGATCAGAAATTGCTTTCTCACACCAGCTACGGAGATTCTAAGAGTCTGAGTCTCAGCAAGACCATTTCTGCTTTTTTATATGCCTTTTGTTAAAAAAAAAAAAACATTAAAAATTTAAAAAACATGAAAGGGGATCTTGGCATTAAAGCTGAGGGCACACAATAGAAAGGAGTTCTGCAGCTATTCAAAATTTAAAAAGGAGACCAAGCGTGCAGGTTGGGTGCCTTCAGCTCCCCCCGCTCCAGTCTCTAAAGGTCAGAGGAAAGCAAGAGACAATTACAATTCTAGCAAGCGGCCTCCCAAAAAACTCAGAACTCAAGCTTACAATTAAAATTTTCATTTTCATGTAAATTTAATGTGTAGTAGAAAGCCTGATCTGCATATTTTTGGGGGAAAAGGAAAGGAATTATTAAAACTCTGTTGCGCTACAGCACATTTCAGCAAAGAAACATTCAGAGCCATCAGCAGAAGGTTTCAAGGACACAAGTGAGTCGTAACCCAAGTTTAGGTGAAGGCCTTTTATCCCGGAAAGTCTGATCTGTTAAAAAGACAGCAGAAGACCATGCTGTAGCCTACACTAAAAATAAAAAATGCTCTTTGACTATGTGCCTTAATTTCTGATAATTAAGGAGTGTAAAGATAACACGTCTATACCCTGCTCCTTCCTTCCCAGGTAGCTCTAGATTTTTGCAAGACTTCAGACCTCTCAAGTATCCCATACCCGCCTTTATAGAAACAATGCTCAGGAAAACACGTATTATACCACAGTTGCCTCTACTCCGGGCTTGCAGTGGCTGAGTTCCTACAGGGTCAGATACTGGGCAATACAAGAAGTATTATCATCAACATGCCACTGCCTTTGCGTAAAGCAAACAGGCACCTCAGTTTTAGTATGGTATTTTCCTGGCTAATCCCCTACAGATACACCTAAATATTGTGACTGGAATATATCAGCTAGAGACAATTAGGATATGTAAAACTTCCTATCCCCATCCAATACACCTTGGGATCTTGGCAAGATTTCCCACCCATCCCAGAAGTCCTCTCATGCAGACCAGAGATCTCTAAACCTCGATGAATGATAGAATGATTTGGGTTGGAAGGGACCTTAAAGATCACCCAGTTCCAACTCCCCCGCCACAGACCGCTTCCACCAGCCCAGGGTGCTCAGAGCTCCATCCAACCTGGCCTTGAACACTGCCAGGGAGGGGGCAGCCACAGCTTCTCTGCGCAACCTGGGCCAGTGTTTCACCACCCTCATGGGGAAGAATTTCTTCCTAATATCTAATCTAAATCTGCCCTCTTTCAGTTTAAGACCATTACCCCTTGTCCTGTCATTCCATGCCCTTGTAAAAACATCCTCTCCAGCTTTCTTGTAGGCCCCTTCAGGCACTGGCAGTTGCTCTAAGGTCTCCCCGGAGCCTTCTCTTCTCCAGGCTCAGCAGCCCGAACTCTCTCAGCCTGTCCTCCCAGCAGATGGGTTCCAGCCCTCGGATCATTTTTGCAATCAATGCTAGGAGTACCCTGTATTTTGTGTAAGTCCATCCCTGCTTCAGAGCTTCTCTCAACTGCAGAGATTGGAGTTTACAGTCCAAGTGGTCCTGAATTTGAGTGATACCATGCAAGGCTCTCCCACCCAATCCAGAGAGGTGGAGGGATGCCAACACTGGTTTGCAGCCCATAGAAGTTACTTGCTTGTTCAAACAGCCAAGGACTATTTGGCAGCTACAAAAAAGAGGTTTCTCACTTCTCTTTTACACATATCCTGCAGTTCCCACCCATTTTCTGCAGTATTCAGGCACATGCAAATAGCCCTGTCCAACAGAGGACAATTAGACTTCATTTGCACTTTTCCCTCCAAACAGAGGGCTGCAATCTCTCATTCCAGCACTAACACCTGCAAGGCACTTTACTGACAACAAGATGGGAACAGATTCTTCATACCTTGGTTTTGCATAGCCTGTAGCTAATTTTAGACTTTCTTCTCTTGCTCCTGCAATAGCTAATTTTTAATTAATGAATTTAATTCTTAATTCTCCACTTCAGCATTCAACAAAGTGGAAGTTGAGTCCTTGTGTAAAACTTAACAAGACCATTTCAGAGACTGGACATATTTGTAAGCCTAGCTCAGGTACTTCAAACACAACAAATTCCTTTCTAGCACTAGAAACACAATTGAAATTCCAAGTAGAATTGGAAGTCTGCCACTGATGTTTTTTTGGTAAAGTCAGTCAGCACAAGCAGAGCTAGATTTCACTGAAAAATTAAGTCAATGGCAATTTTTCTATGGAAAGCATAAAAAAGAAGCATAATGTTCTGGTTCCTAAGGCATACGGAATAAGGAGTTTTGAGTATTTAAGTTAGTACATGCACACATGCCAAGACATTACATCCCACCATTTTCCTGAAAAAACAAAAGAAAAAAAAAAAAATCTTAAAAACCCAACTACGCCCTCCACTACGGATGTGCCTGGGTATTTCTCAAAGGAAACTTCTGCTGGCTCAGAAGCAGTCACTCAGACTAAGCTGGCCAGACTGAAAGAAGAGGAGAAACAGCACAAACATTTCTACTTTGCAAAAGGAAATATGTTTTGCTCTGCACAAACACAAGCCGTGACTTCTCAATTCGCATGGGAGCTCCCGGCCAAGCTGCACCACCAACAATCAATGCAATTCAGAACCAGGAGCATTTTTGGCATGGGATCTGCCGCCTAGAAGTGTTTTCTCCTTAACAGCTTCTTTTCCAGAGGACAAGCACTCCACAGACAGGAATATCCCTGGTTGTAGACTTAAAACACAAAACAGAGAAGCTAACTGTCACCAGAGCAAAATCCAGCCCTCAAAAAGCAATGAAACGATCTCCTGGGAGCATCGCCAGAAGAAGTGAGATTTAAGCTTTGGGTTTTTTCTTCTTCAAATAGTAAGCACACTAGAAAAACAACCCAGACAACACGAGAGCACAGAAGAACAGTAATACACAACCATTACCCAGCAGATGTAACAAAGGGCAGCTTTGACAGCAGTTTTTTCACACTTCTTCCTATAAACACATCAGGTCTTACGAGACCCCGTCTCGCAGCCCCAGACATCAGGGAAGGCACAAGTCCAGCCCTGCTGCCTGGATTCCCTCTGTCAGAGCTCTTAAAAACTGCATTTTTCCAGGGGAGGGAAAAGTCACCTCTAACAGCTCTCCCGTTTATCCCCAGCTAGTTCTCACCTCCTCCTGCCTTTCCCTACCTACAAACTTATTTTCACATGCACAGATGCTAAAAAGTACACAGAAATACAGATCCTGTGCATCCAGCCAAAAAAACACAAGCACACCAATAAGACACAGAGCAAGGAGCAGAACTGAAGTCTCCCCCAGTACCGAAACAAAAATACAGATTTGGCCAAACCCATACTACTCAATCCCTTTGAGGACCATGACCAGCTAACTGTGCCCATTTACTACATCAACCACACGGTGAGAACTTCTGACAGACCTCCAAGCCATGGGGCCAGTGACTTCCATGGTCTATTCAAGCCAATAAAAAAAAAAAAAAATAAATCAAATATCCAGCACTTTCAACCAAGACCCTCTGCCCATCCCAAAGTCACTGGGAAGAGGTGATGCGGTCAAGCTACCCACCTTGGTGGTGTCATCATGTGACCGCTGGTACCGTTTCCAGCGGCAGCCGTAGATGCCCGTCAGACAGGACAAACATAGCTGCGGCTCGTAGTACTGCAGCGGTTGGTGTTTAACCATGCTCCTTCCAGCCCCTCAGGAGCGAGGTATCAGAAATCCATCAGGTCCTGGGAGAGCCCTTCAGCAAGAAGAGAAAAGAGGGAGGGGGGAAAAAAAAAAAAATTAAGAATGCCAAGCAATATTTCAATACATTAACAAGCAATATTATAATTAACCATGTCCTCTGGCTATTGAGGAATGCTAATCAGATCTATTCCCAGCCCTGCCAACATCTCCGGCTTGTTACTCAACAAGACCGAGAAGTTTAATTAGTTTGCAAGTTTTATTTCCTTGTGCAGTTTCTCCCACACCACTAAAAGCAAATGTATTCACAGGAGTTATCAGTAAGAAAAGCTGCACAAGGACGAGAGCAGTAGACGGATTATCTGGAGCCCAGATAATTAGATTTTTGTGAATGATTGAAACGTACAGAACCATACTCTCCACAAGCACAACCTTAAAATTGATTCAGAGACCTCTGCAGAGTTGAAACCCAGCCAAGTTAAATCAGTTTATCTTGAGCATCCTATGGAGCCTACAAAACAGTCCCAGACGAGGATCTAACACTTCCGTGCATGCTGGAAGAGGCGGATATTCCCCACTCCCTTTACCAAGCATCTCCAACAAGCACTCGCAGGGATGCGGAGCTGCTTGGAGCCTTCACCCAGGAGAAAGATCCCCTCTCCACCAAACAGCGCTCACTCCGAAAGGAGCAAGCTGACTCCGGCGCAGTTTCTCTATTTGCCATGCGTGGGAACATCACCGTTTCGAGAGAAAGTACTCCGCTCCATCGATTACATGCTTTGTGCGTCACAGGGCTCTTTTTTAAAATATATTTAGATGCTCACTTTTGTCTCTGGTGAGATTCGTATCAGGAACAGACCGAGTAATCGTACGCTCTTACTAATTCATAGAATCAGCGTTCGGGGATAGGAACCTCAAAGCAAATATTTGCCGGTCCATTGGCGTCACGCTGCTCGCAGCTGTACTCAGCTCCCACCGCGGGTTTTCCCCAGGTTCCTGGTGCACAAGCGTACACCCACAGCCCCACATATTGCTGCTGCGTGGATAGTCAGTGGATTGAGAGTGATGCTCAACAGCAGCTGAGCTTGCAGAGTGCTTGGCTGCCTTTGCAGAACGTGCCTGGTAGGTGGGCAGTAAGGAAGTCTCACCCTCCCTAGGGGAAACACTTCGTTTCCTCACACACATGATCCCCAGTGCCCAGGTCTTGCAAAAAGCTACGACAGCTATGAGTATCACAGAATCACAGAATGGTAGGGTTTGGAAGGGACGGGTCATCTAGTCCAACGCCCCTGCCAAAGCAGGGTCACCTACAGCAGGCTGCACAGCACCGCGGCCAGCCGGGTCTTGAATATCTCCAGAGAAGGAGACTCCACAACCTCCCTGGGCAGCCTGTTCCAGGGCTCCGTCACCCTCAGAGTGAAGAAGTTCTTCCTCATGTTCAGACGGAACTTCCTGTGCTTCAGTTTGTGCCCATTGCCCCTTGTCCTGTCACTGGGCACTACTGAAAAGAGCTTGGCCCCATCCTCCTGACACCCACCCTTCAGATATTTGTAAGTATATATTAGGTCCCCAGCCTAGATGTAGCAACATCCTCGCTGACATCAGCAAAGTGTGACAGGGCTTAAGGAGATAACCCAGCCACCGAAAAACCTTTCATTGACATGTCCCACGGAAGGAAGCCTCCAAGGATGGGGTTGACTATCTTTCATCATAGCTGACGCATAAGGGGATGCTGCAGGCGTTGCAAAGACTGTGGCAGAATCTAGAAATGTCAGCAGGGACAGACAGCTCAGCCCTTCCAGCTTCTGTCCTTCTTTGTGCCCATTTACAATCTGTGCTTTGTACCAACAGCCTAGGACAGCCCTGTCCTGGCTTTTTCTCCTCAGGACTCAGCATCCAGGAAGCAGATGGATTTTGTTACTTGGCTGTTGTGGTTTCAAAGCCCATGAGACCATTACCACGTTGTCTCCAGCGCCCACAACCCATAGGTCCTCTGCCTTGCTCTTGTGCAGACACACAAAGCAGAGCTTTGTCCTTTCAGCAAACCGCTTTACAATGCTCTGGGCATTGACCCAGGCAGAGGACACGAGACATGCAGGGCCTGCACATCATTTCATAGCTGGCCCGGATCCCCACGTGGTTTTGGTCATCCCCTCAGGGAGGACGTGCAGGACAGAGGCACAAACACATCCAGCCTGGAACGAGAGCTATTTGCTGATCACGTCACACCGTGCTCTCCCAGCTCATCTGCCCCTAAGCGCTGCTGTGCCACCTCCATGGCCTCGTGCTTGAGGTCACCTCCCTGCCTGCATTTCATCCATTCTCATGCTATTTACAAAGCTCTGCATTAGTCACTGCACAAGTTGCCTCCTATCTTCATCTTTTGGATTTTCCCTACAAAATGAGCTCCCCAGTCTGCCTTCCCCATGCGCCAGCAGCACACTGTAGGCAACATCAACTGTCAGAATAGGACAGAAATGCTGAGGACATGCAAAGTTAGATGCTATTTAAGGGTCTTGGACAAAGCTTTAATCTCTGCCCTGAAGATCCTAAGCAGCAAGTGACATACAAGATGTTGTGGGACATATGCAGGACATAAAAATTCTGCACAGCCTATTAACATCTCCATTGCCAATCACCATATTACCATCCCAAAAACCTAGCAGGCTACAGTCCTTAGAAGAAAACCTTCCTGAACTAATCTCCGAAGGGCAGCACCTCTCCTGATTTCCACCTCTTCCTGCTTTAGTCCTGCGAGGCAAGAGGGCAGACAGACCACCCCTATCTAAAACGCTTTGACCACAAGTTTTATTTGCTAGTGTACAAAAATTCCATTGCAAACTCAAATGCAAGCACTACACTCGAGCATTTCATCACTCTTCTGGGAAGCCCTCAGCTGTTCTCCAGCCCAGACACCTGGAGAAGTGGGGCTGTACACCAGCCACATGCATACAGAGTGCCAAAGCTGGCAAACCCTGGCTTTTCAAACACAAATTCGACTCATCTGAAGTTGCAAGAGCCTGGGAGCAAAGGCTGTTCTTCAGGGAAATAATATAGCTTGTGTTATGGATCCATCATTCCTTTAACAAAGTTGAAGGTCAAGCACTTATCATGAAGTCCCTAGCTGAAACCTCACAGCACTTCCTTGCACGTGGCTGGGAAGAGAACAGGGTGAGCCTGGGCAAGCACCACAAGTTAGCAGGTACACAGAGAGTTCTAATCTCGGGGCTGTCACCAGGATCCCCCATTCAACCTGTTCAAGACACAGACCTCCCTCTCGTGACTGGGAATCCAAAGGTACAGGTTAAAGGCATGAACTTTGCAGCACTACCAGCGATAGGGGAGGTACCAAAGCCTTTTCAAACAGCATTGCTTTAGTAAGGTATGAGCACACTTCAGAGCTGGAGGGGGGCCAGCAATCAACCTTTCTCCCTGAAGAAAAATCCTACTAGGAGCCAACAGCAAGGGTAGATGCAAAAACTTTGAGTTTATTGTCCAGTTCTGGAAAGCACCTACCAAACTCCCACAGCAGCATCTAATCCAGCATCTCCCAGTCTCTCAGCAGAGGTCAGGAGGGACACAGGTGTTTTCAGTACAAAAGGGCAAACCCAAAAACACACCTGTCCACCAACACCATCACCAGAAGGCACTGCTGGAGGGTTTGAAGAGCAGCAGAATCCACCAAAAACAACAAGAAGATAAAGATTACAAGCAAGGGAAAATACAGATGAAAAGGCTCTATAAGCCACCAAATGAAGCTCCCACATTGGTTCCTCTTGCTGAACACCAGCACAGGCAGATGCTACGGGAGCCCACAGATTCAGGCTGCTCTGCATAAAAGCAGCCAGGAGAAGCACAAAGAAGAAATCCAACAGGAGTCTTAAAAAAAGCAGTTGCTAAATGCAGCTGAATTGCATGAGACCCAACCTACAAGCCTGAAATCATTCCCACTTCTCTATGAAAGTCACCAGCAGATGCACAGAAGCCCATAACAGAAAGAGAAGCACAGCACCCATTCTCCCCACCACACACCGATGCCCAAGTAGTAACAGGAGATGCAAGAAGAGACTGAAGTACAGTGAGCAAGATGCTGCTCGAGAGAAAGCACGCTGATACCATCTGTCCTTGCTTGGCCAAGATCACAGACTGAATACTGGCTTCTCCTGCTTCCAGAAAGTGATTTAATAGAGATAAACAGAAAGTCCATACCTTACAATCACTCTTCCCATGACATCTACAGCTCTGAGGTGGAGAAAGCAGGCTATGAATGATTCAAACCTCAGCTGGTTAGCATTACATACAGAAATGAAAACAGGAAGCAAGACAACACACATTAATTATTCAAATTCAGCAACACACAGCAGAAGGCAGGGGGGAAAAAATAAAATAGAAAACACAAACCCACACAAGCTATCAACCTTGACTTTAGAGACGCATCATCTGCCAACGGCTACAAACTTCTTAGAGCTGAATAACTGAGTTTACCAGCTAGCTTGTCCAAAAAGGGGGAGGCAGGGTAGAGTCCACCCACAAATACAGCAGGAGCATTTTCTGAAGGCTCCAGGATGTCTAATTAGCACACACTGCATTCCTGAGATACTGGACTGTAGGTATCCGTTACAGCCTGCGACACATTATTCCTTTCCAAACAGCTTCGGAGCATTAAAAAAAGCACACGAATTCAAGTCGCAAATTTAAAAGGTAAGCTCTCTGGGGAGAACTGGCCTAAAAATTTGGATTTTTGTCTCCGAGTTAACTCCTCCATCCCTGTAGCCTTAGAGCAATACTCATACATGCAATGGAGAGGGAACAGAGCAATCAGGACCAATTGTTAAACCAGCTTAACGCTCTCAATTTAGTGAGGGGAAGAGCGACAGCAGGAGTCCTGAAGTGCACCAAATAAATAATGTGAATGAAGCCATGGAATAGCAGGTTTAATAGCATCTAGCCCTTTCACAAGGCTTAGTACAGTCGAAGCCCTCCCCTCCAATCCCCCTTCAAGTTTTTTTTCCTATTAGCCCAGTTTCACGCAGGTCACACTGATCTCATTCAGCATCTTGGGACAAATCTTTTAATAGACCATAGACAAGCAGCTTACCACACATCCAGCAACACTACCGCCAGCACTATGCTGAATACCCATGGGGTTTGGGGTGGGAGAGATGAGAGCTAGGGGTTCCTGCCTGCCTTACCTTGACCTGCTACCTCCACAGTTCTTCCACAGCCCCTAGGCTGGTTCAGTACAACAAGCACATGACTTCACTCCTAAATTGGATCAGCGCATTCAGGATAGAACCAAAACATAGCCAAGGATGCTTTGATGCATGCTTATCGTTTTGGTTTCGGCTGCCGCCGGCAACAAAAGCGCCACGCGGCCGCCCCTCCCCCCGCCGCGGTGCGGAGGAGAACGAAAAGAAAAGCGGCAGAAACCGGCGGGTCGGGGTAAGGGCAGTTTAACAGAACAGCAGACAGAGGGAAACAGGAACAACAACGGCACAAATAAGGAGAAAACACGACAACGAACCTCACAACCCAGCCAGCCGCTCTCCCGGACAGGTCCGGTGCTGCGCCCTCCCGAGCCGCGAGTGCGTGCCCGCCGCGCCGCCCCCCCCCACCCCCGGAACCCCGCGTGACGTCACAACGCATGGAACACCGGGCTCTGGCCGGGTGGGGTCAGCCCCAACCGCCGGCTGTGCCCCTGCCTGGAGTCCCGTGAAAATTAACCCTGTCCTGGCCGAACCCAGGACACTTACGAATCCTGAAGTTTAAGGAGATGCCGGAGTGTGCAAACCCAAGCACCTGGGGAGAGGAGGACACCCGTGGTCTTCAACATCTCCATCCCTCAAGATGTGGCTGGAAAGACCCAGCAAATGGCAGTTGTTGGCTTTCCATGAGGAGGCTCCCATGGCTTCAGATAGGCAGATTGGTTTGGAGGGTGCGGGAGACAGCAGAGAAATGCTGTCACAGAGCCATACCTCCACGTACTCCTTCCGTATCTGAAGAGACCAAAAGGCCACCACAGCTGTGGGACACTCAAAAAGCCGAGCAGGGTCCAAGCACACAAGATGCAATCTCTCAAAAAATCAGGCCCAAGGAAACTCGCCCCTCTTGCAATGCAAATAAACACAGAAAATATAAACTCCAAGGCTGTTTGAGATTTATTTTTTTTTTTTTAGCTAACCCATTTTAAAAGAGCTTTGACAGATTCTACCAATTTCCACATTAAAAGAAGAGGTTTTGCTCTCATTGGTGACTCATGGGATCACTGTTTATCAAGAGGCTCTGTATAATTTCAACATCTCCATCTGTTATTAAAATTGCTATCTAGCTAGTTACACTTAAAACCTTGTTAAGCAAATAATCACCTATATCAATTAGATAACATCACTGATAACCAGTTTTCCCTACTGATATTCTTGTAAGCCTTCTTGTCAATTGTTTCCCTAATTACACTGGAAAATCCTGATTTTCCTTAAATACTTT
The DNA here is from genome assembly GCF_030867145.1 of Opisthocomus hoazin. Lineage (NCBI taxonomy): Eukaryota > Metazoa > Chordata > Aves > Opisthocomiformes > Opisthocomidae > Opisthocomus > Opisthocomus hoazin. The sequence continues at coordinate 5,053,296 of NC_134414.1, read as the reverse complement.
TAAGTAATAGCAGTAAAGCTCTTCCAAAGCAAACCCTCAAGCTCTATGCACAAAAAAAAGAAATCCTTTCTATTGCCCAGACAGAACTGAAATGATTTAAAGCATTAGACAGAACTGATGTAAATTCTTGTGACTTTCACAGACTCTTCATGGTTTTCATAGCAATTTTTTCTTTAATATACTGAACTCATCCAAACCGAAGTCATGCAATTTCGCTTTCCCTGACTTGGAAGATGGAAATGGAAGAGGGACAATATCCCCATCTGTTTAACAGCAGAACAACTGACAGAGGGATGTTTGCTACAGCCGTTCCCACAGGAGGAAATCTATATGCACACACACTGAGTAGTACTTTCCACATTTTGTTGGCCCAGACCCAGAACATCTCAACTTGCAAGATCAAGATTTAATTTCAAGGCAGGAACAGCAAGAGAACACCCCAAAGACATTAACGGCCTCAACTGCCGAGATGATGCATTTCAGTGGTGGAAGGTGCCCAAGTAACAGCTGTGATGACCCCCCTGGTAGCTGAAGACTTCTTAATGACCCAGTGAGGCTGTTCTTTCCAATGCATTGTTTATGCCCTGCTCTGGAAATTGGGTTGGGTTAAAGGTCTCCCACCCACTTTTCTCAAGTTACAAACATTCCGTTTTACACAGATAACACTGAAGAGCGCCTGCACAAATAAAAGCAGCAGATGCGTTAAAATGCTAGTTACCATTTTTGATTTTTCCCAGGCTAAAAACCATCAACAAAAAAAATAAAGTGTTCCTTGCCATGTGCATTTGTGCATGTAAGTGGAGTCTTTTAAATGAGAACTGAGGCAGTACAGCACACATTGGCAAAACACCCCTGCCCTAAAAGTCAAATGCTGCTGCCTCAATGATAGAAAACAAGAAAAAAGTAAAAAAAAATTGGAAAGAGGGGTCTACGGGCCTTGTCTTGGTTGATCAGAGAAGTCTTACACCTCTGAAGGGGAACATCACTGTCACCCTGATACCAGGTGATGCCAAAACCCTGTGCCTACGTCCCAATGCAGAGCGACAGCCTGCAGAGCCACTTTGATTCACAAAGTGGCAAGAGATAACCCAAACAGTCAGGATCTGGCTGACGCACAGCCCCTGTGGGTCTGACCTGTTGTTTATTGTTCTTAAATTTTTTTTGTTTTAAATTAACGCTTTGAAACTAGGGCAGCATGTAGTTTGGGGGTTGTACACTTCCAGTTAATGAGAATTCAGACTTCAAAAAGACAAACACTTCAAAAGGATTACAAAAGAGAAACTTAGACTTTAATCTCACTAAATAAATAAGCACAGTACATACTAACGCCCTCTGCAATCTAGCTTCTTAACGTTTTCCACAAACTAAGGGCACATTGAGTACCTAGGATTTTAAAAAGCATTGTAGAAGTGGAACAGGACACCAGAAAAACCTGTACAAACTTCTCGCAGAGCAATAACCAAATGCAATCTCTGTTTTCTGCACAAGCTTGAGCCTTTGCAAGAAACCTTGCAAGAGAAGGCCTCAGCACAGCTCTGAGAACCCATCACCTGATATAGTCAAAGTCGTTGAGAAGAGCCCGGTTCTCTCCTCCTCCCAAGCCAGGAAGCAACCAACACCAGCTACGCAGATCTTTATAATATTTGTAGGACTGTGCAGTATTTTTTTTCTGTGATGGCAGCAGTGGTGGTCACACCTGGCCTGACTTTGGGTTGTACCTGCACTGGCACATCATGGCAGAGTCCTGTCCTATAAGCATGCCCTTAAGGAGGTGGATCACAGCATGTGGCAAACTGAGTCACAGTCAGAAAATTCCCCAACTAGTTCAGTTTGTATCTAAATAGCAGTTTCCTTCTGTACATCCTCAAAAGACAGCAGGAATAAGGTGCTGCAATAACCCCAGGTGCCAGCTGTGATGTCCAAGACGAACATCAAGCTACTTCCTTTGTCTTGGCAAAGAGCATGAGGGATGGACAAGGCACAACAATCCAGTTACAGAATCACAGAATGGTAGGGGTTGGAAGGGACCTCTGGGGGTCATCTAGTCCAACCCTCCTGCCGAAGCAGGGTCACCTACAGCAGGCTGCACAGGACCTTGTCCAGGCGGGTCTTGAATATCTCCAGAGAAGGAGACTCCACAACCTCCCTGGGCAGCCTGTTCCAGGGCTCCATCACCCTCAGAGGGAAGAAGTTCTTCCTCATGTTCAGACGGAACTTCCTGTGCCTCAGTTTGTGCCCATTGCCCCTTGTCCTGTCACTGGGCACCACTGAAAAGAGCTTGGCCCCATCCTCCTGACACCCACCCTTCAGATATTTGTAAGCATTTATAAGGTCCCCTCGCAGCCTTCTCTTCTCCAGGCTGAACAAGCCCAGCTCCCTCAGCCTTTCCTCGTAGGAGAGATGCTCCGGTCCCCTCATCATCCTTGTAGTCCTCTGCTGGACTCTCTCCAGTAGCTCTTCATCTTTCTTGAACTGGGGAGCCCAGAACTGGACACAGTACTCCAGATGAGGCCTCACCAGGGCAGTGTAGAGGGGAAGGAGAACCTCCCTTGACCTGCTGGCCACACTCTTCTTGATGTACCCCAGGATTCCATTGGCTTTCTTGGCAGCCAGGGCACACTGCTGGCTCATGGTTAACCTGTCGTCCCCCAGCACTCCCAGGTCCCTCTCCGCAGAGCTGCTCTCCAGCAGGTCCACCCCAAGCCTGTACTGATGCATGGGGTTGTTCCTCCCCAGGTGCAGGACCCTGCACTTGCCCTTGTTGAACCTCATCAGGTTCCTCTCTGCCCAGCTTTCCAGCCTATCCAGGTCACGCTGAATGGCAGCACAGCCTGCTGGTGTATCTACCACACCTCCCAGTTTGGTGTCGTCAGCAAACTTGCTGAGGGTACATTCTAACTCTTCATCCAGGTCGTTGATGAAGAAGTTAAACAAGACTGGGCCCAGTACTGACCCCTGGGGGACACAACTTGTTACCAGCCTCCAACTAGACTCAGCGCCGCTGATGACAACCCTCTGAGTTCTGCCATTCAGCCAGTTCTCTATCCACTTCACCGACCACTCATCCAGCCCACACTTCCTCAGCTTCCCTAGGAGGATATCATGGGAGACTGTGTCGAAAGCCTTGCTGCAGTCAAGGTAGACAACATCCACGGCTCTCCCTTCGTCTACCCAGCCAGTCATGTCATCGTAGAAAGCTATCAGATTGGTCAGGCATGATTTCCCCTTGGTGAATCCATGCTGACTACTCCTGATAACCTTCTTTTCTTCCACTTGCTTCATGATGGCCTCCAGGATAAGCTGCTCCATCACCTTTCCCGGGATGGAGGTGAGGCTGACCGGCCTGTAGTTCCCTGGGTCCTCCTTCTTGCCCTTTTTGAAGATTGGAGTGACATTGGCCTTTCTCCAGTCCTCGGGCACCTCTCCTGTCCTCCAGGACCTCTCAAAGATGATGGAGAGTGGCTCAGCAATGACATCCGCCAGCTCCCTCAGCACTCGTGGGTGCATTCCATCGGGGCCCATGGATTTGTGGACATCCAGATCACTTAAGCGATCCCTCACACAGTCCTCCTCGACCAAGGGAAAGTCGTCCTCTTTGTAGGCGGCTTCTCTTACCTCCGGGACCTGGGATTTCTGAGGGCCAGTCTTAGCACTGAAGACTGAAGCAAAGAAGGCATTCAGTAGCTCTGCCTTCTCCGCATCCTCCGTCACCAGGACACCCGCCTCATTCAGCAGTGGCCCCACATTGTCCCTAGCCTTCCTTTTGCTGCTGATGTAGTTGAAGAAGCCCTTCTTGTTGTTTTTGACATCCCTTGCCAGCTTCAATTCCAGGTGGGCCTTGGCCTTCCTTGTCGCATCCCTGCATGCTCTCACCATGTTTCTGTACTCTTCCCAAGTGGCCTGTCCCTCTTTCCACATTCCATGGACCTTTCTCTTCTGCCTGATCTCCGCTAGAAGCTCCTTGTTTAACCATGCAGGTCTCCTGCCTCCTTTGCTAGATTTCTTTCTCAGGGGGATGCATTGCTCCTGTGAATGGAAGAAGTGTTGTTTAAAGAGCGACCAGCACTCATGGACCCCCCTGCCTTCGAGAGCCCTGGCCCACGGGATTCCTCCCAGTAGCTCCTTGAAGAGGGCAAAGTCAGCCCTCCTGAGGTCCAGGGTTTTGATCCTGCTTATCGCCCTGCTTCCTCCATGCAGGATCCTGAACTCGACCATTTCATGGTCACTGCAGCCGAGTCTACCTCCAACCTTCACATCCTCCACCAGTCCCTCCTTGTTTGTTAACACAAGGTCCAGCAGCGCGCCTTTCCTTGTTGGTTCCTCCACCACTTGCATCAGAAAGTTGTCATCGATGCTCTGCAGGAACCTCCTGGATTGCGCCTGCCTAGCTGTATGGTCTTCCCAGCTGATGTCAGGGTGGTTGAAGTCCCCCATGAGAACCAGGGCCTGTGACTGAGGCTGCTTGCAGCTGCCTGTAGAAGGCCTCATCAACCTCTTCCTCCTGGTCAGGTGGCCTGTAGTACACACCCACCCTAATGTCACCCTTATGAGCCTGTCCCTTAATTCTAACCCACAAGCTTTCAACTTGTTCCTCATTTGCCCCCAGGCCAAGCTCAATGCATTCCAGTTGCTCCCTCACATATAGAGCAACTCCCCCACCTCTCCTTGTTGGTCTGTCTTTCCTAAAGAGTCTGTAGCCATCTATGACAGCATGCCAGTCATGCGAGTTGTCCCACCATGTTTCTGTGATGGCGACCAAGTCGTAGCCGTCCTGCTGTATAATGGCTTCCAGCTCCTCCTGTTTATTGCCCATGCTGCGTGCATTGGTGTAAACACACTTGAGCTGGGCTGTCAATCTCACCCCTGGCCTTGGCACTCCAAGCCTAGGCTCATCCCTAGTGAACTGGGCAATATCCCTTTCCCCCTTCGAACCTAGTTTAAAGCCCTCTCAATGAGCCCAGCCAGCTCGTGGCCAAGAATTCTTTTCCCCCCTTTGAGATAGCTGAGTTCCACCTGTCACCAGCAGGCCCGGTGCTGTGTACACCTCCCCATGATCAAAGAAGCCAAACTTTGACCGATGGCACCAGTCCCTGAGCCACCTGTTAACCAGGTGAGTTTTCCTGCCCCTTTCAGTGCTGTTCCCTGCCACTGATGGGATGGAGGAAAACACCACCTGCGCCCCTGATCCCTCAACCAGTCGCCCCAGTGCCCTGAAGACCCTTTTGATGGCCTTGGGACTTCTCTCTGCTACCTCGTCCCCGCCAACCTGCATTACCAAGAGGGGGTAGTAATCAGAAGGCCGCACCAGACCAGGGAGTTTCTTCGCAACATCCCTAACCCAGGCCCCAGGGAAGCAGCAGACTTCCCTGTGGGATGGGTCCGGTCGGCAGATCGGGCCCTCTGTTCCCCTCAGAAGGGAATCGCCTATGACAATGACCCTCCTTTTTTTCTTAGTTGAGGCAGTTGTAATACGTGGGGCTGTCTGACTCGTTCTAGGCAACCCCCTGGATGGAGCCTCACCTTCACCCACATCCTCTGTGGCCAGTCCCTCACATTCCAGAGCCCCATATCTGTTGCTTAAGGGCAACTGGGCAGGTGAGGGAGGCCGGGGGGAAATTCGCTTGCCCCCCCGAGCAGGGACCCGTTTCCATTCCCCCCCATCTCTTAGGCCCCCTCTTTCTGCTCGGTGGCAAGAGGGTAGGGGGTTCTCTGCTTTCTGTGGAGCCGCCTCCTGCTGCCGCTGCCTCAGGGAGGGCAGGGTGCGGCTCCACCAGTCGATCTCCCTCTCACACTCCCGGATGCTCCTCAACCTCTCCACTTCCCCCTCCAGCTCTGCCACCAGGCTGAGCAGGTCATTCACCTGCTCGCACCGAACACAGCCGCTGTCTCTGCTGTCCGCCGGTACGAGCGCCAGGCTCAGGCACTCCCTGCAGCCGGAGACCTGGACACCCGCGTTCTTGCATGGGGCCTCCGTCTGGGTCCCCACACTCCTTCGAGCAACAGCTTTACCACGGGTGGTAACCATGGCTAGAGTATCTCCTGGAAGAGCGATGCCCACTACTTGAGTTGCCAGAAGGGGCGGCTGTACCCTGCCAGTCGCCTTCCCCGCTCGCCCTGCCCGCGCGAACTGCGGCGCCGCTCCCGGGCTGCTGCGCCGCCTCTGTTCGCCCGCGCTCCCTGGGGGCTGCTCTGATCCGTGAGGGGATTCGGCCGCCCGCGCTCCCTGGGGGCTCCTCTGATCCGTGAGGGGGTTCGGCCGCCCGCGCTCCCTGGGGGCCGCTCTTACCCGTGAGGGGGTTCGGCCGCTGTCACACTCGGGTCCGCCCCCGCTGAGGCAGAGCTGCCGCTCGTTGGCACCTCCCGCTTTCCCGCTCGGGGTGGGGGGGGGCTGGGGTCTCCTCTCTCTCTCGGCGCTTTTTGCCGCCTCGCCGCTGCGGTTTTGCCACCGGAGAAAGGGTCCCTCGGCGCGAGCCTCTGCTCCAGAACCCTTCACCTTCAGTAGCTTCACAGTTCATGGTCAGCTCAGGTTCTTCTTGAAGAGATACTGAGAAATGGAGACTTAGCTGATGAAAGATGAGAGCTGACATGCAAGGAGCCCCATGAGCTGTGCCTGCCTGATTTCTAAGTGACTTTTCACTGGAAACCAGTGTAACAAGTTCACAAGTTCTCCTTTATGCCTAGAAATTAGAAAGCTAACAGAACATAGACTGAAAAGCAGTGGGGACATTTGACACTTCTACCTGGAATGCTGTCTTGCCTAGACATAGCCCCAGGATCAGAGAAACAAGAAGTAACATAGACCAAAGATTTCTTCATAAAGGAGACTAAAGTCACTTCAGACTACGAAATAATAGGTGATAAATAAGGTATGTCCAACATCTTCCAGGCTTCTCTATTGGAAAAGTCCAAAAGAGAATACATGTAACTTGCTTTGGAGTTTAAAAGTTGATTTTCTAAAGCACAACAGCTCTGAGAGCAGGCTAATGCAGAAGAGACTATTCTCCCAAGCCGCTGCTTCACAGTTAGATCCGAGTAGCCAAAACAAACTCTGCCTGCTGCTCAAAAACTTGCTGCTTAAAGCTTCTCCTGCCATGGGGGTAGTTCCTGTGCAATAAACCTCTGTGGCTCACCAAGAGAGACCTCAAAACACAGCTTCCCTTTTGCCTTGTTTGCTTGTCTCCTCTATGCTAGTCTCTATTGTTAACAAGGCCCATGAGCCCGATCTCCCACACCTCCACTATTCTTAAAAACAAATAAATCAATCTAAAAAAAATCAGGTGAAACCACAAACAAGTTCTGCAGTTACTGGTAGAAGCAGGCAAAACAGATAGGACATGGGGACTTTTCATTGAGAGGAAACTCGGGATACTTTCGCTCCCCTCTGCTAAAGGCTTTCTGGAAACTAAAGTATGAGAAGAGTTTGTTCTTCAGGAGGGTGGTGGAAAGAGGGGGAACAACTTATGAATTGCTCACATCTGCAAATCTGAAGAGGTTTTTTGCTTTCAAAATTAGCAAAGAAGTTTTACGCAGCCCAAGAGGTGCAAAACCCCATTCTTCCTTGCATAGAAAGTCAACTGCTAGCCACTTCAGAGACAGATCGTTGGGAGGAGCTGAAAGTACCCAAACAAGATAGAAAAATGTATGAAGTGACATGGATAGAGCTGATCCTACCTCAGGGTAGCTGGTGGATCTGTCAAAGATCTGCTTCCATCTCTGAGTCTATGTCATACGGGAAGCCCAAGTTGGGGTGCCCATGGGAGGGCATCTCCTGTGTTTGACAAGAAAGGCCAGCAAACATCTGGCAAGATAGGCTAGCGTACAGCATAAAAAAATTATGTTACAGCAATGGCATAATGATGAATTCAGTTGTAAGCAAAGCCCCAAGAGTTCCCTCCCCACCCCCAAAAAAACCAACAAAGAAAGAATAGAATAAAGATTGATAAAGGCAGTAACAACAACACCCTGAATTCCCATGCCAAGGAGTTAATTATTCCTATAAACACTCTTCCTTTCATAGTGCTTGCTGGCTGAGAAAAGCCAAGAGTCTCAGTGCTGCAGCAGGGTCACCAACCGCAATTAGAAATGCAAACAGTTTCACATGTAAAGCTACAGCAGCCCAACTGCTGCACGATATTTACACCATGAGAGAGCATACCTCAACCCTACTGAGCCAACACTAACTTCCAAGCTAGAAACTGCCAGAAAAACAGTGGACTTCAGCAGACACCAAGTTGCAGTTTTACTGTCCAAGAACAAGCCAACTAGATTTTCCAAGCAGGCCTTGCCAGTTATTGCCTTGAAGGGGCTGCTCAATGGCATCCAGGGCCACCAAATAAAAAAGGTCACAGCATGTTTTTGTCCTATAGAAAGATGGGTCTAACATGTTGAGAAGTTCAGGCACCAGGAGGTGCTGATGGTTAAAGAGGAGGAGCGATGAGGACATCCTAGTGCTGTTCAAAATGAGGGCTCCAAAACTCTTAGCTAGATCAACCAGAAGAGATGCCATTCACTTTGCTAAAGTTTTCCTGCATTCAAGTAGTGTTCCAGCTAGCGGGAACAGTGGGGTTTGGAAAGAGGGAAGGCAGCATCCCAGAGGCAGTCGGGAGTTTCTGTGTTACAACAGCCAACAGTTTATGCCACTGCCGGTAAGTGGTGGAGAGACCCTGGGGAGGAAACCTCTGGGTTACAGCCAGCACCAAACACAGAAACAGGCTGGGTGCGGAGAGTTTTTACAAGGCAGAGTCCTGAACACACATGAGTGCCTCTGACTTCCCCAGACACGTACAGACACAGTGAGTCCATGGGTCTGGTCTCGGACCATCAGCTTGGCCAGGGAGGAATACATGCAGATCACACTGGAAGTCATCACAGCACATCACGTTGGAGCAGTGGTAAGCACTGCCTTGGCACCATGCCTGGTGGAGTCACCTCGGGACAGCATGCCAGAAACGTTCAGACCAGCACAAGAACAAGGCAGTTCAACATTCAAACAAAATAACAGCTCAACTGTTAAGTGACAACACAAGGAACCAGACAGCACGAGGGGTGACAGTTGACCTTGGCGGAAGACATAGAAGATGAGTTATCTGAGCCACGTAGGAAAGCACCAAACAGCTCTGGGAGAAGTCAGAGTGCGAGGGAGGCTGTGCCTTGAGTAGGACACCCCATGTTCAACCTGAGCACAGAGACAGCCACGGTGAGAGAAGAGAGGAAAAGCCATCAGTGGAAGAAGACAAGACCTAGGAAAGCACAGCTAGATGCTGACGAAAACTCTGAAGGTGCTTAAGCAGAAAGAATTCAAAGATATTTAAGAAATTAAGAAGATTACATAACATTTTTGCTCTCCACAGACTCCAAGAGTTTTACCATCTTCACCAATCTAAAAAAAAGTTTAGATCAAGCCTTCTCCATTTGCAGCACATGTTTTTCCTGTAGAATTAAGTGGAAACAGAACTGGGTTTGAACATGCACATGCCAACAAGCAGTTTCCTTTACAGACAAGCTTTCCCTCCCCCCTCCCCGACTACCCTTTCCTACACACACCCCTGAAGAGTTCGTTGCAATCACACGTGAATTCTATTAGCTGGCCCTCCAAGGGGCAGTTTGAATCTTCTCTGGAAGGTGTTAGCAGCTAAAGCAGAAGCCTCTCCAACACGTCGCTGTAAAGGGCTTGTCGCCTGCTTTCGCTAAGACACATTCCCTGCTGCACTGCCAAAAATTTGGTTTGTGCCAGCAGGAAAAGAAGAGAACTGCGTGAACCATGTCAACAGCACTCATCTGAGAATGAGCAAAATGCCTCCACACCCACTGCACGCACTTTAATTGAAGCAGCAAGGAAAAAAAAAAAAAAAAAACACAAAAACCACCAGCAAGATTCATTTTACAATCAATACTCTGCATGTCTGCTCTACAACTGCTATCCAGAGAATTAAGCATGAATGTCTCTGGCTTAATGAGAGGTGGAAAGTCCTAGTTAAATGGATTACAAGCTCTTTATTTCCTATGATTGATTCCTTCCATATGGCTGCAAGAAACGTTCTTCAAAAAAAAAAAAAGTTCTTAAGCAGCAGAGAAGCTAAAATAGCGAAGGAGCAAACTTGCTTTCACCTACTTGCTGCTCCTTGCCTCCCATTCTGCACACAGTCAACACGTGCAGCACAGCACCGAAATACCCTCACCCATCACATCAGCAGCAGGACTTGCACGCACAAGACCTGCTCCCTCCACATCTTCTGAGATGTCATTTCTTCTTCCATTTCCAAAGCAAATATTCACTGCTCCGTAGCAGTTAGCTGCTCCTCTGTAGCTCCCTTGTTCTACAAGCCAGATGCTGCTTTGGCTTCCTAAACCAAGAGCGCATAAATTAATTTGATAAGGCTCTAATCACACAGCAAACTCCTTCCCACTACAAACAAACTGGATGTGCTGTGGCCAAAGTAACCAAAAAAGACAGCCAGCAGGATCTGGTGACGTGAAAGACTCAAATAAGTCAACTCCAGCTCCCTGATTATGGAGAGCTTCTGGCTGTAGCGCTTTTCGTTTCCTTCTCGTTGCAACTAGACCAGTTTGGAGCAATCATCGCAGACCATCTGACACTGGGAAGGCCTTATAAATATTCACTTTTGGATAGCGCAGTTTAAAAAGCCACAAGCTATTTGTTATGAAGCCCAGGAGAGTTCAGTAAGCAAAGTCACCCTGGATTAGGAGATTAATACAGAAGGATTGTTGACTGATCATTAGAAAATAGGCATGGGGTGGGAAATACCAAAGTTCTCAGCAAAAGCAAGAGCATGAGTGCATCTGATAGGAAGAAATGATGGGAGCCACTGCCGCGTGCCTGGAAACGCCCGATGTGACATGAGCTCTGAAAATAGTCTGAAAAGTTCCCAGCAGACATGCGGACCACATCGCTCAAACCTGAAGGTCCCACTTCTGACTCGGGAAGGCTCTCAATGCTAGAGGTATGTCTGGAAGGTTGCACAAGGTCCATCCTTGGAGGTTTTCAATACCTGGAAGGACGAAGCTCTGAGAAACCTGGCCCAAGCTCAGTGTTGACCCCGCTTTGAGCAGGGTGAGATAGAGCAGAGCCCTCCCGACAGGGTCAACAGGTCCAAGATTAAATGAAATATCAAGTGCCAGCCCACACAGGAGCTTCAACTTCGAGAAAGACACGCACATGTAGGTTTCTCAAGCAAGAAGCTACAGCATGTCCTGGAGGCCCTTCTCATAATCGAACACTGAACTCACATTGCCCCCCATAGCTATTCCAGTCTGTGATAAAATCATCCCCTCCATTCTCATGAGTTGTCAGGGCAGACTCACACAATTGGCTGTTTCCATTTCATCACCTCCACTATAGCTTTCTGCTCACTTGAAAAACATGGAAACAAAAACAATATCAGAAAAATGAGATATTCCCACACCCCTTCCTCTCCTCCACCCCTGTTTTGATCTTTTGACTCCTGACAGAGCAAGGGCTAACATCCAGTTTACCCTTCTTCTCTTTTCAAGATGCTCAATAAAGCACAGGTTTGTCTCGCATTCCTAAAGCCTCTTTCCAGTTATTACTGAACTCTTTCCAGTTCTGTCTAAACAAGTCTGTTCAACGAAAGGAGACAGACGGGGCAGCTTCCCTCCCAGAGGATTTACAAGCTCAACCTAGACGCTGCACCATGAATGAAAATTGCATCTAAGGAAACAAATGGGTAGAGACAGACAGGTTACAACCAACCCATCACACAGTTACTCAACGCCAGGTAAATATTGTCTTGACTGCTGATGCGCATCATCTTTCAAAACCTGGGAGCTGATCTTCTGGAATACATGAATAAGGACAAAGCGATTTTACAGTTTCCAGCAGCATAAGTCTTTCAGAAGAGAATTTTCTCAATTGACTTGGAAAGCAGTTGTGACGTTCTCAAATGCTCCTCACTTTCCAAAGAGCATCTCAAAATGCTGGTCAAGGTCATTCTGACATTAGAAATGACACATCAAGGAAAGAGGAGAGAGGGTGAAGTCAGGAAGGAAACCGCCCCTCCATCCACAGGGTGACTCCCAGAGTTATCAGAGGACACTCACAGTCATTTCCAACCCATGCCTGGAGCGTCCTGTTCCAACAAAAACAAAAAATAAAACTCCATCTCTCAGTTACATCAGCTACTATCTTGTTTTCGTCATGGAAAGGACCAGTCATGAGGGATTCACAAACTCATTTACTGATGAAAATCCAAGACCTATTAGTCAATGTGCTTCCAATCATTTTTGAGAACTTTTAAAACAACGAGCATTAACCCAGTCCATTCCAGCACCCTCCCCAACATCACTGACATTCTGCCCAACCGTTACCAATGGCACCACCACTCAGCACCTCATCACTAGCAATGAGCAAACCGGCAGATCCAAAATAATCATTAGCATGAAACAACAACATCTACAGCAAACTGCCTTCATAGCAAGGCAGCTGTCTTCCCTCCACCCCCAGGGAAAAGCTAACCAGGAATTATTTGGGTAGTCAGTAAATAAAAGAATAGGGTAACCATGTAACTTGTGAAATGCCGAGCATTGCTGCTCATCCATACAGCCATTTCCAGGTCTTTCCCCCTCCTCATTCACAACCATCAGGTGACTGATGTCAGTCAGGCAAAGATATCCAGAGCAAACTATGGCCACGTTGCCATGAGCCTGGGGTCTGGGGATGCTGGCGCAAAGCTTTCCATCCAGCGTGCCTCAAAGCACTCATACCCTTTCAGGTCATTGCTTATGTTCCTCAGCCTCCTGCTACAGAGAACATGGCCTTGAGGAAAGACCCCAGGGGGGCTATTAATACATAGCTATGTAGTTTGGTGGGAATTGCTTCCAGCCCAGAGCAGCTGTTATCCAAACATCTGGAGCAGCTAAGCAGCAAGTCCCATAAGAGCCCAGAGGCCAGGAGGCAATGCCACCAGTATTTCTCTTCCCTCCCCTGTAAGACACTGAGCTTTCTAGGAACAGGCCTCAAAAAGGAGGGGCTGAAAATTCACTTTTCTTAGGTAGCTCTGTGACATCGCAGTAGTGAAAAGAAAATAAAGTACTCGGATTTTTACCAGGGCAGAGTGCTCAGCATCACAGACTAAAATTCAGTTACGCAAATGTTCAGTCAGTGCTAATAAGACTGACCACAGGGACCATGCGTTCATTCCACAAGATGACCTTTCCCTTCCTACCTAGGAAGACACAGATGTCACCAGAAAGACAAGGACATTCCTCAGGGCTGACCTTTGAGCACCAGATAAGAAAAAAATAAAATAAAAGGAGGCTTCCTGCACATCTTTTGATGAGCCATGCCTACACATGCATCCAGAAAACAAAAGAAAGAGGTGCTAGTCTTCAAGGCTATGCTTGCTCTGAAGACAGAAGTACCTACCCAGGTGGGTCAGGCACCTCACATCTGGAACATAGCCCAAAAAGCTACCACATCCCAGGAAAGCAGAGGACGACTTCACAGAACACGGAACTCCCACAGAAAAGCATTTCTTTATTCTCTCTCACACACACCCCCCCAGGGTTTGTTTATTAAGAGGTTCCCAGGAAAATTAGCTTATGTAACTTGAAAGAGCAAGTCAGCTGCACACAAACACCACATTTCCAGGATTAAAAGGCTTTCAGTTCAGCCTACTTCACTTAAAATAAGCCACTCTGGGTTTTCTTCTTCAGTCATTTCAGATTCAGAACCTGCCTCGATAGGAACGTTGAGGGAAGATACTGTCTGCAGAACACAGGCAGATTTCCTTACGCTAGCCAAGAGCTAAAAATATCTTTATTTTCAGTTTATTTTCTGAAGAAAACATGGTGTGATTACATAAGTGTCTCTGTTCCTGTCCTCCTCTGCTCTCCCCTACCCTTCCTTCACTCCCCAAGCAACAATGCCCTGGAGCATCAGCCTCTTCCAACCTACAAAGCGGTTACGCTCTAGCAAGCTCTCCAGAAGAATCTGCTGCTGGGTGGGAAAGGATCCAATCAACCTCTCCCCCAGGAGAAGAGCAGTTCTAGTTCAGCCTGCTGTCAAAGACTAGTTAGCACATACAGACGGAGACATGAAAGGATGAAAGTGGGCAGATTAAAGATTTGAAATTAGTCCCAAAGAAGCTAGACTTCCTTCGCTCTTGGGTCAACATTTTTTGGTTAAACAGTAAAATATTGAGACTACTTCACAATAAATTACTTGCTGGATGGATAGCCAAGACAGTTTCTGCCCCTCTCAAACATAATGAAAAGGTCCTGAAAAAATACTGGCATATTCTTCAAATTAAAAGAAAGCACCAAGAACCCAAACCAGTATCTCTGCAAGAATGAATTCAGCAAGAAATTTTGGGATTAGGCTTTATAAGCATTAGAAGCAAACAAACAAAAAACCTACGCCTAGAAAGACCATCAACCTAGAATGACATCAAGCAATACCTTTCTTTTTGTTGGAATGGTTCTTCTGTATTACTGAAACTCAACAGCAAACCAACATAAAAATTACCATGCCATGGATGAGCACACCTGAGTTCACAGCTACCAGTATCCAGACTGGATAAACCAGAAGGCTCTTCATTCCAAAGGAAAAGAGCTGACCAAGAAACAAAGCAAATGAAAACTACAGAACTGGAAGGGTTTTTTCCTGAAAAAAAATGGTAGCTTCCAGACTAGTACATTTGGAAAATACATATGGAGTAGAAGAGAGAAGGGGGGTATTTATCTCTCTGCCATTATGAGAGACTGTAGTGAAAGGCTGCAGAGGGTTTTTCAGCTGGGTAACTGGTCAGACTGGAGGAGACAAGAAGAAGATGGAATTAGGAAATATAAGTCAGATATAGGTGTAAACACTGGGGAGGCTGTGCCTGATGGTGCAAATACAGCAAAACAGGGAAAGCAGCATCTATTTACACAGTGAGGAAGAAGACAAGGAAGAATGCCAACTCTTCACTGATGCTTCAGGCTGCTAATGGGAAGACATGCAGCAGGAAAACAAGGACTGCATTTAGCGAGAATTATACAGATTTGCACAAGGCTGTAACAAAATGCCCTATATTAACTGAGTAAAGAGCTACCTGAGGGGCAAGAAAAAAAAGGAATTCACCACAGACCATAGTTTTTATAGATCTTTGTTTACACCAAATTCAGAAAATCCCCCTCAAGCACACTCCAAGCCAGCCAACCTTCTCTTCCAAGTATTCCAGGGAAAAACTCCTGAGGTCAATCTCTTTCCCAGTCCTTGCAAGGCACTTACAGGGCCTACACAACCTCCTCATTTATAAAAATGGCCAGCATCCTTCTAGTCACCATAGAACAGTTTGGGTTGGAAGAGACCTAGATCACCTTGTTCCAACCCCCCTGCCATGGGCAGGGACACCTTCCACCAGCCCAGGTTGCTCAAAGCCCCATCCAGCCTGGCCTTGAACACTGCCAGAGAGGGGGCAGCCACAGCTTCTCTGGGCAGCCTGGGCCAGGGCCTCATCACCCTCACAGTGAAGAATTTCTTCCTCATATCTAATCTAGTCCTCAAGGCCTCATTGAAATCAGAGGCAGAAGGGATTTGCAATGGCATAACAAGTTAGCAAGTCAATTCATCGTCAATGAGAAATTGAGACAAAGGCAGGAGGGTAGGGAGTCACATGTGTTTCATGTATCATGCTCCCAAATCTGGCAATCTAGCTCTTTCTGCATGTCTTAAGAACTATGTATGAAGTTCAACAAGGCCAAGTGCCAGGTCCTGCACTTGGGTCACAACAACCCCATGCAACACTACAGGCTCGGGGAAGAGTGGCTGGAAACCTGCCCAGCAGGAAAGGACCTTGGGGTGCTGGTCAACAGCCAGCTGAACATGAGCCAGCAGTGTGCCCAGGTGGCCAAGAAGGCCAACAGCATCTTGGCTTGGATCAAGAATAGTGTGGCCAGCAGGAGCAGGGAGGGGAATGTGCCCCTGGACTCGGCACTGGTGAGGCTGCACCTGGAGTGCTGTGTTCAGTTTTGGGCCCCTCACTACAAGAAGGACACTGAGGGGCTGAAGCATGTCCAGAGAAGGGCAATGAGGCTGGTGAGGGGTCTGGAGAACAAGTCTGATGAGGAGCGGCTGAGGGAGCTGGGGCTGTTGAGTCTGGAGAAGAGGAGGCTGAGGGGAGACCTTCTCGCTCTCTACAACTACCTGAAAGGAGATTGTAGTGAGGCAAGGGTTGGTCTCTTCTCCCAAGTAACCAGTGATAGGACGAGAGGCAATGGCCTCAAGTTGCATCAGGGGAGGTTTCGATTGGATATTAGGAAAAATTTCCTTCCTGAAAGAGTGGTCAGGCCTTGGACCAGGCTGCCCAGGGAGGTGGTTCAGTCCTCATTCCTAGAGGTGTTGAAAAAGCACGTAGATGTGGCACTTGGGGACATGGTTTAGTAGGAATGGTGGTGTTGGGTGGATGGTTGGACTTGATGATCTTAGAGGTCTTTTCCGACCTATGATTCTATGATTTTCAACTGAAAACAGGGAATCTGACAGTAATGCTCTATCTGCTTCACCACTGCAGGAGTTTCCAACCTCTACTTCCCCCTGCATCATGAGATGTGAGCGTCATGGTCTAGGGAAGGCATGGGAGACAGAGCTTTCAAGTTGCTTGCCAAAACTAGAAGACTTTGCTGTCCCAGCTGGGACACAATTTGTAAACCAATACGGGTATCTTCACATCAAGGTTACTATTACAGTCCAGCTGAGGAGTGACAGCAGGTCTATCTGGCTCCTGGCTGATTGGACAGTAGCTTGAATTTCTCTGTCAATCTCTAGCAGACCATTACCTCCAACAGGTCCTTCTTTGTTCACAGTAAAATGATCCATTTTTTATTCGGTGGGCTTATCAGCAATGTTTGACTAGTTTTTTTCCATCTCTGCTATCTCTTAAGCTGGTTTAAGAACACTTATGCAAGAGACCTTCTAGGTTACAATGGGAGAGAAGCACTTTCTTCTCTGACCTGAATTCTGACATCATTTGCACATCTTCCAGATCTCTATTGGCCCCAGCCTTACAGAAGCTACTCATTTCAGAGATGTACAACAAGCAACCTACCTCCCCCAAATTAAAGTATTTTAGCTATTAGACCACAGAGCACTTTCCTAACCAGGCAGCAACTGTTTCTCCTGCAAAGACACTAAATGGAATGACTGAGAAATAACACCTAAAGTAGTGTTTTACCTTTTCCAGCGTGATCAAACCACAGCTTAGCTATCACATAAATCTAGTTGCAGAAGCTATTAAGCCAAGAAAGCTGGGAAGAAACAAATACATGCATCTTCAAGTCAGCAAGAAGCTGATCAAGAATTCCCAAGCGTGAACAAGACAGAAGATGCCTAGCTCACAAAAACAAGTCATTCTAATCTCTGCACCCACTAAAGCTAACCAAGTTAAACTAGTTACCTTCTTTGGCTCTTCTAAGCCCACAGATGTGAAATGAGTGACATGAATCACTTCGCGTATTCTTCCCACGCTCTCCAAGTGAGCCACTGATTCTACTACTTTTACTTCAAAGCAGGTCAAAAGAAATCCAAGCAACTGCTAGATAATGTCTCCTCTTCTAGCCAATGCGAAGAAGAGCACTTGATTTTTTTTTTTTTTTTTTTAAATTCTGTTGTGAATTGAGTATCAGTCACACACAGAGCAGACCTAGACCCCTTGGCTCCCACTTCTCCACATCATACAGGGCAAGGTTGTGGTAGTTCCTGCTTATCTAGCAGTGCTTTGAGAGTCGGCCGACGCATCTGACATCATACCAGGCTCTGGCAGTGCACAAGATCCAGCTGGCAGGGTTATTCAAGCAGCTTTCTCTTCACATTATTTCACAGCTGACCTGAGCAGTGGTTGGACTAGATGGCCTCCTGAGCTCCCTCCCAAGCTGCACTATTTATTCTGATTTTACATTTATGTACAGAAATCATTTTCTTCAAGGAATGTAAGACTGCCAAAAATCCAGGTTTAGCATTCCAATAAGTTCTCAGAAATTACTTGACAGTAAATTACAGAGGAATGCTTTGTATTCTCCAGACTGCTTGATCAGAGCCAGGCTTAAAAACCCACTCGACCCCAGAGCAGCACCTAGCTTTCAGCACCCAAAACCTGCCCTTACAAGGTAGCCAGAATCCATGTTCTCTAAGCTCAGTTCACTTCCAGGAAGAGCATCCACACAGAAGAAGCTGAGGCAAAAGGATTTAACTCCTTTCGAGCATGCTTGGGAACACTGGAGCCCTACAGCTCTGGATATATGCTTGTGAGCCTTCATTGCCTTATCTCGTTAATCAAGGCAAAATATGGTCCTGTTCTGCAGAAAACACAGCTGGACTCTGTTGCCCATTGCACCAGTCCTAGGCCGTCTCCCACCCAGGGCTGCCACTGACACACTGGTGTCAACTGCATTGTGCAAGCATATTTATGAGCAAGGCACATCCATGCGCTGAGTGATGCCATCTCAAAGTATCATAAGTATCACGAGGGTGGTGAGGCACTGGCACAGGTTGTCCAGAGAGGTGGGAGATGCCCCATCCCTGGGAACATTCCAGGCCAGGTTGGACAGGGCTCTGAGCAACCTGATCCAGTTGAAGATGAGCCTGCTCACTGCAGGGGGGTTGGGCTAGATGGCCTTTAAAGGTCCCTTCCAACTCAAACCATTCCGTAATTCTGTGAAAACACAGAAAGCAAATAGAACAAACTATTTCTTGCTAGCCAATGTGGAAAAAAAGGCTTTTCAGGATCTTGAAAGACCTCAGGTGCTGTATTTCCTTCACAGACCCACGCCAACTTTTCTCCCATTATCAAGCTGCTGTAGAGAAGCAAGGAAGGCAGTGCTCAGGCAGCTTCTATACAGCAAAGAAGTTTTGGAGAGGTGTCTTTGCCTCCTGGCCAGGGAGAGCACAACCCAGTGACCTGGGAAAAAGACCACCACTTGTGCTATGTTTAGAAGTGACTTGGAAAGCACACTCAGGAGAATTTAGTATTTTCCCTTTTTCCTCCCTTTTTAAATGGATGTTTCTAGCGCTTTACCAAGTTTTAAACCAGCCTGAGGTTTACAGCCAACATATAAACTCCCAAGAAGTGCGGCTGGTCAGGATGGAAACATCTTTTCCAGTGTAAACCCCTCAAGCTGGCCATGTTGACCAAAGTGCTGTAAATCACCATCTTCTCTCTCTTTAATCCAAACTATTAACTTTAAGCTTTCTTAGTAATTTTTGATATCCCAGCAAGTTGGGGTTTTGGATCACACTGCTTTCCAAGAATGCCCATTTCTCTCTTCAGCAGCACAGCAACTGCAAACTATCAAGTAGCCTGTGAGACTCCAGTTAAGTCCTCACCCCTTAGAGCTTGGATCTCCCCCAGTAGTATTTTGAAAAGGGTGATACAGTTTCACTGGGCTAGAAAACACACTGTCCCAATATTACTAATATCTCGTAAAACCAGCTTAGCTTCTAGGCATTTTCAAATGGAGTTGTTTGCTGTTCCGTCTTCTGCAAAGCTCTCAAGAGCTTCACATTTTCTCCTTTTTTGTTCCATTTAGTCTCAACTGACTGAAACCTTTCTTTTTTTTTTTGCAAACAGCTGATAGCACCTGCTTCCAGCAGCAGGGACAAGAGTAAGAGCATCAGTGCACCCATTTCTATTCTGGTGATGTTACACAAGCACCTTCTTCACACACCACCTACGCTTTGGTCCTCAATCTGTTTGGCTTCACAGCACCCCTCTAGAGTGAAAACACGGAGGCAGCTCCATATCTCGTCTAGCTCCATCTTTCAACATGCTGTTCATGTTTCTTTTCACGGCTTAATAAGGTTTTGTTCCCCAAGCTGGAGAAGCATCTTTGCCACCTAGCACTTGTTCAGCCCACAGGTGTGAACCCAGCATATGCAGCTTGCTCAGCGCACCCAAGCTCAAGAACCCTCTCCGTAACAGGTGGCTCAGTTTTTATGGGGATGCAAGCGTGATTTCTCTTAAATCTCTCCTTGAGCTCAAAGTAGACATTTTAAACACAGGCTCCTGAAAGCCCCTGGGTTTCCTCCTTAGCTAAACCGACATGTCAAACCTGTCGTTTTTCAAACTTGCACACGAACCCCTAGGCCATTTACTTGACAGATCTGCAAATCTGACGACCCCAACTTTGGTGGCTGGCCTCCAGGTACAAAAAAAAAACCTCAGATAGACATGTTTTAGAAACTGTAGAAAACAGTAGAGCCAGCCATTCTTTGGTAGTAGGGTACTTAGTAAGCAGCACCTTTCGCTAGCATGGGATCCTTCCCAGTAGGGTTCAAGGGAAATTTCTTCTCAATTTCTTAATCTTCATAGAAAGCCCTAACAGTCTTGCCTGAAACACCTGAACTACATGGCAGCAGATAATCCTGCTGGCAATTAGGTCCTGGCTGCAAAGAGCTCCACATGGTCCACAGCCAGCACATAGCTAGATTGCACTCAACTTCAAGGTAACGAGTACATCTCAACACTACGCTGCTGTCTGCAGACCAGACCCAAGTTAGACCCGGCCTTATGTCCAGCCAACACAAAACAGGCTGCTGGAGGCCCCGTTATAAATTCCCTGCACTGACAGTTCCCTGCCTTGCACCAGAAGGCGGCCAACCAGTCCCACTATCCCACCACCACAGAGGTCAAAACACAGCTGGATGCCATAGGCTGTGCTTAAAGCTCACAACACTGGTTTAGTCTCTCTCCACCATGAGCCACTGCCTCCACATTATCTATGAAAAGTTTCCAAAATATAGGGCTTCTTGACTTTCAGATAGGAACAGACTCAGTGGTTGTGCCACTAAGGTCACATCACCCTGTTAAGGAAAGTAGCACGGAGGGGAACATACCATATATTTCAGACGGCCTTGCACATGGGGAAATGGTTTTGCTTTCTTCTATTGCTAGATCAAAAGAGTTGAGATGACCCTGAGTTGGTAAACCCCAACCCTATGCCACCAGCTTTCCCATCAGATTCCCCAGTTCCTGGTCCCTTCTTCAGAGACTTAAGGAACTAGACAAGGTGCAAAGTAACAGGATCTCCTAGGCTTGCTTGGAAAGGATGCAAAGGCTTCTGTTATTACATTATCTTCACAACTGAACTCCCTGCAGCTTGTTTTGTCTGTCCCCAAGAGACCTCTTCTACAGAGAAATTACATCAAGACGCATCCATTCTGCAGCAGCACAGTGAGGCCCTCGCAGAAAACGTTGAGGTTTTTATGCACAGATAACGGCATCTTAATTTTTTCTATCAAGACAAGGAGATAAGAATAGAGATTTGGGGATTTTTATTTATTAAAAAAATAGTAATTAAAAATTTTATAAGGGAGCAAGCTAAATAGTTACAAACTTCTGCATCTTGCAGGAGCCAGTATCCCTAATCTTCAGAGCTTCCTCCTGTTATCAACATTATTTCAGGATGAGCAAAACACACAAGCAGCAGCATCCTCAGAGCATCAGCTCCAGCCCCTACCAGAATCCGTGGGTATCGCTGGAGGAAGGAGCAGAGCACACAGAGCAGACCAGAGAACAAACGAGACAACAAATCACAGAGGCTTTCACTACATCCAGAGTGTATTTCAGAGCAATGTCATCCTTGCCACTCTCTTTGCTCTTACAGGAACAGCTTGAACTTACCAGTATATAGGATTTTTCCCCCTTTTCCCCCCTCCCACTCAGGCTATCAAGTGGAAATGATTGAATGAAAGCCCTAGAAGGGTCTGACATGCTCATGAGCACCTAAAATGTAGCAAGGGCACGCAAGGAGGTTTGCAAACTTTTCCTACAGCCCACCCATAAAGGACATTATTACAATTGTTACACTTACAAATCACTTCTTTTCCCCCCCCCAAGACTGTTAACATCCTGGGTCTGCCACATTCTATGGTAGGTTTCAGAAGAAACCTGTTATCTTGGTTGCTTGGTAACCCCAACCTTTCTCTACAGACTCTAGAAACCAACCAAACATGACAAGATGACCTTTTTAGACATCAGAATAAGCCTGGGTTTTATTTAGGAAAATTTAGCAAGTGGCACAAGCAAATTTCAAGCTTCTCCTGTATCACGCTGAAGGCTGCAGAGCCAAACGGATCATCTGCTTTGCCCCAAAATAAAACCTAAACAATCTGCTGGAGCTGACCATTGAGTGGGAGAAAAGCAGATATGGCATCAGCTCCAGCAGATACAGAGCAAACATCAGCCAATCCCAGTGTCAACGATGCCATTTAAACAAATATCACTGCATTTCATTTAAAAAAAAAAAGTCACCTCTCCCCTACCAGCTCTACTGCATTAGCCTTTATCACTGCTGTGACAGGTAACTCCTGCCACATCTCCAGCACAGGGCTCCTCCTAAACACAAAAAAATGAGAGCTTTTAAGAGGACAGTCAGTATTCTTGGCAAGAAGTTTGAGATTTACTTTTTTTTTTTAATGGCACATTCATGATTTGTAACAAACATCCGCTACTACGGAGGCTGAAGCACGAGACTCCCAAAGGCAGGAGCCATCAGCAGCTTTTCTCCCTCCTTTATGAAGTAAATGCTCTCCAGAATAGTTTCTCACTACCAAGTTCTTCATCTTCAGCTTGGCAGCCATAAGTTGTATTCACGATAATTTCTGTCTTTTTATTATGACAGTCCCGAATTCTTCCTTTAAGTTACAGTGCAGTTTATTAGCTGAAAGGATATCCAGCTGCAGTTATTGCCTAGTAGGAGCTGAATTGATATCCATTCATCATCCCCCTGCTTACAAGATCACACAAGAAGCCAAAGTTCATCATTGATTTCCTGCTAAAATCAGGTCCTAGAGGCAGAAGCAACTCATCATACATTTTAATCTTGCTGAGCTTTGAAATTCTCCTCATGAGATGGTTCAACTGACACAATTTGGAATCTTGCAGCAAAACTAGAAAAAGAAGGTGGCCAAGAGTCCACCTGCACCACAGCTCTAACATTTTGCACGCTGTTATCGACGCAACACGGAGATAAGACTCCAGATCTAGGCCAAGGAGGGCAGATTTCTGCATAGATTCAGCACCCATTGAGCTATTCTTTGCAGCAATCTGGGTGCTATTCAGCGCACATGGAACAGGTTGAGACATTTGCCCAACGTACAAATACCACTTGGGCATTAACAGCTAAACGGAGAGAAGCAAGAAGTTTAAGAGTTCAGAATAATACTGGTTTCTTTGAGCCACACCTGGAGATGAAGGGCAGGTCAGAAGCAACACAACACAGAGAGGAAAGCTCTTTATAGAGACAGGGTTCTTGAGCAAAGGGTAACAAGACTTTCGTAGCAATCCTGCTTGACCACAGCATCATCCAGGGACAGGAACCACCATCTCAGTTGCAAAACCAGCACATGATTCCCCTTTTTGTTTGCTGGAAATGGGAATACACGATGGAGGAGGCAAGTTGCAGCCACAAAATCACGTTACCTTAAAAGTCCCTATAAATCGTGACGGCGGAGTGCCCTGGGTGGGGAGGATGAGCTACGTTCATGCACACACACGTGCAGGATGCGTTTCGTCTCCGAGGATATTTCAAGCGGAAAGACAATAGCCCCTTTCTGCAGCACCTCTCCTCCCCGGACAATCTTTTACACGCCCACGTGCCACGCAACTCTGCAAAGCGCTTCTCAGCATGCAGACACACTGCTTTTAAGACACGACAGCACAATTAAAAACTTAATACCCGAAGGGAACAATAGGACATCCGTATGGATTAACGTGAACAGCAGGCTGGATGGCAGGTACGCAAGGGAACAAAAAGAAATCAAACGTGCTTTCGTTGCAGTCACTGCAATTCCCAAACCTACCCTCAAATTAAGTTCCTCCAACCCTTTAAGAAGACTCAGACTCTATCTTCTATTTACTTTCAAGCAGCCTTCCTACTATCCAGGCTTGAAGACGCGAAAGCCCCAAGGACAGAGATTAAATACCAGGGCAGGATGGGGAAAAGTTCAGCTCCCAAAAGGTCATTCTTGCACAGACACATCGCAAAGCTGCTGACACTTTTTGACAGCTAAACGTTAGCGAAAAAGGCACAAATGGGAACAGACGTGACATCGCCGGCTGTTTGTACAAGCCTCAGATTCAGGTTGCGTAAAGCAGATACAGTAGGTAAGCCACCCTGAAACCTCCGTAAAGTGATTTTGGGGCTAGATGTGCGTACATGCTACAAAAAAATACAAAGCAAAAGCCTCGGTGAAATATTGTCCCTACTTAAAAAGCATAGTGAAAATCCACGAAGACAATGATCATGTCACATTAATATGGTTTCTATCACTTTTGCCTATACCCGTCTTCAGACCATGCTATTTGCTCTGTATTCCAAGCTGAAAAAAAAGCAAATAGGCCCCTAGAGAATATAACCACAAAAAGCCCACAGCAAAAGTCACCTACACAGATGAAGTGCGACCAGAATCATGCAGCAGGTTTTTCTTGCCTTCTTTCACAGGCTGAAACCCTCCCCTAAGAAAAATCACCCAATTTCAGGAAGTTATGTTACATTCCCCTTTTTAGCTAGATTACTAAAAAAAACTGTTAGAGACTGAATCATGCAGGAAACTGAACCTTGTTTTCAACTGGGCAAAAGAAAACAGCAATGAGAGCTAGAAATCCTAACAAGACACCCTCTCACTCCCAAAACTACAAGACAAATTGCCATCATGCTACAAGGCAACACACACGTCATGCACAGACCAACCCTGACGTGGATGGATGGTGGCCCTTTGCACCTTAAAAAAAAAAAATCTATATATTCACACAAGGATGCTCCCCACCACAGAGCCCATCTGCTAACCCCGCTCTCTGGTCCCAGCCTCCGCACTCATCACACCAGACCTCATCTGGCACGCCTGGTATTTCAGAGCGCTGTTAAACAAAGCTCTTTTTTCCCCCCTCACAGTGCACAAAACCATGACGAAACGATCCTTTGACTGCCCTGCAGCACTTCAGCAACGCTCAGATGCTTCTCCGGTTGCCTACTGCACTTGAGCTCTTCTCCCCCTCCCCATCAGGACATTGCAAACCAGCAACGAAACACAGAGAAGCACCGAAAAGAAATCTCACCATCATGTTTGCAGCATGGATGATTTCATCCCAATTACTTGCTCTTGTCATGCAAAAAGAGCTACAGGAGAAAATTCAAATCCTGATCCAGGCAATGCAACAGCCAAAAATGAAGACACTGCCCCAAGCTTTTATTTCTGATTTTTACGTGCTGGGATCAGCCCTTCAGAGTCTGAGGAGTCTCCCAAAAGCGCTCTTGGACAGAAGACACACATTGAAGCCCAATTGTACATCTGAATTTAAGACTTCACCCTCCGATTCAGGGGAGCCCAAGGAACACGCATGTACAGGAACAGCTCATTTAAAAAGAGGACCCGAATTTAAAAAAAAAGAAAGAGAAGCGTGCAAGTTATGCAGAGAAGCCAGGCAAAGAATGCAAATTCTGACCTACTTCTCTCTCCTGGCTTGGAGAGGGCACGAAGCAGCCGCTATTGCTGCTCCACAAGCACAAAAGATGAGCAGGAGCCCTGCCAAAATTTCTGCAGTAATGCCTCCTCCAGATACAGGCTTGCTCCATGGGGGCTGCTCGCAAGGCAGGGGCAATCGTCCTTCTGCCCAGGCAACATGACCACAACCACCTGGTCCAGCAGCAGATGAAGTCAGGGTGGGCAGGGGTCTCTGAAGAGCTTGGATTCAGCTCTCGTGCCAGCAGTATTTCCCACCGGACTCCTCTGCCAATGCCTGCCTCAGTTCTGCTACAGGTAGGATGGGGAAGAGCAGTGTCTTCCAGGCAGATGGGAAGTCAGGGGCCTTCATAAAGCCCCTCTCAAAGCCAGCCTCCAAGATGAGAAGGGCGACAAGGACAAAGTCATTGAGGTGATGGGCACATTTGGCTTGACTACAACACCAAATGGACACCATGGACAGCAGTGTCTTCTCTGTTCAAGATCCACATGAAAACCACCTCCAAGTGCATCAAGCCAAAGGTGCAAGGAAAATACCAGAGGAGAGGAACAGGGAGCCAGAACAGAAGAGTTTCACTCAGCAGCTCCTCCACTGGAGGAAATTTCTCACTCTTGTAATGCAAGCTGAAGCTCTCAAACCAGATCCTCACGCTGGCCTACTTACCTGAGAGTCATTGACCTGCTGCAGGGAAGTCACTGGCCTTCAGCCACTTCTCACCTCAGTAGGATAGAGTCCAGTCAGCCCAGTTAGTGCAGCCAGAGGTGAAGTAGAACCAGCAGCATTCACACAAGATTCACCCTACAGTACTTAAGTTCAGAAGGTTCAGATTTTCTATGCACCTGCAAAAACTGAGAGCAATCTTTAACAGGGGTCATGAAAAGTCTTCTTCCCAAGCTACTCCACACCATTCTATAACAGAAAGCCTTGCAAAGGAAAAAAAAATGTGATCTCACACAGATGGGAAATGATTGGGTTAACCATCAGCTTAGGTTAGATGGGTCCAGGAGACATGTTATTGCAACATATTTTCATTAAAGCACCGAGCTGTTTCAGCACAAGGTGGCACAGAATAAACACCAAGAAGATCCAGTTCACTGTACATAGTCACGTCTTACTTCACCCAGGGCACAGGATGAAGCCAGTGTTTCACAGAATCACAGAATGGTAGGGGTTGGAAGGGACCTCTGTGGGTCACCCAGTCCAACCCTCCTGCCAAAGCAGGGTCACCCAGAGCAGGCTGCACAGGACCTTGTCCAGGCGGGTCTTGAATATCTCCAGAGAAGGAGACTCCAAAACCTCCCTGGGCAGCCTGTTCCAGGGCTCTGTCACCCTCAGAGGGAAGAAGTTCTTCCTCGTCTTCAGCTGGAACTTCCTCTACTTCACTTTGTGCCCGTTGCCCCTTGTCCTGTTGCTGGGCACCACTGAAAAGAGTCTGGCCCCATCCTCCTGACACCCACCCTGCAGATATTTATCGTCATTTCTAAGGTCCCCTCTCAGCATTCTCTTCTCCAGGCTGAACAAGCCCAGCTCCCTCAGCCTTTCCTCATAGGACAGACGCTCTAGTCCCCTCAGCATCCTCGTAGCCCTCCAACAAGTTTGCCAGTAAGCTCCCAGCGTATCTCACACTAGAGCAGTGCTCGGATGGAGGTTACTGGATGTTCCTGTCTCATTGCAGCCAGCTGAAGAGACTTTGGGACAAGCAGGCAAGCACTGAGCCTAGCAGTTTTCAGACAGCTCCAAGTCTCACCACATTCCCAGTACCAGCACAAAGGCACACGGTGCCCACAGTAGGAATCACCTGCCAAATCTCAGGTCATGGGAACATGAGCAGCACAGGCAGCCCCACATCCCAAGCATCTAAAACTGTCTAGTGATGCATTTCCAGAAACGCACTGGTTTCTCATCAGTTCTTGATGTGCAAATACTATTGTATATTATACACATTAATCTCTTAACAACACAGTCAAACCTATATTATTCAGCATCTCCCAAAACTCCCAGTTGGCACAAAAGCATTTATAGATGAAGCCATAAAATCCTCTCTGTACTGGCCAGCAAATTGCAATTTCTGCCCAAAGCCTACTGCAAACTTTGATTATAGAGAAAGCTTTGTTCAGCCAGTCTCCTTCCTTTCCCTCGGGAATCCTATATGCCAAAAGACCAATAAATGCTGGTAATTTATTATGTGGAAAGATAGTCCTGCAAAGTAAGAGAGAACTGAGAGCTAAGCCAAGTTTGTGTTTGAAATGGTCACAGAGCCCTGCGGTAGCAAGTCAAATTTGTTGCTCCTCTGTTTATACGCACATAAATCTTTGGGGGTGAAGGGATGTAAAGTAGAGAAGGATTATCAGCATCACAGGAACGCCAGGGAGAAAGATGTAGTTCAGATTTCAAGACTGTTCAGGGATTGTGTTGCAAGAAAACAGAGGAAAAAAATCAAATTTTCAGTAATAAGATAGCTGCAATTTAAAGAGTCTGTTTATCAGCATTGATTAAGGAAAGATTGGTTTCCTGCTAAAGGACAGCAGGTAAATAACCACAAAATCTCAGAGTTCTCATCCCTCATTAGTAGACACCACTCCCTGGGCTCTGGAGGCATCTCTGGTATAATTCTGATATTTAAATAAACAAGAATTAGACACATGGTATTTGGGGTTCTTCCAAGTAACCCTCCAGCGGACAGGGGATTTGGTATCCTGTTCATCACCACCTATGCAGATACCGAAAGCACAGCCTGCCAGATGAGCACGCATTTCTCCCCAGCCTCTCCGGCAGCATTCAAAACACCACCTGGATAATTTATCTGCCCAATTCACCTGCCCATGCCTTTTCTGGAGGGCTGCAGGCAGAGAATCCTGCCTGCATTTCAGTTAAGCACCCTACACAGAACAGCCTTCTCCAGCTTCATGGGATGCAGCTTACAAAAGTCTCCCTCTCCCGCCCTACAGAAGAATGAGTTGGGATGTTAAACAAAACACTCCATCCTTCCCATGAAAACCAGCCTGTAAACAGCCCAAAGGTTTAGACAGGTACTTGGGATGTGCAAGCCTTTCAAACCCATGTTGTCTTACTCCCACATCTCAGGCGAGCCGCCTGCCTCATCCATCAACAGCATTTCTACTCCAACCAAGAGGAGAGCTCTCAGCTCCAAGATGGGGAGTCACCAAGCACATTATGTCCCTGCTGCTTTGATTTTAGATAGCAAGCAGATATTTAGAAGAGCTCCCAAGGTCTGTCCTCATTTGAACCACTGCTACTGGAATAGCAAAGACATAGGGCTTGGAGATACTATACCACTCAAAAATAATTGTCTTCAGTAGCCTCACTGCCCTGTCAGCCACCTGCCAAACCCATTTGGCCATATAGCTTCACCAGCCAACTCCCATCAGGTTTCTTGGCAGCTGCTGGCTTGTCTTCGCAAAGATACGAGATTCTTTGCAAGCAGGTCATTCAAGGTTGCTGGCAGGACTCTGCTGCCTCTACTTTCACCCACACCAACGCTGGTGCACCAAGGCCCCGAGACAGCTCTGAGCAAGTCAATGCATTGAAGCTGATTAGCTGCTGATGAGATGTTCTCATCAGGGTCCAGGTAGTTCACCCTGCAAGGACTCAAGCATCACATGGACACCTTTGGTTCAGAGCTGTTCAGCATGGTGCTCCCATGGAAATCTGTCCTCACCAGGTATTGGGCAATAAGGACATTTAACTCTACATCGATATTCTTTTGTTTGGAGGAACTGAAGATACTGAACTTGTGTATAAAGAAGAACAAGAGGGGAAAAGTGTAACACAAGCAGCTAAGTGTTTTGGACATGGCAAACACCACGTGGGGGACAGGAGCAGACCGCAGGTTGACAAATGAAGCAGACAGCCTGAGTCTTGGTGTGGCCAGCCACATAGCAGACATTTGAAAGAAATAAATATGCACTGCTGCCTCCACCTGCAAGGACATGGTAGGAGATCTACTGAGAGAAGAGGTAGAAACGCTCAATTTCATATCTACTACAACTAGCCCAGGAACCAAATTCTCGCCTCTGATACTGCACTGTCATTGTGAAACACATGCTTGGCAGCATGAAAGCAAGGCAGGATTTCTTCCTGCACCACTTTGTGCCTTTACCAGCCCTCAGCACAGCTTCTCATTAGCTCCTGGACCCACCTGTGCACCCACTCCCAGTCTTCATCAGGTCACTCACAGGCTCTCTGCTTTCTGCAGGGAGTAATGGCCTTTCCCCAGGGGTTTGCAGAGGGCCCAGAGAGGGACAATCAGTTTAGTTTTATTTGCTGCAGCGCAGTAGAAACCGTTAAAGGTGTTATTTTTTTGTGTAACAGTGCTAGTTATTGCAGGAACGCAACAACACATCCACTCAAAACAGCCAGCGAGTCAGACAATCCCGAGTTCATACTGTTCCTGCTCCCTGTTCTTCATCCTTTGAGGAAAACGGCAACTGTTTCTCTAGGAAAGGCACAGCAATTTGTGCAGGAAATCCAACGCACAAGCTGTGCTGCCTGCTGAACAAAGCACTGCCAGTAGCTTGGGTCACTCTGCTTTATTCTTTTCCTCAAGCTTTTCTCCATAACTGAAGGCAAAGCTTTTACTGCAGGCAGAAATTCTCAGGCTGCTGTGGACTCCAGACTGAGAATTTCAGAAAATCCCCACAGCCACACACCAGATTCAAAAAGTGAAGGGTATGTGGAAATCACAGCTACGAGCCCATCACAATGTGCCCCAAAGGGCTGGACCCTTGTCCCTTCTACCATATCACTCCTGGCCTCTCTTCCAGTAATCCCATGCTGGTAATGTAACCAGTTATCTAAAAAATATATAGCTTCTCAGCTGTCCTTGCTCTTTCTCCCATTTCTCCATGACTGAGCTAGGATCCTCTCCTGACCATCTCCAGAAAGCGTTTAT
Source organism: Opisthocomus hoazin (assembly GCF_030867145.1). NCBI lineage: Eukaryota > Metazoa > Chordata > Aves > Opisthocomiformes > Opisthocomidae > Opisthocomus > Opisthocomus hoazin. Next base: position 5,022,909 of record NC_134414.1, on the reverse strand, counting down.
GAATGCACTGAATATATATGGGCTCATGCACTAATGCACAAGGGCTGCCTTTGGGGCATCATCCCAAAACCACACACCACAAGCTACCAACGACCTGTTCCAGAGATGCTCTGTACCATCTTCAGTGGCGACAGTCACATCCCCGCTTTTCCTGGAGCTCACTCTTCAAGCATGACTCATGGGTGCCTTCAACACTGTCCTACTGCACAGCTTCTGGACCAGAACTTGCTTTTTCGTCACCGTTTTGGGAGGCAAAGGCACATCAAGCCTTCCCTAACATTTTTAGGGAGATAAGCATGTAAACTAGCTCCCCAGCATATGTGGATAAATGTTAATTAACTGTGCCTCTCCTCTTACAGACCTAGCTGGTTTAGGAGTCTTAATGAGGTGTTAACAAGAAGGTCACTTCACTATCTGCTAGGAAAGCTGTATTTTGTTCCTCATCACCTCTAGCCTTTTTAGATTCAGAATGAAAGTCTTTACACACAGCTTAGAGCGAGATGAAAGAGAGCATGTGGATTTCTCTTCACCTCCAAGGCGAGTTAATACCGATCAATCAAAAAGAGAAAGCAAGTCACACAAAGTAGGTTTTTAAATCTTCATAGCAGCAAAGTCATTTTCACAGCAGAAGACACAGACCTGCTGCTAAGAGAGTAGCCATTGCATTTAATAGTGGTTGGGATTCACATGGGATCGAGAGAGCCCAGGGACATCTCAGGTCCACGTTCTGCAGCAGACACAATGGAAGAGGGTATTTCAAGTCATGATCCCCATTTTCCTTTCTCCATCCTTCTGTGATAGCCAGTAGTTACATCCTCTGAAGTTTGCGTTAAACCAGAGAGGGGTAATGATTCTTTCTTGGTGCCTTAATGAGAAGAGCATTCACCAAACGAGATAGTGCTGGTGGAGAATCAATACATGACAAACATTTCCTGCATTGCAAGGTTAATCACTCCAGCAAGCTATTAACATATTTCAGAACACAGTTATCTACCAAATATTAGATTTTCAGTTGCACTGAACAGTAATTAAGATACACCAGTCTCCAAGAGTCAAAGAAACAGCTGTGCAACCTACCAAGGTCCCAGCTTGTCTTCCCGTGGGCAACTCTGTTGTCCCACCAAGCACCGGCTTGCACAGAAATGCTGTGTTCAAGGCTCTGCCTTTGCAAAGCTTTCTTTAGTCTGCTCCACAGGTTCTTGTGTTAAAAACTGCACAGTTGCACGAACCTTGTTTTCCAAGAGGCCAAAAAGGAAGAAGAAATTCAAGGGAAAGCACTTATTTATAACGACGTTGATTTATGTACTGCAAACATACACTGGCAGGGGGAGGAGGATAAATTAGCAGAGCCAGTCCAAGTTGACACATCTGTGTTATTAGCCTCTTGTCACCTCTGGGCCAGGGATCCAACCACAAAAGAGAGCAGGACTCCTAGACAGCATCTCCGGGTCTGCCAGCCTGGGTGATTAACTGCACAGATGTTAATTGCAGGATGTAAACAGTGCCCTCGCCTGACCCATAACTTGATGTCAGGCATTTACAGCTCAGCTGGTGCTCAGGGAAGCCAGTCGGCCATACAATGTGGTTGCACACATGCCAGCTCTTGTCAAGCCCCTTCCCACCATCCTCCCAGTTTGCGGCAGCAGACGACATCAAGCATGACACCACCTGTACTTTGCACCCTGTATTTCTACTCTCACTTTTTCCATTCACAGGGTAAAAAAAGCTCATCAATGCTAAGGTCTCACAGAGCTTCTACCACAAATAACAGACCAGGATGAAAGCATCATGTCAGCCCAAGCATCCAAGAAACACCTTGAGGCTTATAGATCAATGCTTTCCAAGGCGTCCCTGGACCAACACCTGTCCACATCATCCACAGAAGCTTGTGGTTCATGCTCATGAGAAGCACCACAACAAGATCCTTAACACTCCCCAAAATTTCTTCTGCTACAGAGGCACCACTGCTGTCACAGCAGTATTTGGCAATGTAGGACTCCTCAATCAACAACCTACAAAGACTGCCACTGTGTGACCGAGACAAACAACGGCTGGAATCTTAATGCATGCCACCGTGACCTTCTGCTGCTCCAGGAATAAGCAGAAGCATAAGAAGATAACAGAAAGGCGAGTGCATCAAGGAATAAAGCAGTTATTCCTGTTGAATATTCATTAACATCTTCGCTGTAATCTTCCTAAACATTTTTTTATCCAAACACCCAGGAGAGGAGAAAAGTAATCCCACCAGCCCAGGTGATGTCTGACTGCTAGCTAATAAAACCAACACACAGCTTTACAAACACGCTCTGAGCCTTTCCACCAAAAGAAAGGCAGAGGCAAACACTCTCCCATCTTCCATAAATTTGCCCTCACATTAGCTTTCCTCCCAGTATTTCTGTAGGCAGCTTTTGAAACATCTGAAAAGCAGTTTCATGCTAAATTCACATCCAGAAGGCACAGACACTGAAAGAACACATGAAGCAGAGTCATGGTTTCTAGACTGCTGTGTAAAATGTAAGCACTTGGAAGAGCAGATGACCTTAGGTGCAGCGAGCTGGTGTTAATGAGAACTCAACACCAGCCTATAGTTTTGGGCACTCACTTTGAATGCTGAGCATCAGCTCCTCCCCATAAGGGATCCAAAGAACTGCTTATGCACATCATTTCCAAGTACCAGGCTTTAGTGCGTGGCCACACACATGGACAGAGCCTGAATCCTCTCATGCTGCACAACAGTTCCAGCCTCTCCAGCCATCCATCTGTGCAACACTGGGACTCCTGCTCATCTCACAGGGATCGATGTGGGAAAACTCACAGGACCAGCAGCCCGTTCCTGCTTAAAATGAACTGGGCTCCTGCACCCCACGGTGCAGTCCCCGATGCAGAACAGCCAAAAAGGGGTTTGGTTATCCTCCTTCTTGGCCAACGCAGCCCCAAAGCACAGAGATTCATTTCTGCCCAAGGTTTCAGGAGAGGCAGGGAACGGGGCTGGAGCAAGGCACATGCCATGCCACTTGTCACCCATTCCAAAGGGGTGGGAAAGTCCCAGGGGGACAGGACATGTGCCAGCACAAGCCACCACCGCCTTTCAGTGATTTCAATGGTATTTCCAGGTACACCATGCCCACCTTGGGGTTTCTTTAAACAGACCTTCTCTTCCAACAGCTCAGTTTAAAAACTCTATTTTCCCTTCTTATTTCCCCCCCCTCACCCCACAGTATGAAACACAAGCTAATAAGCTCCCCTCAGGCCAAACGTGACGGGTACAGATAAGGTCAGGCTGGTGCTTATCTCCCACAAAGCTGCCTATTATTAGCAAAACAGGCTCGACTCTACAAACAGTGCATTAGTGCAGATCAGCCAGAGCAATGCAGGCAGCCAGGCCTCTCCACAGCTGTCACCTCAAAGCCACCCAGCTTGTGCCAGCGTGCTGCAGGAGGCCAGCAGAGAACTGGGATGGTTTTACTTTGGGATGAAGGAGTCCTTGCTTTAGGTATCCTGTTGCATTACGGCCCTTGAGGCAGCTCTCCAGTAACCGGTTCAGAACACAAAGCTAAAGAAAAACACCAAGAATTTGGGGGTAATTTTTAGCTCTAGAAAAGCTTCAGTTTCCTCTCCACGCTTTTGCGGGCAGCCTCATTCATCCACCGCTAATCTCTGCTCAGACATTCTCTGTTGACACCAAATTTGAATAAGCACGGGGATTAAACAGGGTGATTCGGGTGACCAAGGTCAGGCTGAACAGCAGCCAAAGCCGCTCTCGCAGCAGCGGCACAGACCTGCCCCATTCAAGCCATTCACGGTCCTTCTGCCAAGGGACACGACACAAATGTCCTCCATAGCTTTCTGCAGAACCAAGCTAAGGCTGGTGGCTTTGCACATGGTCTGTCTGGGGATCAAACTGCAGAGACATAGCAGTGTACAGGAGCCCAGTACTCACCCCGGGATACAAAGAGCCTCCTGGGCTCTTTGCAACATCGTTCATAGAATAGTTTGGGTTGGAAGGGACCTTTAAAGGTCACCTAGTCCAATCTCCCTGTTATGAGCATGGACATCTTCAAATGGATCAGGTTGCTCAGATCCCCGTCCAACCTGACCTTTGTTCCACCAAGAGGAGAAGGTCCAATATAAGAAGAAATGTTCACCACACAGCTCACCTGCAGAACTCCTAGGCATAGATCTTGATGACCTTAAGGGTCTTTTGCAATCTAAAAGGTTCTATGATAGGACTCTGGAGAGACCAGGTTTATAGGCTTTCAAGGGGGATATGTTTTTAAGAGCAAATTCCACCATGACCTATTGTCAAAAAAATAAAAATTTATTTAAACAGGGATATAAGTTTTACAGAGTGAATGCGAAAGGTCTCCAGGCAACAACCATGGAGGCTGGGAATGTATATCTGATGACAGCAGCATATTTTTAAGCACTGACTCTGTTCCTCTGCTCTTTTCCATGCCTCCAGAGCAGCTCTGCTTTGAAGACTTCCCAGAAGTACCTTCCCCTGTGGCCCAAACTCCAGGGCAATTCAGCTAAGAAAAAAAAAAAAAAAGGACACCAGAGAAGAGCAAACAACTCATGCAGAGTCAGCAGCGTACTCTGGCACCTAAATCAACTGACTTGTTTTCTTTTGAGGAATTGGAAAGGAAGGAAATGGATCAGCACTTCAGAAAAAACACCACTACTACAGCTGTATCCATGGAGCATTTCTGATTCAAAACAGGCTCCAGCAATCTAAGGGCTGCTGCAGATTACACCGGAGCTTGTCTTGGAGACTTATTTGATATTTCTGGATGAGCCAACACTGTTATTCCCTGCAAAAAAGTAGAGCTGTGTTTGCAGTGCTCAGAAGAGTGCCCAAGTTGGTCTCCGCAGGACCCCCAGCAAGGGATGCCCTGGAGAACATATTGCCTCCCAAGAGAAGGGAAGGGAGAATCTCAGCCTACCTCCCAGAATAAGTCAACCAAGAGGTGTCTTGAGTCCCAGATCCTCCAACCTGGACAGCACCAAGTCAACATTTCAGTGTTCAGACCCCTGCTGAAGAGAAACTCACTGTTTCCTGCATATCTCCTAATAGCTCCTCACTTTGTGACTTTTTTTTTTAAATAAAAAATAAGGAGCAAATAAAAAATAAGCAGCAATAAGGATTGAGAAATAATAAACAAACAGCTTCATTCAGCAGCATCAGGGGTAGCATCTGAGGTGCTGCAGCCACCACAGTCCCAGTTCTCACTGCGTCATCATCCCCTCTGTGCTTCCCACAATGCCCAAATGAGCTCCGTACAAGAGAAAAGTCCTCTCTGCAACCACTCTTGTCCCCCTGAGACAGCATTAAACAGTTTGGACAACATCTATTTAAAGACTGTCTAAAAATACTTCTGGATTTCGACCACTGCAGATGCAGGTAAAGCCTCACGGTGACTGGGATATGGCAAGGGCAGATGCTTAGGTACAGCTTAGACCGCACTGTTTCAGGGTCTTATCTGTCAAGTCAGCAAACAGCATCATTTCCAAGCAATTCTCAGTCAATGATCATTTCGGGGGATTACTTGCAATTCTGAATCTCCATGTGCTTTGAGAAGGGCAGAAAAAAAGATGATTTTTAATAAATAGGAGCAACACTGAATGCCTAACTAACAGCTCACAGGAGAAGCCAGAGTGAGAATTTACTTTGGTTTCAATTCTTTAAGACATAAAACAGCCTTCATTCCTGCATGCGTAGGAAGGCAGTCATCTGGCACCTCAAGGTAGCCACAGCCAGTTAGGCAAGCACCCCTCAAAAAAAGGGGGGGGGGGGGGGGGGGGGGGGGGAGAAAGCCACCTTCACCAGAGCAACTGTTAGATTTGCTCCATAGAACTTCAACACAGATTTAGCCCAATATCTTTGCGGGCAAAATATCTGCATGGAGGTAATTTCCATTCCCATGGACCCAGAAGGACTTAGAGGTGCTCTCGCCTCCCCACAGCCTGACCGGTGTAGCATCCATCCGTCAACATCTCCTCACCATTTCCAAAATCCAGGGTGCTTGGTACTGAGCTTGGCCACAACCTGGGACATGAGAAAAACACCATTGGAGGTGGGAAACTGCTACAGTTCATACACGAGTCTCAATGTTCATCTCTGCAGCCTGGAGTACTCTGGTGTCTTGTCCTCCACTCATACAGAAAGTCACATTAAGGCCAGACAACATATTCATACCTCTGCAGCCTTTCAACTTGCTTCTCTAAAGAAATTAAAACTAGCCACGCTTAGGTAAGGTGCCACCTTACCTGAACTGCCCAATGCCTTGGCATTTCCGGTCCCCAACTTGTTATGTGGAGGAATCATTTTAAATTAACCTCCCAAAAAATTCCTTTAGGAATATTAGAACTGATGACTCTACAAATACAGAGGTCATGTATGCAATAGACCACTGCTCTGCCACATTTGTTTTTTGGAGAATTCTTGCATTAACAATGAAAAGTCACTCCACTCCACTCTTCCCCACTTTTCATTAGCTGCATTGGCTTTGTAAGGGCAACCAGGAGATACAGGTAATCTAGAAACAATTCTACCAAACCATTAGTAAATACCACTGAATCCAGAAAACTTGAGTTTCACATTCCTGGGCAAAGCTGGGTCCTTACAGTGACAACTGGATCCCAGACTCACGCTCTGGACCGTAGTAGAAGCAGAAGGTGGTGTTAAATCCTCAGACTTGGCTGATTATTTGTTACAGCTTTATCACAGTTCTCACCACGTCCTAGAATCGAACTGTAGGATCCAAGTCAGATACTAACATAATTTCCAGAAAAATTGGCATCATCCTCCACATTACTGCACGCAGTGTTTTCCTTAGAGGACCACAGTCCCGCAGAGCATCCAGCTATGCAAGCCTCCACTACAGAAGGCACCCAGTTCAAGTCAAACCATGAATCTGAACTTTTCAAGAGAAGCTCTATCCAAAACCATAACTATGGCAGTAAGTAGTCCCATGAAGACAAGACCTTCCCTGCTCCAGGGAGTGGAATAGTCACCCACCCCACCAGATGAAGTTATCTCTGGCTCTGCCAAGTGGAAAATTTTCAGACACTCATCAGCTTTATACCCCAGGGAGACAACACCCTCTCCTCCACTACACTAGTAATTTTTAGCAGGGAAGCACAGATGTGCTCTCACTAAATTCTCCTCCTAAATTCCAGTCCCAAGGCTCTCATTTGGTAGAAAAAGCGTTTATGCACCAACTTGCTAGAACTGTTTCTGTGGCTGCAGCATTTTACTGCTTCTGTGCAAACTGATGAATAAGAACACTAAAAAAAGCAATGAACTGCACAAGGTCAAGGGATCCAGCTCCAAAATCTACATGCAAAGGACAGATCAACACTATCTCAATGCCCCAAGACAGACCCTGGACACCAACACAGCCTTTAAAACCCAGCTAAATCATTCCATCACATACAAGTTGCATCTGAAAGGCTTCAGGTTCATAGAATCACAGAATGTTTTCGCTTGGAAGGGACCTTTAAAGGCCATCTAGTCCATCCCCCCTGCCATGAGCAGGGACAGCTTCAACTGAATCAGGTTGCTCAGAGCCCCATCCAGCCTGGCCTGGAATGTTCCCAGGGATGGGGCATCTCCCACCTCTCTGGACAACCTGGGCCAGGGCCTCAGCACCCCCACAGGGAAGAATTTCTTCCTTAGATCCAATCTAAATTTACCCTCTTTCAGCTTGAAGTCATCACCCCTTGTCCTATCACTCCACGCCCTTGTCACAGCCCCTCTCCAGCTCTCTCGCAGGCCCTCCAGGCACTGGCAGCTGTTCTAAAGTCTCCCTGCAGCCTTCTCTTCCCCAGGCTGAACAGCCCCAGCTCTCCCAGCCTTTCCTCCCAGCAGAGGGTTTCCAGTCCTTGGGTCATTGCTGTGGCCTCCTCTGCCCCAGCTTCAACAGGTTCACGTCTGTCCTGTGCTGAGGGTTCCAGAGCTGGACCCAGTAAGGTTCACTTTTCTTCATAAAATTAACTGTGCACCCTACATAAGTAGGCAGTTTACTACTGCCCAAGGGAACAAGGTTTTAAGTACCCACCACAGGCTTCTCCAAGCTTCTTGCTTATTCTCAAGTTACTGCTTTCCATTAGTGCATCTCACACAGGCTCAGACTGTTAATAACAGTGTTTACAGTAGGCATTGACCTTATCAACAGGATGAATGTGTTCTGGCTGCGTGCCCCATTCTGCTGAAGCATGATATAACCCCTTAAAACATATTATCAAGAACTGCTATTGCTTAATTAGACCATGTGATTTCCACCTAACAGGAGAGGGCAAAAGCCATCAGTTTGCTGCTGCCTTTCCTAGCCTACTCCATGAGCTAAGCAATTCCAAGCCTATCACGAAATACTCACACTAGCTGCCTTTCCTCTTCCTCCCTCGCATAAATCACTGACAGCTCCCTGCAGGAAGCTCTTCTGATAAATTCTGAAAGGACCTGGAAGTCTGCTGTGTCATGGAGTCTAGGGGATATTTTATAAGAGAAATAGGTCATAGCAAAGTAATTGCATAATCAGGTGGTCAATTATGTCCTTAAGCCTGTCATGTCCAAGGGTTTATTCTCCCTGCATATGGCACACCACGAATTTCTCAGGTCCAAGCCAATCCACACACCCACAGTGAAGGCTTAGCGAGCAGATGAGCTTCTTTCTCACACTGCTCTGTCAAGGCCTGATTTATGACAATTTTTCCTTGGAAATGCGCTAGGAGAACAAACCCAATCTTATCATAGAAGGGTTTGGGTTGGAAGAGACCTTTAAAGACCATCTGGTTCCAACTCCCTGCCATGGGCAGGGATACCTTCCACCAGCCCAGGTTGCTCAAAGCCCCCTCCAACCTGGACCTGAACCCTGCCAGGGAGGGGACAGCCACAGCTTCTCTGGGCAACCTGGGCCAGGGCCTCACCACCCTCATGGGGAAGAATTTCTTCCTCATATCTAATCTAAATCTCCCCTCTTTCAGTTTAAATCCATCACCCCTTGTCCTATCACTCCATGCCCTTGTCAAAAGTCCCTCTCCAGCTTTCCTGCAGGCCCCTTCAGATACAGGCAGGCTGCTCTTAAGGTCTCCCTGGGGCCTTCTCTTCTCCAGGCTGAACAGCCCCAACTCCCAGCCTTTCCTCACAGTAGAGGTGTTCCAGTCCTCGGATCATTTTTGTGGCCCCGCTCCAACAGGCCCACGTCCTTCTTAACAGTAGTATTCAAGGCAACTCTACTAATTTTTGGTATAGTGGATGATATCTCAGATTGACATCCTTCAGAAGTAGAGACTCACACAGCTTTAGCATTTCATCAAGTTATTTACAAAATACTGGCTGGTCTGAGCTGCACACTATCTCCACCATTTTTCTTCTTCCTCCGTCCCAAATAAAGCAGCTGGTGTCTGTCTCCATTTAGCCATGTGGCTGATAGCTGTTCAGACCCCCTGTCTAGTTTGGCTTCACCTCTTCTTCTCCAAGTCTGGTCCAACAAGAGAAGATGCAAGGTTGCACACAAAGAAGCAAGGGATTCTCAGGCATTGTAGATGCAAAAATTAAAAAATAAAAATAACATTTAAAAAAAATAAAAATCAAGCCTTGCCCCCAAAACAAATGCATTTAAAAAGCTTTGAGATTAGGCTGGTCACAAAGAGACCAGCTTTTCCTTAAGGAAAAAAGAAGCCCTCAAGAGGAGACTACATCAACTTGAAGGAAGAAATCTAGTTGTACTATGAAGCCTGATAGGCTTTGCAGTCCCATGTCTCTGGCAGGTAGAAGCTGTTTGAGAGTTAGTTCATCAGCACTAGAACAGCTGTTTTTGTGGACTCTGTGATGAGGATCCTGGCAGAAAATACACAAGAATAAGGACCTGAGCAGGACAAAGGAAAGTAAACCAGAGACTAAAGCCGAGCCCATACATCATCAGGAGAGCGCTTCCCACGACAGAGAGGAATGGGAAGGAAGAGAGTCAGCCGCACCGGGAACAATTGCCTCAAGGAAGGGGAAGCAGCATTGTTTGAGAGATTTAAAAAAAAAAACAAATACACCAATCGCCCTAACCCCACCCCTCAAAAAAAGAGAAAGAAAAAAATTCCATAGTCTTTGGCTGAGCTCCACCTTGACATCACACACCCGCTCCAAGCCAGAAGGGAAGAGAAGCTGCTTTGTTTGATTTTTCCCCAAGCTGCATTACCAGTGCTTTTCCCCAGGAAGGAAGCCTTCCACGCTCCCCTTCCCCTCAAATTCACAAAGGCTGAACCTGGCTCCTTCTTCCACCTCCCGCAGCGAAAGAGGCCCCCAAACAACGGGGCTGTGCTTTCATTGCACTTCTCGATGGCTCCCAAGAGTCCTGACAGCGTGAGGAAATAGGAGCAAAATGCAGCAGCTCACCACTGGGTCACAAGTTCAAATCCAACCCGGAGTAGCAGGACATCTGAAAGCTTTTCGGGAGCTTTCATGGGAAAGCCTGCAGACCCAACACATCCCTTGCCTTTCCCCCTTTCATTGAGAAGATCTCCCTCTTTCCAACAGTGAAGACCCCAGGGACATCTGCACAGGCAGAAGAAATGGGACAGTGCACATCCTATTTCGCAACGACAAAACTCATTGCTCCGGCTCAGTTAACTCCAAGCCTCCCTGCTGTAACATGATCACAGCTGAATTTTATTCCACTTAAGCCTTTCCCAAAACACCCGTGGTCCTTGGAGGTCCTTTTTTCTCTCTCATCAAAAGCTTTGCAGAAATTAAATCCTATTAGCACATAGCAATCACACAATAACTGTAACATTTGTGGTTTTGGGTTTTTTTTTTTTTACTGACACTGTCTCAAAGACCTTATCCTACCTTCTTCAAATATGAGAAGTTCAAAACCTCTGAAGCCTGAAACCACCTTTCCGTGCACAGCATTTAGCGCTAATCCCACCAAAGCTACCCTGCCCTTCGCTACTGACATCAGTAACGACCCACTGTCAGATCTCAGCTCCCTGTCCTGTCCTACCCCAGCATCTAGGAGTGAAGCTTCACCACGCTGGACCATTCCTGGTCCTTCAAAGTACATGTCGGGGCAATCTTTAACTGATTATTAAAGGAATCGCCTCCCTGTGATGGCTGGCAGAGGCAAACACTTGCACACTGAAACTTTAATTGGTCTCATATGCTGCAAGAGCCTCAAAAGCACTCTTCTCCACCTGCTTTTTTAGTGCTAGAAAAATCACAACTTTGCACCTCTTCCCAAAGGAAACTGGACATGTCTGCTTATCATTCACATGCCTCATTATCTTTAAGCTTTTCCTATGAAAATCTGTGTGCTTCAATGCTACAGCAGCAATATGAGGTCAGATAGTGCCCCTTGCTTAAGGAGAGCTTGTCACAGATTCCTACGGATGCTCTGCAACTGAGCTTTCCACCAAGCAGAGGAGAGGGCACTGGCAGAGACCAGAGAAGTGGTCTTATCTAGGCTGTCCTGGCAGCATCAAGACGACGAATGGGCCTAAAGTACAGTGCTGGGGAGACCCTTGAGATGTCCCAGCTGGATTCCCACCTCTACATATGGGAATAATTTGTCAGTCATGCACGAGGCTTGTCCAAGTGGCTTTCAAAACCCAGAGTGTTGAGGCCCCACAGCTGTGCCCCATCCCACCACAACCAATAGAAAGACATCCTCAGACTAAACTTAAGGCACCTTATCTCCAAATTAAGAGAAAAATCCTTCCTCCTGTTTTCCCTAGTTCTCCAAGATATCAGCCCAAAACTGGAAATACAAAAGCCTGCTAAAAATTATGTTACCTTTTGGTCTTTTGCCTTCAGCCAGCTATCAGCCATGTTACCACCTTCTCCTAGGTCCTAGATAATCCTCCACTTCACTCCATATCATGCCAGAGCAAATACAGCATGGCATCCAGCCAGGGCTGAGGACCAAGAGGACTGCTTCTTGTGCTCTTTGCTTAATATCACTTTTCTTTTAAACCAGGGACATCCATCCAGCTCCATTTGGTGTTTCATATGCCTTGAGACACGAGGAGCCAGATGCTCTGTCAACCCTGGGTTTGATCCCCTGCACATAAAGGCAGCAACAAAACCACTTGCCTTTAAAAAAGATCTCATCAATTTGGCTTGACATTAAGTTGGTCTTTCAAGTCATGAGGTTCGCAACCATGAGATCTCCCTCCTCCACCCACAGTTACCAACAGGCCATTTTATTGATGTTGTTCCTGCACTGCACTCGCACCCCAACGATAGGAGCAACAGACCTGCCAGGGAAGCTGTTCCCCCAAATCCACTGCTCCAAGTTAGAGTTCTGTGACAAGGTGACTTCTAGAAGAAGAATTTAAGAAACCTGCCATAGCAACCAGCTTCCCATACACACACGCACACTCCCCAGGTCTCAGGTTAGAGAGGCTGACAACCAAAGTTTGAAAAGCAAAGTCAAATTTCTGAAATTCTCTCCACTCCTTTAACCCACAGCTTTTCATTGGCGTCTCCCACAGAGCCGGAGACTGGTTTCTAAGGAACATTTTCAACCCAAACATTAAGGGAAGAAGCATGCAATTCAACTCTGACATCCGCTTTCCAAGGGCATTTTCTCCTCTGAAAGCTCAAATTTTAAAAAACCTTCTAATAGGAAGTCTTGCACTAACTTTGGGAGGTGAAAGGTTTTAAAAGGCAGGTATTTTGTCCTGTATCCAAAACATCTTTCTAGGCTTCGTTAAGCACATTACAAATTTACTTTTTTCAATGAAAGTACAGACACCATTTGATCTAAAGATTAGGATCACGTTTCCTTCCTCTAAAACAAAAGGCAAACATTAGCAAGGACTCCTGGGGTTAAACTTTAATTATTGCTTAGGAGAGGCCCAAACTTGCTGAGGCAAGAGACAAGCTGAATAAGTTAGTTGCAACATATTAAGGGGCATTTAAGAGACAGCTGCGTGTGGAAGCTACGTTCAAGTCTTGCCTTTATCCCACTCTCTCCAACACTTTTGACCCAGCCAATAAGTCACACCCAGCTGAGTAAGGTTAGTTGATATATACAAGAAAAGCTTTGATAACAGGCTTAAAGCAGGCAAGTTTTGAAGTTGTGGTTGTTCTGGTGATTAAGTTACCCCAAAGGCTGCACACCGGTTCAACGCCCTCACAAATATCTTTGCTAGCCAAAAGGATGACTGCAGCTCACTGCCTCCTTCCCTCCCAAGGGTTGTTCCTTCCCTAGGGTAGTTCCACAGCTTTCCATTTCAGGGTATGGGAGCTCACTACATAGCTATTAATTTAGCTTACAAATTTAGCTGTGGACATCAGCAAGCCACTAACACAAAGCTGGCGAGCAGCTCTACCCAACACACTGGGGCAGAAGTGCTAGGATTCCATCCAGCCTTCCCACAGAGGCTTGTGGAACAGCTATAGCAGCTCTTCAACAATTTAAGGAGCAGCTTATGGAGACCAGAATCTACGGAAACCCAAACCAACAAGGAGATCCCCAGCACTCATAGGGTCCTGCATCTCACCCCAAAGAGGATGAAAGGATAACATAAAAGCTCCCTTTGACATGCTCATGGGTCTATGGCACCAGGCAGCTTTTTTTGGCTACGATGCAGTCCAGTGGTTGGTTTGCACCTATCTAGCCATCTCCCAAAGCATTGCATACGTTCACCCAGGCACAAAGCTGAGACCTCTGAAGACTGCTGGAAAACCTGGACAAGATAGCGCTCTGCAAAGCCCAGCCCTGGACACAATGGTGTTCTGCAAAGCCCAGCTTTTTCTTCCACAAAATCAACTTGTATATCAAGCACAGGGAAGGACAGAGAAGGGAAATGGTTAGAGAAAAGTGGTACACAGTGGCTGAGTAGAGCCAGTAGTGACTGACCAAGCACCCCAGCACCTCCTTGTCCAAAGTACCTAACAGTGAGCAGAACACCCAAACTCTGTGGGAAAAGCGAAAAGCAAATAAACCCCATGAAATCAGTTCCGCTTCCATACTCATTCCCAAATACACAGCTGTCCAAGTGTTGTTCATGAAGAGTGAGCAAGCAACAGGGGAAGAGGGGACATCTTAAGGCTCTTATCCCTTAGATCCTCACTTGTACGCTACCTGCGACGTGCCTTCTCCAAGAGAAGCCTTCAGCTATGGGATCTGTCACCAGGCTGCACTTCAAGGAGATGCTTTATAATGCCCTGCTTAGTACCTTCCCGAATGGAGGCCTATACAAAACATGACAAGTGTAATTTCCTTCTGATGGCCAAGCCTCAAGTACGTGCCAGGCATGCCTCTCCTCCGAGCTCAAGTCCTGCTTGTCAGCATCCAGGCTGTGCCAGAGCTGTACCTTTCTACTTCCTCTGCAGCAAAATTGAGTTATTCTAGGCTCAGAATTGACACAAAGTCAAACTCCATCTGTTTCCACCAAGATAAAGATTCCTCAGAGATCACTCTAAGTTCCTGCGACTTTGCTGCCCTGCCTCCCACTACAGCTCTCCCACACAGGGAGCAGAGAGGTGGGTAACACCAAAATTAGTGCCTGGATTTGCTCAGGGTTTATTCTGGGCTGGGTGCAAGGCAATATCTTTGTGCTATTTAAGTGCCCAGACCAACACAGCAAGTCCAACACTGTGCATAGCATCAGTAAGTGGGAGTCTTACAGTCTGGAGTAAAGAGGAAAATGCACTCATCCCAGGAAAAACTCAGAACAGTGCTCTTTCTGAATCCATTTTTTGAAGTTTCACAAGTTATAAAGTCAGAGCAGTATACCACTTACACGTAATTCTGTTCACTACTTATTTTAATTCTAACTACTATTAAAAAAAATTAAACTTTTCCAGAGGTGCTACAGCATGCAGCCAGTATCCAGGGTGGGAAAGCAAAAGCCACAGCAGCGCTGATCTTTGCACTCAACAAGAAACGGGATCAAAAAGGCTCGAGCACCGCCTGTGCTCTCCAAAGCAGAGGCTGCATGAAAGTATCAGCAGGAACAGAGAAAGCCAAACAGCAAGAAAGCAGGTATGCATGCAGGAAAATAAGAAGTGTGATTTTCTTCAGCGATATAATAATGTGCGATCAGGCTACGGGGTGACAAATCCACTTGCGCTGTCAAGGCAGTCAAGCCAAGCTACCCCCTTGCCAAAACTAGCACCAGGAGGCCAGTGACTTTCTGCAGAGTCATTGCGCTTGGTGACAGTTTGGATGCAATTCGATATTGTCACCGTTACAGCCAGCGGGCAGGAACGCGGCCAGCAAGACCGGCACACTCACCAGTATCTTCAGCCCTGCTCGGCCAGGCAGACACCATACGGGAAGATTTGTTGCACACTCAGCTCTTTCAAACCAGAATAACCACTCTAATTTCTAACCATGCTTTCAGCAACCTGCCCATGGCAGGGGGGTTGGATCTGAAAGATCTTTCAGGCCCCGTCCAAACCATCATTCTAGGATTCTAACCCCATTTATGTAGCCATCCTCCCATAAACTGTCTTTGGTCTTCAGGCTGAACAGCATCATACCCAGGGTACAGTCGTGGATGGATAAATGTCTCTGCAAGGTTTGGTTCCTTCTTATATAGCAAGATTTTCCTTCCCCAGTGCAGTGCATGATGGACAAACTCATTTCCCAGAGGGACAATGTGGACAGGAGGTCTGTCCCTTAACAGGTAAAGTATGGCATGAAGCAGCATCATGGAACCGCTGTGCATCTGCACCCATGCAGCCAGGGGCTTGCACGGAAAAGGGTTTTATGAGGAATCCAGCCCTCTCTCAGCAACCACAGATAAGTCAAGGGTGCAAGTTTGCTGACAGCAGAACCAACAGCAAGCTTGGGCTTTGAAAAGCATGAGCGTTTTGTGAGAGAAGGCAAAGGTCTTCTCAAGCCTTTGCAGACCAATTCCCTTCTCCAAGGGCTGCAGAACTGGGGGAAAATGAGAAGGAACAAGGTCTGAACACAACCCTTGCCCAGGCATCCTGCATCTGGATGTCACATGGAGCTTCAATGCCACCACATGATGGGCATCCCATGCCATATCAGAAGCTGCTTCAGACCCACAGCCCACACACCTGAGCCATGCATCAACCCAGCTGCAGCCTCCAAGCTGGTCCCAGTTTGACCCAGATGGCCAGAAGCATTGCCCCTGGATCTAGCCAAAAAAAAAATAAAAAAAATCATCTTTCCAGAGAGCAGCTTGCTTTGCTCTCCCTCCACATGTGAAGGCCACTGAGCTTCACAGGCATATTTCACAGAGAAGACTGGAAGTTACTTCTCAGTTACTCATGAACATCGTATGTTCCTATGAACATATACGCACGTAAAGGTACCAAAACCACTTGCTGAGCAGGGGCTAGGAGAGGCATCAAAGCATCCTGCCCTACACTGCAAGAGATGACGAATCTCAGTCAAGGTCAGGATCTTGATGTACCAGCAATACAAGTTCCTATACTGCCAGAAAACCACAAGTTTGAGTAACATACAAAGCTGCTCACCTCTCATAGCACACAAATCCCACTCCTGTTCCCAGCTTGGCAGCAAATGAACTCACATGGCAAGGAAGTCCTTTGGAAGGTGATGTCTCAGAGCAGGTTTATTTTCTTCTTGCATCTTGCTGCAGATAGACCAAATACTTTAGGGACTCTGAATGTTCCTTCCACCCACCAGCTTCACATCGTATTTCACAAAAATCCATGGTTACTGCTTCTGCTAAGCCGTGAGGAGACTCACCAGGGTCAGCAGCCCCTGCTTAGCAAAAATTGGACTTGCCAGTGTTGGTCAGGATGAAGGTACAGAGCAGCTTCAAACTCTCTCCTGATTAAGTCAGTTTTCACTTTATTCCATGTTTCACCCAGTAACAACTCATGAGCTGTCCCAAAAAGACTCATGCTTAGTCTAAAAACCACCCTTTTGCCAACAATATTTGGAGAAGCTAAGTTATGCCAGTAGAAGCAACCCCCATGCTGTTCCCACCTCCAGTGGAGAGAGTGTTTTATGTGAATAAGCACCATGAACATGATGCTTTCCAGTTTAACATCAACCTTCAGACCAGCCTGAGAACACCAGCGGAAAGCTGAGCTGGGGCTAAGCAGACCTCCCATGCTCATCAGCTCCAGCCACATCCCCCACTTGTTACCACCCCAACACAGGAAAGTGCCATTTTCATATGGAACACAAGGAGCCGATGCATTCCTTACTGCTTCCCTCCCAAATTATTCCCAGAAGCAGCCCACAGAGTCTCCAAACCAGGCTGGTGGGGCTGCAGCAGAGACAAGTTCAGCTGTCAGACCACTTCTGCATCATGTGAGAACACTTCACATGGAAAAGCAGCTAAAGATAACTCCTAAGTCCCATAATCAGACCCATAAGACTTGGATTTTGCTCCCACCCCAGTTGATCCATGGTTACTGGGGTAGACACCTCTTCTACACATCTAAATCACGACAAGCTGCTTTTGCAGGGAGCTGCCTGGGTTTGAAGACCTCCATTACCTTCCCAGTCCAACCCCAGGGTACCAAAAAGAACTCAGCCATTGGGATGAAAAGCAGCAATGCTCAGGTAATGGTTTCTAGCTGCAGAAACACACCATGGCGAGCATCCCACAAGGTGATGAAACAGTCCCCGTGTCAATGCCGCAGCAGCAGGAAGGTTTTCCCATTACCCCCTTCACACCTCGCTGGCTCCAAAGATGCTCTGCGAATTCAGTCTGTTGGCGTGCTCAGGATAAAGTGAGCAGGGTCCTTTGCCAAGTACCAGCCCCCACAGAGCTCCCAACTATTTTTGGTTGTGTCCAAAGCTGAAGTTATTTATGATATCTAGTTACCATCCACCACTGGGCCATGAAAAAAAACAATTGCCCAAAAAAAATCTGCTGAGAGACAGCCAGTCACTGCTATTTACTCTGTGGGCCCCATGCAAGCAGAAGTGACCACGTCACAGTCAAGGAGCATCCAACAGGGACACAGGCTGACATGGGACACCAGCCACCTACACCCAAAGGGTGAAGTTCTGCTTCCTATGATCCCATAAGGCTCAAGGCAAACATTTGCCATACAACCCAGCACGACTCGAGCGGCACAGGAGAAAGATCTAGCTTTCAGGAGGGGAGTAAGGGAAATCAAGGCCAACATTTCTGTGGATTGATGCACTCAGGCGAGTCTTGCGCATACTTCCAGTCAAACTCTCTTGCTCTGCAAAGTATCTTCTAGGAGGAGAAAAGAAAACAACCAACCAACCACACCAAAAGAGTTTCTTAAACATAGGCACTTTCTGCCTAAATGTGACAGGACACCACTGAAGCACTTCAGAAGCAAGACACATCAGCTTGAGCCCACCGCAAGCATCTGAGAGCTCCAGGATGGCCATGGCATACAGGTCTTCACTAAGCCTATGCTACCATGACACTAAGATCTTTCAGCATTTTACAGTTCTTCTATGCAAGTAAGAGAAGCAGCAAACCCTACTTCGTCCATCATTTGCAACATGAAAAAAAATGTTAGAAGATCAAACTCTGTAGCTGGTTTCAACTGTAGAACGAGAAAATTATTTAAACACAGCCCTCATGCTTTATAGCAAGGAGAGGATTTATTACCACTGAGACACAAGACTTTCCCCAGAGGCAGGTAGCTGCTGCCTCCCCAAATTCCCAAACCTCCCACCTGGCAATGAGCCCTGGTGGGAATCCAGACACCCAGCAGTCCCTATAAATCCACACAAACAGCCACAGGACAATTTATTTCAAAGCTCAGCCAATTGCAGCGATATTTATTTTTTTAATACGAGCTACCTTGCCTCAGCCCAATACTTTTTCTCGACAGCTCTGCCATTTAGCAAACATTAAACCTGATGGTGCATGAGACATAACAGGGTTTTACACCCCTATCCAAGAGCTGGCTCAGTAGAGATTGCCTAAGACACTTGTGGCTGTCAGATTTCTCATACCTTTCCTTCCCAAAAAAGCCACCCCAACACATGGGATCCATCATCAAAAACAGCCAGTTTGGGAGCAGAATATCTCATCAGCTTCAGGCAACTCTGAATCACAGCAGTAAGTTTCAGGGCTTCTAGGCAAAGCATCCAGAAGACAACAGTGGCTGAGCTGAGACATGCCCCCTCACTACAAGAAGGACATTGAGTTGCTGGAGCATGTCCAGAGAAGGGCAACGAGGCTGATGAGGGGTCTGGAGAGCAAGTCTTATGAGGAGCAACTGAAGGAACTGGGGCTGTTTAGTGTGGAGAAGAGGAGGCTGAGGGGAGACCTTCTCACTCTCTACAACTACCTGAAAGGAGGGTGTAGGGAGGCAGGGGTTGGTCTCTTCTCCCAAGTAACCAGTGATAGGACGAGAGGCAATGGCTTCAGGGGAGGTTCAGATATTAGGAAAAATTTATTTACTGAAACAGTGGTCAGACATTGGAATAGGCTGCCCAGGGAGGTGGTTGAGTCATCATCCCTGGAGGTGGTCAAAAAACATGTAGATATGGCACTTCAGGATACAGTTTAGTAGGCATGGTGGTGTTGGGCGGATGGTTCAACTTTATGATCTTAGAGGTCTTTTCCAACCTATGATTCCATGTACAAGGGGGATGTGAAGTCCAGCTTCTTGACAAAGGACCAGGGCACTTCCCTGAAACACCAACGCTCAGACAAGAGCTTTGCTCTCCACCAAACACTCCTCCTGGGACTCCAGGAGCCTTTATAAGAATTTCTCTTCTGGAGCGTAATAAAGGGTTGGAGAAAAAACCCACATGAGCAGATCACTTGGGCTGAGGTCCAGATCTGGTGCCAGAACTGAAAGGTTAAAGGGGAGATGGCACACATGCTGCCTCCTCCTACCACCACTCGCTTATTTTCTCGTTCTCTTTAGATTTAATCCCAGGTTCCACCACAGTTGTATTTCACTTCCAACCTGAAGCAGAAAACTCCTCTAAAAAGTATGAAATGGGTCAGGGATCCAGTAAGCAGATCTCCAAGTAAAAACAGGATTTGAAGTCACCGTAACCACCTTCCCTCCAAGCAAAAGGCTGGCTTGTGTTTTCTGACTGCAGTATTTAAACAAGAGAAATATCACAGGAGACACTGCTGTGAGCTTAAGCCGTTTGAGCTATAATAAGTACCAATAGGTGTTCTCTCTCCTCAGCTTTACAACATTTTGAGTCAATTCAGATATAATGATTAGCATATCAATTCTGGTAGAAATCAGATGGCTTTGCTACATGAGGTACTGGAATTGGATAGCCCCAGAAACTCACATTTCCACTTATTTTAACTCTGGCTTTTCTGAATTAGGTTGCTACCACAAAGCCAAGTTAGAAACATTGGATGCTGTGTTAAATCCCATTAGCTGATTACACGGCTGAGCAGCAGCAATTGTTTGCTGGAAAACTGAACCCAATTTGGGAACCAGACGGTCACACTGACCTTGTGCACGGCAGCACGTAACAGCAACGAGCGCTTCCTCCCACTTTTGCCAAAAGCCATCTCTTCCAGCAGCTCAGACTATCTGCAGCACAGCCAGGGCTGATGTTCCTCAGACTAACACTGGCTCACCCAGCCTAAACCCCAGAGCGTGACTTTGCAGAGGGCAGGCATATTTCTGTTATCATACTATAGCAAACATCACTCTGCCAAGTCCCAGCTCTCTTCCACCTCCTGCCATGCCACCAGGTGGTTCAAACCAGCCTTCTTCATGCCCTTCTGGAGAACCCCACCCAGCACATCAGTACAAGAGAATAGGAAATAAAATTGTTCTAAAACTGGGATTAAAAAATAAAGCCTTTGAGAGCAGGACAGCCTAACACACAGGGCAACAACCAGGACTACTTTGTCCTATGTTCACAGCAAAAGGGACACTGCAGGCAAGAGGACAGCAGCTTACAAGGACCTTCCAGCCATGGCCAACAGCGCGCAAACCTGAGGTTTGACTCTGCTTTCCCATGACTTTCTGTACCATTGTGGCATTGCTGGCAGAAGTCTTGAAAACAACAGGGAAGCAAACAAGCAAAGTGCCTTCCCACTCTGGCTCCATTTCCTCGTAGGAGCAGTCAAAGAAAGATGCTCACTTTCCAGGCCATTGAGTTGTTTTTGGCTGCCTGGTTTCAACCTCCAGGCTCCATCCTTCCTGGGGAAGCAACTTTTGCAGAGGCTGGAGAGGAACATTTTCATTTCTTCACACCGAAAGGAAACTTCTGAACAGCTGTTCTGATCACACCACTCTCCTGTAAAGGAGGTATCACCTTGCCTCCCTCTTGAGGAGTTTAGCACAAGAAAACAAACCCTATTCACATTTTTAGAGAGAAGCTGTGGGCACCTATCCACTGGAGAAGGCTCCAGACTGCAGATCCCAAGAAGATGGAGATATCTGTCCAAGCATGGAGTCAGCTGCCCAAGTCCAAGGAGGACAAGACATGCCCATGCTCTGTCTGCAGCATCCTTTCCACTCATCCAAATGCATTCAGACAACACATGGAAGCTCCTGGGAACTACGTTCCTCCAAATCAATGTGGAAGCCAGGTGATTCCTGGCCCAGCTCTACACCATCGTACCCTTTACCAGCTTCAACCCATGTTTTCACCATCCTTGCACAGGTCAGTGCCCTAAAAGAGCATCAAGCCAAGTTGGGAGAACCGCCCTCCCTGCACTAATGTTCAACAGCGGCACCAGGAGCTCTTTATCCAAGCAAAGAGCAGCTTGGCTGGATGCGAGAAGGTGGATCCCTCAATTTCAGCCCACACCAAGACCAGCTACTACCTTCATTAAGCATCAGCCAGCTCATTACATGCACAAACACACAGCACAATAACCAGCCAGCTCCATTTCAGACTCACACTTGACCCGTTTACAAGCCTCATCCCCCAAATTGTCCACTTTTATAAAATAAGCACTGCGAGAGGAACTTACAGAGCAGCAGCATCGCCAGCACGATTCCTCACTGGATGTTTCTGTGCTGCTAGAGGACCCGAAACGGACCCACATCTCCCAAGCCTTGCTGATCTTTAAAGTTTCAATAGTGCTGATAAGCTCTCGGTTGGAACAGCTCTTGCGCACAGTAAGTTTTATCTTCTGCAGAGCACACTTGTTACAGAGCCTTTCTTATCACTATTGCAAATATCAGCAGAGATAGAGAGAAGCACGTAATGCCCAGGGAGGGAAGGTGCAGAAATACAAGTGAACACGTCATCTTTTGACTATGGCCAGGCTCATGACCTCAGGGGCTCCCTGCTTCTCATCCCACAGATGCCTCAAAAGCTCCACCACCCACAGCAAGGACAGCCCTCCATCCAGCCCACAAATTGCTCAAACAGAAGAGCAGAGCAAACTACAGACCTCAAGTCAGTATTCCAGATCTATCCATCCAGGGAACATGCGGCTGAGCTACAGAGTTCAGGGAAAGAGGGGAAAAAAGCCAATATTTTCCCTGAGCTGGGGGAGGGAAGAAGCCTAGAGAGCATAAGTGATGGTCTCATTGGTCCAGTACAGCACTCGATACAACCAGACTATTACCCTAGAAGCTTGGATTTAGGGACTCTCACAATATAAGGATTTTAACACTAGAAGCTGACACTTAGAAATATAGAGGACCCCCCTAGTTTAAGCTTACTCTGCTCTTAGAAGTAGATCTATAACCGTTCACCGCGGGACATATCTAAAAGCCTGGACATCAGGTTCCAGCTTCACAATAAACTCACAGGCTAGCTAATCACATTCCCCCTGTAAACACTGTGGGTTTTATCTTCTTGATGTGCTAAACGTCAAGGGATTTCCAGTCCAGCAGGAACCTTTGCCTTCAGGCCAAGGGCTCGAATCCAGCCTTGCTATTAACCAGCTGACCTCTCCCCACACCAGAAGGACCTGTCCACCAGCTGAGGCATTTATCACCCCTCTCCAGGTGACACTGGGGCAGGTCACCAGCATCATTAAGGCATCCCAATTATGTCAGCACTCAGCCAAGCATGGCTTGAGATCAGCATGCAACAGAGCTTTCCCAGCCTGGCAGATGGACTTCACGGACTCCTCTCCATGGAGGTGACCACTAACAAAGATCATTTCCAGTCTCCAGCAGTTTTTGGTGGGGCTGGAGTTGCATTACAGACCTGGCGCAGGAGCAGCACCACACAGCAGGTTTCAAAGGCTGGAGACCCCAAACTGGATGAATCGACCTTGCATTCAGGATCCACAGCTTGCACCCCATGCCCTTCTTTTGAGGGAGACGAATAGGTACGTTCAGATTTGATCTGGGTAGGCATATTGCCCCAAAAGTTCTGACAGCTCCTAGCTAGAGGTCATGTATTTTAGTCTCCCCTGAAGACACCAAAAAAACACACAGCAAAAGGCTCCTGCTTTCTCCAGATGTTGGCAGGGTGCTCTGCCCTTTGCTGGGAGCCCCTGTCCACTTTGTTAGCTCACATGGCATTGGTCACCAGCACCCACCACAGCAGAAGGCTCCTGCTTTCCCCAGTTGCTGGCAGGGTGCTCTGCCCTTTGCTGGGAGCCCCTGTCCACTTTGTTAGCTCACATGGCGTTGGTCACCAGTACCCACTGGGCCATGGCAGGCAGTCACGTGAACTCCTGCCATGCTTTTCACGCCTTGAAAACAGGCTATTTAACAGTTTAGTGGTGTTCTTCACTGCCCACAGATAGATATTGGCCAGTGCCACCCCCCAAGCAAGTACCAAGCACATCCCCAAGTGCCAGCAGGCACGGTGGCTTTGCAGGACTCTGGGGTACAGCAAGGACAGCCTTGCACCCAGGTTCCCCGTGCCAGTTACTCCACCCTGGTGGCACTGCCCACCTTCTCCCCAACACCCTCACCCTTCAACAGGGAGAGCAGTTTTGCAGGCTACATCGAGTTAAAGGAGCTGCGTTACCAGATACGGCCTTCTTGCTTCAGACCACGCTCACAGCTTCCAACTTGCTTCAGTTAAAGGCTTTTGCCTTAAATGCAGCAGAAGAAAAGGGTTGGTAGATGTTAAATCCTGTCCTATCCACCTAATGCAAGGTGCTCTGGGTGGATTACTCTTTTTTAAAGGCTTCCAAGTTATGTGTTGGCCCTACTGACAAATATCTAGGAAGCTGAACAGGTTCCTGCCCCCACCACAGCTCCTGCAACACCCAGAGAGATGCCCACCCTCCCAAGAGGGGTTTTCACCAAAGGCACAGAGACCCTCTTGCACCCAGCCACTCCCTTCCAGTTCCGGAGGTCTAGCAAACTGGGGAGTGAGTTTTGAGCTCCCCATTATCCAGGTTATTCCCCACACAAGCTCAGGACCGGAGCCGAAGCCACAGCACATTGCAGGGCTGGTAATTGCCAGGGGACAAGTGCAATGATGGGCGCTGGCCTCCAACTGCACCACTCCCGCCTGTGTTCACGGGGACAGCGGCCATATTGCTGTAATCACAGAATGGTAGGGGTTGGAAGGGACCTCTGTGGGTCATCTAGTCCAACTCTCCTGCTGAAGCAGGGTCACCTACAGTAGGCTGTAGAGGACCTTGTCCAGGCAGGTCTTGAATATCTCCAGAGAAGGAGACTCCACAACCTCCCTGGGCAGCCTGTTCCAGGGCTCCGTCACCCTCAAAGGGAAGAAGTTCTTCCCTCATGTTCAGACGGAACTTCCTGTGCTTCAGTTTGTAATCCCACAAGCAGTTTTATTTTGGGGGTTGGAACCAGATGACCTTTAAGGTCCCTTCCAACCCTTACGATTTGATGATTCTCCTTTGCAAAGCAGGACTGCATAAGGAGAACCTGCACTGTTTGTGTTTCAGGAACGTGTATCTACACAGCGGCGTGACCTTGCGAGGCGTAAAGGCTTGCCTGACAGTGAACATGAGGAAGAATTTCTTCCCTCTGAGGGTGACGGAGCACTGGAACAGGCTGCCCAGGGAGGTCGTGGAGTCTCCTTCTCTGGAGATATTCAAGACCCGCCTGGACAAGGTTCTTGTGCAGCCTGCTCTGGGTGACCCTGTTTCAGCAGGGGGTTGGGCTGGGTGACCCACAGAGGTCCCTTCCAACCCCTGCCGTTCTGTGATTCTGTTAAGAGATGCCAGAGCACACTCACTCCTGTCACATTAACGTTTTAACTTCTACAGCTGTCTTACCCACAAGTACACTGCATTCCTTTAACATACAGCTCTCCATGAGCAAGAGCCTGCAGATCGAAGCAAAAAAAAAAAATCCTTACGTAAAGGAGACAGATTAGGAAACACTTGTGATAAGGAAAGCTATCTCCAGCCAAGCTGTCAACCTTGCGCTTTAAATTAGGCTTTTAATGAGGACTGCAAGCACTCTGCATTTCAGCAATTAACTCGGAGCTAAGTACGAGTTTAGCGGCTTCGTTTTTAACACAGACTCTGCTTCCAGATTTCAGGCAGGAGCAGAACCAGAGAAGACAAGCACAACGGCGAGAAGCTTGCAGGCTGTCAGACACCAGCAACTTTTGAAGCTAATGCCAAAGCGCGAGCAGGGGGATAACCCGCTCCTAAAATAAGAGCCACCCACCACGAGATATTTACAGAGCGTCAAATGCGACATAGCAAATGGTTCAGGAGCAAGCTTGTGAGCATAGGGAAAAATGAGACAGTAATAGCAAAATACTGCCAAAAATATATATATATGTGTGTGTGTGTGTGTGTTAAAGCTGATAAGCATTTTTTTGTGTTTATAAATATCTCAAGGGTGGAGGTCAGGAGGACGGGGCCAGACTCTTTCCAGTGGTGCCCAGCGACAGGACAAGGGGCAACGGGCACAAAGTGAAGTAGAGGAAGTTCCAGCTGAAGACGAGGAAGAACTTCTTCCCTCTGAGGGTGACGGAGCCCTGGCCCAGGCTGCCCAGGGAGGTTGTGGAATCTCCTTCTCTGGAGATATTCCAACTCCACCTGGACATGGTGCTGTGCAGCCTGCTCTGGGTGACCCTGCTTCGGCAGGAGGGTTGGACTAGATGACCCACAGAGGTCCCTTCCAACCCCAAACACTCTATGATTCTATTCTAGAGCTTACAAGTTCAGTATACTAAGTGCAGAGCAATCCTTTATGATAAACATAATTTGCATGTGAACAGGAAGACATCTAAAAATAGATGTTTTGAGAAGCCATCGGTCTCACCTCACCTCTTGGCTTAACAAATTCCAGGGCTCCCAAGCAGCCCCAAACCACCCCCAGATTACAAGGACTGTTCAGCCGTTATTACCGTGCAGATGTCTAAGCTCCAACAGCCAGCTCAGGGCCACGGGTGGAGAAATCACAACCCAAAAACCCTGAGAGAAATGGAGCAAATCACAGTTGGATTTCTGCCTGGACACCCAGGCCAGGACACAAGCGCTGCCTGTTTGCTGGGTATCAAACTGCAATAAGTTTGACTGACAGTTTAAAGACTCATCAACGAGATGCATGAATAATTAGTAGGTAGATTGGCACCAAAATTCCCACAATACTTGCAAAACATGATCACTGCTTTATCAGGCAACTGCCTACAAAACGTCACCTCCTTGACAGCATCAAGAAACTTCTTTATGGGTCTTCTTTGTACAAGAAAGGAGTTGGATAAAAAAAGAAAGACACATTATTTCTGAACATACGGGTCTTACCTTCTACCAAAAACCCTTTTTTGTCTCCAAAGAAAGGTCAAAGGGTTGGGTGACTCCTTCCTACATCAACAGCTGAGACACGCAGGAAATATTTTAATCCCAAGGAAAGCATTCATTACCTCTTGGAAAATAAAAAACCAAACAAACACCAAACCCGAAAAACACACACACAACAAAATCCGCCCAAATATCAGAGAGTGACCTCACCACCGTGGTAGATCCCTGTAAACAAGCCTGAGCCCTCCCTTCTCTCCATCTCAGAGGCAGGGTTTGGGCACCAGTAGCACCTCCAGTTTGCATAACCTGGGAAGCCCCCAGCCCCACCCTTGGCAGAGTGATGGAGAAGCACGGGGCACAGCGAGAGGAGCTGAGGCACGGCCCTGAACATATCCTCCTTTTACCACCATCCTCCAAGGTTTTGATCAGCAAAGAGCTCTGCAGTCAGCATATGGGTTTCGGATGGGGTCACACCCAAGGAACACCTTGGAAGGGCCGAGCCTGCCCCTTAACACCAGGTTTCTGCCCTCGTGTTAAGGTCCTAGCAAATTTAGCAGGACAGCAAGCCTAGGCACGAGCCTCAAATCCTCTCCAGGTTCTTAAGTGACCTGCTCCAGGATGTGACCTACTTCCCAACAACCTCATGGAGCACTCAGTGCATCACCATGACCTTCAGGTACCAAGACCCAACCGCTCACCACAGGGCTGTAGCCACCTCCATGTCTGAAAATCTAATACCTTTTATTTGTTTCGCAGCAGTTCTGCAGTAGGCGAGGCAACCGCGGACTTGATTTTAGGCTCAGGCAATTTGATTTATGATTAGGTGACTGTCAACTGAAGAGATTCATCAATACGAGCTAAGTGGCCCAAGATATAATCAATTAGAGTGGCTCAGAAGAACGCTTGGACATTGAAGGGTACAGCCAGTCCACTATATCTTTTTAAGTGCTGCACCCAAAATACCTATTAAAAGAAACCCTGGCCTTCACCTTGTGCTATTTGAGTCGGATGCAAGATGCTTTCCCTGAGCATCCTGTGCAAATGCGAGCCTGAAACTCTGCGCAGCTAAAAACAGCAGACGCTCAGAACATTTCTGCACTGTGCATCTAACCTCAGGCTGGGGGAGGGAGAAGTTTCATTTCAGCTCACCAAAGGGGGGGGAAGGGAAGCAAAATGCAGGGACGAGACATTTATAAAGAGATTATACAAGTCACGGAGAAGTTTTAAGAGAGTTTTAAGAGAAATGGCAGGATTCAAAAAAAAAAAAATCAAAAATTTAAAGGCAAGCTTGCACTTCAAGGGGAAAAATGCAGGAATAAAGCTGCGGGAGCACAGTACCACATGGTAAATCTGAAAGTGAAACAGATCCTTTTGTGAACTCCCAGCCAAGAGGAGCAGAAACTTACAGTCCATCACCTCCAAGTCCTCCGGGATCCAGCAGCCTGGACCCCAAGCACCAGGCGAAGCCTTGCAGAAAGCCCAGGTCTCGAGCAGCCGGCAACGCAGAGGATGTGGCGGTTAGAGAGTAGGAGGATTCGATTCTGTCATGACTAAGGAATTACGTGAAAACCAGTATGAGCTATTTCCAAGGAAAAGATTAGCCACCAGCAGGACCCTGCACAGATGGAGGAGCCTGGTGATGGAGCTGGTGCCCAGCTTTGTGCACCAGCCCAGGCCAGGTGCTGTTTGCCTCCCTCCTATCCCCATCCCACTCTATCCAGCAGGAAAAAAAAAAAATAAATAAATACTAGTCCACTTCAGCAATACCTGGATCAAGAGCCACAAAAAGAAAACCACGGTGCAAAAAAATATTCACAAAAGAAATGTTTCTCATAAAGCTGATCCTGCCCAAAGACCAGGCGGGCAAGAAAGACAGAGCTCAATCACAAGGTGTAATGGATTCAGTATGTGAAAACACGCGATGCCTCAAGATAGGCAGGAGCACGGAAAAATTTCCAGTTGCCACCCAAGAAGGTCCTTGCTTGAATACCCTTCAGGGGAACGCTCTGTACCTTGAAACCACTCCCTGGCAGAAATCTTACACAAATATTGAATTACATATAAAATTAAGGCTATTTTTTCAGGTTATTGAGCAACGACAGGCTAGTTAACCAAATATTCAGGCAGTTGTCCTGCCAGTATCTGCGGGTATTTCTGGAGGAAGCGGGGAGAACGCAGCGGTTAGCTAAAGAGGAAAAAGCAGCAAAGCCAAACACCAGCGTGCAGCTTTTTCTTTTTTTTTTTTTTCTGAAAGTCAAGACAGGCATTAAAGTAGCTGTATCTAATCACTGTTTATAGAGGGGCTGGCAGGCAAAGGCAACTGCTATAAACAGCCTTTTAAATCCCCTTTCCCAGCACCATGCTTAGAATATCCCTACAAAGCTCTGTTAAAACACCGGCAGCATACTCAGGGGGGAAACAGTGGAAAAACCAGCAGTGAGCAGAGCTGGAAGGGCAATATCTTGCTTGGGGAAGAAGGGAAAGGGAATGCAGTGCCTGGGTCCCACTCACACACCGCTACTGCACCCCTGCAAGACCCTCCTGGACCTCTGGCTGGGCCAAGTTTTTCATCTCCATGGGGTTTTAACATGGTTAAGGTTTAGCTCGTTGGTGTGACACTGCCCTCTCCTGAGCAGAAGGGACGTCTCAGCTTCACACCCAGCTCGGTAACAATGATTTTGGGGAGCAAACACCCTACGGCAAGGGGAGAAGACAAGAGACACCACTCACCCCACAACAGCTTCAGCCAGCACCAGCAAAGTTCAAAGCAGCTACAGCCTCCTCGTACCAACAGCGCTTGTTACTCTTCTGCACAAGAGTGGACAATCAGAGCCACCTCTTCCCCCACCATTTGGTCTCCTTAAAGCATAACCATCAGCTGCTGCAGCCTGACGAAGCCGCTTTATGGCCACAGCCAAGTGGCTGCCAGGTGGATCCCCTCACATCATCTCCTTACCAGCAAGTAGGTGCAAAGCATCTCATTAAAGGTCTTTCGGACAGGAGAACAGCCCCTCCTGTCTTCTCAAGAAAAAGGAGTTCCAAACCAGCATTGCAGCCTCCGGGGAAAGTGTGTTCCTACGCCCCGTGTTTGTAGGAGAGCTGCTCTCAGGAGGAGCCCTAAGCTCCTCCATCCAACCCCCTTCATGTCAGCGATAACCACGCCTTCACGCACAAGCCCACAGCTGCAAGGTAGCAACGCCATGAATATTTCAAAAGTGCAACCGTACCCTTTTATCTTCACCCTGGGGAAGACTCACAGAGCAAGTTACAGGACAATATTCCCCACAGGTGTGTCTGTTAAAAGGGGACCCAGGTCTAACTTCCACCACCTGCGAGCATCAGAGTGCCTCTAAGCAAACAACGGCGCGAATGAGCCATCTGCTACCGGCATCTCCACCTCGACGTACACCACCATGTGCAACTACGAGTTAGTGTAACCCACATGTTAAATAGAAAACCAAAACAAAAAAACCTAGATATACTGATTTTGGCATTGAGCGGTGTGAAACGCTATGGCGATTTTAATGTGGTGATTTCAGATCAAATATGCATGGCAGTTTATGGATAAAAGCGTAAAAAATAGTCCCTGGCCCTTGCAGCGGGCTCAGTGTCTCGTTATGATCTTCCAGGTTTGTAAAAGCAATTTGTTGCCTTGCAAAAATTAAACCCCTTATCATTAATTCCAAGCCAGCAGTTTCTGAATCTACAGCCCGACGCCAAATAAGTTGATCCGACCAGAACTCATTTTCTTCACGCGGCTCATTGTCGACGCGCAAGGCAAACATCAGTCACGCTTCGCCTTCGAGTGCAGAATTCATCGCGGGGAGGAGTGTAACGTGCAGAACATGCTTACTTAATAGAAAAAGTACAGCTTGACAGAGACACCCACTCTAAAATTAACTCTGCCTCAAAGCAGAGCTTATGTTTGCCTCTGAAGAAGCACTTTTTAAGTCACAGAGAAATATTCTGCAGCTAAATATTGCTGGGATACTGGTGTGAAGATGCTTTGAGCCTTGACGGAGGAAAATATGTTAAAATAGCAGGCTTTAAGGCTTCGGGATGCAGCACTGCTCAGGTGGATAGAGGCTGTGTAATGTATTAAAGGACTGCTTTCCGTAGCAGTCTGATGGCTGGTGAACGTAGCCGTGCCAGGCAAAAATGCAAGGCAGGAAATCCATCTACTTCAGCTTTTCCTCAGCCACACCTGCCAAGTGCAAGCTAGCGATGTATAAGAAGGCAAGAAGGTAGAAGGCGTTTATCCCTCATCACCGTGTGAGCCAAACCCCCCAGAAAAAGCCCTTTAAGAATAAGCACCGGTCCAACTTTTTGCTCGCTAATAAGCAACAGCCTAAATTTCCCGGCAGCTGGGAGCAGCCCAAGGAGAACGCGGCATCCGAACGGCACGGTCGGGTTTAGCGTTCTCCATGCACGGTGTAACTTTCCAACGGAGGAAAGCCTGTGGGGGCTTACAGAGGGAGCGCTCGTTTTCCTTCATACAGGGACAAAGAGCCAGCAAAGAGAACCATAATTCGATTTTTTTTTCATTTCGCGTGCGGCACGGTCATGACTATTCCGATCATCTATCCGTAATCCCTTTCCAGCCCCAAAATAACCCTTAAGCCAACGCGATTACAAGTAATAACAGTGGATACAGAGACCCACCCCTAAAAACCCCAAAGCATGGCGAGATGGACAAAGCCAGCTTTTCTTTCTGGCTGAAGAATCCCCATTTCCATCTCGCCAGGGTGAAATTTCGCAGCTCCGACATCAGGAATTGCTACAGCAGACCTTTTCCAGAGGAAAGCTCGCATTTCGACTGCAACTCCTCAACGCCCAGTTTCCTAGGCGGTGAACACGCAAGGCTTGCGAGTCAGCTTCAATAAAACAGCAATGAGAGATTTGGGGTTTTTTCTTTCCTTCCTCTCTTTCCTGAATATACTAATTTTTCAGAGCAATTCCTTTGCCGAGCATCAAGATAAAATAATACCCTCTACATCTACCCTCTTCCACCCTCTCAGTGCTGGAGAGAAATTTAGGGTCCTTAACACAGGGCTTTGCTCCGGGAGGTGGAGGGGGATGTCCCCAAGAGCCATCCAGGACATCCCTATCGCATCCTCAGAGGGTGCTAGGAGGGCTCGGGGTGCTGGACGGACACGGGGTGCTCCTCCAGCTGGACAAGCAGCAATAAATCCTTCTTAGGATTTTGCTGCCTCAGGATTTTACGGCGCCGGACAGCCCTGGGGCCGCGGGACACTGCAGATGCCATTATTTTGAGCCCAGTGTATAAAAATGAAGCGTTACCTGTCAAGCAAGTAGAGGCTAAAGGAGAAAAGGGGGGGGGGGGGGGGCCAGATCCACACCCTGGCAACTGGGGGGGTCATGGAGACCCGAGAGGGTAGCCCGGGACCTGTCCCCAGGTGGGTGCCCACCCACGTCCCTCTCCATGGGTGCCGACCATGTCCTCACGCCAACTTTGCTTGGGATGCTCCCGGCCAGGTGAGCCACTCATGGAGGGGGGGGGGGCACACACCATTTTCGGGGGGCACAGAGTCCAAAGAAACACCTTTTGGGGAAAAGAAACACCTTTTTGGAGGACGCAGCACCTTTTGGGGGTCAAACCCGGCATGCCTGTCACACACCCAACACCCCCTCCCCCCGCTCAGCATCATCCCCCACCCCCCAGCCCGGGGGCACCCTGCACCCCCCTCGCCGGGCGGGGAAGGGGGGGGGGGGTAGGATGGAAAAGGCCACCCCATTCTCCCAGTCCAACCAGTCCAACCCTTTACCTGCTGCCGCTGGGAGATCCTCCAGGTCTCTAAGCCCCGCGGGAGGAGGGGGACCCCTTGCCCCCGCCGAGCGATGCCCTCCCCGGCCCCTGGCAGCGGGTGGGACGGGGGCAGCGGAGGGCCGGGAAGGAGGGATGGATAGAGGGAGGGAGGGAGGGATGGACGGATGGAAGGAGGGAGGGATGGAGGTGGCACCACCGAGTCCCCGTCCCCGCAACCCGGCGCGGCTCAGCTCGGCTCCGCCGCCCGCTCCTGGGAGCGGGGCGGGGGCTGGAGCGGGCGGCTCCGCCCCGGACAGCGGCGGGAGGAGGAAGAAGAAGAGGAGGAGGAGGAGGAGGAGGCAGGCTGCTCCCAAAGGCTTGTATCCTCTTTTTTTAGGGTGTCCCGGAGGGGATGCACCGGGCTGCGGGCAAACCTGGGGTGCCCCAAGGGTGCGGGTTTGGGGGTTCCCCTGCCAAGGGAAAGGATTGGGGCACCCCTGCCAAGGGAAAAGCCTTGCCCCCCGCCATGGTGCTGCCCCAGACCTCGGCTCTGGGGGACCCGAGGGGCTGGGAAAGCCGCGGGGTGCTTGGCGTTACACCGTGGAGTTTAGAAACGCCAGAGCCCCAGAAGGGCTTCGTCGCACATCTTCATCGCGCGTTGCCTCCGTCTTCCTCCTCTGAACCAGGATGGCTGGAACCTGTCCACCCCAGGGAGCAACACACACGCATGAGGTGTGGCTAAAATAAAAAGCTAACCTGGAAAACCTCCATAGGTTAGAGCAAATATACGGCCCTATACGCCCCAGGCTGCTGTTAACTGGGCACCAGTAAATCCCCGCTTGGCAGCAGCGAGCAGAATGGTCATGAGGACCATGAGGACAAGGGGCAACGGGCACAAACTGAAGCAGAGGAAGTGCCAGCTGAACATGAGGAAGAACTTCTTCCCTCTGAGGGTGACGGAGCACTGGGCCAGGCTGCCCAGGGAGGTTGTGGAGTCTCCTTCTCTGGAGATATTCAAGACCCGCCTGGACAAGGTCCTCTACAACCTACTGTAGGTGACCCTGCTTTGGAAGGGGGGTTGGACTAGATGACCCACAGAAGTCCCTTCCAACCCCTACCATTCTGTGATTCTGTGAGGGAAAATACATCATTCATATTTCTATTTCTCAGGTGTTTATATGGAAGGCATTCGTGACTCAAAGCCTGCTGGGAGGGATGCTTTGCCCAGCAGGGTGTTCCCACCTGGGTGGATGAAAAGAGTCAGGTACAGGTTTGGATTTTCCAGCCTCCTGATTTCTCCTGCTCCTGTAAATGTGGCCTTTCCAACCCACCCATCATTTATTTTTCCACCTGCTTTCATCACCTGCACTTGGTCCTATATTAGATCCTGATCTACCAAGCATGTAGGTGCACCATGGACCTCACCTACATGCTATGGGCATCCTAGTGCAGGGTCCTCAACTTGTAGCAGTTTGGGGAAAACATGAATGTTTTGAGGTGTCTATACTCACTCAGGTCTTGTTTTCTGCATGCTGCAACAGCACGGGTGAATCAGGGTGAGAAGGATATCCAGGGCCACCCAGCGTCCTTGGGTGCGCATTTTTTGCCCTTCTTGACGCAAGGTGGCAAAATGCTCACCCGAGAGCAACAGACCCCTTTATTTCTGCAAATTGGCCATTTTCCACCCGTTTGGCCCACGCTCGGAGCCAGCCCTGGAGGCGTGCGTAGTCTAAGGGTGCAAAAGAAGGGGATGTGCTGTCAAAATAACAAGCAAGCGCGAGACAGATGCCAGGTTCGTCTTTACCGAGACAGACAAAGCCGATAGCTCGCTAGCAACTGCCTCTCTTTTCCGAAGAGGCGTAGAAATAACCCAAGAAGCTGCACCCACCCGCAGGGAAACCTCGCCTACAGGGAGGGACCGGAGGCGAAAAATCAGCAGATGAAGTCTGATCCAACGCGACGATCCCCAGCCCCAGCAGAAGAGACGCAGGGCTGCGTTACAGGCAGCGTTGCAGGCAGCGTTGCAGGCAGCGAGGGCTTTTCCTTGCAGTACCGCTGACGGCAGGCGTTTCAAAATCAGAAGTCCCTCAGAGCTGTGATTATCTGAAAACCTGACGAAAAAATATCCCGTGGGATCATTTTATTCGCTGCCTGGTTGCTGGGTGGACGTGGGGGAGGGTACGGGACAGACGCAGGTATTTTGAGGCACATAACAAAGTTGTGACTGCAGGTCCGTGTGGCTTTGCCAGAGTTTAAACACAGGGAACGAAATTTTACGTGCTTGGGTGTCTGCCTAGGGATGGTCTCCTCCTAATTTCAGCAGGAATAGTTCAGCTATTTGTAAGATCAAGGGAAAAAAATTTTCTTCTGGCACTGGGAGAAAATATTCTTCTAACTCGTCAGGTTCCAGAAACATTGCAGCTGCTCCTAACGTCAGCCAGTAATTTGCTTTTTACCACCCATTCGCTGAGTGAAATGCCTCCGAAAGGAATCGGAGTTTGCACATTTTCGGCATATTTCTCCGACTTGGCCGGTCGAATCCGACACAGACCTCCGCGGAGGATGCGGGGCTGGGGAAGGTTTCCTTTGCAAGCCACCTCCAAGCAGCAGTGAAGAGAGGAATGAAGAGCAGAAGGACCGTCTTTCCCTGCTGCTAGCAGCACTTCGGCTGCTAAAAGCCACGCAATGTCAAAAAAAAAAAAAAAAAAAATCACAGAGCAGACAACGGAAGGAAATTTCATGTGAATTTTGAGACAGCTTCTAGGAAAATAGAGGCAATTCTGGATTGGGAAAGTTGTTTTCAGATTAAAAACTTGCTTATCCCATGCTTAGAGCCTTGAATGCTCAAAGCTGTTTTAAATCTCTCCTTTCGGCATGGCTAGGATTTCTGCTGTGCTCGTTCCTTGCTATATATCCCCAGCCACATTCATTTCAAAACAACACACCTATAAAACCCTCGTTAAACGCTTTTTGACTCCAGCGACACTCACAGTGCATGATCACTTTTTAAGCTGCTGCCTTAACGCTTTAAATCAGGGGCGAGCTTCAGGCGTAGGCAGATTTCACACCACATCCTGAAAGCGTCTCGTTAAACGCTTATGGAAGGGAAAAATTGGTCCAGAAGGGAAATTTTTGTTTTCTGGCAGGGAAATTCGAGACTGGAGATCTGGCGACGCAGAAGGGCATCACGTGCAAAGTCTTAGAGGAGATGGCACTTCGGTATCTTGGATGGGGGGACAGTGAAGGAGATGCTGCAGTTTCCTGCACGAGTGGCAACAACGGGAAGGGGGTGAACAGTCCTTTACCACAGCATCGCCCTCCTCCAATAACAAGTGGGGTTTCCTCCCCTCTGTAGGTAGAGGAAAATCCTCTTTTCCTCCTTCCAGGCTCATGGGAGGGAAGTCTTTACGTGAGAAATGCTTGCCTGAGCCCTTCTGGGGCGGACCTGCTGGAGACCATGTCAGTGGAGAGGGACCTGGGTGTCCTGGTGGACAACAAGTTGACCATGAGCCAGCAGCGTGCCCTGGTTGCCAAGAAGGCCAATGGGATCCTGGGGTGCATTAGGAGGAGTGTGGCCAGCAGGTCGAGGGAGGTTCTCCTCCCCCTCTACTCTGCCCTGTTGAGGCCCCCTCTGCAGTACTGCATCCAGTGCTGGGCTCCCCAGTTCAAGATCTCTGAGGACCTACTGGAGAGTCCAGCGCAGGGCTAAGAGGATGGTCAGGGGACTGGAGCATCTCTCCTACGAGGAGAGGCTGAGGGAGCTGGGCTTGTTTAGCCTGGAGAAGAGAAGGCTGAGAGGGGACCTTAGAAATGCCTCTAAATCTCTTCAGGGTGGGGGTCAGGAGGATGG
Organism: Opisthocomus hoazin; assembly: GCF_030867145.1. NCBI lineage: Eukaryota > Metazoa > Chordata > Aves > Opisthocomiformes > Opisthocomidae > Opisthocomus > Opisthocomus hoazin. The sequence goes on along the minus strand of NC_134414.1, from coordinate 4,986,757 downwards.
GGCCAGACTCTTTCCAGTGGTGCCCAGCGACAGGACAAGGGGCAATGGGCACAAACTGAAGCCAAGGAAGTTCCGTCTGAACATGAGGAAGAACTTCTTCCCTCTGAGGGTGACGGAGCCCTGGCCCAGGCTGCCCAGAGGGGCTGTGGAGTCTTCTTCTCTGGAGATATTCAAGACCCAGCTGGACGTGGTCCTGTGCAGCCTGCTCTGGGTGACCCTGCTTCGGCAGGGGGTTGGGCTGGGTGACCCACAGAGGTCCCTTCCAACCCTCACTGTTCTGGGATTCTGTGTGATCATTTTTGGTGTCTTGTTCCTCCCCAATATCAGAGCATCTTTGGATGTTTTTTTTTTTTGCGTTTGCTGCTGTGGTCAGGGGTGGGAAGATAAGCGTAGGAAGATCTGGGAAACAAGACAGGGTATAGTGAAAGCACAGCAGATTCCTCCATGGCTGGCTCTTTGGGGAAGAGCAAGGAACATCTGGTTAATTGACGATGTAACCAATGCCACATCTGGATGGAGGGCACTGAACAAGGCTTGGAAAGTTGCGATACTGTCTCCATTTTGTAGCCGAAGAAAATGAAGCATGAAAAAAGCAAGGCCAAACGCACCTAGAAGATGTCTGGCAGGAAGCGAGCCAAGACATCTGTCTGTCTGTCTGTCTGCCTGCCTGTGCTCGGCGTCGAGGCCACCCTGTAGCCCACAGCATCCGACCAGCCCTGGGCAAGGGGAAGGAAGCGTGGTAAGGGACACGCTATTGTTTTGCCCGTGCAAATACTCGGGGAATGCAGGGCAAACAGGAGGGAGATCTGCGCTTTCCTGTGTTTGTGCTGCGAATATTTTCACTAAGGTGCTTTTTCCTAGCTCTTTCTCCGAGGTCTTTGTGCCTTTAATAAGCGTAAGGAGGGTGTCGATTGCAAGCGTCCCCTTAGGCACAATTATTTTACCATAATAACATGTAGAGGGAGAACTTACAGAGCTATTTTGCTATTACATCCTCTGTTTTTCAACCTCTCCTTCACTTCTTTCTTTCTCATCGGTCTGCCCCGACAAGCCCGTGCGAAGTATCCATCCCTGCAGCAGGAGCTGTGGTGGGCTTGTGAGCCCCGAAGAGATCACCGAGGGAGAATATGTGAATGTTTGATGTTACCCAGCAACTAGAGGAGAAGATATCGTTTGTCCGCTAAGTCAGGAAACACTCTGCCTGTTTGCACAATAGCTGTGTTTGCCTGCTCTGCGGTAGGTTAACCAGCAGCCCCGCAACCCTTTCGGGAGGTAAGATGAATGTACTTTAATGGGAGGAAAGTCACCGGCATGGATTATCGCTGCAGGTAAATCAGGTCCCAGCCACCCTCACTCTCCCATAATTACTGCACTGAAGTCTTCCAACATGGGGGAGAAACTGTGACCGTATCGATGGTCACAGAATCACAGAATCACAGAATATTAGGGGTTGGAAGAGACCTCTGTGGGTCATCTAGTCCAACCCTCCTGCCGAAGCAGGGTCACAAACAGTTGTGCAAAAAACAAACAAATAAAAAGGAAAAAAAAAAAACCAGACTAATTTTGTCCTGGCACAGTCTGGAAGAGAGAATTACAGTCAGTGCCCTACTTCCCTTCCCCACCGTCAGAATAAAATACTTTGTGGCATGACATCAGTACAAAATTAGCCCTGAGCACATCTTCACGTAGACCGAGCGGCGGGAAGTCAACAACAAAGTCAACTGAGAAGACAAACAAGATTTTTTTTTTTAGCTGTTAGGAGAAACAACCGCGGAAAGTGATGAACAGAGCAGAAGTCTCCCCATTTGATGTCTTTATTGCAAACTAGGTGCTCCTCCACTGCAAGGATGGTATTTAAATATAGGTTGGTTTATATAAACAAATGCAGAATATGACATAAGGTGTATTATCAGGTCGGTCACACAAGGTGTTTCCTCTTCTTTCACATCTCAAAGGTGCAGTCAAGCCCTTGAACAAGGCAAGTGGAGTAGACCTGGACAAAGGTTAATCAGCGTTTGATCATGCCGTTGGCTATCACAGCCCCATCTCCCCGCGCAGCCAGCTTCTCCACCACTGCCCTCCAAATCAATTCCTTAGGAGCAAAGTATGAACTTTCCAAGCAAGTGACTCTGTAAACTCAGAGGAGTGGTCAGGCATGGGACCAGGCTGCCCAGGGAAGTAATGGCATCACTGTCCCTGGAGGTGTTAAAAAAACCTGTAGATATGGCACTTCAGGACGTGATTTAGCAGGCATGGTGGTGTTGGGGTGACGGTTGGACTTGATGATCTTAAAGGTCTTTTCCAACCTTAATAAATCAATGATTCTAAGAAGAGATTGAGGATAAAGCTGGCAAGGTCCATACAGCAAGCTGCAGGAAGCATCAATTGTCTTCAGATGTGCAAAGAGGCAACGCAAGGATGGAGGAGGGGGAGAGGCTGGTTGTCAAAAGATGAGAAGATCTGGAGGACCCAGGAGGAGTCTTTGTGGTGATGGTGGTCTAAGGTGAGGGATGTCTGTCTCCATCAAGGTGTCTCAGGACGAAGAGCACCCTGTGCCCTCCTTTCCACCTGAAGCCCTATAGGACGTTGCCCTGTAGCAATGTTTTATGCAAACAGCTCCTGGACTGGCACCACAGCCCTTCAAAGGGCTTGGCTGGAGAAACATGGGTCTGATCAGTCTATTCACAGCCTCCTGGATGGAGGTGAGGTGGGAAGTGGTGTAAGATCTTGTGCACACATCTTAATTGACAAGGACAGCCATTCCTGCAAAGGGTATCCACAGCTGAGTTGGTGGCAAATCTCCATCCCATATCCAAAGCTTTTGACCTTCTATTTGTTGGCATTTTTTCCCAAGTTAAGTACACAATTGGAAGCCATCTATAACCCTCACCTCTTGCTCTCAGTATGAAGCTTAGGATAAACGCAGGTCTACTACAGGGGAAAAAAAAATAGACGTGCATTAGTACAAAATCCCATATTGCCCCACAGATTTGCCTTCATTACCAAAGGTCTACGAGTGCTGGAGACATTCATGGCTGTGTTCAATTAGTAAGGCAGTAAAACAGATATCTGGATGGAAGTCTGGACTAGTGGCTCCCCTTCCAGCTTGGCTGAGGGACAGGTAGTTAGACCAGACGTCTCACTGCCCATCTGCCTATGGTCTGCAGCTGGCCTTGCTCACGAAACATATCCCTGTTGACTACAGCCACACGTTGTTAGCAGAAAGAGTACATCTGGTGTCAGCATGAAGATGTTTGAAGGAGGGGAGGCATCTTCTCCAGTGGCTGGAAAACCAAAGTGACTGAGCACGCTGACCCAGACAGCAGCACTCGTCGCTGGGATGCAGCGTGTGGCATTCCCAAGACCCATTTGTGCATCCTCTTGGTACCAAGGAGCAGATTCCATCTCATTTCCTCCCCTCTAGCCACACAAACCAGCATCACACAGATGATAATTGTATGGATGAGAAAGGTCTTTGGTCCTGCTACTCCAGTCTTGGTGCTCAAGGGTCAGGACAACACAGCCAGACCACTCCAAGATGGTTATACACCCCGTCATATACGAAAAGAGTTTCATTAAGAGCATAATGAAGCTCTTTGGTCCTAGAAGAGAACATCTAGGCATCACCAAGGGCCCTTTTCCTTCCTTTTCTAAAGCCATTAAACCAGTATCCTGCTAATTATCTGGTGATTCCCTGAATGAAGGTAGTTTAAGGGAGGAAAATCCAATCCAGAATATATAATTGGTGGCAAACAAGACAATTTCACACCTGCAACTCATTTTTTGAAAAATGCATTTAGCTGTAGGTGGGAATAGCTATCCACCCACTGCCAGACTGTGTTCAGATATATTGTGAGAACTTCAGGACACATAGGTAAAGCCATCTCTGAACTAATGAGTCAAAATGACTGTGTTTAACGGCATTTTCTAGATCATAGATGTGGTCCACTTAATAAAAAAATGTGGCTGAAATAGCAAGGAAAGAAATTTATTTGTCATCACGTGAAGCAAGCTTTCCATGTGCTTGCGAGAAGGAGATTTACCAAAGCTGCCTCTGATACCATCTGGCCCGAAGAGTCAGGATGAGTAGGAAGGCCAAACCTTGCTTGCATCGAACTCACGGTGGGTTTTTTTGGAGAAGCTCCCATCATATCCACCCTGGAAAGCAAACCCCAGCATCCTCCCAAGAGCTGCTCGGCAGCTTCCCTGGGTAAGCAGGGCTGCATTGTTTCCTTCTGCTCCCTGCCCGCCCAGCCCTTCTTTTCTTTTAACCAAAACATTAATCAGAGGCTTTTTGATGATGCCTTTGTTCTGTGCCTGCACATCACCGAGCACAGGAAGGTCTGGCCTCACCACGTATGTTCCTGGTGCCAACACAGAGATCTATCTTTATTGACAAAAACGATCTCCAATACATCTCGCTCCAGGAGGACTTTCACCTGCTCCAGCCCGTGCAAGGCTTCAGCCACATTAATATGACTTTGGAGGTGATGTTTATACAGAAACACAGATAGGCACACAATCAAACCCTTCATAGATGTGCGCTGGTCCAGTTAATATTAAACAACACCTTCGGGGGATATCTCTCCATTGCTCCAGACCGAGAGGAACCCGCCACATTCTTCTCATAGCTTCCTTGCAGGTAGCTGAAATAAAATCTCTTGCGAGCGGCTCTGCCACAGACCTGACCTGTATCCCTGAACAAAGCTTCTCTTATTCAGCAAGGCAAAGGGGAACATCGGTTTTCTGATTATCTCCATCCTGGCGTTTTCTCGGATGGGGACGCAGGGTTTGAAGGTCTCTGTTCGGTGACCCCGTAACAGGGGCTTTATCTGCAGGCTGGGATGAAAGCCCCATCACAGCCTCTGGCTAAGTCTGTCTGTGATGGAGCGTGTTTGCACAAACAATACCGAAATTAAACCCCAAGAGTTCAAAACCTCCTTGTCTGAAAAACACTATGTGAATCCATTTTCGTCCCTTTCTGATAAAGAGGCAACGTGTTTTCTTTCTGTTACAATATCATGTGGTTCTCCATGATGCTGTTCTGGTGTTTTATATACATTTAATCTGTAAATTGCTTTTTGATCAGTGAAATACAGCGTGTCTGGGGTGCATCTGAGTTCAGTTGCACAAGCCTCAGTAACTATGCACAAACACACTCCTCTACTAAAGTCAGATTGGCATTTTGGGGCATATCTGACCCATCAAGGCTTTAATACAAGTCCTCTTTGCAGGACACCACTTGTGCAAGCCAACATTTGGGCGGCCTGGGTTCATGGAGAGGATTTTAAGCAGAGCGGAGCAGTCAGCATCAGAGCTGATTTCGCCTGAAGGTTGCTGCACTTGAGAAGTTCAACATCCCCCCAGAAAAAAAAACTAGAAAAGCAGGACCATTCTCCTTTCATGGTGCAGTGTTACGACCTCCTGCAAAGAGTGTTAACCACAAGCCAATTAGTCGGTTCGTATAGGAAGGATAAATGCAGGGATAGATGAAGGGGGTCACCCCTCATCTCGCAAAACAAGCCTGAGCATAGCTGCGGAGTTGGAGCCCCAGTTCATGGGTCAGAGCCAAGGAGGACTCAGAGTTTGCGTGGTGGGAACCAGACAAGCAGTGACTCAGGAGTAAGAGTGAGCAAGACCCTGTGTGCAGCCGCACAGGAGGACATGCGCATGGAGAGAGCATGAGCACCTTGAAATAGCTGGAGGGAGTCAAAGGGCTGAACTACCTGTGTGCTGCCCGTCCTTTCCTGGAGCTGCTCAACATCTCTGGCCCCATATCCTCCAGGAAGACTTCTCCTGGGAGATTTCTAGTGCCACGTTAAGAGCTGAGACCACACAGCTCTTCACGATGCCATGCTGCTCCGTTTGCATCAAAAATGCGCCAACGCTCACTACTACACGAGTTTATCTTTGTGTTCAAGCCCAGAGTCCTTAGGCAGCTTCTGTGCTCTCCTAGATGAAATCAAAGCCAGGTGTGAAATAGCAGGAGGAGGCAAAAGGTCTGGACACAGCAAGGATTTCACTTCTGCAACTGAAGTTGTGCTGGCAGAGCAACTGCTACCTGCTCGTGGTCACCAACAGCAAAACAGCCCCACTGAACTGGGAGCACTGGTTGGGCCAGGGCTGAGCCAGGACTTAGCTGCAAAGACTCTTTGTCCCTGGGGTCCTGCGGTGCCAGAGCAGGGTGAAACCCAAAGGAGTTTCAGCAATTATCGTACAAATCCCCAGGGATGGAAGTCAGGCAGGACGCGTAGGGCTGGCTGCCTGGCTGGGGAGAGCGGCAATGACTATTCCCAGCCTGTGGACAGAGCAGGGTTGGGCAAAGCAGTGTCAGAGCATCCTGCGTTCCTGGGGTGGGAGCATGAGCTGCACCCTGGCTGCAGGGACAAGCCCATGTCTTATGGATGGATTTTGCCAGTCTCAAATACAGAAAGCATTTTGCCTTTATCCCCTGCACTGCAAAATCCGCAGGGCACGTGACACTGGGACACTTTGTGCCAGCCCCTGTAGGAAGGAGTTAGTGGATCAGCATCCTTCTCTCCAAACAGCTCACGCTGGGCTCCAAGAAGGAGATGTGAGCTAACTCATTTGATCCTGGTAGGTTAAAATAACTCAGGGGTTCCCACATTCGATGCAGCAGGTTGTTCTCAGAGGAAAAGCAGGAGGGCACGGTAGGCAAGACCTACACGGATATGCATCACCTGTGCAAGTGAGTCCAACCATCTCTCAAGCAAGGTCTGGACTGAGTCTGAAGATGTCACATCTAGCAAGGTCCACGCAAGAGTCCTTCCTTTGAACCAGGTTTGTAAAAGCCCCTGAAGTGCTCATTTTGGTCCATTTCATGGAATCATAGAATAATAGAATGGTTTGGGTTGGAAGGGACCTTTAAAGGCCATCTAGCCCAACCGCCCTGCCATAAGCAGGGACATCTTCAACTGGATCAGGTTGCTCAGAGCCCCGTCCAACCTGGCCTGGAATGTTACCAGGGATGGGGCATCGGCCACCACTCTGGGTAATGTGTGCCAGGGCTTCACCACCCTCATGGTAAAAAATTTATTCCTTATATCCAGCCTAAATCTCCCCTCTTTCAGTTTGAAGCCATTACCCCTTGTCCTATCACTCCACGCCCTTGTCACAAGCCCCTCTCCAGCTCTCTCGCAGCCCCTCCAGGCACTGGCAGCTGCTCTAAGATCTCCCCGCAGCCTTCACTTCCCAGGCTGAGCAGCCCCAGCTCTCCCAGCCTTTCCTCCCAGCAGAGGGGTTCCAGCCCTCGCACCATTGCTGGGGCCTCCTCTGGCCCCGCTCCCACAGCTTCAGCTCTGTCCTGTGCTGAGGGCTCCAGAGCTGGACGCAGGACTCCTGGGGGGGTCTCAGCAGAGCGGGGCAGAGGGGCAGAATCCCCTCCCTCGCCCTGTGCCCACGCTGCTGGGGATGCAGCCCAGGGCACGGTTGGCCTGCTGGGCTGCCAGCACACACTGCCGGGTCATGGCCAGCTTTTCATCCCCCAGCACCCCCAAGTCCTTCTGGGCAGGGCTGCTCTCCATCCCCTCATCCCCCAGCCTGTGTTGGTACCAGGGGTTGCCCCGACCCAGGTGCAGGACCTTGCCCTTGGCCTTGTTGAACCCCATGAGGTTCACTTTTCATGTCTAGCTAGCTCAGCTCAGCACCTTGCTCTGCAGCAGAGGGTGGATCCCAGGTCAGGCATGCAGCTGCGTCCGAGCGGCCCTTGCAGCCCCAGCAGCACGGAGAACCTGTTGGTCTTGTCTCGCTTCCAGCTTCCTGCTCAACCTGCCAAGAGGCAGTCCTGGGAGGAGGCATACTCAGCCGGCAGGCTCCTCGCCTGCCAGAGGCGTGGTGAGAGCAGAGAAACATATTCAGCCTCTCCTCCTTTCCTCTCCGGACCAGACCTGCCCTGTCTTCTGGTGGTTTCATCTTGAGTTTCCCCTCCTCTTCCTGGTCTCAGAGGCTTTTTCCTTCTCCATATGCTCTCTGGCACATCTGATGCTGTAAACACACCTTTTTCTCCTTCCATGGCCGATCCTCCAACCCAGAAGCTGTTGCATCTCACTAGCAGCCACCCTAAGCCCCATGCGGGATTAGCAGCCACCCCAGCAATCACCACGGTCCTCTACACCATGGGGGGACTGGTGTGAGTACACTCATTTTTAGCAGCACAGCAGGTGCAAAGCAAGGGCATCTCCGCTCCTTGGGGCAGATTTCCCCTCTTGGTTTGCATGACAGGTCGGAGAGGCCATGAGATATTTGCTTTGAACATGAGGTAATGTCTGGGGTGGAAAGGTTACAACAAAGAGGCTTCCAGTATTTGCGCTAGCAAGACCAGCAGCCACCAACAAGCTGTGCCGGGCAGCGGTGTTGTGATGAGGAAAACAAATATTATGTTATATAGGAGTAATGAGCTGCTGCTGCTTTTAAATGCTGGGCCCATCCAGAGAGAAAAACCTCTTTAAATAGTTGGGATTCCTCTGACCAGCACAGGGATGAGAGGAATAATATTTGGGAGAGGCACACACCCCAAAGAACAGCGGCTGCACGCTGGGTGGAAAGCAGAGAGCAGCCGGCATCTCCCGGCCACAGATGGTTCCCATCAAGACGAATTTTTTCTTGTTAATCCCAAAACAAGCTTGAGATGTATTTTTATTTCAGCGTTAAGTGAAGAAAAAAAAGAAATTCCAGCGTGACCCCCTGTTCTTCTGGCCTCACTCCCTGCTTGGCCTCTGCTCTGAGCAAGCACAGAAAATTCACTTCACGTTAAAGGCAGATCCTAGCAAAGACCCTGAGACCAAAAACTCCTGGGATGGTTCTTTCAGCTCTGCTTGACCTGGAAATCTATCCCATTCAAGCTGGAAATGGAGGTGAAAACCTAAAGCTGGGATTGCCTCGCTCTGTTACTGAACTTAGCCAGAACAGGGAACATGAAAGGGGTATTGAACTTCGACAAGAGCAAAAAGTCAACCTAAACATCTTTGGGGTTTGTACCCCTGCCATGCATCCATGTCCTGCCAGTGCTCTGCTTTTCAGGAGGAGGAGGGGGTGAAGAGAAAGGAGGCCACATATAAGAAAGCAAATACGTTAACCCCTAGATAGGAGGGAGGGAGATCTTCTGGAGGAAGATCTGGCTCTGCTGCGGTGCGGATGAGCTGCCGCCATACCTACAGAGTGGAAGGACCCCATCAATGTCCCTCCTGAACCTGTCATCATCCTAGGGTTTTGCTTTTTTCCCATTTTAGAGCTGAAAGAAGGGAGAGAGAAAATCAAGGCCTTGATAAAAATAACCAGGACTCCTTCATGCTGGTTGTGAGGAGCGTCCCTACAGCCAGCAAGTTCTTGGGAAGAGAGAGGGTGATTTGGGGATGTATGTTTAAAGCTTCCTCTGGTGCACTCTGTGCTGTTCATCGAGGGGCCGATGATATTCAGGTGTCTGTATCCAGCATAGAGGACCTGCCCATGCTGCAATTCTCGCCTTCAAATCCAAACCCAGCTCTGAGCATCAGGGATGTAGCCCTGAGTTAATCCATGCCTGAAGACATCTCGTGTGCTCAGGACTATCTTTACCTAAATGAAAACCCCAGTGATACAAACTGCATTAGTGAGGGGACTGAGAATTACTTATACTCAAACGACATCCCAAAAACTCTGCTTCGTGGATGTGGTAATCATTCCTCCATGGCCTCCCTGCCAGGGTGGCACGTTGGACAGCACAGTTCCCCAGACTTCGTATAGTTGACCTACCAAGAGGCACCCCTTTGCATGTCACAGGAGAGGTCTGCAAGGGCAGCCATGGGTTAGGGATGCAGCATGCCTCCCAAAAGATGAGCTGTGGGCCACCTGACAAGCCAGGCAATAATCTTTCCTCATGGGGTGACACTTCTAATCCATGGTGGCCCTGCTAGAAGCAACCCTACAAGGTGGTGGCCTGTTCTTGATAGCTCAGCGGGTTTCATTAACAGGAATATTTCTCAGACAGATCTTCTTCCTGGGACATTTACATCCCCCGATGAGGCTGGTTATCCCCCTCCTCCTCTCTGGCACCTCCCTGCAGTGACTCAGCATGTGCAAACGCTGACTCATCGCAATCTCCCAGCACTGCTGGACTTCCCACACGCTCCAAGACAGGGTGGTGGGAGGAGGAAAACAATCCATCTGCCCTCCCCTGTGCCTTGAGGACACGTCAGAGGGCATTGCAAACACATCAGCAGGGTGGGGAAGCTGGGGCAGCGCAAAGACTCTTCTTCTGGACAGGGATGTACAGAGATAAAGTGACCTGGTCTGGGAGCTGCTGCCCAGCAAGGGAACAGGTTGCCAACCATCAGCCAGCATGCAGTGGAACCTGCTCTCCAGGACATGCTCTTCTATCTGAGGAGAAGGCCCAGGGGTGAAGTGAGAAGGATTTGCAGAGGTGAGGAAGAGCATGGGTAAAGCCAGGGTTGGTGTCTTGCTTTGGGGTCTGCAAAGGCTGGTGGCACAGACCTTGTAAAGTTAGGGAGCTCGGCTGCACATATCACAGATTTCAGCGCAGACATCAGGAGCTGATTATTCCATACAAGGATAAAAATAAGTGGTTTCTGCAGCAAACAGCACTACCGAAAAGGCTGCCAAGCGCTAAAGTCTGTGACCACCCACTGCAAATCCTACTGGAAAATTACGGAGAAACCTGCATTCGTTTCCAGGGATGAGGTGGACTGCTGTCCTGGAGATCTGAAATGTAAATGGTCATCCTGAAACAGATATATAGATGCAAGTTTTTGAGGGCAATGCTCTCTGACCTGTTTCATGTATCAGTCAAAGCAGATGAACAAGATGTTCCCTTCCAGACTGAACAAATAAGCTTAAAGCATCCCAGATATTTCACCTGAAAGATCCCGTGGTTCCCTTCCAGACTGAACAAATAAGCTTAAAGCATCCCAGATATTTCACCTGAAAGATCCCGTGATGAGGGTGTCTTGGTGCGGTTGCGATGCAGATGTCTGCCACCCTTCTTGCATGGACAGACAGACACCATTAGCAAAAGACAGGGATGCAGCGTGGCTGGGCACTGCCCGTCAGTGAGGCACTTCACCCCAGAAGTGGTTGCCTTCTGAAGGACCTCTTCTTGCCCAGTGTGACCAGCTCTGCCACATCTCATAGAGATGCACCCAGTCTCAAGTTTCTCCACGACCAGGGCTGTATCTCGTTCATTTACAGCACAACATTTGTTTTTTCTGCTCCGTTAGTCCTGGGTGGTGGTCTGGCAGTCAGCTGAGCATGGCCTCAGGCCATGGACCTGGGGAGCTGCAGCAATGGGTCCATCAGTCTTCTGCTCTATGACCTGCTCTTGCCACCTACTCCCTCCTTCCTCATTTCACGCAGGCTTCAAACAGCCAAGGAGATACCTGGGAGAGGTGTGGACACATGGAACAGACAGCAAGGTACTTTCCCTGCCTCTCCGAGGGGTCAGGCCTGGAGCTGGGACAGGTCTCCAGCTGGTACCACCACGTTACCCCCTCAGCACCAAACTCGGGCTGCCAACACCAGCAGCCCCGGTGGGATTTCTTCAGCAGGTTGATTTCTAGCCACTTAGCAACCTTTCTGCCTTTGGCTTTCATGCCAGGTTAAATTACACTGTTAATTATGCTCTTCTGAATTAATGACCCAATTAGGAACTCCAAAGTGTCTTACCTGGAGGTGAAGCCTCCAGATATACCCATGTATAACCATCCTTTCAACAGCGTCTCTGGAGCATTCTGCTTCCACCATGGGTTTAGTAACACATTGTGTTTTAGATGTCCTTGGACTATTTTTAGAGTGAGGGATGCTCTGGGCATGTGGTACTACGGAGTCAAACCCAGGAGAGGCTGTGGCCATAGAAGCTCTCTGGTATTTCGATTCTCTAGTGCCTCATAAAGGGTTGTGCTTGTATTCAAGCCTTTCCCCGATGGGTCATTTATAACTTCTTTCTGTCTGTCCAGTTTCACAAAGCTGGGAGGCTGCTACTGCCCATTGAGTGCATCTGAAATTGGCTCCAAAAGTGGCTTGGATGGGACAAAGCAGGAGAAACTGAGCCCACCTAAGCCTTGTTTTCCCTTCACAGCAGAAGCAGAAAGGATGTGAAACGCAGTGCCCGTGCCCACTGCTGGCCCCTAAAGATTACAGGCTAGTCCAGAGCAGAAGGATTGTAGGAGTCAATCCCATTTAAGCCTTTCTATTTAAAGGAATAAACTACCCAGGAAAAGCAGCCTAAGATTAGAAACTCACAGGATTTCCTCAAATTCCAGCCATCAGCCAGAGATTCAGCCTGAGGGGTGGTTTATTATTCTCCCGGTGCATGAATCCTGCACCCCAGTAAAGTTAAGCGTGGCTTATGCTCTTCAGCTCCATCACAGAACCAAAACCCACGCTCAAAGCCGGTTTGATGCTGCTCCCTCTCTGCCTAAACCATCTCCGGTATTGCCTGATCGACAAATTGTTTTTTAGGCAGGAGTGTTTTGGCTTTGGCGGAGAGGCACGAGCAGGGGATGTTTCCTACAAAGCGCGTGCGATGGTTTGTGTGCTCGGGAGGAGACACGTGTGCAGGAGGAGCTTTCAGAAATTTTAATGTTAAACAGAGCAGGAGGCAGAAATAAATGCAGCGGCACGGTTTCTCCCCACAGTCGGCGATAACAACACAAACGTGGGGAGGCGGATGGTGAGTTTTGCTTGATCTCGAGGCAAAAATGCCACAAAAGCAGATGTGAAATGGAGGAAGAGCTGACAGGGAAAAACTCAGAGGGCTGGCGTGGTGGTCACCGCAGGGGTAAGGAGGCAGAGGGGTTTGGTGCGGCTCCAGACCTCGCCCTGTCGTGGCACTGGTACTGCGTAGCACCGAGAGCTGCATCCAGGCCCTGAGGATGCTCCCGGGCCCGGCAGCACAGATAAACCTTTGTGCCTGGCTGTCGGCGGCCGTGAGCAAACAGTTTGGGTGCTGCGCCTATAAAACGGGGTAGTGTCTCCGCAGGAGCTGGGAAGGATAATGGTTTTTTGCATCCTGTGAAGTGCTGGGGTTTTGACGCTTGTGCAGTTGTTCTGGGATGAAAAAAAGCCAGCAAGGGACGTGGGTGAAATAAAGAAAAAGTCACCCTCTGCTTTGTGCCTTAGTGGCTAGGAATCGGGCAGTCATTTGGGATTGGATTCCTGGCTCTTCTGCTCCTCCCCAACCTGGGGGAATCTCCAGCCTAATTTCTCTTAGAGCAAAAAAAAATATAAAGCCTGTTGCTAATGGAAGTGTGTTGAAACCTGTTAAGCACCATACAGGCTCACAGACGTGCATGCGAGGGCAAGTTCGACCAATTAACGTTTCCTGAAGAAAAAAAAGCCCACCAAAGACCAACGTATCAGTGGCTCCCCTTCACTTCTGTGTTTGGACTAGAAAAGTCTGGAGGCTGGGAGCGTGTACACAGCAGCTTCCGCAGCACGGCCCGCCGACAGCTTGCTCCCATGCAAGTCCTACCCCTAAACCAGCGACCCAAGGGGCTGAGGTTCCCCGTGGGTGGCCGCTTCGAAATGCACCGAGCACAGCAGGAATGCTCCTGCTTGGAGAAGCAACCTTACACCAGCTCCCCCAAAGAGATCCTCTCCCTCTTTGCTTCTCCCTGTTTGCATAAACACCGCTGGGTGCTTTGGTGCGATGCAAGGGCTGATGCACGGGAGAAGGGGTTGCAGCCTCCCAGCGAACGCTCAGCCCTGCCATGCATCCCCCTTAAAAGAAAGCGAGCCAAAAAAATAGGGATCCCAAAGGGACCAGCGAGCGCTTCTTCCCCCGCCCAGCACCGCAGCAGGATGGGGAGCAGTTGCCAGTGGCTGCTTTTTCCAGCCGCAGTCGTGCACGCGGAGCGTGACTCATTCCCAGCAGGAATTTCCATCTCACCCTGTCCCCTCCGTGGGAGAGCTCCAGCCCCTCTCTCCATCTGGAGATTTTCAGCCATCCCTCGCAAAGCAGCGAGGAGGAGTAGCAGAGACGAAGGCAGACGTCAAGAGCAGCCAAGAAGCAGAGATCTTCTCTGGCCCCAACGCTCAGCAGCTGTGCAGGGATGCATCCGAGAGGTCCCCAAGGTCCCTGCTCCCTCCCAGCTGCCAAATGCCTGTTTTCGAAAAGACTATCATAGAATCATAGAATAGTTTGGGTTGGAAGGGACCTTTAGAGGCCATCTAGTCCAACCCCCTGCAGTGATCAGGGACATCTTCAACTGGATCAGCTGCTCAGAGTTCCATCCAACTTGACCTGGAATGTTTCCAGGGATGGGGGCATTGACCACCTCTCTGGGCAAAGTGTACCCTCATCATAAAAGATTTCTTCCTTACATCCAGCCTAAATCTCCCCTCTTTCAGTTTAAAACCATTACCCCTTGTCCTATTACTACAGGCCCTACTAGAAGTATAGTAGAGGTGAAATACTGAGACATTGGGAAGACCTACCCTGTCATAAGGGTTGGAGGACTGGACGTCAAGAGAAAGATCTCACGTGCAAATTGTCCCAGTAATGGTCCCTAGGTGCAGTCAGGGCTTTCGTGGTCACCAGGGCTGGGCAAGGCATGGTGAGGGACCTCAACCCTCCCAGGAAGCCTCAGGTCTATGTGCAAGCTCAGATTAGCTGGATGTGGCCAGACAACAGGTCCAGCCATTTGCTGAGCGGGAGACATCCAGGGATGACCACCCTGCCAGGTAGCCCATGACTCATGGGATAACCATGTCCCTCATCTGGGTAAGCGGCAGTCACTCACCTTCTGCCTCCATTTCTCCTTCAAGACAAGCAGCAAGCCCTTGAGAGCAGCACCTGCCTCTTGCTGTGCCACAGAGCACACCCTGGTCCCACAGGCCACGTCAGGAGGAGCTGCCAGTACTGATGCTGCAGCAGCTGCTGATGTGATGCAAGACCTTAATTCAGTTCGCCACACGACAGCAATAAATCCAGCCCTGCGTGATTTACAGTGCTGATGTAGGTCTAGGGTAGCCTCGGGGCCAAGCCTTGATTTCTCAAGGGGAGCATAAGGTGCAGAACCGGACAGGAGATATTGGAAAACCAAAGGTGGAAGGGAAGGGTCCAGATGTGAACCTCCTTTACAGCAAAATCCCAGAGAGGTCACCAACGTACGTGGACGCTGCAGCCACCTGAAGCAGGATGGTCCTGTCTGAGACGGGCCAGATGTTTGCAGCCCCAGTCATGGCTTGTGCTAGTTGGGATGTGTTTAACTTAATGCTCGAGCGATATGCTCACTAGGAGACACCTTCCACCACCGCAGCAAGCCTGAGTTATGTGAAACCATATCAGATGTTTTCACTGAGCTTCATTAAGAGCTCAAGAGGAATTTGGAAACCTGGGCGCAGTCTTCAGTTGCACCAGGGCATGTAACCTCACCCAGAGACTGCTGAGCTCCTCGTTGAGTCTGGTTTTCTCAGTTCCCCACTTTGGGAGGCAGACAAGATCCTTACTACCATGAATGTGACCTTCTGATGCTCAGAATCCTCCTCCTGCCTAGCCACCACCCACACTAGTGCATACTGTCCTAAAGTTGTCTCAAGGTCACCTTTTTTTCTCTCCGATGTGTTTACTAACCCTTCCCTCTCCAGACTCCCTACATATTTATAGGCAGTGATGTCTCATCCTTTTTTTCCCTAGACTAAACAAATCATATTCACTCAGAATCACAGAGTCTTCAAAAAGCCACTGAGACATCCCTTGCCGCAGGCAGGCCCAGCTATGGTATGTGTTTATCTACCATGTGCTGTAAGACCTCCAGCGATGGGAACTGCAAGCCCTCTCCAGCCTCCTCTCTCTCCATCCTTATAATTTTTCCCGAATGTCTGACCTTAATTGGTAGGATTTAAGCCTGTAACATCTCCTCCTATGCATCCTGGGCATGCAAAAGTTGATTCCTTTCCTCTTTGTACCAGCTTTTTCTATGTATTTGAAGGCAATTTTATGTCTCCATGCAGTTTCTTCTGGCTAAAAATCCCATTTCAATCCCTTTCCCCAGAAACTGTATTTTCCCGATTGCCAGTCCCTCCCATCATTTTTTTCCAAGTCTCTCGTTGGTCCCCCCTGTTTTGGTTTCAGCACTGCGCCGCATACAGCTCAACAGCCAAAGGCTCCGAAGTCACACAACTGCAGGATGCAGTCCAAGGATGACGCTGACCTTTTTTTTATGTCCACACCATCTTCCTTGCCTTATGTCCAGCAAGTGGTAGATCAATGTCTCCTCTCCAAACATGCCATGTCTTGAAGAATCCATCACTGCTCAATAGCACTCACTCCCAGTTGACTTGATTTTTCTTGATCCAAACTGTAGGTGGCATTTCAAGTGAACTTCAGTAGGGCCTTAGTATTTCCTCATCCCCTTAGAAATAGTTTTTAGGGAGGTTATAGAGTTTAAGGCTGAAGATTACAGTTGGCCAACTCAGCATAGATTCATCCTGAACAAAAGCATCCTCTTAGAGCAATCAAAAGATGGCTGAGAAAGCTCTGAGCTCAAGCAGCGATGATCTGAACCCAAGAATGCACCTGCTGTATGCCCAGCCGGGCTTTCTTTTCAGTGTAAGCTGTGCATTTTACAGAAGAGCCTTAGATTCAGCACCCTGTAGGTGAAGCCAGCCAATTCGGAATGGAAGTTCAGCTCTTAGTACCAAAGCAAATCTCTGCCTTGCTCAAATGGATCTCCAGGTTGATCCATCGCAGAGATGGAAATCTAGTCACTGGAGCTTGGTGTAGGTCCTTTGAGGCTTGAACCCACCTCTGGTTTAAAAAGACACACAACTAAGAGAATGTACCTGGGAGAATAGCAGCCTGGCTTAAGAATCATGATGTCTTTCTACCATGGGACACAATGGAGCAAGGCAGAAAGCAGTGTTTTTATCACCGTGATACAAAAACATACTCAGAGCTGAGTCTGATTTCAGAGCAGCAAAAATTCAGGAGGCCTGCGCTGCTCGGACCTGTTAGGCTGGCACAAAAGAGGCATTTTCTTGACATCTTTTTAGTGATACTCCTTTAGAGGAGAGCTCTGCAGGTGGAGGAGACATCCGTGATACCACGGAGAGCTTTGATCCTCCTCTGCTCCCTCTCCAACCAAACAGAAAAAATGGCAATTTAATACAGAAGACAAGGAGGGGCAGAACACCTGGGTCCTGGAAATGACATCCAAGGTCCAAAGGGCTGAAAGCTGGCCTCCAATGCACCCTAGTAAGTGACCGACAATCTCCATGGGCCTGTGTAAATATTCCCAATTAAAAGTCTGGTGCTAAGAGGCCTTGGAAGCATAGGAGTGGACGCTGCAGCCCGGAATTGCCTCTGATATAATTTGGGTTCAGATATGCCCAGAATGGCACGCAGAGAGGAGCCTTCATGGGCAGTGCTGCTGGCAGAGAGCTCTGTAGCGACAGTGTGGGACTGGCAGGTCAGGGGAGAGGACGGCATTTAGAGCTCTAGGTTGGGTGTTGGATGCTTGAATTCACATTCCTGCTCCATCAGACTCCCTGGGTGTGCAGATCAGTCTCTGACAGCCATTGGGAGCAGAGTGAGTTTGGTGTCTCCAAGGATTTGAGCCGGTCTTTCTGTGCCACCAGCAAAGCGGCTGTGCAGGAGGACATATCCAAAAGGGTCTGTGCCACAGCTCTAACCCTTCTCTGACCTGCTGAAAACACCCTTACAGATGTGTCCAGGGATCTCACTTGCCTTTGCTCGTGCAGCATCACACACTTAAACACCCTGTGATCAGCGGGAGTCCCCCAGCCATCTCCTCCTCCTCATGTCCCCTAGACGAGCTCAAGGCTGACGGGGCTGGTGTCCATCCCCCAGTGTGGGATGTGCACATAGGTAAGGGCATCACTCCAGCCCTCGGTGGCATCACTCCAGCCCTCGGTGGCATCTCACCCTGACGGACAAGGGCATGGCCTCCTCTGCTCTGCCAGTGCCTCCCTGGCTTGTGCCATCCTTTCCCATCACCACGGCTGGTGTCAGGGACTGCGCTGCACCCCAGAGCTGGTCGCATCCTATGCAAACCCTCTTCAGAGTGTAACAACAAGTCCTTTGGTTTCCTAGAGGGAAAAGCTGTTTAAATATTAGAAAGTATTACGCAGCATAGGGTAGGGCCTCCCTCCATCATGGCAATGATCCTCAGATCTGCCTTGGGAAGCTTTCTCTCTACAGTGCTCATGCTGGCTGCTCCAAAGAGAAGTTCCTATGGGAATAAAGCGAGGTCTTCATAGTCCCAGCCCATCCAACGATACCCAGGAGAAAAGGCTGCAGGTAGAATTATAGAATGGAAGGGACCTTAAAGATCACCCAGTCCAACCCCCCCTGTCACGGGCAGGAACACCTTTTGCTAGACCAGGTTGCTCAGAGCCCTGTCCAGCCTGAGCTTGAACACTGCCAGTGTGGTGGCATTGACCATCTCTCTAGGCAACCTGGGCCAGGGCCTCACCACTCCCACAGTAAAGAATTTCTTTCTTATACCCAGTCTAAATCTCCCCTCTTTTAGTTTATAGCCATTACCCCTCGTCCTAGCACTACACTCCCTGATAAAGAGTATAGCAGATAGTGATACAGAGACATGTCCCCATCTCCTAGGACACTGGCTGGCATGCTTTTCATTCACCAGTTACACAAAACATACCAGGTTACCCTTTTATTTCCCCCCATCCTGTGCAGACACAGATGGAATGTCAGTGGAAAAATAATTCCTTTAATGAGTGTGCCGGGATGGATCAGCTGACTGGGTTTGCTTCAGTAAATCTCGTGGTCACACAGCTCTAAATGCGCAGCGGTGTCTGTCTAAGCCTTTCCGTTTATAGGACCGAGATGGGAGCCAAGAGGATGGAAATAAAGTGTTTGCAAGCAAAAGGCCATAGGGTTTAGAGGTGGAACAAAACTCCCCAGGGGAAACGGGCTGCGGTTGCAGAGAGGTTTGCAGGGTGCGTAGCAAGCACGTATCCAGGCATGAAATGGAGTTGATCGAACATCCCTACGTGCAGCTGATCAGCCTTCTGCGCAGAGGTCAGGGGAAAGGCTGTGCTGTGCAGTGAGCTCTGGGCACCAGGAGAAAACCACCGGGGTTCCTTTGGGAAGGCAAAGCTGGGACCTGCCGTGCAGGTTGGGTTGGGGATGCAACGTTGGAGTGGTCACTGGAGGGACGCTGGAAGTGCAGAACCACCTCCCTGCCTCCTTGATGCAGCCTGGCTCATCTCTCTGACCCCACGTCTCGCCACCCCATCGCACAGAAGCAGAAATACGGCTCCGGAATAAATCACAGCTGTCTCCGAGGCGGGGTGAAGCGTTGGCTCTGCCCGGGCGAGCTGCCACGCCGTGATAAAGCAGATCCTCCCTCGAAGGCAAGACCCTGAGCTGTTGCTCCTCGGGAAGGCAGCCTGTTGATGAGCTGTGTCAGCAAATAACATGTGCCTTTAATTCCCCCTTCACTCAGCAGGTCCCTGCGGGAAGCATCGTGTCCTTAAGAAAGGCGACGTGAGGCACCCGGAGATGTGTGCATAGGCACTCAGATGCCCGGTAAATCACCACAGACAGGCTGTAATAATCATGACAGGCTCTAATTGCTCTCTCCTGGATATATATAGGGTAAAACTTATCGCTTCAGTTCGTTATTCCAGTGCAAGGGGCTGTTAGAGGAGGTCTGAGTTACTCTGCAGGGATTTTCCTAACTGCTAGCAATTGCAAAGTCAGGAGAGGAGGGGATCTGAGCAGGAACTGCTCCTGATGTTTCATTTAAAATGTCCATTCCCTGAACATGAAATGTTTTGTCAGCTCTGTAGGGGTTTTTCAGGTCTATCAGTAAGTTTTGTTGGCATTTGCACCAACACCACTGAGGCTGTCAGTTCCGATCATGCAGTGCATGGCTCAGGGCTTGCTGGCGATGGAGAAAATGTTTGGTTTCCACCCAGCTCAGATCGAACTAATTAAAGAAAATAAACACTTCCCTACAAGCCAAAACGCCCCAGTCTGGTTGGCGTTTGATGTGAGGCTGCAGTTTTGGATCAGACCTGAGTGGGAGACCATAACCGCATCACTGCAAGCCCCTTCTAATGGCTCCAGCCCCCTTTTTTTCCAGTTGCTTGTGCCTTGTAGGAAGCCAGCCCTTCCCATCCCCTGCTAAAGGGACTGCTTGCTGCTTGGGTTGGGCTGTGCACCCTGGCACATCCTTCAAGGACACATGGATGTGCCCCAGAAGCAGGAGATCTGTCACCTCATGGAGCAAAGACTAGCAGCTACAGCAAGGGAGGGCAGCACCTACCTCTTCTCATTACAATTTTGAAGCACATAGCAATACCCTGAAGATACCTGGACCTTATTTTTCCACCCAAAAGTCTTGACAATCCAAAATAGGGAAAATCAGTGCAAAGCAGATACTACCAACATCATCATCCTGACACCAGGGCTTAAATTGCACATCCCCTTGCCACCCACGACGTGGAACTTGGTGGGATGTGGACTTTTCTTCTCTTTGCATCACCCAGAAACGCTGAGCTCCACGTTGCCTCCAACACCAGGTGTTGAAGGGTTTCTGTGACTGCAGGATTGGCCCTGTAGCTCCTCAAGGGGCTGCCCCTGAATTTAAAGGGGGCTTGTTACTCCAGCAAAGTTTATAGGAAAGGGTTGCAAGCTGGGAAGAGAGCCCATTGGAAATAGATGGATTTAAAAATAGTAGAGACAGAGGAGACGGGCTGGATGAGGTTCAGTAGCTAACAGAAAGATGGGAGCACCAAGATCAAATTAGCGTGCTGCAGGATTAAATTAGACCCTGTTCCTACAAGGGTGGTGAGGCACCAGCCCTGGGCAGAGCTTTCCCCTGCAGAGACCCCCCCATGCCCGTGGCACTGCTGCCTCTGCCACGGAGGGTTCCCCACCAACCACTGTCCAAACACAGCTCCCACCTGGCTCCATGATGTCCCCTCTCTGCAGAGCACCAGGTCCCACCTAAAGCCACCCAACGTCCCTCTCTGCGGAGCCTGGGCCTGGCAGGGCCCGAAGTCTTGGCCCCCAGGGAAACTCTCCCCTGGCTTCCAGGAGCCTGGAGACCTGCTACTGCCCTGGCCCGTGGACTACCCATGTCACACCACATCCTGTGTCACCATCTCACTGCTCCCTGCACTGTCCAGCTCCTGCACTGTGCCCCGGGGTATGCGGCGTGGCTGTCTCCAGCCTTGCCCTTCCGCAGCCCAGCCTCCGTGGGGTTGGGACCTCAGGACCAGGGAGGACAAGTCGGGCAGTTTGGGACCAGAGAGGACAAGCTGGGCAGTCGGTCTCCACCGCACAACCCCTGGATGCCCCACAGCTGGTGGTGGCACAGGGCTCCTGTGCCTGCATTGCCTGCAGAGCCCAACATGCAACAGGGCGGGGGTAAAGACCTCAGAGCCTCCACTTGCAGGGAAGACCTGTCTCTCCTTCTACTCACTGTGGGGCCAGTGCTGTCCCCATTCGATCCTCTCCAGTGCAAGAAGGAGAGCAGACCAAAGAGCTGGCCAGGGCCAGGCAGCAAATGGGGTTTGATCTCCCCGGTGCAGGAACCAGAGCTCTGGGGCTCTCCTTGCATCTGTTGTTTCTTGATCCTCTATCCTTCTGCAAAGAGGCTGGTGCTGCTCCCACCCATGGCCTTCTGCCTCGGCTCCTGGCCAAGGGCTGCCTGCAGGCTCCTGAGCAGCTCCTGCTCTCTGACCCCACTGTGTCACCGTCTCCGGTGGGCGAGTCACCAGGGACCTGGCATGAAGACTCTGTGGTTTTGATAATGCTCACGGGTGAAGGAAATAAGTTATGTTCCCCTTACAAGGCCAGGTTGGACAGGGCTTTGAGCACCCTTGTCTGGTGGAAGGGGTCCCTGACCATAGCAGGGGGTTGGAACTGGATGATTTTCAAGGTCCCTTCCAACTCGAACTGTTCTGTGACTCTGTGATTCCATGATTTTATGAGAGAGCTGCTCTAAGTCCCTCCTGGCCCTTGTCCTTCCTGCAAGGTTCTCCTGCAGATCCCAGCTGCTCCCGCCTCTCTTTCCCCCCACCCTGTCTGGGGAAGAGATGAACGGTTCAGAGCCCACATGGCAGCTGGGATTTGGGCAGTGTGGGGAACTGTGTTCAAGAGAAGAGGTTCCTGCAGGTGATTCAGAGAGAAGGAGAAGGACTCCCTCTCTCTGCCCTCTAGCAGAACAGCAGCATTGACCAAAGCTTTTAAAATGAAACTGGAAAGGACAGAAGGGCTCTCCTGGCGTGCTGCATGATGCTACTATCATCGCCTGCTTTCTGGTGTTAACTCTAATAAATCACATTCTAAATAATACTTTGTGGAACCTGAATGTTTTTTGTACCAGGATGAACCTGGACAGAAGATGAGTGCAGAGCCCCAGGGCATCACTCGCGTTGGTGTCCCCCTCTGCTAAATACTGGGCAGAAGTAACCCTAGTTTATGGAAATCCGCCCCTTTACCCCCAAAATAAACTAATATTGTAGGCAGAGGTGTTGCAGCCAGGAGGATTACCCCCTGCTCCCAGCTTGGGGTGGGCTCTGAGAGTGCTGCTAACATATCACAGGGCACGATCTGCAGCAGAAGACAACATTGCTGGGGAAAATATCCTTCTGGGTTCTCATTACCTCAGGGCCAGTGCTTGGAGGGGGAAGGACTGCAGCCCCCCTGGTTTTCTGTTCCCCCAAACCTGTAGCATCAGAGCAGCATCACAGAATCATTAAGGTTGGAAAAGACCTCTAAGATCATCAAGTCCAACCATCAACCCAACACCACCATGCCTACTAAACCATGTCCCAAAACATGTCCCCATGTCCACTATCAATTGCCACTGCCAATGTCACCCTTCTGGAGTGGGTAGAGGCTGGGTGAGTGCCCAGCTTGGTTTAGCATCCCTCGTCCTGGAGAGTCACAGGTCTGGCTGCCTGCTGCTGGGAAAGCCGGCAGCGTGCCTTGTCCCCAAAACGTCCCCTTAACCATGCAACACCCTGCACCAACCCAGCAGCACATCAAGGAGTCCCGGAGGAGTGTGGTGGATGCTATAAGCAAGCATGGCTGGGAGGTTAATCCACAGAGAGCACCGCAATGCCACACTGTTAAATGGGAGTGGTGTTTCCACGCAGGCAAAGCCAGGTCCCTGCAAAATCAGCGCCTGTTCCTCTTCCTGCCAGGCTCTTCTCTGCTGGCAGCAGAATCATCTGCTGACAGCTATGCAGATACCACGAGCGAGCAGTTCTTGCCATCAAGAATAATTTAGCACCAGGCTGGCTACCCCAGGGATGCTGAGAGCCCTCTTCCATCATCATCAGGAGCCTGAAAGTGTTTGTAGAACCAACGCAACAAGTGATGAGCTGACATGAGCTTCGGGAATCAGCTAGAAAGGAGAAAGCCAAGAGGAGGATACGGGAGTAGATGGTCCTGTCAAGAAGTAAGGAGAAGAAAATCCCTGTGAAAAGTGGTGCATGCGTCCATCTTTTCTTCATTTTTTCCCTCCTGGCCCCAGCTAGCTTTGTTACTGTTCTTGGTTTGGAAATACAGCCCCTTCATGGTGCTGCTGGCCCTTGCTGCACCCAGAAACAGCCCGAGGGACTCCTGCACCAGCCCCTGGCCCTTCTCATCCCGCGTCCCCTGCTTAGGACCTCCATTGACACATCACATCTCTGTTCTTCCACCCTGCACCAGTGCAGGAGAGGCAGAAATATTTCACTCCGCTCGGATAAACTGCTTGTTCCCAATGTCTATATGAAACTTTGGTCACACCAGACATAGACAAGCAGAAGTAAAGTAAATTAGCCACAGCCACTTGGTTATGAAAACAATGCAGCTACAACTAAATCAAGGAAAAAAATAAGCTTCAGGCAACTCAAGGCAGGCCTCATCTGGAGTACTCTGTCCAGTTCTGGGCTCCCCAGCTCAAGAAAAATGAAGAGCTACTGGAGAGAGTCCAGCGGAGGGCTAAGAGGATGGTGAGGGGACTGGAACATCTCTCCTGCGAGGAGAGGCTGAGGGAGCTGGGCTTGTTTAGCCTGAAGAAGAGAAGTCTGCAAGGGGACCTAATATAGACTTACAAATATCTGAAGGGTGGGTGCCATGAGGATGGGGCCAAGCTCTTTTCAGTAGTGCCCAGTGACAGGACAAGGGGCAATGGGCACAAACTGAAGCAAAGGAAGTTCTGTCTGAACATGAGGAAGAACTTCTTCCCTCTGAGGGTGACAGAGCCCTGGCCCAGGCTGCCCAGGGAGGTTGTGGAGTCTCCTTCTCTGGAGATATTCAAGACCCGCCTCCTCTACAGCCTGCTGTAGGTGACCCTGCTTCAGCAGGAGGGTTGGACTAGATGACCCACAGAGGTCCCTTCCAACCCCTACCATTCTGTGATTCTGTGATTCTGTAAGACAAAGCAGGACAGACAAATCCCATTCCCTAGGTCCAACAAACCCAGCACAAAGCCTGCAGCCTCCCCATAGCAGTGGTGATAATTTATCTACTTGGCTACAGCACCCATAACGGAGAAAAAAGAGCCCGTGTAAGACCTTCAGCAGGTCTGTGAATGCTTCGTGCTGGGTCCCTGGTGGCTCACTGGATTGTGAGAGTTAACATAGGAAAGAAGGTGACGATAGTACAGATAATCCCATGCCCCTTCAGATGCTGAGGACCCCAAATTGTGCAGCATCGAATGGATGCTGCAGACCATGCCCTGTGATATACGAGGAGCACTCTCGGAGCCCTCCCCAAGCTGGGAGCAGGGGGTAATCCTTCTGGCTGCAATACCTCTGGCTATAATATCACTTTATTTTGGGGGTAAAGGGGCGGATTTCCATGAATTAGGGTTACTTCTGCCCAGCATTTAGCAGAGGGGGACACCAACGCGAGTGATGCCCTGGGGCTCTGCACTCGTCTTCTGTCCAGGTTCATCCTGGGAAGAAAGACATTCAGGCTCCACAAAGTATTACTAAAAACGTGATTTATTAGAGTTAACACCAGCAAGCAGACGATGATAGCAGCAGCATGCAGCACGCCAGGAGAGCCCTTCTGTCTTTCCAGTTTCATTTTATAAGCTTTGGTCAATGCTGCTGTTCTGCTAGAGGGCAGAGAGAGGGAGTCCTTCTCCTTCTCTCTGAATCACCTGCAGGAACCTCTTCTCTTGAACACAGTTCCCCACACTGCCCAAATCCCAGCTGCCATGTGGGCTCTGAACCGTTCATCTCTTCCCCAGACAGGGTGGGGGGAAAGAGAGGCGGGAGCAGCTGGGATCTGCAGGAGAACCTTGCAGGAAGGACAAGGGCCAGGAGGGACTTAGAGCAGCTCTCTCATAAAATCATGGAATCACAGAGTCACAGAACAGTTCGAGTTGGAAGGGACCTTGAAGATCATTCAGTTCCAACCACCCGCCATGGTCAGGGACCCCTTCCACCAGACCAGGGTGCCCAAAGCCCCGTCCAACCTGGCCTTGTAAGGGGAACATAACTTATTTCCTTCACCTGTGAGTATTATCAAAACCACAGAGTCTTCATGCCAGGTCCCTGGTGACTCGCCCACCGGAGACGGTGACACAGTGGGGTCAGAGAGCAGGAGCTGCTCAGGAGCCTGCAGGCAGCCCTTGGCCAGGAGCCGAGGCAGAAGGCCATGGGTGGGAGCAGCACCAGCCTCCTTGCAGAAGGATAGAGGATCAAGAAACAACGGATGCAAGGAGAGCCCCAGAGCTCTGATTCCTGCACCGGGGAGATCAAACTCCATTTGCTGCCTGGCCCTGGCCAGCTCTTTGGTCTGCTCTCCTCCTTGCACCAGAGAGGATCGAATGGGGAGAACATTGGCCCCACGGAGAGTGGAAGGAGTGACAGGTCTTCCCTGCAAGTGGAGGCTCTGAGGTCTTTACCCCCTGCCCTGTTGCATGTTGGGCTCTGCAGGCAACGCAGGCTCAGGAGCCCTGTGCCACCACCAGCTGTGGGGCATCCAGGGGTTTTGCGGTGGAGACCGACTGTCCAGCTTGTCCTTTCTGGTCCCAAACTGCCCGACTTGTCCTCCCTGGTCCTGAGGTCCCAACCCCAAGGAGGCTGGGCTGCAGAAGGGCAAGGCTGGAGACAGCCACGCCGCATACCCCGGGGCACAGTGCAGGAGCTGGGCAGTGCAGGGAGCAGTGAGATGGTGACATGGGACATGGTGTGACATGGGACATGGTGTGACATGGGACATGGTGTGACATGGCACACAGGCCAGTGCAGTAGCAGGTCTCCAGGCTCCTGGAAGCCAGGGGACAGCTTCCCTGGGGGCCAAGACTTCGGGCCCTGCCAGCCCCAGGCTCCGCAGAGAGGGACGCTGGACGGCTTTAGGTGGGACCTGGTGCTCTGCAGAGAGGGGACATCGTGGAGCCGAGTGGGAGCTGTGTTTGGACACTGCTCGGTGGGGAACCCCCTGTGGCAGAGGCAGCAGTGCCAGGGGCATGGGTGGGTCTCTGCAGGGGAAAGCCCTGCCCAGGGCTGGTGCCTCAGCACCCTTGTAGGAAGAGGGGCTAAATTAATCCTGCAGCACGCTAATTTGATCTCGGTGCTCCCACCTCTCAGTTAGCTACTGAACCTCATCCAGCCCATCTCCTCTGTCTCTCTATTTTTAAATCCATCTATTTCCAGTGGGCTCTCTTGCTTTGGTGAAGACTTTTCCATATGCTTCACTGACAATTACAGCTCATAAAGTCCTCCTAAACATAATTGTTCTCCCAAGGGTAGGCTTTAGCTCCACCAGGGATCAGAGAGAGCTCAGAGACAGCAGCACAGGGATTGTGCTGTTTCTTGTGGTTTTAAGGCACTTTTTGAAGCATGGGAAGCTGTCAGCCATGGCCACATGTAGCCAGAAGTGTATTCCCAGTGCAGGATTCAGGGCGTGGGATTGGGGCTGGGACAGACAAGAGAAACCCTGGTGGCACTCAAGGCTGTGGGAGGTCTTCGCCTTGATCTCACCCCCGAGGACAATGATCGTGCTGGCCCAGGGATGCATGCAAGGCACACAATATTCTGTTTATCTGAAGCAAGAGCGCTGAGGTTCTCCAGCTAATGGGAAAGCACAAGTGATGAGGTCCTACACGACCTGCTGGGGAACGTGATGCCATGATGTCTAGTGCTTCTCAGACACCTTATGTCCATGAGGATTTATTTGCACCAAACCTACATCAGCCCTGAGGTGCCCAAGATGGTTCCTGCAGGGTTTTTCATAGAATCATAGAATCATAAAGGTTGGAAAAGACCTCTAAGATCATCAAGTCCAACCGCCAACCCAACCCCACCATGCCTGCTAAACCATGTCCACAAGGGCCACATCTACAGGTTTTTTGAACCCCTCCAGGGATGGGGACTCCACCACTGCCCTGGGCAGCCTGGTCCAAGGCCTGACCACTCTTTCAGTCAAGAAATTTTTCCTAACATTTTTCAGGGCTCTCCCCACTCTGCTGCCTGGTGACTCACCTACCACTCCGTCGCCCCTTCCACGCGGTGACCACAGATCGCTGTGAAAATGCTGTTCCTCAACCTGCCGTCAGGAAAGCTCGAGGCAGATGTGAATTTCTCGGTTCAAAGGTACGTGGTGACTTGGTGGCAGAGCCCAGAGTGGATTCATTATACCTCCCACATTTTACGAACTTGCCTCCAGCGGATCCAGTTATTCTATCAGCTGGATTTGGGGAGAAAATTGTTGTTAAATAGTTAATTCATCAAGACAGGTGTTATCACGGTGACTGAAGATATTTCTGAATTTGGGGTGCATTTGAAAAATTAAGACAAAAACGGGGGAACCCAACTAAGCAGTTTGTTGTTTGATGTCTTTAATTTGTTTAAATTTTCTTTGTCTGAAAAAGATGTTTGAGAATACTTTTGGCCCTTCAAAAGAATAGTGAAACAAAAAAGAAACAAAATCTTCCTTTCAAATTAAGTGTTGTGGCTTTCCCTTTTGGCTAGAAACTTCCCTCTTCTGACTTGATTTGTCCCAAATGAACAATGAATTTGATCTCCTGGAGTTACCCTTGGGACAAAAACTCCACTCCTCCCAAAGCTGTGCCTGTAAACATCAGAGGAGGTTTGTGCAGCTCCTCCACTGTCAAGAGAGCACCATTTCTAGCAGGTAATTCTTCCCACCATGAGCACACAGGATAAATAACCCCAGCAATGAAAGGAGTTTTGATGAAACACCTAACTTTTCGTTTTGAAAGCCCCATGAGTTGTGCAGGCTCATGATACTTCCAGATACTTCCATCACCACTGAGACCACTAAAACTTACCACACTGGGGTGTCTCTGGTTTGCAGAGAAGGGATGAAAAACCAGCTTCATCCATAGCCAGCATCCGATACTTGCCAGCCTCTAATCGCTGGAGGCTCTCATCAGACTTTTTCTCCAGACCAGTGAGTAGCGCCCAGCAACCTCCACATGGGTTCAGCTTTCTGCATGCCCAGAGATGGGGCTGATTCTGTCCCAGGGGACCTAATTTTGTGACTTTAGTGACCACATCAGTGACGTCCGAGGCATGTGGGCGCTGCACACATCAGTTTTTCCCTTTGTTTTTATGAGGTTGTTCTAAGAGTTTTCAACCAACATGGGAAGAGTAGACTGGAAACATGAGCCACCATCTCTCTTTTAGCCTCTTCTTGCTACTGCATCCACATGTTTACATCTCGCTTCACTTCAGATGCAAACTTGCTTCTTTGTAAGGTACATCCCAATTCAAACTCAATTCTCTTTGGTAACCACCGAATGAATCAATCACAGGAGACCTTCCCAGCACCAAGACCAACCCTGGCCCCCAAAAGCCCTCTCAGCAATTTTCTCCACATGAAAAAATCCAGATTTCCATACTGGGTTTCTAAATGCTCTGGACTCTGCTGCCCACTTCCAGGGTGATTGTGTGATGGTGATGCCCTAGGAGAATTGAGACCCACTCACTGGCTGTTAAGGTATACAGGCAACCCAGTCATCTACCTGCAGTTCCTAACACCAGAACAACTCAGTAATACACCACCAAATCAACTCATAAGCTGATTAACCCTGGATTTGCATGAACAGGACCTGGTGTGAAGAAGAGTGAAGTTGGAGTGGGGATAAGAGAGGAGGAATAGGGCAGTCGCTTCGGTGAACAATCCCACCAGGCTTGGCGTGATGCAGGTACTCATGGAGTCTCAGCAGAGATGGGGAAATCACATCCCTCTCCCAGCTTTGCTGGGCCAAGCGCCCACCCCTGGTGTGCACAAGGATAAATGAAAGGTCAATGCCAGGCAAGCCTTCTTTTTCATTGCACCATAAGACATTCCCTGCCACTCAATGCTCACTTCCCAACAGCCGCTGATATGAATTCTTGTCAGGTTCCAATTACGGTTTTTGCTAACACAAAGCCTCAGTGGTCACCCGGCCCTTGGTAGCAACCCAAAAATTAACACAATGCAGTCAGCCCCTTTCGGAGCCCGTTTATAGTTTCAACGGGCTGCTCTATCCACCTGCAGACAGAGTACTCCCTCCTAAATCCCAACTGATCATAAAACAGACTCGCGATCCTTGAGTTTGGACAAAGCACAATTGAGGCATGGTAATGGTAAACCAACCTCCTGGTTTTATTTGTCAGGATGCTGGAAATAACAAGCTAGCATAAGCAGCGTGAAGGAGAGGAAGAAGGAAGGAAGAAAACAAAGAGGAGAGAGAGAAGAGAGAGAGAGAGATTAGTACTAGAAAAGGAAAGAGGGATAGTCACCACCCTGGATCCCGCAGCGTCCCGTGGGTCCTCCACTGATGATCTTCAGTAGTTGGTGGTGGGCAAGCGTGCGGCCCGGGACATCTGGATCCCGCGGCGTCCCGTGGGTCCTCCATTGGTAGTCTCCAGCAGTTGGTGGTGGGCACATGGTGGTGCCGTTTCTAAGAGTGTCCTTTTATATCCAGCCATTTGCACCAATCATTTTGCACCACGCGAGTCTCCAAGGTGTGGTCTTTCGGTTGCTCCTGGTGAGTCTCTTCCCCTTGGAGTTTGTGACAGTTCTTGTCTGGTCAGCGGTTCTCCTGTTGCTAACCAGCAGCGACCAATCGAGCTGCAGATGGCGGAAGCCTTCCCCTCTAGCTAGGGGAGACTTGAGATGGTGGCAAATTTTCTGAGACATCACGAAAATGGCAGAGCCGAGTCCCACAGTTCTCCAGCTGTAAAATGTTCCCAGACTTCAGACATCCCACGAATTATCACCACAGGGGAAAAACATAATCCAGCCTGGAGGTGGATTAGCAGCTGGAGGTCAAAGCTAGAAAGAGCGTCTACACATGCTCTGACACCAGACCTGATGTCAGACTTCCTCCATGGTCCAAAGAAGGACCTAGATTCATCTCATGAGGTTCCGGTCTCTGAGAGAGACCCACACACTAAATTCAGGTGCCTGAAAGATTCTGAGATCTTTGGATATGTTAACCAAAGTGAATGTCATGGCCCAGCATGCCCTCACTGTGAATAATCCTCTGCTAGTCGCTGTGGGGAAAGTCCCACCACGGACACATGCTCAAAGCAGAGGCACAGGGTCCATGGAAGAGATGGAGAAACGGCTTTTCTCTAACTCCTGCCATTGTGTCCAGAGAAGGGGAAATGGTTCAAAAAAATTTTTGAAATTTGAAAAATAAAAGCAAGCAGGAAGACAAAATGGAGACAAAGGGATGCTCATGCGGGATTCCTGAAAAAATGTGAAATCCAACCTGGAAATGTGGCATTGGAGGGTATTCATGTGTCAAGGTGAACAGGACACACCAAACGTTCTGCATTTTACTCTGCAAACCCCTCATCACAAGTGCGTTCACTGAGAAAACAGATTCCCTGTGCTTGTTAGGTCGGTTACAGCTCGCAGGCACAGAGCCAAAGGAGGCTCCTGGGGCAGGAACCATTTATGGGCCTGAACAGAAACTGGGATTTTGGATCTGGAGATCTTCCAGCTGTCTCCACCTGGGAGCAAATTTGGCTTGTTTACAAACTGTACAATGTACAAATTACAGTTTCTCCATGATCTTGCGTGTCCAGCACACAGCTTTGCCATTGGAAACCACACTCAACAATAACCACAGCTGGGTATTACCACATCCAACCTGCGGCCTTGGAAATCTAGGATTTGAGTGTTTCCCTTTAAATAAACTGCAGCCCTCGATTCACGTCCTGAACTATTCAAAGCTCAGGAGCTGCCTTTCGTTCTTTGCTGCTTCTTCTCTATGTTCGGGCAGCAAACGAGCTTGAAATAAATCCCAGCTGGATGGGACTGGGCCAGATCCGTGCAGGAGAGGAGAAGGATGACTGTAAGAGGCTTTGACTCACACTTGTCTTTCTACCCACACCATCCTCCTGGGTACCAAACCAGGAGTGATCACAGGGGGATACAGGACTTGTCGTCAAAGCCAAGAGTCCAGAAGTGCAAATTATTTTGAAAGACTGAATCCAAGCTGTTTGTGCACGGCTGGTAACCATCCAGCATCCCCCTGAAGGTAATCAGGAGTGAAACAACGGTCCTCATTCATCTAACCCTCCCACCTCACCTCTCCCACACTTGCCCAACCACCCCTGCCCCACGCTGAACAAGAGACCTTGTGTGCAAAACCAAATTCATCAGCACCAATGCCTCCTCCAGCGTTGGAAACAGCCTGTCAAACCCCGGGTGCTATGCAAGAAATGTTTAATTCGCTGTGTGTTGGGCCAAGAGCGTGAACGGTGCTGCCTTTGGGCAGCGTGGTAGCTGGAGGTGCAACGAGAGGCAGTTTGTGCATCTCCTTCCACTGCGGGAAACACATAGTTCCTTGCTTAAAGCAAAATTTGGGCATCCATGTTGGAGAAGGGTCATGGATTGTGG
This sequence comes from Opisthocomus hoazin, assembly GCF_030867145.1. Lineage (NCBI taxonomy): Eukaryota > Metazoa > Chordata > Aves > Opisthocomiformes > Opisthocomidae > Opisthocomus > Opisthocomus hoazin. The sequence continues at coordinate 4,954,932 of NC_134414.1, read as the reverse complement.
TCCCACGGTGCTAGGGGCTGCAAAAACACAAAGCAGGAGCTTGTTCACGCCTGGGGTTTGTGACAGACTGACCAGAAGGTGGGAGAGAACACAAGGATACAGAGGGCTGCTCTGTGGCTGTGAGGACCATGTAGCCTGGCTGGCCATCAGATCCATCTCTGTTGGATGAGATTTGTGGCTGTGAGGACCGTGCAGCCTGGCTGGCCATGAGATCCATCTCTGTTGGATGAGGTTTGAGCTGGGGTGATCACAGGGGCTCTGCCCTGCTCTGGTGCAGCAGGCAAAGAGCAGCGTGACATCCCAGGGTACTAGCCCTCCAGGTAGATTATCTGTCCAGGGAGCCAGAAGATGCCTCTGTGCCTCTGTGCCTCAGCATCCTTTTGGAGAAGGAAAGCAGTAAAAAGCAGTAAAACTGGTACAGGGGACAGAGTGCAGGATGCCTGGCTTCTGGTTCTGTCCCAGACTCACTCTCCATGCCTCAGCTTCCCCAAGTCTTAAGCCAGGACAATCAGCCTTGCCCTATTTCATAAAATTGTTTGGACGTCTGCAGATGCAGATCTTCACATGTGATGAGTCAGATCTTCCCTCGTGTGACTCAGCTCGCAGATGCTGAGCCCTGCATCACCGTGGCCACCTCCCATTGAAGAGCTACGGGGCCTCCCCTGCTCCAGGATCTGCATTTTCTGTTCTTACTGCAGCAGCGCAGCCACAGACGGCTCCCCCATGCCCGACTATTCCCACAGCTAAATACTTCTGTGAGTTTCTAGACCCATTTGGGATGACAGGACAAAAGCTTTCCAGGTTAAACACTTCCATTAGCAATAAAGAGGTCATCGCAACGTCTTCATCAGCGTGTTATGGATGAATACACCCTCTGGTCTATGCAGTGATGTAGGAGAGAGACAAAGGCCAGGCTATATTTCCCTGCAGTGGGCCAACTGCTGCCAGTGCCCACCGTAGCTAATTTAACTGCAGGAACAGCCAACAGGCACTTCCATCCCCTCCGTCCCACCCCAGTTACCTGTCAAAGCCTTCGGGTTCCCGGTGGCCAGGACACCAACGGAGTGTAACAAGACTCAGCCATGCACCCAGCTCAAACCCCGCAAGACTCGCTGCGTGCAACGGCCAGAGGGCAACTTCACAGAATCACAGAATCACAGAATGGTAGGGGTTGGAAGGGACCTCTGTGGGTCATCTAGTCCAACCCTCCTGCTGAAGCAGGGTCACCCAGAGCAGGCTGCACAGGACCTTGTCCAGGCGAGTCTTGAATATCTCCAGAGAAGGAGACTCCACAACCCCTCTGGGCAGCCTGGGCCAGGGCTCCGTCACCCTCAGAGGGAAGAAGTTCTTCCTCATGTTCAGACGGAACTTCCTGTGCTTCAGTTTGTGCCCGTTGCCCCTTGTCCTGTCGCTGGACACCACTGAAAAGAGTCTGGCCCCGTCCTCCTGACCCCTACCCTGCAGATATTTGTAAGCATATATTAGGTCCCCTCACAGCCTTCTCTTCTTCAGGCTGAACAAGCCCAGCTCCCTCAGCCTCTCCTCGTAGGAGAGAAGCTCCAGTCCCCTTTCTCTTGAGAGGAAGAAGCAAAGAAGAAACACTTGCGATGACTGGATGTATTTTTTTTTGTGTGCTTTTAGTGAAGATTGCAGCAGCTGTGGTTAATTCTGAAATGGGAAACAGAGAAAAGTTCATCGGTGGATCGACAGCTTTCCTCCCTGCAAGTCATGAAAGAAGGAAAATGGAAATCTAACAGTGGCTTTCACTTGGGGCCAGACTCTTTTCAGTAGTGCCCAGCAACAGAACAAGGGGCAACGGGCACAAACTGAAGCACAGGAAGTTCCGTCTGAACATGAGGAAGAACTTCTTCCCTCTGAGGGTGACGGAGCCCTGGAACAGGCTGCCCAGGGAGGTTGTGGAGTCTTCTTCTCTGGAGATATTCAAGACCCGCCTGGACGCGGTCCTGTGCAGCCTGCTCTGGGTGACCCTGCTTCGGCAGAGGGTTGGACTAGATGACTCACAGAGCTCCCTTCCAACCCCGAACCTTCTGTGATTCTGTGATTCTAAAATTACTATAATTCTCCCTGATGCATGAATGCGGTTCTGCAATACCAGGAGCACAAACCCCGGCCCTCTGGCAGGACAGAGATCTGACCCTGGGAAAGTCTTTAATGTGTGGCTGCAGCCCAGTAACATCTGGAGCAAAACGCTAGTGGTCCCTTCTAAAGATTACATGAGCAGACGTCGCTCTGCAAGAATGTGTCACGGTTGCATCATGTGGGCTCCTCTGAATTTTCCAGAAATCCTGCCTGCCACCTCTTTCCTGCCAAGTTTTCGCTGAAAATCTATAGAGCAGCTGGGAAATGCACACTGCAGTTCTCCCCTGGCATATTTTAAACAGACGGGAGTATTTAGGCTAAGCATAGTATGTGGGTTTTGATGCATGGGGACATAAAAAAAGACATCTCATTTTTGCTAAGGGTCCTGCATGCAGAACCAGTATTCTGGGATATAGGAAACTTCCGAGAGAGAGAAATACATGGTTAAATGTATTAAACATTACACGTGACACCATGGATCTATCACGCACTGCAAAATGACATCAGATTGTGGCCTCAAGTTGCATCAGGGGAGGTTCAGGTTGGATATTAGGAAAAATGTCTTTCCTGAAAGAGTGGTCAGGCCTTGGACGAGGCTGCCCAGGGCAGTGGTGGAGTCCCCGTCCCCTGGAGGGGTTCAAAAACCGTGTAGATGTGGCCCTTGGGGACATGGTTTAGTAGGTATGGTAGTGTTGGGTTGAGGGTTGGACTTCATGACCTCAGAGGTCTTTTCCAATCTTAATGATTCTATGATTCTATAAGCAGCATTAAAGTTGCAAAAAGCACGAAAAAGCTTGGAATGGCCAAATTTTATTCACCTGGGTAACTTTCACTTGAGCTCAACCAGTCTTACGACACAGAGAGCAGAGAGCCTCATACGCCTCACCTATGGTCTCATAAACGCATGCGCACTCCTTTACCAGCTGGGCCTCTTGCCTTGGAGACTGCTCTTGGCCTCTTTTTTAGCCTGGAGAAGGCTGAGAAGGGGACCTTAGAAATGCCTACAAATATCTTCAGGGTGGGTGTCAGGAGGATGGGGCCAGACTCTTTCCAGTGGTGCCCAGCGACAGGACAAGGGGCAACGGGCACAAACCGAGGCAGAGGAAGTTCCAGCTGCACATGAGGAAGAACTTCTTCCCTCTGAGGGTGATGGAGCACTGGAACAGGCTGCCCAGAGGGGCTGTGGAGTCTCCTTCTCTGGAGATATTCCAACCCCAGCTGGACAAAGTCCTGTGCAGTCTGCTCTGGGTGACCCTGCTTCGGCAGGGGGTTGGGCTGGGGGATCCCCAGAGGTCCCTTCCAACCCCTGCCATGCTGGGATTCTGGGATTCTGTGATTTTGCAGATACATCCTAAACTGTCATGAAGGTTTACGCTCTCCAACTAACTTCAGACCTATGCAAAGGGACCTGATCCGTGTGACATTAGCCTCCCATGCAGGTGCCTTGCATCATCCCAAGCAAAGAGGCAGCAACTCACAAACTGGTTTGGTCCCATGTGATGAGCTCAGCGAGGTCACCAGGAATCGGGGCAATCAAGAGCTTGTAGTCCCTGGACCCTGGGAAGGATGAAGCCCCTTCTCCTGTTGTATCTCACTGGGCAGCTTTTCTGCTGTCTGTGTAAGAGTGAAAAAGATGGAAGAGGCTGCCAAGACCCTTCCGAAGCCTCCCTTTGCTTACATATCCGCAGCAAGTGGGCGATGAGAAACGCACATGCCGTTTGTTCCTGCTGGACCGCTGCCCGGTGCAGGGAGGGTGCCGAGCCCAGCACGTCTTTCCTCAGATTCCTCTCTCCCCTCCTCCTTTCCTGCCTTAAACCTCCGCATCGAGCCCCCCGAAGACCACAACGCAGCAACACCACCAGCCCTGTCCTCCATCCAGCCCCCCAGTTCCACCGGCATCGCCTGCGGCAGAGTTTTGTGGCTGGGCTTGTTGGGGACCCAATTTCCAACAGCCAAGCGACTTTGAGGGACAGCGGTAAGATCGGTGAGACAGGCGGGCGTGTAACTTGCGTGCCTACACACGTGCAGGCATGCACACGCATGCACACGCATGCACACGCATGCACACGCTGAACTCGCCCCGCTCTGCGCTGGAAGCCGAAGATTGGCTGGCGGAGGATCTGCCTCCAAGCAAGGGTCGGTTTTTAGGGGCGTTTCTGTTCCCTCAGCTGGCTCCAGGATGAATGGTTTCCTTTTACATCCCGTTTCCTCAGGAGAGGTCTGAAACGTTGTCACTGGGCTGCGGGGGGGGGTTGGATGTGGGTCTGCGCCTCCTCTCAGCTTCCTGACAGCTTCAGCCAAGTTTAAAGGAAAGGCAGCGAGCTCAAACCTTTTCAGTTCCTATACGCTTCTTGAAAACAAGCAGCGAGGAAGAGCCGAGGAAGAGCTTTAACGTCTCCGCGGACAGGAACTCAGCTTTTAATAAGACATCAGAGATTCCCCCTCGCGACCCGCTCTCCACGGGCAGCTCTGAGCAGACCGACCTCCCTGTTCCTGGGCTTTCTCTGCTCGTAGTTTATAATAAAGGGTCAAAAGCTGGGAACGGCACATTCCTCGTTGCCTGCCTCAGGCTTCTCGCAGTGGGGAAATCGGCTGCGGCAGCCCGGACCACTGGTCTCACCCTGCTCTCGCAGCCTGCCCTTGAGATGGCCCTGGCGTTCGTGGGGCTGACGTGGCTGAAGAACTGACCGCTTTCTTTTTCTTTCTGTTAACCTTCGGGTGGATCCAGACAGTCCCAGTCACTGCGAGGTAGAAGGAGGGGGTGAGGAGTGCGTATCAGCAGTCCAAGGCAGCTCATCCAGCCAGCCTGGAGAGGGTACCCCAGAGTCCCGCGCCCCGTGGTCTGCCACAACCCCAAAACAGAGCTCCTGTATCAGTGTAGAGACAGCATGGGATCCACCACCTATGTGGTTCCTCCCAGCTTGCTGCCCAGGGATGGCACACTCATCTATCTGGACTTCTGTAAAGCCTTCGACACAGTCCCCCCACAACATCCTTCTCTTTAAATTTGGGAGACAGGAATTTGATGGGTGGACTGTTTGGTGGATAAGGAATTGATTGGAAGGTCACAACCAGAGGGTAGTCATCAACGGCTCAATGTCCAAATGGACACCGGTGACAGGTGGTGTTCCTCAGGGGTCCATACTGGGACTGGTGCTGTTCAATATTTTTATCAATGACTTAGCAAGATCACTTGCACCCTCAGCAAGTTTGCAGATGACACCAAGCTGAGCGGTGTGGTCAACATGCCAGAAGGACAGGATGCCACCCAGAGGGACCTGGACAGGCTTGAGGAGTGGGCCCATGTGAACCTCGTCATGTTCAACAAGGCCAAGGGCAAGGTCCTGCACCTGGGTCAGGGCAAGCCCAGGTACCAACACAGGCTGGGGGATGAAGGGATGGAGAGCAGCCCTGCCCAGAAGGACTTGGGGGTGCTGGGGGGTGAAAAGCTGGCCATGACCCAGCAGTGTGAGCTGGCAGCCCCGAAGGCCAACCGTGCCCTGGGCTGCATCCCCAGCAGCGTGGGCATGGGGCGAGGGAGGGGATTCTGCCCCTCTGCCCCGCTCTACTGAGACCCCCCGGGAGTCCTGCATCCAGCTCTGGAGCCCTCAGCACAGGACAGAGCTGGAGCTGTGGGAGCGGGGCCAGAGGAGGCCCCAGCAATGATGCGAGGGCTGGAACCCCTCTGCTGGGAGGAAAGGCTGGGAGAGCTGGGGCTGCTCAGCCTGGGGAAGAGAAGGCTGTGGGGAGACCTTAGAGCAGCTGCCAGTGCCTGGAGGGGCTGTGAGAGAGCTGGAGAGGGGCTTGTGACAAGGCGTGGAGTGACAGGCCAAGAGATGATGGCTTCAAACTGAAAGACGGGAGATTTAGGCTGGATATTAGGAAGAAATTCTTTATACTGAGGGTGGTGAAACCCTGGCCCAGGTTGCCCAGAGAGGTGGGAGATGCCCAATCCCTGGAAACATTCCAGGCCAGGTTGGACGGGCTCTGAGCTACCTGACCCAGTTGAAGATGTCCCTGATCACTGCAGGGTGTTGGACTGGATGGCCTTTAAAGGTCCCTTCCAACCCAAACCATTATATGATTCTATGAAACTCCTGCCCCGGAGCTGTGGCTGCCCACAAGGACCCCATCTCCTTCCCCCCATAGCCTGGCTCCCGGGAAGGTGCAGCATGTGGGGGTTTGCAATCCGACCCGCCGTCACCCGTGCTGGACCTCCGCCGAGGCTGCGCAGATGCCATTCCTTCCACCCGAAAGCATCAGAGGAATTTCCCCCCCCCGCCCTCGACATGTTGGCAGGAGACCCTGTGGATTTTGAACTTTTCTCTGGGAGTATTAAACAGGGATTACAAACTGCGATCAAGGGAGTTTCTCTCCTCTGTGTCCTGTGGGAAAGTTGCAGCTGGGGCCTCGCTAGACGGTCGTTCGTTGTTCGTGCACCACGGCATACCTGCGTGATACCGCGGATGGAGAATTCGCCCTCCTCCAGGGCAATCACGGTTCTTTTCCTCTTCCTTTTTCTCCTCCATCGCATCTGCTGAAGAAGCAAAAGCTGCCCCGTGCTTTGCAGTGGATGTATACATCCATAAGGGCTGAATTTGCACCTTTAGGATGTATAAACCCATTCTGTGACCTCCCAGAAAGCCAGCGGCCAGCATCCCCAGCTCCGGGCACAGCAGGCTGGTGGAGATGAGTTTGGCTCGTCACTGCTGCAGGCCAGACAGGCCAGGGCACAGATCCACGGGACGCTCAGCCTTCCAGCTTTGCTGCCATCCTTTGTGTGTCATCTGTTCAGAGCTGGTGCCTTCCACCTCCAGCCAAGCCGGGACCTGGGCATGGCTGCAAACCAGAGAGGGGCAAAAGGGCTGCGATTCTGCCCGAGTCCAAGATGTCGCTGCCTGCAAAGCCATCGCTCCACGATGCCTTAAGCGGCAGGAATGAGTTCAGTGTGGCGAAGGAGGATGCTGCAAGCAGAAAATTAAAGCACCAATCCTGAGCTTGCACTTGAGCTGAGCAGAGAAGCAGAATCCCCCCAAAGCCTTTGCAGGTGGGTATCCAGGGAACCAGATGAGCTCTGACTAGCTCTGGATGGGGAACCCCTCACCCACCACATGCTTGATTTGCCTAGAGATGAAGCCATGGTGTCCGAGTGCTACTGGGAACTCACCTGAGCCTGGAATCATACTGGTTGACTCTGGCCCTGGCCCCTGTGGCTGCTCACACAGCTCTAGGAGATGAGCTCAGGCCGGATCCCTCCGTCAGCCGCGGCTGCTTCCAGGCTCCATCCAGATCTGTTTGCTCTGGTTCGGGGAGAGATTTGGCTGATGAAACTGAGAATCATACAAGTTCTCCTGCAATCCCAGACAAATCAGTGCTAACACTGCTCCTGGGACTGAGAAACGGTCTTGGGAGGGTTGAACTGATTTGAGAAGGTTTGAGCTGACTTAGGAAGGGTTTCTTCAAGGCTTGGTCACCTTCTCTGTCCATTCCTGCTCGTTAGGTGAGCAAACGATGCCCAGCAGATGCGGGCAGGAGAAGCGAGGAGCGGTGCAGAGGCAGGGGAGCATTCACCTCAGTGCCACCTCCGTCTCACCCTTGCAGGCAGGTGAGATAACGCCGTCACCAGGATGGAGGACACAACAGGGACGTGCAAATTTAGGAATCCGACTGTATCAAGGAGTCTCCTCTTCCATCCTCTGCAGAAAGAGTAGATGCATTCAAGGTGGAGGCTGCAAAGAAGATCAGTTTCACTCTTGCCGCCCCCACCATGATCTTTGCGGGTCCCATGGTTTTTAATCCTCCAAGACCTAACCCTGCCATGTGCTGTGCTCTCTCCAAGTGATGTTCACCATGAGGACAGCTTCTCAGCTGCTCTTCCACACTGGCTATGAGCATTCCTGCCTTCCTCTTCTGCAACACGGAGAAACCCCAGAGGTAACTGAGTCACTCTGAAGGGGAGGTGAGGCTCATAAACTCTGAGGCTCACGAGGACAAACAAAATGTCCTACTAGGCCAGCGTGGTTCATCTAGCTCTGCCCCACCAGCGACCATGGGAGAGGCAAGCACCTTTAGGGCAAGCAACTGGTTCCTGTGGTCCATTGCTGTTGTGTCACCCAACACACCCAGACCTGCTGGATTAGGGATGTTCAGCACGCATTAGTATCTACTTCTGGAACTACATTATTATAATTTGTCTAAATTTGCCCCATCTGCCTCCTGTGGATGCAACTGCGTGCAGGATGGCCTGGGATCTGTTTTAAAATGATCTCCTGCTAGCTCCTACCTAGCCCCATGCTCTTAACTGTGGGATTTGCTGAACAGCTTTAATCCCCTGACTAATTAAAGCTGAGTTAAAAGAAGCAACTGAGTACCTCCACTCTATAAGTCACCGTTGTAGCTATCCTTGCTACAGACCATGCTTGATCCTGGAAAGCAGAAATCATAGAATCATAGAATGGTTTGGGTCGGAGAGGGCCTTAAAGATCATCTGGTTCCAACCCCCCTGCCATCAGCAGGGACATCTTCCACCAGATCAGGTTCTTCAGAGCTCCATCCAACCTGGCCTTGAACCCTGCCAGGGAGGGGGCAGCCACAGCTTCTCTGGGCAACCTGTGCCAGTGTTTCACCACTCTCATGGCGAAGAATTTCTTCCTCATATCTCATCTAAATCTGCCCTCTTTTAGTTTAGAGCCTTTCCCCCTTGTCCTATCACTACACACCCTTGGGAAAAGCCCCTCTCCATCCTTCGTGTCGGCCCCTTCAGGTACTGGCAGGTGCTGTAAGGTTACCCCGCAGCCTTCTCTTCTCCAGGCTGAACAGCCCCAACTCCCTCAGCCTGTCCTCATAGCAGAGGTGCTCCAGCCCTCGGATCATCTTTGTGGCCCTCCTCTGGACCCGCTCCAACACATCCATGTCCTTCTTCTGTTGGGGGCTCCAGAGCTGGACGCAGGACTCCAGGTGGGGTCTGACGAGAGCGGAGTAAAGGGGCAGAATCCCCTCCCTCGACCTGCTGGCCATGCTGCTCTTGATGGAGCCCAGAATGTGGCAGCTTAGAAGATGACAGACTCCGTCACTGATACGGGAACACAAGGGTCAGCCTCCTGCGTTGCTGCAGCCTACAGGAAAAGGTGAACGTGCAAAGCTGCTGGAGTTTATATTTTAAAAGTTCTGTCTGAAGAGCCTGTTAGACTGCAGTGTTTGCTTTTGTAGAAACAAAGCGCTCCTTTAATACATAATCAAGTGAGTTAGTAACACTGCTTTAAATGAGGAAAGCCAAACGACCACGACAGCATCAGTCCAGATGTTTTACGGCTGGCCATGGGCTGTTAACCGCAGAGCTGGGTGAAGGACTCCCAACACCAGTCCTTCACTGTCCTCCAGCCCAGCAGCTCCCCCACACTCGGCGCAGACACAGCAACAACCGGCTGCGGATCTCCGGCTGGTTTGTCGGGGTGTGCAGGATCAGACCCGTATCACTAACGGTTTGGGGTTTGTTTTAATTTTAGTAAAGTATGTTTATAGCTCGGTGGATCCGCGGCCCCTTAAATTTGGAGGCTCCCCAGGGAGCACAACCGCGCTCAGAATAACTCGCGACAAAAGAAATGCAAGTTTTGTCGTACGCGCAAGTGCGTTTGGAAGCTGGGCGGCTGGAGGGGAGGAGTCGCGCTGGAGAAGTGGATGTGTCTTTTGGCAGCCGGGCCCTCTCATTAAAGGAGCAGAGAAGACGGAAGAAGCCAACTCCCAGCATCGCTCCCCCTTCCCGGTCCTCTCCCCCATCCCGCCGCTGTCGGATCTCCGACGTGGCACTGTGGAGGCTGGGAGTGCTGGCCGGGGCCCCTCTGCAGAGTCCGATCACGCTTGGAAATCGCTCGATGGCAACAGGAATCTGCCCCTGCAATGCAAACCAGCCCGATTCCGAGCACTTTTGCCGTGGAAAAAATGTTCACGGTCATGAATACGCTGTTTGCTGATATTTGAGTAGAATTTACTCATTTTTTGGACGTTCACAACCTAAAGCCCTGCAGATTTACTGTGGTGCTCTGACAGCAACGCTCTCAGGATCGTGTTGTCTGGGGGGGGGTGAATTAGTAACGTGTGGCAGTTAGCGACAGCAGGAATAGCCTGGAACATACACTCAAATATCAGGCAAAGATTTGAAATATCTTTATGCTGGGCTGCCTGTCCTCAAACACAAAGAACTACTTTTATTCAGCTCGAAATTCCCGTTACTGAGGCAAAGCCATTTGGAAGGACTGAAGCACAGAGCCTGTGCTTGTGTCAAAGGAGTTTGGTGCTAGGAGGCATTGAGAGAGATCAAGATTACAAGCTTTTGAGTTTATTTTCAATTTCACTAGGAACTAAAAAAAATCTTACATGGGAAGTAATTACACAGAAAGGGTTTGAAGGTGGAGCAATTCAGAGCTTGGCAGAGAGAACCAGCTGACACTGGAAGTCTAAAGGAGCTTTTTTCCTTTCTCAGCTGGTACTTGCTGCTGGCACAGACCAGTAACATTTCACCTGTGTAGTGATTGTTCGCTGTCAGCAAATTCATTTTTCACTATGGTAACGTAGCAATAGAGTAAAGATCATAGAATCACAGAATCATTAAGGTTGGAAAAGACATCTGAGATCATCAAGTCCAACCACCAACCCAACCCCACCATGCCTGCTAAACCATGTCCCAAAGGGCCACATCTACAAGGTTTTTGAACCCCTCCAGGGATGGGGACTCCACCACTGCCCTGGGCAGCCTGGGCCAAGGCCTGACCACTCTTTCAGTGAAGAAATTTTTCCCGATATCCAATCTGAACCTTCCCTGACACAACTTGAGGCCATTGCCTCTTGTCCTGTCGCTGGTTACTTGGGAGAAGAGACCAACCCCCCCTCACTGCACCCTCCTGTCAAGGAGCTGTAGAGAGTGAGAAGGTCTCCCCTCAGCCTCCTCTTCTCCAGACTCAACAGCCCCAGCTCCCTCAGCCGCTCCCCATCAGACTTGTTCCCCAGACCCCTCCCCAGCCTCACTGCCCTTCTCTGGACACGCTCCAGCCCCTCAATGTCCTTCTTGGAGCGAGGCGCCCAAAACTGAACACAGCACTCCAGGTGTGGCCTCACCAGTGCCAAGTCCAGGGGCACGATCCCCTCCCTGCTCCTGCTGGCCACACCATTCCTGATCCAAGTCAGGATGCCGTTGGCCTTCTTGGCCACCTGGGCACACTGCTGGCTCATGGTCAGCCGGCTGTCGACCAGCACCCCAAGGTCCTTTCCCGCCGGGCAGCTCTCCAGCTACTCCTCCCCAAGCCTGTAGCATCGCATGAGGTTGTTGTGCTATAAAAACCCTGGGGCCACATTCTGATCATTTACACAGACACAAAGCCAAGAATATTGCTCCAAATATACACCAGTGTACACAAAATACGATGCTTACAGTACTTCAAACCTCTCTCTCCCACTGAATGTCTCCCAGAAGGAAGCTGATCTCTGATCATCATCGTGTTTAGGCATGTTATCATTAAAGACTGCGGTGTAAGGTACCTGCTTGGATGCAAAACGCCCAGGGAAGATGTCAGCTGGAAACGTGATTTATTCAGGTATTTCCTTCTCCACACATGCCACTGAAAAAGGGAAAAAAAAAAATAAAAATCACGTGAACCCAGGAGCCTTCAGGCATCTGACTTCATGCTTGGCACCCAAAGGGCCGCCCCGTGAGTGAGACCCCTTGGCACTTTTCCCCTGTAACAGCTTTTGTGCAGACAACACCGCACAGATCAATTCAGCCGTGACAAAAGCTACCGGGAACGGGCAAACGGGACAATCTTTCTCCCAGCCAGAAGCAAGCACCCAGTGACCAGAACAAACCCCTCCTCATCGGATACCCTGCTATCAAGGTCTTGTTGCTGCAAACCGTGCTGTGAGCAATCGTCCTACAAGCACACATTTTGCTTTGTTATTCTGAGTTTTGTTATTTTGAGTTCTAGGGAGCTGGTTTATTGCAGCTGGCGGAAGATTTTGTACGGGGAGGGCTCAAAGAGCTCCCCTCATTTGAGGTGTGGAGTAGATACTCACACAGCATCATCTGAACGGTTTAGGCAGAAGAAAAATGTCATTTTTTTGATGCCATCTTCTAGATTCAGTGGACTGATGTTGTGCAGGGAAATGGATAGTGGAAAGATGAGACGATCCCAATGCAAGGTGCTTGCAAGACAACAGCCCAGGTCTGAGGGAAGAATATTCAAAGCCAGAAGACAAAAATCAGATGGTGTTTTCCACTATAGCAACAACAGGTAGCAACCTGCCGAGAACCCTGTCTTCCGAGGGAAGTGGAGAAACTCGCAGACCCGAAACCAGAGGGGAAAAAATGAAATTACATGGTGATTAGAAGCAAGGGAAGACGTAGGCATCAGTGAAACAACCCATCCTTCTGCTAAGGTAGTAACCATCGGTGAGGATGGTGCTGAATTACTGGGTGGTACCTAGCATATCACTGTATCCCAGATTGCCGTGAAAAAAAATCCCATGCCGGTTTAAAATGTGACAGGGTTGAAACTAAGTGGTGCTCAGTACTCGTGACTCAGCGCAGAAACTTCTCTGTGGCACACACTCCGCTGCAAGCGCGCTCAGCCAGGCAGACCGGCAACCGGGCGGCATGAGCGTTTAACTCCTTCATCATCACTTTGGGGCTGTGAATATTTGCTGCCATAACGCCTTTCTTAACTGCATGAGTTTGCCAGACGTGAGGATTTTGCCACTGTGTTATGCTACGATGAAGAACAGCCCCCAACTGAGCAGGTGCTTTCAGCGGGGGGAAATTTGGAAGTTTGGAAGATGTGCTGGGTGGGAGGTTTACCTGCTGCTGGAGAAAAGGAGAGGTGGGTGTTAGTGCTGGTGGAGAGATGGATGGAAAACCGGTGTCTGTGGGATACAGCAATAAGAGGAAGCTCACACTGCATCCAGGTCTGGGGCCCCCAACATAGGAAGGACATGGATGTGTTGAAGCGGGTCCAGAGGAGGGACACGAAGATGATCCGAGGGCTGGAGCACCTCTCCTATGAGGACAGGCTGAGGGAGTTGGGGCTGTTCAGCCTGGAGAAGAGAAGGCTCCGGGGTGACCTTAGAGCAGCTGCCAGTGGTGCCTGAAGGGGTCCTACAGGAAGGATGGAGAGGGGCTTTTCACAAGGGTGTGCAGCGATAGGACAAGGGGGGGACGGCTCTTAACTAAAAGCGGGCAGATTTAGATTAGATATTAGGAATAAATTCTTCCCCATGAGGGTGGTGAAACACTGGCACAGGTTGCCCAGAGAAGCTGTGGCTGCCCCCTCCCTGGCAGTGTTCAAGGCCAGGTTGGATGGAGCTCTGAGCAACCTGGTCTGGTGGAAGATGTCCCTGCTGATGGCAGGGGGGTTGGAACCAGATGATCTTTAAGGTCCCTTCCAACCCAAACCATTCCATGATTCTATGATACTGATCCAGTTGCAGATGTCCCTGCTCACTGGGGGGGGGTTGGGCTAGGTGACCTCTGAAGGTCCTTTCCAACCCAAAGCATCCTATGGTCCTGTGAATCTCTTGCTCTCTAACTTGGCCATCACGTCCCGGCACAGCGAACGCGGGTCCTCCGGGGTCTCACCCAAATGGGGGGGGTACATTTCAGATGGCAAGATGTGGTTTGAACCGGGATGCGGCTGTTAAATATTCCCCGCCTGTGACTGCTCCGGTCGTGGCTGAAGCCCTTCGAGACTTCATGGAGGGCTGACATCTCCGTAAAAATAAATAAATCACACGAACCAACAACCACCCAGCCTCGAGAGCTACCAGGAAGGGGGGGGGAACCAGACGAACCAGAACCCGTTAAAGCTGCAAAAGCTGCAAAAAACACCGTTTTGGCTTGGGAGAGCCCTCCCCCCCGCTCCGGCAGCCGGAGGGACCCCGCATCCCACACTCCCCCCCCGGCCCGCAGCCATTGGCGGGAGGCCGGGACAGCTCCAGCGGATCCTCCCCTTCCTCTCCCTCCCCAGGCGGGTTTTAAGAGGGTTTTTTCCCAACTTTCCAGAAGTTTCTCCCCGGACCCTTATATACCCCCTCCGCGGGAGCGGGAGGTGCACAGGGCAGCCCAGAGGAGCAGCGGCCCGGCCCCCACCGCAGGTAACGGGGTGGGGGGTACCGGGGGCACCCAGGGCTGGCAGGATGCGGCCAAGCTGAGATTGCAGCAGGGAGGGGGTTATTTTGGGGTCCTGCGTGCTCCGGGCTGGCCCCATAGGTTGGGGAAGTCGGGGGGGGGGGGGAGGGGGGATTGCATGGGGAAAATGGGGTGCATGGGGGAAAGGGGGGTGCTTGGGGGGTTACATGGGGGAAGGAGGGGTGCTTGGGGGGTAGCTTGCGTTGGGGATATGGGTGGGATGCAGGCTGCCCTACAAGCTTTCTCTGGTTTTGGAGAAAAAGATCCTTCCCCGCCCCCCCCCCCCCCCCCCCCTCCAGTTTGCCAGAGACGGTCGCACCCCGGTTTTGCACCCTGGAGAAACTTTCAGGGGGTGAAGAAAGAGAAAAGGGGGGATAAGGGAAGCACCAACCCGGTCCGAGTGGTCCCGGAGCAGCCCTGGGAGGGGAAAGCCTCCAGCTCCTGCCCAGCCTGGGAGCCTGCGGGACCCTGGGCACCAGCCCAGCGCAGGAGGGAGAACCCTCGCTGCGGCCTGACTAACCCTGTCCTTCTGCCCCTCGTAACGAAGCGTCACCTCCTTCTGCTGACATGGAAGAGGCCTTTTCGCTTGCACGCCTCCGTCCCTGCGGCTTTGTCTTGGCGAGGGGAGAAATCCAGTCCTCTGGATTATATAAATAAAATAGTAATAAATAGAGTATATATAAATACAATATATAAAAATAATATATAAATGGTATATAATATATAAATAACATGTATAAAATACCCACATACATATATAATATGTATATTATATACAATAAAAACCCAGAGGTATTTGGGTGCGTGCCTCTGGCTGGCTGTCGTGGGCGCCGGCACCTCCAAATCCGGCCGGGAGAGCGGGTCCCCGCAGCCCCGAGGGGGTCTGCCGGATGCCACGCTGGCACAGGGCTGGGCTGTACAAACGCAGGAGAGGATGTCATCGGCGGCGCATTCTCCCCCCACCCCACCCCGATATTCCCTCTGTTTTCACCCTGGGTTATGAATTCACCGATAATCTCGGCCGTAATCTAAGGATGGGCAAAATTTCTCCGCCTCGCCGCCGCGGGCTGCGTCGCTCGTCGCCCGGCCGGATTCCTCGCCAGTCTCTGAGTAACGAACCTTTTTTAAGCTGAGGGATGTCAGCGGCGCTCGCAAGAGAACTACTCCATGTATCTGTTTTCTTTCAGAATGAAAAAGGCAAACGTTGACCTCACTATGAAAGAGTTTCAAGGTATCTCTAGAAATAAAAGGGAAGGAAAAAAAAAGCCCAAAACCTTCAGATTTTAAATGCTTGCCACACCCATTGCTGTCAAGGGGCAGTTTTGAGGCTGTTGCACAAGTTTTTTACTCTTAGGGAGCAAAGCTCTTCCCTTCAACGGAAGGCTTGCTCCCAGAAGGATTTTAGGATATAAATTGCCTCCCTGAAGCTACTAATTCCAGCTCTGGCAAAGGGTCTCTGGTGCAACTGCGAGCTCTTTTTGCTTGGGGCTGTCTGCGTGCTTCCTTCCCTATGTAATCCCAGCGGGCCCTTCGCTTCCTCCTCTGCGCGCTTTAACCCTGACGCTGCCCCGTCGCAGCCCTCCCTTGTCTCCGCACGCAAGGAGCAGGCTCTGAGGCTGGCCAGGAGCAGGGCCGGGGGGGGGCAGAGGAGCAAGACCGAAACTTCACCGGAGTACCCTTGGGCATGAAGCAACCTGTTGAGGAAAAGCTGGTTTGGGGCGTGGAGGTGGAATTTTAAGCCCCGGGGATGTGCCGTTGGGAAGGTTTGGTGAGGGCAGCGGGAAGTCAGGAGGGAGGGGAGGTCTGGGGACAGGTTGTGGCCTCGGAGGCAGGCGGGATGAGCTTCAGAGAGCTTTCAGGCACGGCATTTAGGACTGGTCGGTCTGCAGATTTATCGAGGCTGGGAGCTCGGAGCCCTCGCTGGGGACGGGCGCGCTTGTGTTGTGATGAGACGCGTCTACCCAACGCATGAACGTACTGGGAAGGGGCTCTGCTGGGGGAAAGGAGGGGTCCACCACCTTCCTCTGTCCCGCTGCCTCCCTGGCAGGGTTGTACAGGCAAAACTAAGACAGAGCTGACCAGGCAGCCTTGGATCTTCTCAAGGGGCCCCTCTGGCTTAGCTTGGTGGAAGCTCATGTGCTCCATCTAGTGCCTACAAAGCTGAGCGTTTGGGTACGGAGCTGGGGTCCCCAGAGATGATCCCCGCTGTACGCTGACCCCAACAGCTCGACAGGCAGCAGCACTGTGCTACGTGGCCCTTGGGCAGCAGAAACATCTCGCTTTTAGCTTTTTCCTGAGCGGGGCAGAGGTTTGACCTGCTACTCTGGGGACAGAAATAACTGTTGCTTCCATTCCCTGGCCCCTCCTTGAATCATTTACTGTACATGAACATATAGTAATAGAGCAAAATTGCTTAAAAACGAAGCTTTCATTCAAAATGCACAGGCTCTGCATGCCAGAGCGCAGCCTGGGCTCTTGTTGCTCAGGGGAAAGCCCAGCGTGGACTTGGGATCGTTGCAGCCCGAGTGAAGCGTTGATGCAGATGGTCTGGCTATCACTAGAGCCTAGGAGTGGGTTTCACTGGAAGAACCCTTGGGGTCTCCGAATGCTCCAGGACGGGCTTGAATCATGCTGATGGTGAGGTCTTCTTGCTCAGCAGGTCCTCAGAGGTGTTGGGTGTTGCTGAAGCCATGTGGGTTATCCTGGTGCTTGCCCTCTGCGGCCTCGCTGCAGCCGTGCCCTCGGAGGACAGGAAGCTGAGCGACAAGGCAACAACGCTGGCTGACCGCAGCACGACGCTGGCCTTCAACCTCTACCACGCCATGGCGAAAGACAAGAACATGGAGAACATCCTGCTGTCCCCCGTGGTCGTGGCCTCTTCCCTCGGCCTCGTGTCTCTCGGGGGCAAGGCCACAACCGCCTCCCAAGCCAAAGCAGTGCTCAGCGCAGACAAACTGAACGACGACTACGTGCACAGCGGGTTGTCCGAGCTCCTGAACGAGGTCAGCAACAGCACGGCCCGCAACGTCACCTGGAAGATCGGCAACCGTTTGTATGGCCCTGCCTCCATCAACTTCGCCGATGACTTTGTGAAGAACAGCAAGAAACACTACAACTACGAGCACTCCAAGATCAACTTCCGAGACAAGAGGAGCGCCCTGAAATCCATTAACGAGTGGGCAGCCCAGACCACGGACGGGAAACTCCCAGAGGTCACGAAAGATGTTGAGAAAACCGATGGGGCTCTCATTGTCAATGCCATGTTCTTCAAGCGTAAGTTCTACCCTCAGTTCTTGATACAAAAGTGACTCAAAACCTAGCCTGAGCCAACACGTAGCAGCCCAAATGGGAAGGTGAACAAATCCTAGGTCCACTGGAGGCATGCTCCTTTACAGATCAAGTAGTCAGGAACTGTGCATGAAACTACAGAACCACAGAATCACAGAATAGTAGGGGTTGGAAGGGACCTCTGTGGGTCATCTAGTCCAACCCTCCTGCCGAAGCAGGGTCACCTACAGCAGGCTGCACAGGACCTTGTCCAGGCAGGTCTTGAATATCTCCAGAGAAGGAGACTCAACAACCTCCCTGGGCAGCCTGTTCCAGTGCTCCGTCACCCTCAGAGGGAAGAAGTTCTTCCTCATGTTCAGACGGAACTTCCTCTGCTTCAGTTTGTGCCCATTGCCCCTTGTCCTGTCACTGGGCACCACTGAAAAGAGCTTCGCCCCATCCTCCTGAAACCCACCCTTCAGATATTTATGAGCATTTATTAGGTCCCCTCGCAGCCTTCTCTTACCACCCATTCCCATTTCTTAAAGCTGAATTTCTCTCTCCTGTAGCTCACTGGGATGAGAAGTTCCATCATAAGATGGTGGACAACCGTGGCTTCATGGTGACCCGTTCCTACACTGTGGGAGTTCCGATGATGCATCGCACAGGTGAGTTGCAAACCTCCTGCCCCATGTCAAGACCAGCTGGAGTTATGCTCACTGCTGCTCTGTTACCCAGTTGTCCACCAGCTGCTTCCAAGGTTGTTTTGACTCATGGGCAGCAAGAGAGAACAAAGCAGGGTGTGCTTGTTCTGCTGATTCAGTCTCTCTACGAGCAGAGAGGATCCATGTTTACTACTGGGTGCTTGGCTGTTAGGAATAAATCCTAGCTCATCACACAAATGAGAGCCACCGTTTTGAGTTGTTGCCAACGCCAATAATGCCGGGCCAGTTCCCAAAACAGCGTTCAGACCTGCTTCCCTTGGTGGCTGGGGAAAATCTGGGGTGAATTCGCAACAAAGTTGTGAGTAGCTTTGCCTCTGCCACGTATCTCACCATTTCCTGCTTCTGATTTGAAGGTCTCTACAATTACTACGATGATGAGACAGAGAAGCTCCAGGTGGTAGAGATGCCACTGGCTCACAAGCTCTCCAGCATGATCTTTATCATGCCAAACCACGTGGAGCCTCTGGAGAGGGTGGAGAAACTGCTGAACAGGGAGCAGCTAAAATCCTGGGCTGGCAAGATGAAGAAGAGATCAGTGGCCATCTCACTGCCTAAAGTCGTCCTGGAAGTCAGCCATGACCTTCAGGTAAAGGACGTCCTTAAAGAAAGCAGTGGGGCCTGATAGTTCTTTGGGGTGGGAGAGAAGATAGTGAGATGATGGGTTATCCGTGCCTGTCGTCCTTTTTCCAGCGGCTAGACTAACGATGGCCAGAAAGGATTGCACTGTGTCATCTCTGGGAGGGTTGCTGACCTCTTTTCTCCTCCTAGAAACACTTGGCTGATCTGGGCCTGACAGAAGCCATTGACAAAACCAAGGCTGATTTGTCAAAGATCTCTGGCAAGAAAGACCTTTACCTGTCCAACGTCTTCCACGCTGCTGCTCTTGAATGGGACACAGACGGGAACCCCTACGATGCTGACATCTACGGCCGAGAGGAGATGAGGAACCCCAAGCTCTTCTATGCTGACCACCCCTTCATCTTCATGATCAAGGACAGTAAAACCAACTCCATTCTCTTCATCGGCAGGCTCGTGAGGCCCAAAGGGGACAAGATGCGTGATGAGTTGTAGTCATGGGTAGTTTTTTTTTCTTCCAGAGTTTTGGTTTGTGTGGTTTTTTTAGTGGGGGGGATTTCAAAAAAGGGGAAACACTATTTTGTATCCTTCTCGAACTATGGGTGCTATTCAGACCAGGGTGCATTGTGATGGGAAACCAGCATACACTTTACCTCACCCCGAAATACTTATTGCACAAACCCACCTCCAGAGGGAAACAGGGGAGCCTGCCACAAGAGGGTCACCGGGAGTGGAAGGGAACAGGCACCCTCCTCTGAGATGTTCGGGCTGATGGTCTAGCTCCTCCCTGCACTAGAGTTAAGTCTCCTGCCAAGTACCTTGCTGCTACCCGCAGCCCTGCAAAGGCAAGCGCCCTCCACCCTTCCATCTCAAATGCTTCTGCATGTTTAGCTCTGCCACTTAACTTTTCTCCCCCTTTGATGCCGTGCGGCACCACACCAGAGCCGCTCCGGTCGCTTTGCAGTTGGTCTTTGCTTCTCTCTTCTCTCTTCCATGGTATGTCACAGAGCACAAAGGGCCGATTCTGCAGTCCGGCCCCCTCTGTGGCCCTGGGAGCAGAGCAGGACCGTGCCAGCATGTGAGAACGGAGATTGTGTGGAGTTGTGCCCTTCTGTCCTGCCCAGCCCTGCTCTGGATGACTTGGATGCTTCAACCGCAGCAGGTCATCAGCTCCTTAGCTAGAACACTCACTGCAAAGCCCAGTGCAGCTCTGCTCAACGCATGCACAGCGAAGTGGCTTAGGGGTGTCAGCAGAGAGGCCAAAGAGCACTTGGATGGAGCTCTGAGCAACCTGGTCTAGTGGAAGATGTCCCTGCTCATGGCAGGGGGGTTGGAACCAGATGATCTTTAAGGTCTCTTCCAACCCAAACCATTCTATAATTCTGTGATTCTAGAAAGATAAACCTGAGGTCCCTTCAACACTCCTGCATAACAGAAATGGCTGTGCTCCACCCCTCTGGGGATCACCATGGGGGCTCTTGGGCTGACATGTGGAATTAAATAAAACACCATGTACCAGGCAAACGGCAACTCCACTTCTCTTGGTGCTTCCGCATCAGCACTTAGGGCTGGGAAGGAGCCAGTTACCACTGTGAAGGTTCTCCTAGTTATGACCAGGGCTGGTACCCATCAGCTCCCACAGCAGCCAAGGGACTCCTGGTGCCGGCTTCTCAAGGGGAGGTGGATCAGGTTCACAAACACTTTCTTCTTTAAACACAAAGCTTTAGAGCTTCCATTACCTGATGTCCTCATGACCCTCTTCTGAAGCTCCTCTCCTCTTGTGATCCTTTAGCTCCCTGCTGGCTGACCTGGATAAGGGCATGCTGAAAAAGAAATGTATTTATAGTTATACTCGTATTTATGTCTGATAATTAACAAGTTTCACAGCCTGCTCCAGCCTAGACTTGGAGGCTTTTCCTATCTTCTTCTCTCTAAGGGCTATCATCAGGTTAAATCTATTTAAAGAAGCAATTGGTATGATCCCATGAGCACTGAAGCGTGCGTCAGGTAAGCTTTGCTACGCACTGAGAGACATCGCAAAGCAAGTAATGACAAGATTATTGAAATGAGAGAACTCTGTGCATCACAGTGTAAGTGCCAGCTATTTGAAACCAGCAAGGGCAGCGACTGCATTGCTTGGCTGTTATTTTTATTTCCCTGCCAATGTGCTTGCTGTCGGGTTGCTACGCAGAAGCCCAATACTGCATATTCTCAGACCATACACAGGACTATTTCCACTTATTTATTAAGTTACAACTACGAAGTCTCTTACTGGGCGTTTTCTACAGGCAAAAACAGAGCAGCCTGCACCCCTGAGTTTGACCCGACCATGCCTGCTCCAGGTTTGCAAGGTTACACAATCGCAGAAAAGCTTGTCTGCCCTAATTCCTGTCCAAGCCAGAGGGAAAGGGAGATTCTTGCCATTCAGCCTCTTCCCAGATCTCATTCCCAGGTGCTTTTCCCCACTGTGCTGGGAGGTAGGAGGCAATCCACAGGGATGTACCCAAAGGCATGGGAAGCCTGAAGCCCAGTGTGTGCTAGACACTGCCCGGTGAATCAGCGCAGCAAAACCCACACGCCGTAGCACGTTACGGAGGACTGGGGGGGTGGGACGGGGGGGTAAAAGGGGTGGGCAAGGCAAGAACACACTGTGGGATATTGTGAATTATTTGCATCATGTGGATGCAGGCGTCTGATGGCTTTTATTGTCTGTTCTTGTACCACACAATGACAGTTGTATAATTTTGCAATAAAACTTTTTTCAGTGAACCTCTGGCAGCCAGAGTCACTTGCAGGGTTTGGGTGGAGACAAAAAACTCTTGAAAGAGTTTAGAGAGGTTCTTTGCCATCCTTAAATCCAATACAGCTTGCTTAATCTGGTAATTATGGACCAAAAGTACACTTAATACACAACAACAGATGACTTCCCATGACACATCCGTCATGGGAAAGGAACACTATTTGCAGGTTGGCTTTTTACTTTACTTTTAAATTTTTCTCCTGAAACTGCAAGTATCCAGCATCTTTACTGCTTCACAGGTAAAGGACTTGCTGCCATGCTCAGAGCAGGCTTAACCCAGCAGCAAACAGCTGTCAAAACATGGCAGCACAGGAATAAAAAGTGAGCTGTCAGCCCCAGGGACCAGCCTTCCCGACCCTACAACCCAAAGCTGCTCTAGCTGGGATGCAATCGAGGGCA
The DNA here is from genome assembly GCF_030867145.1 of Opisthocomus hoazin. Lineage (NCBI taxonomy): Eukaryota > Metazoa > Chordata > Aves > Opisthocomiformes > Opisthocomidae > Opisthocomus > Opisthocomus hoazin. The sequence goes on along the minus strand of NC_134414.1, from coordinate 4,932,896 downwards.
ACAGAGGAGGAGGAACTGCAAGAACCTGCACCACTGCTGCAGCCACACAGCTACGTATGTGTTCCCCAGCTGGAAAACCCAGCAGCGTCAGACCCTGCCGGCCTGACTCCTTCCACTGCTGGGAAGGGTTTAACCCGCTCTCCAGTCAAGCGTGCAGCCTTCTGCCACTCTGTCACAAGCAAAACAAAAGCCACGGACGTTTTCCCTTGTGCCTGTGCCAGAACAGCACGTCTGGGACGGGCAGGCACACGCATCCGTGTGCAGCTCCACAGACTGGAAAAGCGCCGGCTGCGTGCCGCATCAGCGTCTTTCACCACACAATTACAGAAGCCATCTCCAGCACGAACCACAGCAGCCCAGAACACCGTGAACTGGAACAGCAATACTGCAAGGAAGTTAAAAGCTTTCCAGAGCTCATCCTACCCCCAGCTCGTCTTGCAAGCAGCTTGGTTTTCATCCTAAGGAAGACACAGGGAACTGAATGACCTCCTACCCCTTATTTAGCAGCTTCGAACAGCTCGTGGTGGTGGTGTACTCCAACACACACTAGAAAGGTACTCAGTTCACATGCGCAAACCTTGACCATTATGGGATAATCATAGAATGGGTTGGGTTGGAAGGGACCTTTCGAGGCCACCTCATCCAACCCCCCTGCCGTGAGCAGGGACATCTTCAACTGGATCAGGTTGCTCAGAGCCCCGTCCAACCTGGCCTGGAATGTTCCCAGGGATGGGGCATCTCCCATCTCTCTGGGCAACCTGTGACAGTGCCTCACCATAAATTAATTTCTCCTTATATCCGGTCTAAATCTCCCTCTTTTAGTTCAAAACCACTCCCCCTTGTCCTACACTACAGGCCCTGCTAAAAAGCCTGTCTTTCTTAGAATCCCCCTTCAGGCACTGGCAGCTGCTCTAAGCTCTCCCCAGGCTGACCAGCCCCAGCTCTCCCAGCCTTTCCTCCCAGCACAGGGGTTCCAGCCCTCGCATCATTGCTGGGGCCTCCTCTGGCCCCGCTCCCACAGCTCCAGCTCTGTCCTGTGCTGAGGGCTCCAGAGCTGGACGCAGGACTCCTGGGGGGGGTCTCAGCAGAGCAGTAATCTTTGATGTGGTCCTCAACTTCTTGCAACATGATGGATCTAGCAAGAAGAGAGGTACAGCAATACCACTATCAAACACACTACTTGCACATCTCGATCTCACACACAAGCAACTGAACATCTCTTGATTCTACCAGTGATCAGCACTGTGAAATTCATAGGCTGATGGACCGTGTTGGAGGGCTTTAAACCAGACAGAAACTGAGCCATCTCCAGGAAAGCCAGCCCTCACTGTAGGACTGCAGGAGAAACTTCCAGTTGGTCATCATCTAGCACATTGAGAAGTTTCAGAATTTAGATAAAACGTGCAAAGCCTTGCACTGCATGTCACCCTTCTATTGCTTCACGCCTTCCAGCTGTCACACATTTCCTGCTCCTATAAAGCAACAATGCTGGTCTGGCACTTTATTTTTTTTCCAAATTCAAATTCATATTTTAAAAAAACACCCAAATTAATGTTGGTGTTACTTACTGTAATACTTAACACATAGTGACTTTTTTAAAGCTTTCCACTGAAACATGTGCACAGAAACCTGAAATCAGATTTTCTTCTGACACCCCAAGAAAGCACATCTGCTTGTGACAGACTTCACCAGCTTCCCAGCCACCACCCTGCGGGGCTGGGTGTCCAGGAGGCCTGCCAGGGAAGCTGGGAACAGGCAGGCTGAGGCTCACACATCCACACACGTTGCCAGACAGACCAGTTCCCCACACCGTCGGTTTGCAATTCCAGTTCATAAGCTGCCTGCCTTGCTCCTGCAGAGAACGCTCCTGAAAATGGAAATCTGGATGTAAAAGCTATTCCTAAGCAGCCAATTTTGCAGATTCGTAGTTTTTGTTCATGCAACAAACAGGTCCTGAATTTCTCGAAGTCTGAACGAAACAAAGCCTTGATCCTGTTGCACACGAGCTCTTCCTACGATGTGCAGTCTCTTCCCATTACTGCACCAGACTTTGAACACACTGGTAAAGGAGCTGACAGAACGAGAATCTCTGCGTGGAACTTCACCAAACACTCAGTCTCACCGCTTCAGCTCCAGGGCTTCAGCTTGACCGCGGCAGAGAAGAACAGCATCAAAGTAATGCACACAACGGAACAGAAGTGAAAACACCTCCCTGCCTACAGACTGCGTTTCCATAGCGTTAAGTAGCCTTGTCACCTATTATCAACTTCAGGATCTATGTTATCCTACAGCTCATTAAAGCCAGTTATTAATACAGTGACAAATTAACGGCCTGTCTACTCAAGCCTTAAAGGAAGTTCCCCCCCCTCTCACTTAAATACATTTCCATCTCAAAGTTCAGGACAGAAGGTTTGATATCCAGAGCGTACATTTTTTTTCCCCTCCAACTAATGTGTAAACACCTGCTCAGAAGTTTGTCTCACCCCATATCTCTACCAGCTGATGTCACCTGACCCTAACAGGTTCCTCTACAGTCTATAGCCCCAAAAGTCACACAGTGAACATCTTTTTAGTAACAAGGGAAACGGATGTACAGAGGTGAAAAAAGCATTCAGCAGAATACAGCAATACTTCAGTTGAAGCCAGAAAGGTATAAACTACTGCAGCTGCTTTGGACGTTGCTACAAAAACTCCCCCTTCTGGAAACTGCAGCGAAAGGGACTGGTGTGTAACTGAAGAGTTATCAGTACTACTCCAGTTCATGGAGCCCTAAACACTGGACTGCGGCTCCAGCAAATCAGCATTTTGTCCCTGCTTTGTTTAGATCAGGATCGGGTAAGTTCACTCCAAAAGGGTAACAGAAGCTGGAAGAAATGCAGTGGAATTCCTTCCATACCAAAGGTGGGAAGCAAGGCTTTCCTGGAATACATCTGGCAAAAAAAAGCACCTCCACAAGCACTGTCTTTTGTGATTTTATTAAGAGATGTTTTCAGGACAGTCAAGCTTCTGGTCGCAGATGTTACAAACCCTACAACAAAAACCAAAATACTGAGTGAGACAGTGGCAAACCATTTCCCATAATCATCCTCCTACCCAAAATGGTGAACATACAAACAGGCTCCAGGAGTTCAAATTAAACAGCATCTCTCATTTCTTCCATTCCAGCCAACGATCCCCCTTTTCCCCACAGGAGCAGATCTCGCCAATCAGATTCCCTTGTTTCACTGTTGCCCTGCAAACTCCCTGAACTCTCCCTGTTGACACAAGGCCAGCTTCAGTCAGAGAACGACGCAGTCTGGCTTTCACTAGCAGCTAAGGAAGAGGCCTTCGGCCCTGTGCCTCCTGCTGCTCTGATCAGAGAAAGCGAGGAAACTTTCAAAGCAGCAAGTTGCACATTTTCACTTGGGACAACCCAGAGCAGGGCTCGCACAGTTTCAAGCTATACATTTCTGTCTTGGAAGCTGCTCACTCAGGGAGACAAGATTTCAAAGCTTGATTATTTACTTAAGAAACTAGCCTACACATTGTGCTCAATGTTACCGGCTTCTAAGTCTATCCTAAACTGGATCCCAGCACATTTACTGTGTGAGCAATATACACCCTGTGCTGTCAACTGCACACTGGTAGCAAGTGGTACAGTGTGAGAACACCCAAGGCACTGAACCCTTCTCAGACAAATGCCTCTACGTCACTCACATTGTGACCCAAGGTCCCCAAATCCATGCTGTAGAACACAACACAGAACAGGGCACTTGGACAAGGATGTTCCCTTTCAGACTCGTCATCTCATCTTCACTGAAGGGTGTGCTCAGCTGGTTTGCAGCGTGCCTTACACCATGCCCCTTCATCCAGGGCAATGCTCTAAAGCCAACCCAGCTGATCACTGCACCTGGAACAACGCAGAAGCTTTTCTTCCCAGTACCCCAGCTTCCCGACAGCTCTTTTTTGGTGACTTGACACCTTTTCCACACAGATCCTCCCTCCCACCGCTCGCAGGCACTTACCCCTCAGGCAGTGGGAACCGGCTGAGGCATGGCTGGCTGTTCTGGTTTGCCACCTTTCTGCTCTGAAATGGGGGTGGTGGGCAAGATCTCTTCTTTGGGTTCCACAATGCTGACGTGGTCTGGCAGAGGCTTTTTGGGGCCAATCTTTCCGCTTGGGTCCCACGGTAACATAATCTTTACTTTGATTCCCAGTACTCCTGCAGAGAGTGACAGGACAACAGAGACATGCTCATTCGACACAAAATATCAAGCACACCTTCACAGGGACAAGCCCCAAGGTTATAAAATATGCTACCTGCACCAAAAACACCTCCTGACAACACTGAAGATGCAAGCTGACTAACACAAATGGGCTACAGCTTAAAAATCTAGTTATTGTGAATTTACATCAGCACGTCTACTTGTATCTAATTCACTGTCTTTGCTAACTGCAGGCTGAGGCTATGATGAAAACGTGCTACATCCTTAAGTCATGCCGTGGTTTTTAAACCCTGTTTTTCCTGGGATAACTCCGCTGACTTTCCAAAGAAATAGCACTGTTTTTTCTGCATCCCTTCTCAGACAAATGCCTCTAAATCATCCAATGAGTAGGACATCCTGCGCAAGGCAGCCTTAGCACAGCACCACAGAACATGGTGCTGAACAGGCTGCAATGACACCAGGACATCCCTTCTGACTCGTCATCGCATCATCACCGAAGGGAAGGTGGAGAATAGCTTTGCCTATGCTAGTATCCCTACAGCAGGTGTTAAGCCAATTAAGGTGCAGAAGTCACTTGTGTTTTACCAGGGGACCGGACAAGTATAAGCAGGCTTGGCTGGTTTAGCTGGCAAGACTTGACAGAGCACAGCTATGCGGGAAAACTGGCCAACACGTGCTTTTTTGTGGGTCTTGTCTTGTCGTACCCGTACACCTGGGAGCAAAGAAAGCCAGAATCCAAACTGCCAACAACTCTTAAACCCAGTCAATATGCATTTTATTTGTAAGTCATTTTGCTACCAGCCTCAGAGGCTAGAGGACACAAGTGAGAGGATCTGGAAAACCTAAAGCCCCATTCTCAACTGGAAACACTTAATCCCCAGCACTAGAAAAGCGGATGACCTAGGATGACTACATAAAATTCTGTCATCTGCTGAAGGCCCCTTCTCCATTACCCATTCACATAACACAAGTTCTCCTTCAGATGTAATGTGCAAACTCCACAGTTAAAGCTTAGTTGGAAAAGCCCAAGAAAATAACAGATTTTCAGTCAGAACAACTAGTGGCTGCACAACTGAACCACTCTGCAAGATCAGCGGTGCATCAAAACCACGTGAGATACCACCGCACAGGTGACAGGGAAACCTCTAACCTGCAGGCACGGAATGCCAGCAGTCGAGATCTTCTGGCTCTGAAGCGACAAGAGAAGGAACCAACAGAGCTGCAAGGCGATCTGCATCCCAGCCACTCACCCTGCCGGAGAAGAACGTGACGCACTGCTGTGTCAACGTAGTAGTTCACCGGGTCTCCACTGTGGATCATCAAGCCATCCACGAATTTCATGGACTTGGCACGCTGACCTCTGAGCTTGCCCGACACAACCACCTCGCAACCCTTGGCGCCGCTCTCCATGATGAAGCGGAGGACACCATAGCAGGCTCTGCAGGGAGAGAGCAGCAACAGCCACGGCATTACCCCCGCTCTGCCAAACCCGCACGGCTCCGGGGAGGCATTTTACCCCAATTTCAAGCACAGACAATCACACCTCTACTTTTGCTTGTAAAAAGCCTTCCGAACGCACACCCATGCAACCAAAGCTCTGTCGATGCTATGCAAAGCAGTAAAAATCTCTGCACCATTTTAGCACTGTCAAACCCAGCCTAAGAGAACTCTTGTGCCTTCTGATCTGTGCAAGGTTGTGGGAACAGTGACAAGCATACGTTCTTTGTGACACAGAAGCAGCTCCAAGCTAAAGGTGGCCAATACACCCATGTCAGGAGTGCAGCTCCTCATCCCTTCTCAGACAAATGCCTCTAAATCATTCAGTGACAGGAGGCTCCTGCTGAAGAACCACAGGCAGCATCACAGAACATGACACTGCAGAGGCACTGCAACAAGAGCCACCCACTTCTGACTCGTCATCTTATCGTCACCGAAGGGATCTGAGAAGTAAGGCCACTGTGACCTGAACAATTCAGCCAGAAGGTTTGAATTTGTGTTTCACTCCTCCACCCTTTTATTCACAAAGAAATAAATGCAAGCTTCATGAACACCAGTCAGACAACCTGTAATCTGACCTACACTAAGACTTCAACTTTTCTGTCTGAAATACTTTATCTAGCAATACAGAATCATAGGAGGATTTGGGTTGGAAGGGACCTTTAAAGGCCATCTAGTCCAACACCCTGCAGTAAGCAGGGACATCTTCAACTGGATCAGGTTGCTCAGAGTCCCATCCAACCTGGCCTGGAATGTTCCCAGGGATGGGGCCTCCACTACCTCTCTGGGTAACCTGGGCCAGGGCCTCACATCCCTCTGCAAAAATGTCTTCCTTCTATCCAGTCTAAACCTCCCCTCTCTCAGTTTAAAACCATCACCCCTTGTCCTATCACAACAGGCCCTGCTAAAAAACTCATTGCCATCTTTCTCATAGGCCCCTTCAGGCACTGGCAGCTGCTCTAAGGTCTCCCCGCAGCCTTCTCTTCCCCAGGCTGAGCAGCCCCAGCTCTCCCAGCCTTTCCTCCCAGCACAGGGGTTCCAGCCCTTGCATCATTGCTGGGGCCTCCTCTGGCCCCGCTCCCACAGCTCCAGCTCTGTCCTGTGCTGAGGGCTCCAGAGCTGGACGCAGGACTCCCGGGGGGTCTCAGCAGAGCGGGGCAGAGGGGCAGAATCCCCTCCCTCGCCCTGTGCCCATGCTGCTGGGGATGCAGCCCAGGGCACGCTTGGCCTTCAGGGCTGCCAGCACACACTGCCGGGTCCTGGCCAGCTTTCCACCCCCCAGCACCCCAAGCCCTTCTCGGCAGGGCTGCTCTCCATCCCTTCATCCCCCAGCCTGTGCTGGTACCTGGGGTTGACCTGACCCAAATGCATGACCTTGCACTTGGCCTTGTTGAACCTCAAGAGGTTCACACAGCCCCACTTCCTGAGCTTGTCCAGGTCCCTCTACTATCAAAAGTAACCGTGTTCTAAACAAAAATCTTCTACATGGTAGAATTTCCAAAAATGTGAACTGGCCTCTTCAAGTGCAGCATTACTAGGTTAAACTTTCAAGCTAAAGACAAGCTGGCAAGGAATGGTATTTGAACCCCACACTTCGTCACTGTGCCATCACCCTCAGCTTGCTCTACTCACCGACGCACTGCTAAACCTCCCAGAAGCTTGTACCGCAGGGACTCTGCCTGAGCGATTGCGCACAGACCTCTTGTGGCCACCTTCTCAGCGTAGAGCTGCAAATGAAAATAAGTAAACTCACCAACAGGGCTGTATTTCCAGATACTTTTAATTTAACAGCACACAGGAGCTTCGTATTACTCTATGCCCCAACCTCTACATGCAGGTAGTCCTTCCATTTACAGCAGAAGCTTCATCCTCAGATACTACATTCCCTCAACTCCTTTGGTGCCCATCTCTTTACTCCTGGAAGAGCGGAGACATGCTGACAGCACTTCACTGAAAGTCAGGAGCCTATTAAAACATCCACGGTGCAGTCTCAAAGAGCTGCTGCTTCAAACAGCCCCAAAACATTAGGTATCACTGGAGACAGGCATCCAGACAATCACAAGAACTTCACTTCAGATGCAGTTTTCACAATATATCAGTTATACAAGTCTGCTTAACACCAAACCTAAGAAAAGGTCTTATTTTTGAAAGCTGGGAGAGTGAGGTGTATTAAATCTAACGTCTCCCAGAGACCAAAGTCTGCTACTTCAGAAGAAGCAGACATTCAAAACCATGCACACAATATCCCTAGAGCTGACAAGTCCATGATGTGCTCCGTGAGGGTTCGTGCCATTCAGTATGCTTACGCATTTGCCACAGATAATCAGCAATCTTCACTGTATAATGTGATCCAGCAACACTGGCCAAGCAGGAATAAATGTAAGCACCAACCCAGACCACACATTCCCCCATCCCTAATTTGTTTTAGAGGAAAATACTAGTAAGGGCACCAGATTTCAAGCATTGAAAGACCAGAAATCACTGGTGTATCACTTTACTGTCTATTCCATTACAGCATCATACTCAATCTCAAACATCCTTCTAAACTAAAACACTTTCTTTATGAGGACAGAAGCATTATGAATTCAGTAAGGGTAATGGTAAGACATGAATACCAAACATTATGCTGTTAGATAGCTTCTCACCTCAATATTGGGACAGCAACATTCCTCCGTAAATAAGTTTAAGAAGTTTTATCCGCATCCTCCTTGCTGGGAAATCACAGAAAACCAGCCGAAGTGATAGCACGCAAAATACCATGAACAGTAAAGCATTTTGTATTTCAGTGCCAGTGTTTTGTGAGAATGGATAAAACGTGCCCCAAGTTATCCTCAAGTCAAATCGTCTTGCAGCTGACGCCACCCAGACAGTGCACAAAGCTAACTGCACAACCCACTTACTACTGTTTTAACCAAGACATTTTTACCTCAACGCTTCCCTCAGGGAATCCAAACCTCTTCTGCACAACAGCCGTCAGCTCCCGGATGCGGCGACCCTTCTCGCCCAGGACATTCTGAGTTCTGCAAAAAGTAAGTACAGCATGACTGAGAAAAGTGTCTCCAAGCCTAAGCCCGTAACCATCCCAAACAGCTTCTAGACTGAGCATCCAACTTAGTTCAGGGGTTGCAACACTGCTGTATCGCTAAAGATCACTTCAGGATCTCTTTCCCAAGTAGCTTCCCATAATGATTTTCATCTTCAGCCTGCAGCAGCACCCCTTACAGCCTTGCACAGCACCTGTGAGTCAACAGCAGCATCTCAGTTACCTGGTGGCAAGTATGATAATCTCAGTCCTGGTTGGAGTGACCCGGACTTCTACTCCGGAGTACCCATCTTCAGCCAGTTCACGAGTCAGAAACTCATTCAGCTCTGCTTTGAAGATACCGTCAGCGACAAACTAAAAAAAACAACAGACCAAGTCAAGCTCTGCTGAAGTGCTCAGCCTGAACACAAGATGTTAACTTGTGAGTTTTGGTGCAATTCATCCCTGGACCATCCTGCAGACTGGCAGTCTCTGCCCCCACAGAAAGGAAGCAGCGCTGAGGAGAAATAAAAGCATCTCCCCCAAAATGCCCAGAGACAGGAGCCTACAGTACTGCCTGATCCACACCTCACTGCAGCCACGCTTCATGCTGAAATCACAGAATGGTGGGAGTTGGAAGGGACCTCTGGAGAGCACCTAGTTCAACCCCCCCTGCCAAAGCAGGGTCACCCAGAGCAGGCCGCACAGGACCTTGTCCAGGTGGGTCTTGAGTATCTCCAGAGAAGGAGACTCCACAGCCCCTCTGGGCAGCCTGGGCCAGGGCTCCGGCACCCTCAGAGGGAAGAAGTTCTTCCTCATGTTCAGCTGGAATTTCCTGTGCTTCAGTTTGTGCCCGTTGCCCCTTGTCCTGTCACTGGGCACCACTGAAATGAGTCTGGCCCCGTCCTCCTGACACCCACCCTGAAGAGATTTAGAGGCATTTCTAAGGTCCCCTCGCAGCCTTCTCTTCTCCAGCCTAAACAAGCCCAGCTCCCTCAGCCTCTCCTCGTAGCAGAGATGCTCCAGTGCCCCTCACCATCCTCGTAGCCCTCCGCTGGACTCTCTCCAGTAGCTCCTCATCTCTCTTGAACTGGGGAGCCCAGAACTGGACACAGTACTGCAGCTGGGGCCTCCCCAGGGCAGGAGAGAGGGGGAGGAGAACCTCCCTCGACCTGCTGGCCACACTCTTCTTAATGGATCATAGCTCGCCACCGTATCTTGCACTAGTACTTTAAGTCTTCTCCTGGAGGCTTGGAAAGGGATCTCATCCTTTGTGATTTCAATGATGGGTGGCCCAGACCAGTGGGAGACTGGCAAGGAAAGAAGTGGAGGGAGGAGCCCTCTCCTGCTGTCTTTCCTTTAGAATACAGCTATGTGTCATATTTCCAAGCTCATTTCACCGGGAAAGTATAAGCCCGTCAGCTTTGCTTTGGTTTTGGAAGAGAGCTCTGTTTTCCAGCTCTCATGTGGTGGTCTGTCTGGAGATGGGGCTGTAGGTGACCCTGCTTCGGCGGGGGGGTTGGACTAGATGACCCACAGAGGTCCCTTCCAACCCCTACTATTCTGTGATTCTGTGAAGTCGGTATGAATTTGCATAAAATTAGAGGGGTGACATCCCTTTACCAGCCCCACAGGGACCTGCTGCTAGGGCTCCCACTGCCATCCCGACAGAGCACAGGCCCCAGGCCTCCCTCCCCCTCCAAGGCAGGTACAGCCCTGCGCCCTCCCGGCCCCTGTGACCCACGGAACCAGAGAGTCACTAAACCTAAATCCTTTCCACTACGAAAAAGTAAAAACAACTAATTCCATCAGCTTCCAGGACCGCCCCGCGCCCCTCAGCATAACCCCAGCCTGCCTCCCCTCTGCAAGGCCCACGCTGGGCTGCGGGGGGCGGGGGAACCACGCGCCCCCTCACCCCGGCCTCCCGCCGCCGCCATGTTCCCCGCCGGGCCGCCGAGCCGCATCCGCCGCCATCCTCCTGCATCCGCCGCCGTTCCCTCGCCGCCACCCCGCCCCGGCGAGGCCCGGGGCCGCCCCCGACGCGATCACGCCGATATGGATGCGCCCCACGACCCCGGCGAGCCGAGCCGCCGCCCTCACCTTGCGCTTCTTGGAGATCTGCACCGCCATCTTGAGCCGCGCCGCCCGGCGGAAAAGAAGGAGCGGGCCCTGGTGGGAGGGCTATATCTGCCTTCCGCCGCTCCCCATTGGGCGGGCCAGATCACGTAGGTCGGCGGGCGGGGCCTGATGGGAAATGTAGTCTTCCCGGTGAGCTGGCGCGCCGCCATCTTGGGGAGCTTTAACCCTACCGCTGCCAGTGGGTTTTCCCGCCCTGCCAGGCTGCTGTGAACGCCCGCGATCGGCGTTAAAAAGGGTACAAAGCCGGTATAAACGGTCACCGGGCTTGGCAGCAAGATAATTCACCCCGGTTTTCTACGCGGAGGCCTGCTCTGGTGGTAAAGACGCCCTCCCCTCACGGCTGTGCACCCGGCCGCCTCAGGCGTGAGGGGAGCGCAGCTCGAGGCTCGGCGGGAGGGGAGGCGAGCTGCAGATCTCCACCCCTAACAGGCTGCTGCTGTCGCTTTAACCTTCTTTTTTGAGTTAGTCACAGATGAAGGGAACACCCGTCAGGAAAAGGTGTGAAAATCACAGGCAGTCTATGTGGTTATTTCCAGGGAAACATCAGGAGTCTTTGCTGCCAGAGGATGCTGTACTGTTATCCAGTAATTTCCTGCTTTATGTAAATTTTAACAATAGCTATTAAGCATGTATACATCACTGTATAAATACATATTTATTTAACTGTAAATACAGATGGCAGCTAACTGTAAACTTGAAGTTATTGCGGGTCTTTCCCACCATATGTGTGCAGCATCCCGAGCAACAGGGCTGCGGTCCCCATGCCTCGCTGCAAGACAAGTCATTCAGTAGACAGGACAGTTGTGGCTCCAGGGCAGATCTTCTTTGCGTTTTTTTCCTCCTACCGTGGTATCATCACCTCTGCAGCCTGAACATTGGGTTAAATTAGTAAGAGCAGGGGTGGGATTTCTCACTTTGAAACTTCTGTGGTGGCCAAAGATGGGGAAAATGGCAATTTTTTTGGAATCGGTTTAGGGATTGTAGGGGATTACAGGGTTTTGGTTGTGCCATTTCAATTAGAAATAATAATAACGGGTAGAATTGATACATGAAAATACCCGCACACTAGTGGGTAAATATGGTCTGCTTGTGAAGAGTCAGCAAAGGGAAGTCCTGCCTTGCAGACCTCCTAGAAGCGAGCCGGAAGATAAGGGGATAAAGGGCAAAAAAGCTTGAAATGAGCTGCTTGGCTTTCTGTAAGGCTTCTCTTGGAAAGCCCTCCAAGAGGCCTTACAGAAAATACATGGCCACTGGCAAAGGCGGGGGCATTGCCCAGCTCTGCTCCTTACATGGATGCTGCAGTGTTCTGTGCAATAGAAGAAGAAATTAAATGTCAGAATTATCAAAAAAAAGAAAGAAGAAATGGGAGACCATCATTTCACGGCTCTGTAAATCTATGGCATGCCTGTCTTGTGCTCACTGGGTAGATTGGATCCGGATCCTCTGTCTCCAGAAGGGTAGAGGAGACCTGGGAGAGGGTGAGAGCTGGGCAGCAGCCATGCTTACAGGCCTGGGAGCAGTTCTGCGTGAAGGAAGCTGTGCAGGTTGGGACTCAACCTGGGAAAGATAAGATGTGGTGGAGATCTACCAAGCCACACAAGCTTCAAGAGAATGGACAGGGTCTGACTGTTCATGGTCCTTCCATGAAGAGCAGACGAAGGCACTGGGAGCTGGGTGTTTGCTGCAAACTGGTTTGTTGTATTTTCAGTTTTCTGTGGGCATTTGGCTATAGAAAGAAACTCTGAACTAGATTTCTTCTGAGCCAGCATGGCTGCTCTCTGGTTTATAGTTGGGTTGAAATTAGATGGTTGATCACAGAATCACAGAATGACAGAATGGTCAGGGTTGGAAGTGACCTCTGTGGATCATCTAGTCCAACCCCTTGCCAAAGCAGGGTCACCCAGAGCAGGCTGCACAGAACCTTGTCCAGGCGGGTCTTGAATATCTCCAGAGAAGGAGACTCCACAGCCCCTCTGGGCAGCCTGGGCCAGGGCTCCGTCACCCTCAGAGGGAAGAAGTTCTTCCTCATCTTCAGCTGGAACTTCCTCGGCTTCAGTTTGTGCCCGTTGCCCCTTGTCCTGTCGCTGGGCACCACTGGAAAGAGTCTGGCCCCGTCCTCCTGACCAGCACCCTGAAGAGATTTATTGGCATTTCTAAGGTCCCCTCTCAGCCTTCTCTTCTCTAGGCTGAACAAGCCCAGCTCCCTCAGCCTCTCCTCATAGGGCAGATGTTCCAGTCCCCTCATCATCCTCATAGCCGTCCTCTGGACTCTCTCCAGTAGCTCCTCATCTTTCTTGAACTGGGGAGCCCAGAACTGGACACAGTACTCCAGATGGGGCCCCTGATGATGGCCCCTGTGTCCCCACCAAGAGGCATTGCCACAGGCTGCTCTGCCTGGCAGCCTCCTCCCACACTGCCCGTTTTTGGGCTGGACTGCTCAGGTCGTGCAAAGCTGATGAGCAAAGAGCAGGTCCCCATAAACACACCGGGCAGCAATCAGCGTCGCTCTGGAAACATCGAGGTGGAGAAGGCACCTCTGCTCTGGAGCTGGTACCAGCCCTCGGAGGGAGGATGGAGAGCCGAGTGGGAGCTCTGCTACCGGCTCTGAGTCCAGCTGGGAGCGTGGGTGAGGGTGTCTGGCACGGCCCAGCCCTCCTCCAGCTGTATAAGCTCTCTCCCAAGTAGGGTGGCTGCATCCAGACCCCTGCTGAGGTTTGGCCCGTGCTAACTTCTGGGCCAAACCCCACCACGGCCTCGTTAACAGCGTCACTGCACCAACCAAGGTGTTTTGGGGCTTGTGTTTTCTGGCACCGCTTTGCTGCCAAATTGAGACGTAGCCAGGCAAACCATGCGGGGAATACCAGTAGGACCAGTACAGCGCTGGTAAAGAACCTCTCCTTCAAACGCCCACCCAGCATCGCCCGCGGGGGATGGCAGCGGCGCCCGGAGGAGCCGGCTCTCCTCTCTTCCAGGCAAAGGGCTGGTTTGCCACTAGATGTCAGCGGAGACGGTTTCCAGGGTGGGAAAAGCTTGGTGTCTCTCCTCACCTCCCTCCTCCCTCTTCCCCAGGGATCCATTTGTCCAGGATTTGAGGGATGACGGAGACATCGACGAGACAGAGCCTGTCCGCAGCAGCCCGCCGCTCCACTTTGCAAGGTCAGCTGCCGGTGAAGGGCTTGTGTCCCCTCTTCTTGTCACCAGACACCTTTCTCTCACTCCTGTTGTGTAGCACCATCACGCCCTGTCCTCAGCCAACTCCTTCCCCTCCCTCTGGGCCTGTCCGAGTTTGGCTGTCCGTCACCCGCCACCCTTTGACCTCTCTCCCCACCCTCTGCAGAGAGCTATGATCTCTCCAGAGAGAAGGGACACAGCTGTCCCTCAGCCCTGTCCCCCTTTCCTGCTCCGCTTGTACCCACTGTTTGCTCCCACTCTCTTCCTTTGCTCTCCAGTTGCCAAAACACACTGACCTCAGCGGTCCCTTGGGCAGCACCATGCTCCTCTCTCCATTCATGTCCGTGCTCCTCAAGTGCCAGTCACTGTCCATGGACTCCAGCAGTGCTGTCCTCAGCGGGGCCTTCCTCGTGGCCAAAATTAGGAGCCACAGCTCCATCGATCTCTTCACGATGTCTCCCCCAGGGACTGAGGCTGTGGCCAGGCTGGAGCCAGGTTGACCATGAGGGCCCAGGGCTGACGTAGTGTGGATGGAAGCATTCTGTGAGCTCCTAGTGCTCTTCTCCAGCTGCAGCCCTAGACACAGACTAAGCCAGCTCATGTCCAGATGGCAGAAGAGGTGCTGGTCCCTTCCCAGCACTGTGTAAATCACCACCGACACTTCATCCAAGCCTGTATCTGCAACAGACTGGCCTGGGTGTAAGGCACCCTAATTTCACCCTAATTGAGGAGCTACTGGAGAGAGTCCAGAGGAGGGCTACGAGGATGATGAGGGGACTGGAGCATCTCTCCTACAAGGAGAGGCTGAGGGAGCTGGGTTTGCTCAGCCTGAAGAAGGCTGAGAGGGGACCTTAGAAATGCCGATAAATATTTGAAGGGTGGGTGTCAGGAGGATGGGCCAGACGCTTCTCAGTGGTGCCCAGCGACAGGACAAGGGGCAACGGGCACAAACTGAAGCTGAGGAAGTTCCAGCTGAAGACGAGGAAGAACTTCTTCCCTCTGAGGGTGACGGAGCCCTGGCCCAGGCTGCCCAGAGGGGCTGTGGAGTCTCCTTCTCTGGAGATATTCCAACCCCGGCTGGACGCGGTCCTGTGCAGCCTGCTCTGGGTGACCCTGCTTCGGCAGGGGGTTGGGCTGGGGGATCCCCAGAGGGCCCTGCCAACCCTGAACATTCTGGGATTCTGTGATTCTGTCCCCCCTGTCTAAGCCTGCGGGCTGCTCTGCGCCGTGCTCTCTGAACTGACCCCTCCGAGGGACCTGCTGAGCATCACCATCAAGGGGAGCTGGGGCCGCTGGGCTGTGTGGAGCCATGGCAGAGCTGCAGGGGCATTCAGAAGGATGCCCAGGATTTAAAGCAGGAATGAAAATGGACAGAGTAGCCACCCTACGAGGAGATACTAAAGCCAACAGGCCAGGGATGTACCTCGAACATCCCTAATCCAGCCATACGGACCATGGGGCTGACCAACACAGGATTTCTGCGCTGGACCCAAACAAGTGTGAGTGTGCGTGTCACCTTTCCCCAGCCCGTCACTGAGACATAAGATGAGAAATCCCATCTCCGAGGAAAGCTTTCCTTTTTAATTCCAGCGTGGTGCAGTGTTGCATTTTCCCTGGCAGCAAAGAGGCTCAGAGCAGCTCCCCTCTTTCCTCCCTCACCCCTGCCCCTTCCTCCCCGCCTCCCGGGCCCACCCCGCTGTTTCTGGAGCCCGCTGTGAACCAGCTCCCAGAAACGATCCAACACAAACACACATACATTTTGGGGGAGGTTATTTAAAGCCCTGCTGGTTTCCCTGCTCCAGCCCGGCTCCACAGCAGCCTGTGAGCACCACAGAGAGGGCAGCAAATCGCGGCAGGGGGATGGGGCCAGGCAGGAACATCTTGCGCAAAAGAGCATGAAGGTGGTCGGGTTTGGGGTGACACTTGGGGAACCCACGGTCCCAGCACTGTGCCGAGTTGAGGGGACATCTGAGTTTGAGGCCCTCACCCCAGGGTAACGCCAGAGCATCAGGCACTGGCTTTGGAGAAGCGGCCAGGAGCTGAGCGCGCGTCTCTGTGCAGGGATCCGAGCCCAAGACCCCATTAATCAGGGTCTCCAACAATTTTTAAGGAAAGACCCTCCCAACCTGCACAAAACCCTCTCTGTTTGCTGGCTTCCAGCTTGGGACCACGATACTTCCAGAGCAGGAAGTATCTGCCCAGGATCATCTTTTTTTTTTAGGCTGAGTTTACCCAGGAGGGGCTCAGCCGATGTATTTCTGGATCACACAAAGACAGGGAAAGGCACAACATTAGCAAAAAGCCTGGCACTGACGTGCGTCGCCTTTTCCATGCCCTATTAAGGAGAAACTATGTGTTGTGTCAGCATTTCGGGGTCAGCATCGACGAACAGAGCCGGGGTCAAGCTGCACCCTGGTACAAAGCAGGGGCCTTGGTGGCATTGGGCAGCAAGGGAATGTCCCCTCTCCCCCCAGACGTGGCCCAGCCAAGCCAGCGGGCTCTGAGCTGCGGCCGTCACAGCCGGGAACGTTTCAGTCCTTTCCACAAATAGCAGCGTGGGATTCCTCCCGCAGATCCGGCCGTCCCCGTCTGCAGCCCAAGCTGGCCAGCGCAGCTCCCAGAGATGAGACCAGTGATGCTCCAAGATGTTGTCTGCAGCCAGATGGGGATGAATTCATCTCTGTTCCACCCCTGCCAAAATGGAGGCTGGCAGCATCCCAAAAAAGCTGTGACGTGCCCGCACCCCTCACCCCGGAGAGCTCAAAAATGGATTAGCAAAGCAAAGGGCCCTGGTGGCTTCCCAGCCCCAGTGAGGCCAGTCGGTGGCTTGAATCTCCATCAGGCCCAGGATTGTCCGTAAAGCCCACAACGGGAGCAGCTGTCTCTCGGGTTTCTCGGGAGGGAGCAGGGGAAGGGGTGGCCCTGCTGTCCCCCATTTTCCCCACCAGCCACGGGAGGGCAGGGGCTGCCTTGCCCCGGGGGCAGGAGCTCCCTTTGTCCCCAAGGGCCTGGGTGGATGGGAAAAGCCTTGGCGCTGGGGCAGGAAAAAGTCCCCAGCTGCATCCCCAGGGCACTGCCCTTGGCCTCAGGGCTCCCCCATCCTCCGGGAGAGAGTGAACAGGGATGGGAAAGGCAACAGGGATCCCGGCTCTGCCGCAGAGCCTGGCCTCGCTCAACTGCTGAGGACCTGGCGTTAGTCCCTGTAAGACTGCCACAGCGACGCAGCCTCTGGCTCCAGCCATGACCCTCTGCCTGGCTCCCGGGCATGGGGTGGGCACCCCTGCCATCCCACCTCCCCCCAGCCGGCATTAAAACCCCGCTGCAGCCCCCACTCCAGCACGCAGCTCTTGGATCTCCCCTTGCAAAACAGGTTCCCTTTCGCAGCCATGGGCAGGAGCGAAAGCAAGGGACGCACGGGAGGGATGTTACCCCCCGGTAGTGGCATCTGGCAGCACCAGGGACCCCCCTGTGCCACCCCCCGAGGGCCCCTTGCAGGTGCCGGAGGGTTAGCGGCAGGTTTCCTCGCTGCGGGGAAGCCGGCTTGGAGCAGGTTCGGGAATCAGGAGCTGTCCTGCCTCCCCCCAGCTCCTTTCATTGCCCAGACAGCGACATGGTTTATGGCAGCTGAAGCCCATTGAACAGGCTCAATTAAGCCGGCATCCCCGCGTTTTCTCCCCGGGAACCTGGCTCCTGTTCAGAGCATCCAAGAGGGGCTGGCAGCCCTTCGCAGTGAAGGGGCCAGGACAGCCGGCAGCCTTCCCAGCTCGCAGGCACGCTGGATTTTGGGATACCCTGTGCTTTCCCTGAGCGATGGCGAAACATGACGTTGAGAGCAAATGTCCCGCCTGAGAAGGTCCCCGACTGCTGTTGCTGCTGCTTTCACACAGCACAATAATGCTGGCGCTGCAGGGAGATCCTGGAGGCACCCGAGGACCATGCTGGCTCTGCAAAGGAAGAAAGCATCAGGGAACATCCTCGGGGTCATCAAACCTGTACCGGGACAGATTGGTATGGGCAGAAGCACAGCGCCTGCCACTTCCCACTGCGCCAAGACAGCCATTCCACAGCTGCGGCCCGATCCAGCCTCTTCCACAGAGCAAGATCTCTGAGGAGCTACTGGAGAGAGTCCAGCGGAGGGCTACGAGGATGAGGAGGGGACTGGAGCATCTCTTCTACGAGGAGAGGCTGAGGGAGCTGGGCTTGTTCAGCCTGAAGAAGAGAAGGCTGCGAGGGGACCTTAGAAATGCCTCTAAATCTCTTCAGGGTGGGTGTCAGGAGGACGGGGCCAGACTCTTTCCAGTGGTGCCCAGCGACAGGACAAGGGGCAACGGGCACAAACTAAAGCCGAGAAAGTTCCAGCTGAACATGAGGAAGAACTTCTTCCCTCTGAGGGTGCCGGAGCCCTGGCCCAGGCTGCCCAGAGGGGCTGTGGAGTCTCCTTCTCTGGAGATATTCAAATCCCGGCTGGACGCGGTGCTGTGCAGCCTGCTCTGGGTGACCCTGCTTCAGCAGGCGGTTGGGCTGGGTGACCCACAGAGGTCCCTGCCAACTCCAAACATTCTGTGATTCTGTGAAGATGCAAACTGAGTTTTGCGAGAGCGAGGGAACCTCGGCCCTGTGATCCGTCGTGCTCAGACACCTGTGGGATTTCGGGTTATGAGCTGGGTCCCAGGCCAGGCCCCATCACCTCTCTGGCTATGCCTCGGGAGCACGTTTCTTCCCATTTCTCTCCCTGCAAAAACAAGCTGTGGCACAGTCCTTGGGGCCATGCTAAGGGGGATTTCGACAACCTCAGCAGAGACCTCATCTCCATCCGCAACAGACCCCAAAAGAGTCCCTCGAGAGTGGGTCCTCACTACGGACTTTCTTCCCAGCTCTGAGGATTCACCTCCTTCCCCAAAAATCTTTTTGAGGTGATGGAGGGATGTTACTCCTGCCCCTAAAATCACCCCTTTCACAGCAGCTGAGCTTGTCTGCTTGCAGCTGCAGGGATGGAGGTGGTGATAAAGCAAAGGGTGGCTGCTTGGAAGGATCCATCTGGATAGAAATTTATTAACTGAGGCTGATAGATGGCTTCTAGCAGACAGGCTCCCTGGGATGCTGTCTCCCAGCAGGACAGTGTACTGCAACCCTGCGCTGTCAGGACGGAAACTCCTCGACCTGTAACACTGGACTGAGGGCCAGTACGGGGCTCACCAGACCCCAGCCACCTGCCGGGCTGAGGAAGAGTGAGGAGGAGCAGTGGAGAACTGAAATGGTCTCTGCAAGGAAACAGCTGCCTCCAGCAGCAAGAAATCTGACATTCACTATCACAGGAATAACCAGATCGTTTAAAAGAGGGGAAAAAAAAAATGCACTTAACGCCAGTCAGCTCCCGTCCACATTTCTCAGCGGCGCGGAAGCTCTCCTGTAACGGGGTGGTCCCAGGGGAGAATGCCTGCTGTGGGAAACGGAGCAGAAACCTCAGGCCAAGCTGAGGCCCTGCTGCGGGCTGGGAGCTGCATCACGGCAGCCCAGTGCTGCCAGGACCGGAGGAGGGGACCGGGATCAAACATACAAAAAGCCAAAGGCAGAAGCTCTCTTCACCTCCCTAACGGAGGGTGCTGAGCAACCTCCTCATGGTGTGTTTCGTTGGGAAGGAGCCGTTCCCCTGAAATAGAGTAATTTGAGCACGAGCAATCCGAGATACCTACTTGGATGAGGATCTGTTCAGACACTTCATTCAGACTTGCTTCTGTCAGTTCTGCCCAGCCAGGATGAGGGCCAGGTGCCAGGACACAGCAAGAAACCCAACAGCTTGATGTCCCCACCCAACCCGGTGTCTGTAGGATGCTGCTGGCTCCACGTGGCCTGTGAGCGGTCCCAAAACTGGGCCATCATCATCATCATCCTCAGAGGGACAGGCTGCCTGTCCCACACTCCCGAGAGCCTAACGCTCATCCAGAGCTCCCAGGCCCTGCTGTGAGACCGAGAAACAAGGCCAAGGTCAATGCTCCAATCTAAACCTACACCCCACCATCTTCTTGTACAGGAGCCCGAGGCCTAGGAAAGCAAAACGTCCAAATCACCGTCCCTACAACCAGCAATTCCATCAGACACACCACAGAGTTAATGACTTTTCCCAGCAAGTAGCTGTGGAAAATAAAACCCAGGGTAGAGATGGACAAGACGAGATAGTTTGTGTTAAATGAATGGAGACCGGTCCTGGAAAGTAATTCAAGTAGAGATGTGATGGATTGCAAGCACCAGTTGTAAAGCATTTGTAAAGTCTGACTCAGATGGGAGTTTTATTGCAAGAGCCAGAGTATTATAGTTTATTGCTGCAGTTGGAGCAGCTGCTACTGTTCGAGTTGAATTGCCATGTCTGTTAAAAATCCCCGCGCCGAGTTACTCACAACTCCCGGCAGCTCTGGAAAAGTTCCTGCGAGACGCGCCCTGCCCCCGTGGAGCCAGCTGCCTTACCCAAGCCCTGCTCCGGCGAGCCCCTTCCCGCACGGAGCAGCCCAAGGAAGCCGGTAGAGCGGGGCGCGATGGAGTGGAAACACGTCCGGGAGGAGCGGGAGTCAGGGCCACGTTTACAGGCCTTCTGTAAACATTTCACACAGAGGAGGATTTACTGTTTCTTGGCTTGGCAAGAACCTGGGGGACTAAGTCCAGTGGTGGAAGGTGGTGCGATCCTGCAGCACAGGAAGGGGAAAGGGCCCCGCGTTTCCAGGCAGAGATGGCATCCAGCTGCCCCAGTCCTGTCTCCTTCCCTGCAGCTAAAGGAATCCGAGAGCAGGATTGAAACTGGGGCAGGAACAGAATCACAGAATCACAGAATGGTCGGAGTTGGAAGGGACCTCTGTGGGTCACCCAGCCCAACCCCCTGCCGAAGCAGGGTCACCTACAGCAGGCTGCACAGCACCGTGTCCAGGCGGGTCTTGAATATCTCCAGAGAAGGAGACTCCACAACCTCCCTGGGCAGCCTGTTCCAGGGCTCCGTTATCCTCAGAGGGAAGAAGTTCTTCCTCATGTTCAGCTGGAACTTCCTCTGCTTCAGTTTGTGCCCGTTGCCCCTTGTCCTGTCGCTGGGCACAACTGAAAAGAGTCTGGCCCCATCCTCCTGACACCCACCCTGAAGAGATTTAGAGGCATTTCTAAGGTCCCCTCGCAGCCTTTTCTTCAGGCCGAACAAGCCCAGCTCCCTCAGCCTCTCCTTGTAGGAGAGATGCTCCAGTCCCTTCATCATCCTCATAGCGCTCCGCTGGACTGTCTCCAGTAGCTCCTCATCTTTCTTGAACTGGGGAGCCCAGCACTGGACACAGTACTGCAGATGGGGCCTCACCAGGGCAGAGCAGAGGGGAAGGAGAACCTCCCTCGACCTGCTGCCCACTCTCCTCCTAATGCACCCCAGGATCGCATTGGCCTTCTTGGCAGCCAGGGCACGCTGCTGGCTCATGGTCACCCTGTCGTCCACTAGGACACCCAGGTCCCTCTCCACAGAGCTGCTCTCCAGCAGGTCCTCCCCAAGCCTGTACTGATGCATGGGGTTGTTCCCCAGCTCCACTAAGGGCAAGTAACTGTGGTCTAGTGAAATGCGGCTCTGGAATTGTGTGTGTGCATCTCCAGGAGGAGACTTCACCCACGTGAGAACGTGGTTTAAAGCTTTCAAGACACAAGGCTTGAAAAACACCATCCCTAAACTTACAAGTGGGCAAACCTAGAAGTTCTGCACCAGAAACTTTCTGGACTTTATCTGTAAATCGCAGCGATCACCGAGCCGTTACCAAAATGCACCTGCCTGACTCGGTCGTAATCCTGGCCCATTACCTCCATTAAAGCTGATAAATTGTTGGCAGCGTTTTAGTGACTGTTCACAAACGGGTCCATCACTCTGACACTTCCCTTTGGGCATCTGCCCTGGTAAACAAGATTTTGCTTCGCTGCCTGGATTCACTTAAAGGACTTTAAGCACATTAGTAAATAATTTATACTTCCTTTAAAAACAGGAAATGAAATAAGGACGCTCGGTGTGCTATTTAGCTGGAAATTGTTCGGGTCTTTATTATTTAATGAACTGACTGGCTGCTAACAGAGGTCATTCCAGCAGCTCACGCCCTGGCCCTGCGGCTCTGTGCGAGGTCTGTAAATGGAAACTTTAATGGGCAGTTCGAGGCGAGCAGTTTGCCCTGGTAGTATCACTTGAAACCCATCAGCCTAAGTAAGTGATTCTTAATCAGCTTTCAAGCTCCAGGAAATAAGCAGAGGGCAGGAGGCGGCTGTTTTCCCCTGCGTACCGCATTTTATGATGATCTGTGGGTGCATTTGTATCAGGCACAGCGATACGGCCGGTCGCAAAGGCCGTTACCTGCTCTTCCATGCGCTCCCCGAAATGGCAGCTCGTGGTTTAACCGCTCGCCGTGGTTACGTGACACAGGAGGATGTGGAGAGCCCAACAGAGCTCAGGGCTCCGTTGAAACTGATGCAGGTGTGCACACATAGAGCATGCACCCAGTATGGGGAGAAAGCAGGGAACAAAGGTTTGCTTTTGCTCCTCTGGCCGGCAAGCAAGGAACGGTGCCGGTGCTCCACGCCCCAGGCCAGCACAGATCCCGCAGGAGGCTGGATCCGGCGTTGTTTAACACCTTTATCAACGATCTGGATGAGGGGATCGAGTGCTCCCTCAGTCAGTTTGCAGATGACACCAAGCTGGGCGGGACTGTCGATCTGCTGGAGGGCAGGAAGGCTCTGCAGAGGGATCTGGACAGGCTGGATCGAAGGGCCCAGGCCAACTGTGTGAGTTTCAATAAGGCCAAGTGCCGGGTCCTGCCCTTGGGTCACAACAACCCCACGCAACGCTACAGGTGTGGGGAGGAGTGGCTGGAGAGCTGCCCGGTGGAACAGGACCTTGGGGTGCTGGTCGAGAGCCGGCTGAACATGAGCCAGCAGTGTGCCCAGGTGGCCAAGAAGGCCAAGGGCATCCTGGCTTGGATCAGGAATGGTGTGGCCAGCAGGAGCAGGGAGGGGATCGTGCCCCTGCACTCGGCGCTGGTGAGGCCGCACCTCGAGTGCTGTGTTCAGTTTTGGGCCCCTCACTACAAGAAGGACATGGAGGGGCTGGAGCGTGTCCAGAGAAGGGCAACGAGGCTGGGGAGGGGTCTGGAGAACAAGTCTGATGGGGAGCGGCTGAGGGAGCTGGGGTTGTTCAGTGTGGAGAAGAGGAGGCTGAGGGGAGACCTTCTCGCTCTCTCCAGCTCCCTGACAGGAGGGTGTAGTGAGGCGGGGGTTGGTCTCTTCTCCCAAGTAACCAGTGATAGGACAAGAGGCAATGGCCTCAAGTTGCATCAGGGGAGGTTTCGATTGGATATCAGGAAAAATTTCTTTCCTGGAAGAGTGGTCAGGCCTTGGCCCAGGCTGCCCAGGGCAGTGGGGGAGTCCCCATCCCTGGAGGGGTTAAAAAACCATGTGGATGTGGCCCTTGGGGACACGGTTTAGCAGGCATGGTGGGGTTGGGTTGATGGTTGGATTTGATGATCTTAGAGGTCTTTTCCAGCCTTACTGATTCTATGATTCTACGGTTCTATGATTTTTGCTGCTTTACACGGAAAACAGTGGCACCAAGTTTCAGACTCCTCCGTTCCTGCCACTGCTTTTTGCCCTCACCCACGGCAGCTCATGGCGCCTGCTCTCAGCAGAGTCGTCCGGAGCGCTTGGGCTGCTGACGCGACGGTCGTTCATGCCTCATTAGCTCGTCTGGACGAAGCTGACGGTGATCTCACCCATGGCAGCGTCGGGCCGATGAGGGCTCTCCCTGCTGCTGCTGTGTTTCTCCCACTGCCTCTTCACGCGCCTTTTGATTTTCTGCTGGGGAAGCTGGTCCTCGTGGGAAGTAATACTAACGCCCGAAGGCACAGAGTGAAAAAACACAGCCTGAAACCTTGATGTGCCTTCTCCCCACTGTGCTGCCACCTGCAGCCCTTAAGCTCCTTTCTGTGCTGGGTAACAAGGTGATTAAAAGCAATAATTACCGCAGGAGAAATGCAGCGCTGGAAAAATTACACCCCTGTTATATTTCTCACAAAGATGTCGCGCCAACATTGGAGAGCCAAGGAGCTTTTCCTCCTGCCAGTAAACATTTCCTAACGGTCCAGAGGCCCAAACATCGTGGTGGGATCTCCGGGCATTGCACACAAGCTCTCTCCCTCCTGCACATGGGTGGAGGAGAACGCCTGGCTGCGATGCGCTCGTGGGCACGTAGGTCTCTCTCCCCTGGGCTCAGAGCCGTGGCATGTGTTTTCCACACCTACCTGGTGCACGTGTACCCCCCCATGATGGAAATGTCACTTACTTCACTGTCATGAAGGGGGACAGGCAAGAGAAGAGCACGCACGGAGCTGCAGTGGTTCACTGGAGGAGAGGACACAGGTGCCTTACCCACTGCACTGGTGTTCTGTTCCCCACACCTCCCCACATGCACCCCATCACCGACTGCAATCATCTCGGCTCGTATTACTCCCTTTTCCTCCCAAACAGGAGTTGTGCTCACAGAATCACAGAATCCCAGCATGGCACGGGTTGGAAGGGACCTCTGTGGGTCACCTAGTCCAACCCCCCTGCCGAAGCAGGGTCACCGAGAGCAGGCTGCACAGGACCGTGTTCAGGCGGGTCTTGAAGATCTCCAGAGAAGGAGACTCCACAACCTCCCTGGGCAGCCTGGGCCAGGGCTCCGTCACACTCAAAATGAAGAAGTTCTTCATCATGTTGAGACGGAACTTCCTCAGCTTCAGTTTGTGCCCATTGCCCCTTGTCCTGTCGCTGGGCACCACTGGAAAGAGTCTGGCCCCCTCCTCCTCACACCCACCCTGCAGATATTGATCGGCATTTCTAAGGTCCCCTCTCAGCCTTCTCTTCTCCAGGATGAACAAGCCCAGCTCCCTTAGCCTCTCCTCGCAGGAGAGATGCTCCAGTCCCCTCCTCATCCTCGTAGCCCTCCGCTGGAGTCTCTCCAGTAGCTCCTCATCTTTCTTGAACTGGGGAGCCCAGAACTGGACACAGCACTGCAGATGGGGCCTCACCAGGGCAGAGTAGAGCGGAAGGAGAAACTCCCTCGACCTGCTGGCCACACTCCTCCTAATGCATCCCAGATAGCACATCCCTAATGTGCTCCTTTTGTTCCTAACCACCAACAGCCATATGGCTTAACGCAACTCCCTGTCTCTGCTGTTCTTCACCCAAAGTTCGAGAAATAGTGCGTAAGACCACATGTTTATAAATACATTTCTAAAATACTTTCCCCTGCCCATGCCTCTGGTAATGGAAAATGTCAGCACCGGCCTCAGCTGCGGCAGGAGAACTGCAGGACACCCGCTGATCTCCCATGCTGGTGCGGCGTCGTTTGGGGATGGGTCACGAGCCCGTCCTGGTTCTGGCCTCAGCGTGTTGCACCGGTGAGCAGAGCTTTGGCAGGTGGCTCGGCGATGACCATGCCAACCCTCACACCGAGCCCTGAATCCCACTGCTACCACAGGCATCAGATGGGAGCACAAGTATCAGCCTTTCAGTGGTTTAACTGGCCTCTTTTTTCCCTCTTTTTAGTGCAAAGCAAAGCAGTTGGCACAGCTCCGCAGAGCTGCTTCTCTGAGGGGCACAGATCCACAGGGTTTCTCCACCTGGCTTCCTCCTGCGTAGCTGCGCTTGGGGACGTTCACAGGATCACAGAATGGCAGGGGTTGGAAGGGACCTCTGTGGGTCATCTAGTCCAACCCCCCTGCCGAAGCAGGGTCACCCAGAGCAGGCCGCGCAGGACCTTGTCCAGGCGGGTCTTGAAGATCTCCAGAGAAGGAGACTCCACAACCTCCTTGGGCAGCCTATTCCAGTGCTCTGTCTCCCTCAGAGGGAAGAAGTTCTTCCTCATGTTCAGACAGTAGTGCAGCCCCAGCTGTGGCCACAATCAAGCCGTTGCTGTGGACCCAGCAGCCCTGCTCTAGGTGCCGTGGGGCCTGCTCCAATCATTCCTTCCTTTACCTGCCGCCCTCCACGGGCAGCCGAACGCAGCCAGCAGCTTCTACAGCAGCCGCCGGGCCAGGGCTGCAGATCGGCACTCACGTCGGTGAAGTCCTCGCTGGCCACAGACTCCTGAAAACATTCCTAATTTTCACACTATTACAGTCGAGTGACAAAGCCCTGAATAAAACCACAGCCGTTGTCAACAGCCTGTGTACAATGAGGCCATCAAACACCAGGCGCTGAGGCTGGGTGACATTTCGTTGGCCGTCCTCAAGCAATTGAACTGCCGGTTCGGCCCCTCTATAAACGTGCAACACCTACGCTCAGGGCTGACCTCGTCTCCGGAGCAGGCACGCAGCCACCTTCCAGAGGATGTGCTGCGTAAGAGATCTGAAATCCGTTACGCTGCAGAGTGACAGAGATTTTGGGGGGTTTTTATGAGAGCCTGGGGATTTGGAGGAGGTAGGATTCTCCCTGCTTGGGAGAACGAGAGAGGAGCAGTGCTCATCCCAGCCTGACTGCGACACGGCGAATGAAAGCAAAACTGATGGTGAAAGATTCCAGGTAGGGAGCAGGAACACACAAGGTCTGAAAAGGGCCAGAAATTGGCAACGCTCACTCTGTCTCTGAGACGCTGGACTTCTCCGTGGAGCCGTCCATCTGGGACGATGGCACCCACAACACATTTCAAGGGAACTGGAGGCAAGTACCGGTGAGGTGACTTGATAAGGCTGCAGCGGAGTCAGTGGAAGGACAGATCTCGGCGCCCTTGGTCCCAGAGCTGCGCCCCAAAAGTTTTCCACTGTGTCACCTCCCTGTTCAGGCCAGGGGAAGAAAAACTACTTTGCAACGCCGAGAATGAAGATGAAGGCATCAAAGAGGCAGCATCCTCACTTGCAATCCAACACCAGGGCTCCTCAGGGAGGATTTCCCATCACGCGCTGGCTGGCCTCCCTCCTGCGGCTCCTTCTAATGGCCGCTGGCAAGAGGACAGACTGAGCACTAATGGGGCAAAATGCTCTCTGAGGTCCCATCGCCAGCTGGGTCTCGGGGTCGGAGCCCGTCCTTCACAATATGTCCGTCTGATCTTTGTAACTCACGGTTCGCCAGGCTCAGCGAAAAGCCCAGGTCAGCCAGCTGCTGTGGGCAGGAATATTTCAGGCTCGGGACCGGCGGCGCGGCAGCGGAGCGGGAGCCTGGCAATAAGCTGGTTCTCGCTTTGCCCTGCTCCCGCAGGCAGTTCTCCAGCCCCAGGAAACAGCAAGAGAGCAGCAGTGATAAAATGGCTGTTGGTCTAAGCACAAGGTTATTTTCTAGGACATTAACCAGAGTCCTCAGGAGCTGGCGTGTGAGAGACCCATGAAGAGCGAAAAGACACCTGACCAGAATGCAAAAACTGAGCCGCAAACTTAACACTTTTTTATCTTTCAGAAATAGCTTCAAAGAAAGGGTGAGCTCAAACCAGTGTTAGCAGTTTGAGTGGCCATTTGCTTTAGAAAACAAGCAGTTTCAGCAAAAATATCAAATGACTGCCATCCAGAAAGCTCTCATTTTCAGTATCTCAGCTATTCACATCTCTAAATAAAACATTCAAGCTGCAATACAACACAAGTGTTTTGCAGGGGCTAATAAATAAATGAGAGGTATTTACCAGGCCTGCTTTTCTGTAGGAATAATACCCCTAATATCCTAGAATTATCTCCATCTATGTCTGGCCAGGACTTCAAATCAATAAATCGTCTCCTCATCCTCGGATTAGCTCAGTCAGATAAATTCGAAAGCAGCGGCAGCGGTTCCCCGCTATTAGTCGCAACAGCTCTGCCAGCTGAATTAACATGAGATCTCCCTCGTTATCCGAGACCAATCGCACTCTGCCAGCGTCCTTGGGCAATAATTTGCACTGACCTCGACAACAATTCGCGGCAGCCTGAGGATGGGCTGCGATGCAGGTTTCCTTTCCAGGAACGTTAACTGCCTGGCAGTTCGTTTTCTCACACCCAGTGTGGCTCCTTACTGCAAGGGCCGTAACGTCGTTTGAGGGAAGCAGCGCTGATTTACGGCGCTGGGAGACCCGGCCTTGCAAAGCCAACGGCAATCAAAACCCAACCAGCGCGAGACACTGAGGAGACAAGAGCTGGGTTAAAGGGCATCACAACACCAGATTTACCGACGCACCTCTGGGTTCAGCCACCTCTCTCCTCTGCTGCAATCCCTCAAACGTCACTCTGAGCGGAGAACCCAGCGCTCCCTCTTTCAGTCTTGCCACCGTGCCGCTCCTGGGGCTGTGTGCTGCGTCGCAGTGGGCTTCCGCTTCGGATCTCTGCAGGCTCTTTGCCAGCGGGATGCTCAAAACGTGGCATTTCTGTTCTGCTCAGAAGTCTAGCATTTCAAAAATACATATTTGTAAAGTTAATATTAGATTTCTGTTAAAACTCTGGCAAAAAAACCACCTGTTTTGGAAAGACTGGAGGCAGATGCAGTGAATCCTGGATACCACGACTCGAGTGCTCCCTCAGTCAGTTTGCAGATGACACCAAGTTGGGCGGGAGAGTCGATCTGCTGGAGGGCAGGAAGGCTCTGCAGAGGGATCTGGACAGGCTGGATCAATGGGCCCAGGCCAACTGTACGAGGTTCAACAAGGCCAAGTGCCAGGTCCTGCCCTTGGGTCACAACAACCCCATGCAATGCTCCAGGCTTGGGGAGGAGTGGCTGGAGAGCTGCCCGACGGAAAAGGACCTTGGGGTGCTGGTCGAGAGCCGGCTGACCATGAGCCAGCAGTGTGCCCGGGTGGCCAAGAAGGCCAACGGCATCCTGGCTTGGATCAGGAATGGTGTGGCCAGCAGGAGTAGGGAGGGGATTGTGCCCCTGGACTCAGCACTGGTGAGGCCGCACCTCGAGTGCTGTGTTCGGATTTGGCCCCTCACTCCAAGAACATTGACGGGCTGGAGCGTGTCCAGAGAAGGGCAATGAGGTTGGTGAGGGGTCTGGACAACAAAAACCCGGCCCAGTGTCCACCAAGATGAAGCTGAACCAGCCCCACACCGGTTCGTCTCTGCTGAACCCGCTACAGCCTACAGCACAGAACCAACGCCAGCTTTCCCTCGCCGCCCTGCCTGCAAGGGGACGTGCAAAGCCCCATTTGGCGCATTAGAGCGACACGGACAGATAAAACCCGGCCTGCTGGTATGGAACTTATCCCATCAAAGCATTTTGGACACATCTGAGCTGGCAGCGGGAGTTTCACTGGATCAGCGCTCCATTGTACGGGGCCACGGTGTTCTTGGGTGAACACAAGGTGCCCTGAAGCTGGATTTTCTCCATCACCGAACCACGGCCTCAGAAAGCCGCCTGCCACTTTCACGCCTTAACAAGTCATTATTATCTGGCTTAGTCTCAGCTCTGCTGCCTCAAGCAACCCAAGAGGAGTGCTCGGATCCTTTCACTGAAGTTCCTGGGAAGTCCAAGCACTCACTGCTTCCCTCTGTCTTCCTTCCAAAGCTCTGCCAAAAGGAGACTCCATGGAGTCCTTCTCTTCTGGCGTCCAAACGTGCTGGCTGGTTGAGCGCTGCCGAGCAGCCCTTCTCTGCTGCACGGTTTGTTGTCTCCCACCGTTATTGATGTTCTCGGTAACCACGCACGTTCTTCAGCCACAATCCCCTCTTTGTCTCTTCTCCCACTGCCATACAGAGCATCCCTGCCTCCTTCTTAATGAGCAGCAATAATTTCTGTCATCTCCTTCCCAAGAAAAACGCCAGTTCTTCTGTTTTAAAATCAACTCTGCTCGCTCCACAGCAACGCCTGTGGTGCTAAACCAAGGGAGCATAAACACAAAACTCACAATGCAATGGATCGTATCTCACTTCTCAGAAACCAAGATATTCTTACAGAGCAGGACATGAAATTAATAACAGAGTATATATTTTAAAAATCCTGTGACCTTCTAAATGATCAGCCTCTCATGTCTTTTCATGCAAGTTTACTCAGTGAGTGAAGCTGAGGTTGCTGCTGTTTTCTGTCCACACCTGATGCCTGCAGAGAGTGCCCTCGCTTGATCATTCCCCTACGTTAGGCAGGAAGGAGGCCCCACTCTTAGAGAAATTAATTAGTGCAGTAATTTGCCTGGGACACAGAGGTGAAGCTGAATTTGGCCCACTCTGCAGGATTCAGCTGAGTAAAAAAGACAAATAGCTGTGCTATGGGATTTAAAGAAGCTGCTGTCAGCATTCTCAGTGCAACAAGACCTGTAAATTCATTCGTCTTTCAATAAACAATGGAAAAAAGAGAAGCAATTACAGTAGACAAAACTAATTACACCAGAGCAGAAGCATGCCTCACAGCAACTGCTCTTGAATCTCCATTAAGAAAAGAAAAACCTAAACCAAAAGCACTCCCTTAAAAGAAAAAAAAAAAAAAGGTAAAAATTCAGGAGCGGAATAAACTAAATTTTAAAACAGAAGGGTACTTCATCACGCAGCTCGATAATGCACAGATTTATCTACGTAAAGATAAATCTTCAGGTGATGCTGGCACTGCTCTGCAAATCGGACGCAGAGAATTTGTCCAGGGAGGCCAATGTTGGAGCGGCGAGCAGAATCCAGCTCCCAGCTCCTCAAGCCCACGTTTTAATGTAACCATCTCTTCCCTGATCGGGCCCACATTGCGTTTGTCTTGCTAATGCCACGGCCATGACCACTTACGTGTTGAGTGGTAACGCTGCTCGCTCAGCCCGACCTCTTCCTTCAAAGCATCTGCTGAGTTTTCATAGAATCACAGAATCATTAAGGTTGGAAAGGACCTCTAAGATCATCAAGTCCAACCGCCAACCCAACCCCACCATGCCTGCTAAACCATGTCCCCAAGGGCCACATCTACACATTTTTTGAACTCCTCCAGGGATGGGGACTCCACCACTGCCCTGGGCAGCCTGGTCCAAGGCCTGACCACTCTTTCAGGAAAGACATTTTTCCCAATATCCAACCTAAACCTCCCCTGACGCAACTTGAGGCTTCTGTCCTTGCTGCAAATCCAGAGTGCAACGTAAAATAGCGTATTCTCCTGCAGCAAAATCCCGCAGGTTGAATCGTAACCGTGTTTCCCGAGCTGTTATCAGCTGTGTGATGACACGCCTTCGTACCAGGATCTGCACCTGACCACCAGCCTCAGCAGCACGCGCTCTCCCAGCAAGCACTCGGAAGAGGACCCAGAGTGTTCTCCATTTGTGCGTATCTACACTGCCCGCTCTGCATCCAAGCACATTTTGTGGTGAAATTATGTATTTTGGTGCAAGGAGAACTGGAGT
Organism: Opisthocomus hoazin; assembly: GCF_030867145.1. Taxonomy (NCBI): domain Eukaryota; kingdom Metazoa; phylum Chordata; class Aves; order Opisthocomiformes; family Opisthocomidae; genus Opisthocomus; species Opisthocomus hoazin. Next base: position 4,901,575 of record NC_134414.1, on the reverse strand, counting down.
AGCCCAGGAAACCATCTGTGGAGCTCAGCTTGTGGGCTGGGGGTTGAATAGCTTCTGCTTTCCTAGCAAAAATGAAGCGCTGCAAAGGCAAGCTTAACCACGTCTCCTGTTCCTCACAGCAAACACGGGACGACTCAGCGAGAATATTTAAGAGACATTCACACGGTTACGTTTTTGCTGGGTGAAATGATGCACGAGAATCCAAAGCCGTCTCTGAAGTCCATTTACTCCTTGGCCACTGCCCAGGCTGTCGAGTAGCAGGGACAGGAGGGGTGCCGGTTTTCGTGAGAGGTGATGCCTGCTCAGCAGAGCTGGATGGAGACTGCTGAGCCCGTTTCCTCCACTGTGCCCCCTTCAGATACCAGCTGTGAAATTCAGAAGACAGCATAAGAGGGTTTTAAACAAAGGGGCGGAAGAATCGCTGCTTAACGCATTCGAGACAGGCCAAGAGGCTGGAAAATTGATTGCAGGGAGCAAACTTGAAAAGGGAAGAGGAGGAGGAACGAGACGGGGCTGCAAACCCATCTGGCAGACACCGCAGCATGCCCCATTCGCTGGTGGTGTGGTCCGGACTCAGGATCTGAAAGCCTCCGCAAGCCATTTCCAGTGAACAAAGCAGCCAGCCTCCACAGCACGCGCTTTTTCCCAAAGAGTTTTTGGGAACAGACACACAAGGCCACGTTGCTTTTTGTGGACCGTTCGGGAGGTACGGTGTGAAGCCTCGACCCTGCAATTCGATTTCTGAGTCCCTGTGGCGAACGTGCAGCGCCCAGATCAGCACAGAGCTTCTCTGTGTCGGACCTCGGCAGCGAGCTGGGACCCACAGACAACAGAAAGTCCGCAGTGCTTGCTTTCTGAAAGGTTTCTGGCCGATTTCAAAGCTCTTCTTTGCAGGGAGAACACACAAAGATGTTTTCAGCCGGGAGAAGAGAAGGCTCAGAGGGATCTCATCAACGTACGTAACTATGTGAAGGGACGGTGCCAAGGGGCTGGAGCCAGGCTCTTCTCAGGGGTGCCCACTGCCAGGACCAGAGGTACAGGAGGGTCCCTCTGAATGTTGGGAAACACTTTTTCACCCTGCGGGTGACCGAGCACTGGCACAGTTGCCCAGGGAGGTCATGGAGTGTCCATCCTTGGAGATGCTCAGAAGTCATCTGGGCAGGGCCCTGGGCAACCAGCTCCAGGCGACCCTGCCTGAGCACAGGGGGTTGGACCCGATGAGCTCCTGAAGTCCCTTCCAACCTCAGCCAGTGATTCTCCAATCCTTTTCCAAGCGACAACCTCATCAGCTGTCAAAGCAGCGCCATAAACTCGGATGGAAAACTCGGGTGATGGCTGTATACAAGAAATAGTTTTAATAATTACTAGGAGATAGCTTTTTTCACTCAGCCCGTCTCAATTTTATCCCCTGCTGGGTCTGCCATATGTGATACAAACTAAATCGTGGTCTGCTACAGTTAATAATTCCAGGATGTATTTCTGCAGGAGGGAGGGCCGAGCTTTCCCCTGGGACACCGAGCGCGCTGCAGCGTGCTGACCGACGGCCCGGCGACCTGCTGCCTCCGCTGCCGGCCGTTCCTCCTCGGCGCGCGCAGGGAAGCGCAGCTGCAGGACGACTGCACCCGGACGCCGCACGCAAACGCTGCCGTGTTGAAATGGCGAGCGACCGCACCGGGACCTGAGCCAACCCGTGACCATCCTCCTTTCCTTGCTGCGAGCAGAGGGTGGTCATTCCCCGCACGGCTGGTGGCTGTTCCAGTGCAACTCCGCAAACCACAGAGATCTCTTACCTTCTCCAGCCCCGGTATCACTGCAGTGCTTTTATTTTCTGGATGAAATGACCTGCAATGCAGAGGCTCACTTGCTATAGCAATCCTCCTACCGGATCTGTAATCCTCAGTCCCCCTGGGTAATGCCTGGAGTAGGAAACTACTTGGTATAGTAAGCACGTCAGTGTTTTCCGAGCTGCATTTTTTATTGGCTCATTTGCTGCATCCATCCCTGACTTCACTAAGTTTTCTTTCCTTTTATTCCTCACCTTCTCCAGCCTCTCCCTGCACCTTGAACTGAGGTCTCCAAACCCCAAACTCACCCCCTGAAGAGAGCTGGCCAGATGGAGGAGGGAAGGGGCAGCGTACTCCCTCCCATCGTTTTCACGTGGAGCAGCGAGCGGACCTGCAAACGGAGATTTTCCCCCCCCTACTCTGTCCTGGTGAGGCTCCATCTGCAGTACTGCATCCAGTGCTGGGCTCCCCAGTTCAAGAAAGATGAGGAGCTACTGGAGAGAGTCCAGCGGAGGGCTACAAGGATGGTGAGGGGACTGGAACATCTCTCCTACGAGGAGAGGCTGAGGGAGCTGGGCTTGTTCAGCCTGGAGAAGAGAAGGCTGAGAGGGGACCTTAGAAATGCTGATAAATATCTGCAGGGTGGGTGTCAGGAGGATGGGGCCAGACTCTTTCCAGTGGTGCCCAGCGACAGGACAAGGGGCAATGAGCACAAATTGAAGCCTGGGAAGTTCCAGCTGAAGATGAGGAAGAACTTCTTCCCTCTGAGGGTGATGGAGCCCTGGAACAGGCTGCCCAGAGGGGCTGTGGAGTCTCCTTCTCTGGAGATATTCAAGACCAGCCTGGACAAGGTCCTGTGCAGCCTGCTCTGGGTGACCCTGCTTCGGCAGGGGGTTGGACTGGGTGATCCCCAGAGGTCCCTTCCAACCCCCGCTATGCTGGGATTCTGTCATTCTGTAAGATGTGGGGAGACAGGACTCTCCACGGCAGCAGCACCTCCCCTCCCAAGCTGCCTGCGAAGCTGGGTAGAAGGAAAGGCCGGCTGAGGTCCATCTCCCGCTCCTCCTGCCTCTGCCGTGCTGGGATCTGCAGCTCATTAATTACAGGGACCTTGCCGGGAGAGCAAGCGGGGAAAAAAGCGCAAGCTGCAGAGTAGCCAGGCCTCCACGTTATAGCCAGAGAAGCAAAAGATCTTTTATTTGGAGAAGAGGGTGGGGGTTTTGTTCTCCTTTTTAATCACAATTATATTAACAGTGAGAAATACTTGTGCTGTATGGGAAAGAGAGCTCGCCCACGTGCCTGCGTTTCTTTTAGTATTTCCATCAAACAAACAAAAAGAAACCCCAACACAATTAATTTGTAGTGAGGTACACGACACCATTTACCCCGTCACTTCTGTCTCAGTCTCATTATATTTGAAAATCTGGGCAGCAGAGCCATGGGAGAGAACTCCAGCGCTAAGAGGGACAGCGATGGTCCTGCTGCCGACTCTTCCAGAGACCAACACTCCAACCTTTGCGCCAGGCAAGTTCCATGTTACCACTTCTGTAAATATCCCAGGCAGAAGATGTATAACCACGGAGCCTTCGGTTTTACTTTGTGCCTCTGCACGGCCGCTGTGAGCTGTCAAAACCGCAGCCGTCTCCCACTTGCAGGCCAGCGGCAGCAGCTGGGCCTCACCACGCCGTTGGGAAAGCACTTCAGGACGAAGAGATTTTCATGGAAAGAAGTTATGCTCGTGTTAATGGCACAATTATCTGCTGGGTTTGTTCTGTCACAGCACAGCTTTTAAGGAAGGGGGAAGGAGAAAAAGTAGAGGCGTGAAGGCGGCCTGTTAAAAAATGGACGAAATGAAAAGCGGCATCGTTGGTGGGTTTGAGGATTAACATCGTCTGTAAGCGGTGTCGACAAGAATCACAAGCAAGGAGGCTTCCGTGTGAAACAGCAAGGGAAGGAGAGATGCAGTGAGCAAGAAGCTGAAAGGAAAGGACAGAGCGGTCGAAGCAGCAAGCCAGGGCAGTTATTCCTGAAGGAGCACCGTGAATGTGTATGAAAAGCAGGGGAAGGTGGGATTTCTCAAAGGAAGAGGCTGCAGGAGCTCAGAGAAAAAAATGATGAAAGCCCGCGTAACGGTTCTGTGTGAGGAGTGGAAATGAAAGATTAAAGATCTAGCCCGACATCGCGGCGATTCCCAGCGGCCGATGGTGCCGGAGCCCTCCTGCAGCGAGCTGTGTTCAAACGGGGTAAAACACAGTCACGTACGGCCTCGCGCACAGGGCACTCGCCTGTGAGAAACCGAGGGGAGCCAGCAAGGAGCTGGGCACCGGCGGGTCGCTTCCCAGCGCCGGCGAGGAAATACAACGGGGAAGCTCGGAGCGCGAAGGGAGCAAGGTTTGGGATGCAGTGGGAATAATCCTCGCACAATTCGGCGCATCAACACTATTAAAGGACAATTGCGCTGAAGAGTTGTTATCAATCACTCTCTCCCTCTTTCTGTATGCAATTATCCTAATTGCAGAAAGGCTGTTGAGCAATTATTTCGATAACTGGAGCTTTGTTACTGGCTCTTCATTTTATAATTTTGCTCCTCGTACAAATACCACCTTAGAGAGATATTTAAAGATCGCTTTAAGTATGCGCTAAGTGTTTTCCTGAGATTCAAATCTCTGTGTAAAAGCATAAACCATAAAACTGATACCCCCAAAAATGTACTTTTTCTACCCCAAAAGCCAGGTTCTCCCTCAGCCCCAGATCTACACCCAAATCGAACGCCATTTTGCCATGGGCGCAGCGGTGTCTGTTATCAAGGCAACGTCATGGATTTAGTTCCACTTTTTTATTATTCAACTTTTTATACATAATAAATACAAACTTTTTACAGCCAATATAAAGAAAGCATTTGCACCTATGCTTTCAGTGTACTGACGCTGTACACGATGATACGTCGAATACATGCCCTGTATGAAGAAATCATAGGTAAAAAGGAGGCATATTTTTACAACTTTTCTTTTTTTTCTGTTTTTTTTAAATAAAATTAGCAGCTCTTACAGAAAATATTTTAAAATACAACTAAAGAGACTTTAAATAACACTTTCTGAATTTTGAAAGTCCAGGTATGAAGGACACAGAAAAACTGGCCAAAGAAATGGAACATTATGAACATTATGGCAATACTTGCTTTTCTTCTGCATTGTGAAGCTCTCAACATTTTTGCAAACAGTTAAATCTTTTTTAAAAACTTTTTTTTTTTTTTTTAAACTTAAGAATAAGTTTGATAAACACATAAAAAGACCTCAAACAGATCAACAGGACAAGAGGTGCAAAAGAATGAAAAACATGGAAGAGACTTCATTGGACAGTCACCGATGTCCGAACCGATCCATGACTTGTTTTCGGCGACCAGCCCCGCTCCTGGTTAGAGACCCCACTGGGAAAGGAGATTGGCAAACACAAATGACTCGGAGACCCAGACTGGGCTGGGATTTACAAGTATGTGCAAAGTTTATGATCAAAATCTTGTTAGGTGATTTTTTTTTTTTTTTTTGTAAATGCAGCCTCAAAAAATAGCCCTTGTTAGTAAACTAAAGGTAGAAAACTTACTGGCTTAGAAACAAAAAATGAAGACATAAGAGCGCATTCACTGGAACCCATAAAACAGCTCAAAAAAACCAACCTTGTGATGCCTTTTAACCGAAGCTTTGATCTGATGGAGATTGCTGAAAACAATTTAGTAAGTACACAAAGAAAATCCTCTTTTCATCCAGTTTTTCCCTTTCCTCCGACCACTTCTCTCCTTGTCAAACCGCAGAATCTCCTCTGCCCACTTCTCTCAAACAACAAGAAGAAGCAGCTTCCTTTTCAGAGATCTCCGACTGAAAATGAGTTTAGAAATTCTTTTACGGTCTCTTTCTCGCCCAAGAGTAATTTTTCTTATCGTGGAATCTGAGAGCCCGGTCTTGGCCACGCAGGCGGTCTGAAGGCTTTGCGGAAAGCAGCGCTTCCCCGGGCGCTCGGGCTTTGGCTTGTTCACGGGCTTCGCACGGGGGAACGCGACAGGACCATCCAATGCAAGAACTAAATAACGCGTGTAAATACTCTAAATGTAACTTCTAACTCTAGCCGGATGTTTTGATGACAAAGATATACTGCTAACGTTGGATAATAAAGTACACGGCAATAACTGGGCTACGAGTGACCCCAATACTTTTTTTAAAAAAAACCAAAAGCCCCAAAATCTGCTAAGAAAAAATATGAAGCTCAATTTCCAGATCTAGACAAAACCTCACTTACTTTTCTACCAGTTGGTTTATGCTATGGAACAAGATGTTGCTACTAATTCAGCACCTCCATATTAGATACTCTATTACTAAATGTACTGCATAAATATTAATACAAAGAACATTTAGTTCTGTTTAACTGTTAATTATTGAAGAGGTGTGCATTAATGTAATTAATGCCATATGATCTGCAACGGTTTTCCTTATCTAGAAGACTATTTTCCTGTTTCTTCCTTTCTGCACGGGGATTAAAGAGGAGCCAGCCTCTCCTTATACTTATTTTGCAGTTCCCTTTTTCATTCCGCAAGATCTGATTAATACCTAATCAGACAATTAACGCTACTCGAAGAATTGACAATCTTTAACACATTCCTATGGCAACAGTAATATACTGTACTAATGCACGTGATCGAAGTACGCTATGACTAAGCTGCATGAACGAGGCTCTTCCCTCAGCCTCCGTCGAAAAACTGACCATCTCCAGCCAAGAGAGAAGCCTGCTCCGAGGCAATCCTCTGCTCGCTGTTTGGCCCACCTTGGTTTGTGCTAAGAGAGGAAGAATGATGTATATAAATCAAAACCAAAACAAAAAAAAGAAAAAAAAAAAAAAAAGGCACAAAATATTCATGACCGTGGGAAGGAATCCACCATGTCACTGCCACGTAAAATCCTCCCTATCTCTTGCTCTATTAGAAGTCTTCATCATGCAAAGGTGCCTAAAAACGAGATTGACCAAATACCGCGTTCGGTCTTGATTGTAGCACTACTACTTGACTAGTCCGATCGTTACACCAGAGTAATTTCCACGTCCTCTATCTTCTCTGTCGTCCGGCGATGATGCTGCGTAGGGGGTGGTGGAGCTGCTCGCACCTGCAACAGCCAGAACCAGCTATCAGAAAACTGTCGAAATTTCAGCACTTGCATAGACCAGAACTGCAACTTTGGGCTCGCACCTCAAGACGATGCAAATACACGGATCGTGGATTAAGCTCAGCAGAACTACAGCGAGCAACCAGCTGAATTCAGGTCCAGCAGCCTCCAGTGAAGCCATCAAGGCTCTTTGTTACAACCTGTCACCGCTCTCAGGTCATTTTCCTCCACGATGACTAGCAATCACGACAGGGAACCGACCTAGCTGCTCTGCCTAACCCGGTGCGTAAACCCGGGACGGACTGCGGGCTCGACATCAGGTGCTGAAACGTGATGACGCCCTTGCCTGGGACGTCGGGAGTGGGAACTGCAAGAACGGTCCTTGTTTTATCCGAAAGGCTTGTTTGTATTTAATTGAGCTGAACGATACACACCTGAAATCTGACGCTATTTTCACGCTCTGCCGCATCAATAAAGTTATTGTTGCTCCCGACAGAGATTACCTTAAGCGCTAACAGCACTCCACGCAGGGCTTTTATCACACCGCAGCGCCTTGCTATGGAAAACGTGAACTGAGGAGCAATACCCTAACAAACCACAGCATTCTCCAACCGGGCGTATTTAATATGCAACACTAACAGAAATCCTTTCAATTAAGGCACGACACTGTAGTAATATCTTGAAAAGACAGCAAATTGCAAGAAACTCCTAAAGAAAATAAAGATCTACAAAATGGAAAACCTGAACCTGCGTCTTTTTACAAGGGAATAAGACAACCTGAAACACCCCTGTTCAATACTTACGTACCTACTGACGCAGTACTCCCTCTGCCTTGCGTATGTCAGTGAATAAGGCTCACTCACTGACTACTGGAATATTCAGAATATAATTTCTGAATATCCAAAAATGCTCGTTTTCTGCAACCTCATCCACTGAGAATGCCAGGAAAATACAAATATGACATCTTAATGTGATTTGGTTTAGGACTTTGAAACTCCCCAAACTTGATTTCAAAGTTAATCCTAGGGGATGGATTTTGCAAGTTCTAAGTGATCAAACTCTTCCTTTCCTTCCCAGGTAAAATCTTGCCCTCCAGGCAGCGAAGACATCGCAGAATATACAGACCTCAGCACTAAGAATTTTTAATCCAAACCCCTCAAATCAAGGGGTTTGGAAACAAACTTCACCCTAGACGCAATCGAGCCCCACAGACTGCACGTTAGGTCAAACTGCTGGCAAGGAGATTTGTTTGCCGGCACGTTGGAGAAGCAGCAATTGTACAAATCTGACGATTAAACTGTTCTGGCATTTCTCCACCACCTTTTTTTTAGTTCTTTTAAGGGTCATTACACATGGCAAGAGCACAAATAACCTCCCAGCGCCTGAGAAGGCAGTGGAAGTTTATCGAATAACATCTATTTTACTGTCATTATAGATGTAATTTCCTCCCAGGTTAGATTTCATGGTCCGTACGCCTCACACAGAGACGTGCAGCGATTGCACCCGAGAAGGCAGACACCGAAGGGCAGCTTAGACGAAGGAGAGGGGCTGGGTAAGATTCAAGGTCATCTTCAAACACCGTGACTTACTGTTCAAACAAGCACAGCTTTGTTTCGTTCCAGGGTTCGCTTCATCTCAGCTAGCTCTCAGCTTTCTGACCCACCTACCGTACCGCCAAAGGGGAGCGAACAGACCTTTCCTCGCAGTACGCGTCTGAGACGCCGCGTTTCTACACACGGCGATCAGATTTGCAGAAGACAGAGAGCCAGGTGCTGTCTCACCACCCTGCTTTGAACGCACCTATCCCGATTTACCGAGACTTGACCTTGAAACTTTGTGGCACCAATAAAAACAACGGCGTTTGGTTTGAACTTACAGGTCGCAGTTTGCCGTACGACGCTTCGGGAGGAATTCGCGGAGGCTGCGAGAATCCAGGGGACTCGGAACTGAAGCTGTTTTCTGCAAGAGTAAGCGACAGCCCGTCACAAACGAGCCACTCCGTACTGCTGAATTGACTTGATGTTGCAAAAAAAGCGCTTTTTTTCCTCTCCCCCCATTGAAATGTGAGCAATCTAAATTCAGCATTTAGCTGAAGTGTTTCTTTCGCTATCACAAAACTTCTTACCGTTAGTGGAGGGCGATCTGGGGAAGTACTGAGAACCCCTTTTATCCGGGCTGTGGTAGGGACTAGCGGGAGGCTGGTCGTACAGCGGCAGCGGCGGGAGGGCGTTATTCGGCTTCGGAGTCGGGGATACCTGCATTAAAAAGAGAGAGGGGCTGCAGAAAGCCTTCCTCGTCAACGGATTTATGGACACACCGAGGTGCAGGAAGTTCTCCGACGCATCGGCATGCTAGGAACGTTCATCCGGAGAAAAACTACCCGTCAAAAGCGCTGTCAGGTACGTTTGGGAAGGAAAGCCAAGACAGCCAACAGTGATTAGGTGTTTGCTTAAATCACAGGTTGCCACTGAGCAGAAATTTCCATCCTCTTCCAGATAACTTAGACAGACTTTTTGAAGGTTGTCTGAAAAAATTCATTTGACCAAGTGTGTTTCTCCACATATATTCCCATAAAAGCGGTAAGATTGTGAGTTTTATCCCAGCTCCATTGCACACACATATATATCATTTAAATGTTAAGTTTTCATGATCTTCTCCAATCAAAGAATAAAAATACTGGAGTAATTACTTTGTAGGGAAGATGGAAGTCCACTTTTTAGCACCACAATTACACAGGAGAACGTTTCTGATTTTCTAATATGATATAAGGATTACAGAACTATACTGAAATGAGGATTTTTCTGCAAAAATTACTGTAATACAATATTCAGCAGTATTCTGCCCTTCCAAAATTCAGAGGATACAGATTTAAGTATGAAAACATTAAATTAGGGCTGAGAGAGCAAATAATTCTCATTTTGCCAGGTTCTGTTTGATGTCTCAAGTCTATGCCATAAATTAATTACAGGAAGTAGACTGGGAATTTTCTCCTTTGGTTCAGTTCCATTCTACCCAAACACTTGCCTTTATTCACGGATCTGTTAAATTTGCCAAAATCTATCAGTTGATAATTATTAGGCTGGGGAAGAAATTAAAAAGGTAAGAACTCAGGGGTTTTGTTTTCTTAAAGTGTTTCTGATTTTTTTTTTTAACCCCCTAACGAAGTGGCGGATGTTTGCAGCCTTGCAAAATCGCCCTAACAAACTCATCTACGTGCAAGCCAGGAGCTCAGCTCTCTACCTACCTGAATATCTCCAATCCACTGAGTCTCTCCATTTTCTGAGGCCGTCAGCTCTTCAACTAACACTGACGGGAACACCCCAACACGTCCGTTGAATTCTCCTTCCCAAAAGCCATCATCGTCTTGGTTTTCCTTGTTCAAGATGCGGATGATCGCTCCCTCCGGGAAGGAGAGCTCATCGTCTGTCTGGCCCTCGTAATCATAAAGTGCTTTTACAAAACAGACTGAAGAATGGAAGAGGGGGAAAAAAAAAAAGGTGTAATTGGCATGAGCTTAAAAAAATACTAAGTACTACACATACTGTTATGGTTGGACTCGATGATGTCCCTGCTCACTGCTGGGTGACCTCTAAAGGTCCCTTCCACCCCAAAGCATCCTGTGATTCTATGATCTTAAAGGTGTTTTCCAACCCAAGCAATTCTATGATTCTATCATTGCTGAGTTAAATTATTTTAGTTTTCCTTAATTTTTGTTAATGTGAATCTCAACTCTGTGAGATAGCCAGGCAAATTATGCAGATTTGATCTGAGACAGATAATTACTGAGAACAGTTATACTCTGATACAGGTCAAATATGAGAAATTCTCAAGTGCAACATCCAAACATGATCACAGAATCACAGAATGGCAGGGGTTGGAAGGGACCTCTGTGGGTCATCTAGTCCAACCCTCCTGCTGAAGCAGGGTCACCCAGAGCAGGCTGCACAGGACCTTGTCCAGGTGGGTCTTGAATATCTCCAGAGAAGGAGACTCCACAACCTCCCTGGGCAGCCTGGGCCAGGGCTCCGTCACCCTCAGAGGGAAGAAGTTCTTCCTCATGTTCAGCTGGAGCTTCCTCCGCTTCAGTTTGTGCCCATTGCCCCTTGTCCTGTTGCTGGGCACCACTGGAAAGAGTTCAGCCCCATCCTCCTGACACCCACCCATCAGATATTTGTAAGCATTTATAAGATAAGATTTATATGGTATGCAGAACGCTTCTGAGAACAAGCTTAATATCGTATTTATTTATGTGCATTTACCATTGGAGTCTCCATTCAGGCTGCCTGAGACTAAGTCGGCCTCAGTGGAGTTATTTGAGGTGTGTGATCGACTGTCCAGCGCCGCGAGGGACTGCAGCATACTCAGCAGGCTGCTGGACGTCGGGAACTGCAGGTACTTCTCCGGCACGTAACCCACTTGACCCGCTTTATTCCGTGCCTGTGAATAAGCGACAGAAAAGATGCTCGGCTTTTGCATACTACTCTGAAAAGAATCCAAATACCTTTCTCCCGTCCCAAGTTCTATTTCTAAAAGTAATAGCGAAAAGAAAACAAATCTCAGAACAATGATACCTTTACCCAGTCTTCCATATCTCCATCTTCAATAACCTCCAGCACCTCGTGTTCCTCTATGGTCAATTCATCCGGCTGAGAAGCCTGAAGCGTGTAGGAAAATTAGAAAGTAAAAGCGTTTCCAGGCGCAAGGGACAGGCAGTGTGAGGAACATTCTCATCCAAACTTCTATTAAAACTTACGTTTTATTAAAAAACTGAAGATTTTACAATGTAGCATCCTTTAAAACCTATTAATAAGGGGTTTTCTGTATACCTACTGGCATTCAGCAGACCCTTTTTCAGTCAAGAGGATGGATGGAAGCACCCCGAATACCACCCAGCGCGTCGAACCCTATTTACTTTCCAAACCCTAATTACTCCGTACTCGAAGACTACGCCTGCCACGGGCCTCAGCTGCCGCGGCGGTGTGATTTACAACCCAGCAAGCACTGCTAGCAGCAGTAAATAGCATGAATGCAGTTTGGCAGCAAAGCTTCAACTCATGAATGGCGGTTTCGCTGTTACAGTACAAAGACGAGCTTTGTCGTGCAGCGTACAAGCACGCCGGACACGGAGAAGGGATTTCTAATCAAGCCACACCGGCCCAGCAACAAAAGCCAGAGCACCTTCTCACGGCAGCTGGGCTCCCTAAAGCCGGACAGGGACATCTCCCCATGCGCAGACCTCAGAGCTCTGCTGAACTGTCGCTCAGACGCGTTTCCCAACGGTACGGATGTTACACGGCTGCAGTTTCTCACAACCAGATGTTCGACGTCTTTAATGTGCACCATTATTGAGCCAAACGCCCACGTTCTACCTCAAACTCCCACGGAACGGTTACATCTATTCTTTGTTGCATAATTCATTTTTCTAATCAAATTAAAATAAAAAATCACCAACCTTATATGAATAAACAACTTTGCAGGTGAGAGGATAATTTCTTAGAGTACCAGAAGGACTAGAACTACTGTCATCAAAAACATCCATGCTCTCATCAAACTCTTCGCCTTCTTCCTTTTCTGCATCAGCGTTCATCTGGTAAAACAAAGCACATTTGGCATTAAACCATCAGATAGAAGTAAGTGAAAGAATAACAATAAAAATGAGCTGATCAATATTCTTCGGTTTGGCTTTTTCAGCACTTGTTGTTATTGAAACTGGACAGCAAACGATGAGTAAATAATACTCAACACACGATTCTCAAATAACATCAGGAAAGCAGTCACCAAACAAAGCAAACCCCGGGCAGCAAAGGAATAGGAGCTGTCACCAAATCACACCCGTGCCCAACCCAGCGGTATTTCTTCACTCAGGCGCAGGCCCGTGGCCTTTAAAAACAACGGCAGCAGATTCTGGAAGCTGCGACTCGGCCGCCGGACAGTTACCCATTTTTTACACAAGCTGTGAAACGGTGACTAATGCACTCTGGAGATGCCATTTCAGGGCAACAGCAAATAGTTTAACGGGAAAAAAGAGTCACTTACTGAGAATTTACGCTATTAAAAGATTAATGTACCTGCGACCACGAGGTTATGAAATGAAACTGCAGTGGAAATATTAAAAACTTGCAAGAATAATAAAAAAAATCCGCCTTCCAGCTGGTGGCTTCTGCACAACAGATTTGCCGCAGTTTATAAAAAAAATTCCTCAGAGAAAGAGTGATGATTAAAAACTAGCTCTAAAAGCTTAAATAAAAAAATGAAGTCGATATGCTGGAAACATACAAGTTTCTATAAATGTAGTTTGGGCAACACTGACATGAGCTGTGCTCTGGCCTTGTGCCTGGCTCAGATTTTGAATAAACACTTTATCTCATGTGGAAATAGGCAAGTCCTCCAAATCAAAGGCAGCACTGTCACGTATTTGCTATCTTCCCGTCGTTTAGTCCTTTCAATTTGGGAGTGAATTTGGTATTCCTCATGGAAACTGAAGGGCTGATAAATCAACAGAACGTCAGGCGGAGACCAAAAGGGCACAGCGCAGCCTCCCTAAACCAGCTGCCTCCGCTCCTCTGCTCCGTAACATCTCTGCTCTTCCAGACCGGGAGCAGAAGAGCCCAAAGCTTCACCATTTTCTGACTTCGCTCAATTTGTACGTTACAATTTTTAGAACACATCCTTGTCATTTGTATGCCTTTTCCCCCTCGTTTTCGCAAGAGTCCAGTCTGCATCCATTGCTACTTCAGTGCGTTCGCCGACGTTGCGGTAACTATCGCTGGCCTACCCAGCTAATGCTTTGAGAGATTAACAGCCAACTAGAAACTAAGGCAAAATTAAGGTTTCTCCCTCCAGTCTCAAACTGGCTTTTGCTGTGCATGGTCTGCGCCCCAGCAGCCAAAGCTGACGTTCAGCTGACGGCCGTACGAACCGGCATGGAAATCAGCGTATCACGTCTAGAAAGGCTCGTTCGCAAAACATCTGGTCCTGGCTTTCTTAACGCGAGGGGGAAAAAATACATTTTAATTTTCAGTGTGTGGGCTGCTCAAACTCCTTGAATAGAATCATTTGCAAAGTCGGCACGCAGAGGGAAAACAGCGCTCATGATACAGAAAACTTTGCGGTGTGTTTCGTACAGCTCATCTTTCCGCGGAGTCTGGCAATGAAAGACAGCGCAAGCAAAGAATAAATGCATCAGCCGCAATTATACCGAAGGTATGGAACAGGGCACAAACGTAAGAATAAATGCAGATAATAAGGTGACAGGATAGCTTGATTATACATATTAAAAAGGTGTGCAAATATACAGCTTATTTTGCTTATCCTACAAAACAAGAGATTCCATACCAAAACAATACCCCAAAAACCCTTTTTCACAGAATCACAGAATGGTCGGGGTTGGAAGGGACCTCTGTGGGTCACCCAGCCCAACCCCCTGCCCAAGCAGGGTCACCCAGAGCAGGCTGCACAGGACCTTGTCCAGGCGGGTCTTGAAGATCTCCAGAGAAGGAGACTCCACAACCTCCCTGGGCAGCCTGGGCCAGTGCTCTGTCACCCTCAGACGGAAGAAGTTCTTCTTCATGTTCAGCTGGAACTTCCTCTGCTTCAGTTTGTGCCCATTGCCCCTTGTCCTGTCGCTGGGCACCACTGGAAAGAGTCTGGCCCTGTCCTCCTGACACCCACCCTGAAGAGATTTGTAGGCATTTCTAAGGTCCCCTCACAGCCTTCTCTTCTCCAGGCTGAACAAGCCCAGCTCCCTCGGCCTCTCCTCATAGGAGAGATGCTCCAGTCCCCTCACCTATCCTTGGAAATGCAGAGACCCTGGCAACAACAGAGAGCACGTCGACACCGAACTACCACCCATCTGACTTCCATGGATGAGCTGTAGGAGTCTCCAGGCAGTTCACCACCGGAGCGGTCTGCCGGGGCAGCGCCAGGCATCGATCCGTCGGCAATACGTGTCTTTAGGGACTGAAGCCACAGTTTGTTTCGTGCAGGTCACTGGTATCAGATGGCATCAGGCTTGAATAGGAACCAGCAATTTAATAGCTGAAAGATGCTATAACCTTTTACAGTTAGAAGATGTCCCCTTAGAGCTGTAAGCGTGCATTTTCATGTTCACAGTAAACGCAGCAACTGCAAACTTCACTTCTAGCTCTGCAATGCTGTACTTCTACTGCACAAATGTTCCTTGTAACTGTGCTGCTTCAAGTCCCAGTGAAAACCAAACACAAACCCCATAAAGACATTATTCTCGCTTCCTTTTTTGAACAAATTACATAGTATTTACAGTACATTTGTTGTAGGCAGCAGAAAGGTTTCCCAACAATGTTAATATGTAAGAGTAGCATTGTGTATGTTTTCCAGATGACATGAAAAATCAAAATGATGATTGACTTTACTGGGCATGCACGCTGAGAAAAAAAAAGTATTCCCTTCCAAGATTATGCATGTCATCATTACATCAGAAAGCCAGCCAGCTGGATAGGTGATGGGATATTAACTCCTTCAGCTTCTTCCATCACTGTAGCAGGTTAAATAAACACAGTGATATTAAGCCATCATAGAATCATTAAGGCTGGAAAAGACCTCTAAGATCATCAAGTCCAAATGCCAACCCAACCCCACCATGCCTGCTAACCCATGTCCCCAAGGGCCACATCCACACGGTTTTTGAACCCCTCCAGGGATGGGGACTCCACCACTGCCCTCGGCAGCCTGGTCCAAGGCCTGACCAGTCTTTCAATAAAGAAATTTTTCCCAATATCCAATCTGAACCTCGAGAGCTTTGCTGAACAAAACGCATCACGACAAGCACCGACAACAAGCAAAGCAGTGCACGACCTACGGACGCAGAGGGCCGGTTTCTGGCTGTTAAACGCTGCCCACTCATCAAGGAAGAAGTGAAAGTGCCGCCTGTTATATGCTGCAGTAATTCTAATAATTGCAAGCAGCGTAATTTCGGCAACGGTTCTAAGAATTCCATCTACGGGCTGTCCTCATCTGGCCTGCCAAGGTCAACAGCATCTTTTTTTATAGGGGAGCGTACGTAAGTGTAAAAGGGGAAAATGAGAATCAGAGTTTAACCTCCCACGCCGTGGCATCTGCTGGGAGTAGCACGGGGTTTGCTGCCGTTGGCATGGCTGACGAGACGGAGAACAAGGTGCTGGGTGCAATCCAACACGCTCAACGGGAAGTTAAAGGAGGTGGAGAACAAGAAGAAAGGGAGAAAAACACTGTTAAACACAGCTATGTAATGTATCCTCGTGTATCCTGGCTAGAACAGATCTGAAATCAACTCTGCACAAGAACTCCTTCGGGATCTGGGAAGGCTGAAGCTTGGAGCCGCACATTACAACTTTAATCTCTAATTATACTGCCAGCCACGGGAATAAATCCCGCAGGGACTGACTAGGCAGAGCAGTGACTACAACAACCTTTACTGCAAATCACCGTCGCCGTGTTTGAGCTCCACGTGCAACATCTTAGAAGAAACATCCAAACACCCTGAAGAAAGGGAAAAGTGGATTCAGGAAGCGCTTGCTGAGACTCCATTCAGCGCCTGCTTGCTTTCTTGAACTAAAGTTGACACAGACGAAAATATCTGTACATCCAAAGAAACCCTTCCCTCTGAGGGTTTGCCACCATTACCAAGAAAACAACAAAGCAGCAGCAAAGCATGAAGAAACCTGGGAATGAGTAAGAATTTTTGCGTGTAGATACCACACACTTGCTGACATAGAATCACAGAATCACAGAACATTAGGGGTTGGAAGGGACCTCTGTGGGTCATCCAGTCCAACCCTCCTGCCGAAGCAGGGTCACCCAGAGCAGGCTGCACAGGACTGCGAGCAGGCAGGTCTTAAATATCTCCAGAGGAGACTCCACAGTCCCTCTGGGCAGCCTGGGCCAGGGCTCCATCACCCTCAGAGGGAAGAAGTTCTTCCTCATGTTCAGCTGGAACTTCCTCGGCTTCAGTTTGTGCCCGTTGCCCCTTGTCCTGTCGCTGGGCACCACTGGAAAGAGCTTGGCCCCATCCTCCTGACACCCACCATGAAGAGATTTATAAACATTTCTAAGGTCCCCTCTCAGCCTTCTCTTCTCCAGGCTGAACAAGCTCAGATCCCTCAGCCTTTCCTTGTAGCAGAGATGCTCCAGTCCCCTCATCATCCTCGTAGCCCTGTGCTGGACTCTCTCCAGTAGCTCCTCATCTTTGTTGAAGTGGGGAGCCCAGAACTGGACACAGCACTGCAGATGGGGCCTCACCAGGGCAGAGCAGAGGGGAAGGAAAGACAGACACGGAGATTTTGTGTCTTTTTGGTCGTCGGTAAAAGCAAGGCGCTCTCCAAAATCATTGGCAACGCAACGAAAAACCGCATTCCCATTCCCCCTCAAAGTTTTGTTACACAGAAGATATATTCTGGCTGTCCAAGGCATTTAAGATTAAAAAAGAAGTGTGAATTAAGTAATTTTAATAGTATTTGAAGACTACAGTGAGGAAAATATCCACATGCAAACCAAGACTTAATAAAAACCTCTGAGTTTTGTGAAATTTTATATATATAAACACAGAGAAAACTTAAAATTTGTTTGAGGCAAACTGGCCAAACCTTCAGGAGTTTTATTGGAGTTGGTTACTGGCGAAGAGCAACAGATTGGTTCGTTTTGGTGCCAAAGGTGACAGCTCAGCACTGCGTGCCATGTTGAAAAGAAAAAAAAAGGGAATTCTGAGCTCTTTTAGCAGTGCCTCTTTCCTGAACAGGGTTTCTTGGCTCAGGCAGCTGTTCGGTTCAGCTATCACTAGTTTTTTGGAAACGTATCATTCTTCGGGGGGGAGAGGGGAGGAAAATAAGAGTTTGCTTTCTATTCTTTCTCGAATTACACTAAAAGGTGCTTTCTTCCAAGCTAAACAGCTGAGAGGTGTCGCTGGCCTATTTTGCAAACCAGCTATAGACATTACAAACACCATTAATCTGAAGTACAACTGAAAAAAAAATCATTACCAACTTTCCACTGATCAAAGTTGCTTTTTAGTTCAATTTTGGGTGTATTGGGTGAAATTTTCCAAAGAGTCAGCGTGACTTCGGACACAGCGAGATGCACTCACGCAACAGCTTAAGAAGTTACCAACTCTTTGGATGAAATGCAGTAGCGATCGGGTTTGTGCTCTGTTACAATTTAACTTCTTTAATGCTTTAAGTGAAACTAGTTCACAGAATCCCAGCATGGCAGGGTTAGCAGGGCCCTCTGTGGTCACCCAGTCCAACCCCCCTGCCGAAGCAGGGTCACCCAGAGCAGGCTGCACAGCACCGCGGCCAGGCGGGTCTTGAATATCTCCAGAGAAGGAGACTCCACAGCCCCTCTGGGCAGCCTGGGCCAGGGCTCTGTCACCCTCAGAGGGAAGAAGTTCTTCCTCGTCTTCAGCTGGAGCTTCCTCGGCTTCAGTTTGTGCCCGTTGCCCCTTGTCCTGTCGCTGGGCACCACTGGAAAGAGTCTGGCCCCGTCCTCCTGACACCCACCCTGAAGAGATTTATCGGCATTTCTAAGGTCCCCTCTCAGCCTTCTCTTCTCCAGGCTGAACAAGCCCAGCTCCCTCAGCCTCTCCTCGTAGGAGAGATGCTCCAGTCCCCTCATCATCCTCATAGCCCTCCGCTGGACTCTCTCCAGCAGCTCCTCATCTTTCTTGAACTGGGGAGCCCAGCACTGGACACAGTACAGTTATTCAAATAATCTACTGAATCTCAAATTACAGGGCAGTACCTTGCAGCTGAATGCTGGCAACATCTAAATCTCTGACAACTCTTTGAGGGAAACATCCGACCCCGCTCACGGGGTAAGTCTTTTCCAAAGACTTACATTGATTTTTTGAATGAATTACATTTTCATCTCAAATATCCCAATCAATTTGGAAAACAAGCTTTGCTTTCTCAATGACTTTCACTGCAATCCACACATAAATGACTCTTCGATGATGTTGAGTCCACCGTTTTGTAAACATTGGGAAGCACAAAGCCTTTCATCCAAGTATCTCAGATAAACTTCATAAACTATTAACGAAACTTCAAAGGAACACGCAGACATTTTTCTTTTCAGGAGGTGGCAAATAAATGTTGTGGCAATTTTCCAAGGACAGAAAAATCAGTCTAAAGTAAACACAGCAACAGACCCCAAAAATCCTTTTTTGTTGCTGTTGTTTGGGGTTTTTTTCGCATGAATGGCCTTTTTTGCATTAATGGCCTCAAGCTGTGTCAGGGGAGGTTTAGGTTGGGTATTAGGAAAAATTTCTTTCCTGAAAGAGCGGTCAGGCCTTGGACCAGGCTGCCCAGGGCAGTGGGGGAGTCCCCATCCCTGGAGGGGTTCAAAAACCGTGTGGATGTGGCCCTTGGGGACATGGTTTAGCAGGCATGGTGGGGTTGGGTTGGCGGTTGGACTTGATGATCTTAGAGGTCTTTTCCAACCTTAATGATTCTGTGATTCTATGAAAGTCATACACATGCTTAAGCCACGTAAAGCTCCAACATTTTTCCAGGTAGGTACCAACCAACCAGATGTTATCAAGTTGGTTTTATATTCGGTATTAAGTTAGGAGTTGCTACTAGGAAAGAGGCATGGGGAGGCGGGGTGAGGTTTACGCGCTGGAAGCCGTACCAGGTGTGAAGAGCCGTTGTTGGTCACCGAAGGCAGGCTGGCCCAGCGTTCGTTTTCCAGTTCTTCCATCACTTGGTTCATCGCGCTTTTTAGCCACGTATCCACCGACACACCAATCTGCTTCAGCAGATCCAGACGGGCTTCAGCTTTCAGCTTAATTATCTGAGGAAATAAAGAGGCACGAGTCAGATCCTTTCAAGACTGCATTTCACTCCTTGCCACGATTCGAACGCCTTATTTCCTGATCCGCAAACGACTCCGGTGGCTCCGAAAGCTGCTCCGCGCGGAAACGAGTCCGGTTCCTCATTTCCTCGCCTGCAGGAACGCGGTGTGAGCCAAAGGACAGGGAACGGTTTTCTAGAGATGTAAAACTACAGACACAGCCAATTTCACAAGCTGGTGTTTTAAAAATAACATCCATTAGTTTATGCGAACCTTCTGTTCACATACCCTAGTGCTCGGTTCGTTCAGATTCTTTCCAAAGTGCAGAAACCCAGACAAACCCCAGCGCTCTGCAGTATTTTTAAAATGAGGGATACTCCCAGGCTGCAGACCCTGGATGCCCTTTCAGCTGGTGACTGAACTGGACACGATGCACAACTCAACCCGGCGCGATACACGCACGCAGACCCACCAACCCCGAGATGAGGCTATTTTCCACCCGCGCTTGGCAGAGATCACAGGAAGCTTCTTTGTTATGGGAGCAGAATATCTTAATAATCCCAAAATGAAATAAATATCACACTTCAACAAACGGTTTCATGATTTTTTGTCTTCAGAACAGAATGAAAATTTAGGTTTTCTGACAGCTGGGCTCCCTGCAGCATCCTGGCACGCTTTCGGGCCAACGGAGCCAAGGCTTTAACAAATTCATGGCAAACCACCACCCCGATCCAAATCATTTAACAATCTAAACAGAAGGAAGGGAAAGAGCAGCGGGAAGAAATGTAGAAATTCAAGAAAAGCAGAATTTCAAGAAAAGCAGAATTTCAAGAAAAGCAGAATCTCAAGAAACGCAAAGCAGAATTTCCAAGACTGCATCAAGAAGTGAGGAGGCAAACCCAGGAATAAAATCGAGGATATTTATGGCCAGTCCAGCCCTACAGACCCAAATAGATGGGTCTACGCAAAAAATAAAGGGAAATTACTTGTTCTGTAGTGGCAGAAGCAGAGTCGACTACGTAAGAATATACGTACAGTGAATTCAAGTGCCAACTGCTGCTACCTAGATTTTTATCTCTCTTATGAATATCCTTACTGTACATAAAATTTTGTGTGGACCCGAAATGATACTGGTATTTTTCTTGGTTTTGACATGCTGCTGCACTTCATTAATGTATTTCTATTAAGAAGATACGTCAGAAAATAAATGGCTATAACTTTCCTTCAGCTGAACCCCCAAACACAGATCCATTTTCATTTTAAAATTATTTGCGAAGGTGACTTTAAACCCGCTTCAAACAACGAAAAACACCTTTTGAGAGATATTTTTTTTAATTCCATTTCGGTGAAACGTGATTTTTAAGAAGTAGGTAAGATGTTAAGAGTAAAATTCACGATGTGAAATGTATCTGCATCTGGGTACAGCTGCACGCACACGCTCTCCCACATCATTAGGTCCGGAGACTGAAGGATCGGACAAGTTTGAGAAGTGTTTCCCATGGGAAAGGCCAAAGCCACTGAGCCAAGCGAAGTTTCCACTTCTCCGTGCAAGCGGTCTTCAGGTGAATGATTAACATGTACTGTAAATACTCTTCATATAGCAGAGAAAATGAGGAAAAAAGTAAAATACACTAATACGCATCACACCGCTTCAGCCAAGATTCAGAAAATACTGATTTAAATAGAATAATGAGTCCAAAGACTGATCCACACGTCAGCCTTTGCATTTGAAAGGCTGATCCTCTCAATTCCACTGGGACACCAAGCATCTTCTGAAAACCTCGTGAGGCAGTACGGCCCCAGCCCCAACCCGACCTCTGTAAATATTTACCAAAGCAATACCGATGAGGTGCTCTGCAATGAGAAGTGTTACGTGGTGTTACCAGTTTTGAGTTCCAGGGCTGAATGGAATAGGGATTTTATCCCTCTGCTGAGGGATAAACCCTCTACTGAAGGGTAAAATCCCTCTACCGAGAGGTAATACCTGCCAGTGTTTTTGGGTTTGCCCCTACTTACATTAGTTTGTGCATTTTCAAGCTGTAAGAACATGGAAACAATAATAATTTTAATTAATCAGTAACCTTTTCTTTGGAAAAATTTGGTTTAGGAGCACTTACAAATTGAGAACTGGATTTCTCGCGATATCAAGCTAAACAGAGAACAAGATTTTAAACCAAAGATGTTAGCCCAGACGGGCTGCACCAAAAAAATCTGAGTCCAGGGATGCTGATTCCTGCACGTGAACACATCTCTCTCCCGCTGATCAGCATTCCAGATGCTGAACAACCCCACATCTGCTTTGAGAGAAGGGGAGACGAGCGGCTCCGCGGCCCGCAGCGAGGTCCTGCCTCTCGCCTGGACGCTCCCCGACGCCGGGGCACGCTCCGCTCCAGCAGCCGCACAGGGACACCGGGCGTCTGCGACGCGAGAACCGCCGAGGAGCAGGCGACCCATTCACCCGGGGTGGATCTGTGACCGCAGCAGGGCACGGCGGGGGGCAGCGGCTTCGCTGGACACATCGGCCTTTTACTGGGTTTTTTTTTGAAGCCATGATAGATTGACTTGATGCAGGACAACGGGAGTCATTTGCTTTAGCTTGTTAATGAGAAACTCCCCATTTTATGACGTTACAGCAGGTTGAGGGAGGTTCTCCTTCCCCTCTACACTGCCCTGTTGAGGCCTCATCTAGAGTACTCTGTCCAGTTCTGGGCTCCCCAGTTCAAGAAAGATGAGGAGCTACTGGAGAGAGTCCAGCGGAGGGCTACGAGGATGAGGAGGGGACTGGAGCATCTCTCCTACGAGGAGAGGCTGAGGGAGCTGGGCTTGCTCAGCCTGGAGAAGAGAAGGTTGAGAGGGGACCTAATATATACTTACAAATCTCTTCAGGGTGGGTGTCAGGAGGACGGGGCCAGACTCTTTCCAGTGGTGCCCAGCGACAGGACAAGGGGCAATGGGCACAAACTGAAGCGGAGGAAGCTCCAGCTGAACATGAGTAAGAACTTCTTCCCTCTGAGGGTGACAGAGCCCTGGCCCAGGCTGCCCAGAGGGGCTGTGGAGTTTCCTTCTCTGGAGATATTCCAGACCCGCCTGGACAAGGTCCTGTGCAGCCTGCTGTAGGTGACCCTCCTTCGGCAGGGGGTTGGACTAGATGACCCACAGAGGTCCCTTCCAACCCCTACCATTCTGTGATTCTGTGATTCTGTCACCAAGCTGCACTGCCCCGTGTATTTATAGATATACTGGTGGAGTAAGGTGGCTACCCCCTAATTTGTCTTTATATCCTGACATAATATTACGACGAATTTCCGTACGCCTTCAACAGAAGTTGCCTAGGAAATGATCGGCCTAGTTGTTTTGCTGTTTTACCTCGTTATGCAATTTCCAATTAGCTGGAGTTATGCAACAGCAATAAACATTAGCCTAGGCATGCTATAAACATTTGTAGCTCGTATTAGTACTCAGTCTGCTGTAAACCATGTTGTTTGTCCCAATTTGTTAGCTAAAACAAACAAGCTGCTCCAGGATCCTTGACTGTACTTGCTAAGGGTCAGACAAGAGTTTTTAATTCAAGGTACCCAGCAAACCCAATCGAGTTACCCCACTCTATTTACACAGAGTAGCCTGAAGATTCAACAACTGTTGTTTCCAAACCACAAATGTTTTCAGTTTCATTCCACTGCAGACAAGCCATGAAAGTATTTGCAGTCTTAGGTCAGGCCTGCACTTGAAAGAGGCAGAACGCTATTTACGAGGATGCATACTTATTTTTACCTAAATTATTACACTGGTAGACCAGGGTTAACAGCTTCCTACCTATATGAAAAAAAATAAAATGCCAGACAGTAGCAGAACTTTATTCTGCCTCTCACAAAGGAACGGCTATGTATTTACAAACACAAGCACTTCATTCAAGTATCGCTCTGGCTAAACCAGCTGGGGTTTGATGCTTTCATTACGCTGCCATAAAATGTTAGGTAAGAGGGAAACACGGGATCGCCTAGAGGGAAGACTGGTGTTTCCTGGCTTGGATCAGGAATGGTGTGGCCAGCAGGAGTAGGGAGGGGATCGTGCCCCTGGACTCGGCACTGGTGAGGCCACACCTCAAGTGCTGTGCTCAGTTTTGGGCCCCTCACTCCAAGAAGGACATTGAGGGGCTGGAGCGTGTCCAGAGAAGGGCAGCGAGGCTGGGGAGGGGTCTGGAGAACAAGTCTGATGGGGAGCGGCTGAGGGAGCTGGGGCTGTTCAGTGTGGAGAAGAGGAGGCTGAGGGGAGACCTTCTCGCTCTCTCCAGCTCCCTGACAGGAGGGTGTAGTGAGGGGAGGTTGGTCTCTTCTCCCAAGTAACCAGTGATAGGACGAGAGGCAATGGCCTCAAGCTGCGTCAGGGGAGGTTCAGATTGGAGACTGGGAAACATTTCTTTCCTGCAAGAGTGGTCAGGCCTTGGACCAGGCTGCCCAGGGCAGTGGGGGAGTCCCCATCCCTGGAGGGGTTCAAAAACCGTGTGGATGTGGCACTTGGGGACATGGTTGAGCAGGCATGGTGGGGTTGGGTTGGCGGTTGGACTTGATGATCTTGGAGGTCTTTCCCAAGCTTAACCATTCTGTGATTCTATTCCAGCAGCACCAAGTCACGCAACAAACTTTGCCCCATGTGTTTCTTCCATGACCGCACGCAGGCCCAAGGCAGGCTCTTCCCTTTGCAAGGTGAGGTTTCTGCAAGCCAGAGACCTGACTGCGTCGAGGAGGGACCCACCTTGCGCCACGGATACAGCCTTGGCTGGCCCAGTCTTCTCTTCCAGCTCCCAATGTGGGAACATAGCCAGCAAGCGATGCATTCGACGGGAAGAGATGGGTGTACTTGCTGACAGATCGCAGATTTGCATCGCACCGCAAACCCACGCAAGACCACAACGTCCTTAAAGAAGGATGCACCAGCCCTAAAGCCTTGCTGCCGCCAAAAGGTCATGTATTTCAAATTAAAAATTAAACAAGGCCTTAATGGTTGATCTTCCCTCTCACCAAAATGGTGCCTCTAGCAGACACACATGCTGGTCCTCCCGACCATGTGACCTCCGCTGACAGAAGCTCGTAGACTTGAAAATATTTTGAATCGCGTAACCACTCATCTTCCCACCAACGCTCAGCATCTGCAGGAAGGCAGCTGAGTTTTGAAAGCACAGGAACGCTGGAATCCAGCGCTTGCTCCGAAACCTGGGTGCTGCCCAAATTTCAGTTACAAAGCCTCACCGTAGGACAAACATTTTCCTACTTAACAGTGAAGTTGCTACTTACAATGACCATTTAATAGCTGAGGACTGGGATCACAGCATCCCAGAATCACAGCATGGTGGGGTTGAAGGGCCCTCTGGGGATCCCCCAGCCCAACCCCCTGCTGACGCAGGGTCACCCAGAGCAGGCTGCACAGGACCACATCCAGCCGTGGTTGGAATATCTCCAGAGAAGGAGACTCCACAGCCCCTCTGGGCAGCCTGGGCCAGGGCTCCGTCACCCTCAGAGGGAAGAAGTTTTACATGGATTTAAAACCCGTCAGCCACCCACAAAGTTTACAAACAGTGTTCTGGGTGGTTCCTGCTTCTCCGCGCCGTTCTCGTGCCTTAGCTGGTGGTAGGTTGTAAGAAGATGAAAGGAAAAAAAACCTCCAAAGTTTTTAAAAATATAAATGTTGTTATCTGTTTCTCACATACCTATCATTGCTCTACATGGAAGAAGGAATAGTTTTGTTTATTTACTGTTCCAGCCTTAATTAAGGCTTTAGACCTACGGCTTCCACCAGATGAAGATAAACAACTGCTGTGGAAGCCATGGGAATCACAACCAGCAAGAATACGTTACATAGCTGCTCTCTGTTCCCAGAAAGAAAAGGGCCGATAAGAAACCAAGCGTTCACTTCCATCCCACCACCGCCTCGGTTACGAGTCTTTTAAAGCCATTTATCAAAGCGCTGGGGTAAAAAGCAAACGCAGCAATCCAGCGAAGCTGCTCTAACCTGGCCCCTCAAACACCGCCGTTTAGGATTGTGCGGGTCAGTTCTGAATGCAGTTGCCTGAAAGCGGAGTTGCTTTATTTCCCACGATTTTTCAGGGCGCGGAAGGAGACCGTGACCCCCGCCCAGCAGAGCGTGCTCCCCTCCCTGCTCTGCATTCCCGGCGCTTCGCGACCTGTCCTAAAGCCACCCGACCACCCCACCAAGCCCATCTTTCTTTCCTTAAAGAATTCAGAATTATCTATTTTAGACAAAGGTTATACTTATGAGCAGGTTCAGACACTAAAGTCAGATTAAATTAAGATTACAAGTAGACCTAAATGACCTTTTGTGAGAAATACTTTATTCCACTGGAACATTTATCTAGTGGCAGGAACAAAATCATTAAGTGGGTTGGACAGGCTCATTTGGCAAATTGTTTTAGCTAAGAACAAAGAAAGCAATAAGGAAAAATTTTGGCTAAACATCCTGGACAGACAGTAACTTCATTTTTTTCCTCATTTAGAAATGTTTTTGTTTAAATTCTAGGCTTTTTGAACTAAAAAAAGGCATTAAAATGAAATCATTCTCTTAATGAGAAACAATTTATCATTTAAATTTTGTGCAAACAGAATTATTTGCACAGTGACAGGCAGAAGTAACTGTGAGTAGAGTTAAAAAAAAAGTATTGGAATGCCACAAATTCCTCAAAACCCAACATAAACCCTCCCCTGCGAAGCAGGTTTCAACCGCAGTCCAGTGCTACCAAAGCAGGGATGCACGAGCAAATCATCCGCGAAGCTCAACTCTCACTGCCTTGTCGCCGTGAAAGACGGTTGGGGTGGGAAGTTGGCTACGCCAGAAACACCCCAACCCCCCCAAATCCTACCCTACACGGCTCACCGAAAATTTTGACCCTTGAGCTGAGCCACGACTGAAACCCCCAACCCCAGTCCTTCTTCTGCACCCGCGAGGGAGCTAGCTAATAAACGATGTTTTTCAACACAACACTGAGGGGTTTTTTTAAGTGGGAGGCTGGGCGGGGAGCTTCTACAGATATTACAGCGGAGTCAGTTAATTTATATGCTAAATATTCTGCACGGAGTTAAATCAAACGGGACCGTGAGGGTGAAGCAAACAGGAAATGAAACGCTGACGGAGATAACATGTCTCAAGAGCGAATGCCAAGGTTAAGAAAACAGAGGTGAAGCTATTAACGGAGAAGAGCTCACCTGTGTAGCTCCAGCCCAACTGGCAGGCTGGTTGTTCCCGAGCTCAAGCATATAAAAAAATTTTCTTCCCCATGAGGGTGGTGAAACACTGGCCCAGGTTGCCCAGAGAAGCTGTGGCTGCCCCCTCCCTGGCAGGGTTCAAGGCCAGGTTGGATGGAGCTCTGAGCACCCTGCTCTGGTGGAACATGATGTCCCTGGTGATGGCAGGAGGGTTGGAACTAGATGATCTTTAAGGTCCCTTCCAACCCAAACCATTCTACGATTCTATGATTAGAGCTTGTCAAACGGAGAAAGCATTTGGTGGGGAAGGAGATGGAGAGTAGATGAGAGCGGTATCGAAGCGGTTTGTAGGGTTTAAGAAGTTCTTCCTGGGCTACTGGTAATGGGACTGCACGGAAATTACCCGAATTCTGTAAGTAGAAAATGAATGTATATAAAATGTATGTATGCAAACCTCCATTAACACATTTCTCCACAGTCCTGGTAACACAAACTGGTTCTTAACATAGTGAAAGATGTCGTATACATTTTGCAGTCCAAAGACTCTGTCAGATTTAAGCAGGGGCTGGGCTAGAGACACCCCCACAGCTCTGAACCTGAACAACTCTATGAAATGACACCGCTTTCAAACCACATGTTTGAGGAACGAAGTTGGGTTTTCGGGGCAATCCACCTTTCAAAAGAACTGAATTAAAAAAAAACAAAAAGACAAAAAGAAAATCTACAAAACAAGCAACATTCATATTCTAGTAGGCCAGACTAATCCCTGATCCCTTTACCAAAAAGATCCAAGAGACAGTCTACTGCCTGAAGTCCTACAGCAATTATTTTTCATCTCAGCAACACTTCAAGTCATGATGACCATTATTTGTAGGACATTTTCAAAACAACTTATCCATTTGTTTCCATGTAGAAGGACATCTAGCCTTTACAGCAGGGATCTAGCAAGAGAGCGAGCAAATATGGCTTTTCAGCTGACTATATCCTTACAGGAATCTTTATGAATGTATAGAATATACAAATATCCTTGATTAGTATGGTGAGTACATACAACCCTGTCTTCTAAAGACTTCCCTTCTCATTGGTCAGACCAGAATTCTGTAAAAAAAATATACTGTGAAATATTTAAGCAGGATCTGAGCATAACTGCATGCTCTCCAGATTTCTCACTTGCAGCAAGTCCCTGAAAAATAATTAGAATCAGAGAATCACAGGTTGGAAAAGATCTCTAAGATCATCAAGTCCAACCATCCGCCCAACCCCACCATGCCTGCTCAACCATGTCCCCAAGGGCCACATCCACACAGTTTTTGAACCCCTCCAGGGATGGGGACTCCCCCACTGCCCTGGGCAGCCTGGGCCAAGGCCTGACCACTCTTTCAGCAAAGAAATGTTTCCCAATATCCAATCTGAACCTCCCATGACACAGCTGGAGGGCATTGCCTCTCGTCCTATCGCTGGCTACTTGGGAAAAGAGACCAACATCCGCCTCACTACAACCTCCTTTCAGGTATTTGTAGAGAGTATGAAAATTCTCAAACACGCTAGTGTAATTTTTGCAACACTGTAATCAGAATGATTAAAAGTTCGGGTGCAGCTGATAAAGCAGTCAGGCTTGAGCATCTTCACACAGCTCCAGGGCTCCGACGCCGTACTTCTCACCACCGGCTTTCTCCTTTCTGCGATGTCCTCACTGAACTGCGCTTCACCAAAAGGAGTTCAAAGTTCCCGATCCGTGGGCGGCATTTTTCCAGGCTAGTCCTCAAGCTGCCTGGCTGGAAGGACGAACAGCTCCTACCCATCTCACGCCGAGCAGGCAACCTGGTTCCTCAGCACCGCTCTCCCGAGCATATGTTTCCCGAGCAAAGACAGGGATGGCAGCAAGCGAAATATTACAAATTCAACTTTTTTTGGGTTTTTTGGGGGGAGGTTGGTAGCCTCACTCCATTTAATTTCTTTTAGTGACGCGCACGGAATTTGCTTTCTCACTTTTCTGATGAGCAGAGGATGACACCACTCCCGCAGCTGAAAGGTTCAACGGCAAGAACGCCACAAATAACAACAGGCTGCAACGTAGCCACGTCTACTCGAGACGCGGCAGGACCACATGCAGCGTACAATTAACAGATTCGATCCTAAGATAGAACAGGAGCCCAGCCAGCAAACACAACTGTTAGCACAGCACAGTAATAAATATTCAGAGCCAAATAGAAGGGGAGGGAGAAAACAGCCCTCCGCTTACAATTAAACATGGACCTCAGCTTCTGAACTAATCAAACGAAGCAAACAGCACCATAATGAGTCTTAATCAAATCTTATCTGGTACAAACACTCTCTGGAGAGTTGTAGATATCCTGACGATGAGATAAAACGCGTCTCCCTATAATGAAGTGGAAATAGGATTAATCACTGTGGAGGCCCAAGCCCTGCCTTGAGCATAGACCTGAGCGCAAATGGGAAATCTCCCGTCATCGTCAAGAAAAATGATGTCAGGCCTGGGACCAGCGACGCTGCTTGGTGAGACTCAGACCGGGCTACCAAAGCATCGGAGTCGGAGTTTGAGCGAGGCAACATAAAAAGAGGAAGAATTCCAGTAACCCAGCCTCAGGGTCCAGGGTGCAGGCTGAAAGAAGGGTTTCAGAAACCAAGGGAAGAACTTCAAATTCTGTTCTGCCTTCATTCTGCAACATAGCTCAGTGGAGACAGCAAATTTCTGTCTCTGGTAGTTTAAAGGTAAAGGGACACAGGCAGCGGAAAGATGGAAAGCTATTTTAAGGCAAATCAGATCTATCCAACTGGCTGAACTCCTTCCTTACCATTGTCATGAAAACAAAAACTTAAAATATAGAACTTCTAGTTCACAGAATCACACAGAATCACAGAATGGTCGGGGTTGGAAGGGACCTCTGTGGGTCACCCAGCCCAACTCCCTGCCGAAGCAGGGTCACCCAGAGCAGGCTGCACAGCACCGCATCCAGCCGGTGCTTGAATATCTCCAGAGAAGGAGACTCCACAGCCCCTCTGGGCAGCCTGGGCCAGGGCTCCGTCACCCTCAGAGGGAAGAAGTTCTTCCTCGTCTTCAGCTGGAGCTTCCTGTGCTTCAGTTTGTGCCCGTTGCCCCTTGTCCTGTCACTGGGCACCACTGGAAAGAGTCTGGCCCTGTCCTCCTGACACCCACCCTGGAGAGATTTATCAGGATTTCTAAGGTCCCCTCTCAGCCTTCTCTTCTCCAGGCTAAACAAGCCCAGCTCCCTCAGCCTCTCCTCATAGGAGAGATGCTCCAGTCCCCTTCATCATCCTCGTAGCCCTCCTCTGGACTCTCTCCAGTAGCTCCTCATCTCTCTTGAACTGGGAAGCCCAGAACTGGACACAGCACTGCAGATGGGGCCTCACCAGGGCAGAGTAGAGGGGGAGGAGAACCTCCCTCGCCCTGCTGCCCACACTCCTCCTGATGCACTCCAGGATCCCATTGGCCTTCTTGGAAACCAGGGCACGCTGCTGGCTCATGGTTAACCTGTCGTCCACCAGCACTCCCAGGTCCCTCCCCGCAGAGCTCCAGCATGCCTTCACTGACAGACGCAAATGTAAATCCAGTAAATAGTTCTTTGCACGTTCGGGGGACTTTTTTTCTTCTGTTTTACTTTATAAATTACATACACCTCAAACTGACTTTCACAAAAAAGAAACAGCGCTTGTGTAATCTTTCTTCTTTCCACTTTCCAAGTCCTCTTTTTCTGAGCAACACGGAGGTGCTGAAAAATCTTTCTCCTTGCTAAGCCAGGTCCTTCCCATAACCGACCGCCGACCCCTGCCACCTCTCCGGACACCCTTCCTTCCCCGCTTGCCATCCCGAGAAGGACCTCTTCGAAGCTCTGAGCTAAACCAGGGGTCTCTTTGCTTTGCTTTACTCACCAGCCGCAGCTCCTCGACCCGAACGCAGCAGGACAGGGAAAGGGCCGTTCCACGGCTCGCCTGCAGCCCAGACAGGCGACTGCAAGGGTCTGCACAAACACCATTCCCCTGCCCGAGCACCAGGAATTCCAGCGCAATGAGCTGCACTTACACATGCAGGAATGCTGCCAGTGTTTGGTTTTCACATACCAAAAAGAATTATAATTGTGTTATAGAAGGAAATAGTTTTACTCAAAGCTTACATAGATTATTCCTCTACGGATCGTACGTGTGCAAAAATCTCTTGTGTAATTAATGGTCTTGAAATTACTTCATAGTGCCACTGAGAGGAGTGGGGATTAATAAAGGCTGAAGAAAAGGCCATCACTAAGGAAAAGGCACCAAGCTGATTGAATTCACTTAGTAACCTCCCTTAAAAAAAATTTCTATACTATAAATAAAAATACTATATTTTCTTTTCACATAAAAAAATTTCTATACTACAAGTAACTTCTGTGGCAACATTTAAAAGCCACGAAGTGGTTTACAAACCTGCCCTTCAAAATCTCAGGGACAACTTCACGTCTTTGAAAAACACGGCAGAAAACTTGTACCAAATGGAAAGGCAGAGAATGGGTGAGACTCACCCAGCCACCGCGTCTGCCGGGACTCAGCGCTTGGCGTTTGCACCGTTTTCTGGTGTAAAACTGAACACGCGTTCGGTATCTTCCCGTGGCCTTCCCGATGGAGCTCCATCCATCCCTCTGCTTTCGGAAAAGACCGCTGGCCTTCTACAGCACACTACAGCGCTCATTTCTGATCTCACCTCACATTTTTTTGTATATAAACATTCCACTTCTCGGCGCTTTCCTTCAATCCTCCTTTACATTCCGTGGCTGTGGCCAAGGCAACTTGCAATTTTGCCTCAAGCTCTTTTAGCTAATTCTCTCAGACAAGTCAACCTTCTGCTGGGGAAAAGTCCTCGTGTGCTCTTTTATTTCTTCTTTGCTGCTTCTGCCCAGACAGTCACGTCCGTGCTGTCCCTGCTTCGTGCTCTCTGTATCGTGCATGCAGGACCACGGCCTGATTTCTACCACGGAGATACTTCTTCACCATTTCTATTGCAGCACGGCCTGTTAAAATTCTAACTTCCCAAAATTTACCAAATAAAAAATACTCCTGTCCATTTTTCTCTCCACCACCTCCCCCAAGGGAACATACGAGTCTGACGGGGAGCGGCTGAGGGAGCTGGGGCTGTTCAAGCTGGAGAAGAGGAGGCTGAGGGGAGACCTTCTCGCTCTCTCCAGCTCCCTGACAGGAGGGTGTAGTGAGGTGGGGTTGGTCTCTTCTCCCAAGTAACCAGTGACAGGATGAGAGGCAATGGCCTCAGGTTGTGTCAGGGGAGGTTCACATTGGATATTGGGAAAAATTTCTTTGCTGAAAGAGTGGTCAGGCCTTGGAGCAGGCTGCCCAGGGCAGTGGTGGAGTCCCCATCCCTGGAGGGGTTAAAAAACTGTGTGGATGTGGCCCCTGGGGACATGGTTTAGTGGGCATGGTGGGGTTGGGTTGGCGGTTGGAGTTGATCTTAGAGGTCTTGTCCAAACTTAACGATTCTGTGATTCTATTCTATGATTCTGTTCACTCTCTGCTCAGTTTCCACCGATCTCCTGGGTTCTGGTAACTCTGCGTTCTTAAGACCTGCAATCACTTCAGTCCCAGACTGATTTCATTTGTACCTCTTACACTATTTTTTGTGACAACCTTCTCCTCTGCAACTTCTTATCCCGATTTTTCTTTCTTTCTGCTGCTGCTTTTATCTTTCACTCTCATGCTCTCTGTCCTTGCATATTTAATCATTAACTACATATACACATCGAAGTACTTCGGAGTATAGCCTGGGTGAAACAGTTTACTCAGATAAAAGGCTCTTGAATTTTACAACACTTTCTGTTAAGAGAGCATATTCCGGATTTATTTTCAAGAGAAACTAACATTTATCATCCCAGTAGGAGGAATATTTTTACTCTGTATTTTCTAACCTCTTGAACTCTAAATCGCATTCCTAATTATGTCAGGTACTCTGAATATCTAATGGTATGAGAAGCACTTAACTGAAACAATTACGTTTGCTCTACGGTTTCAATTAAGCAACCCACTCAGCCGAAAACGAAGAGGTTAGTTCCTGCTGCCTGCAATAGGTTTTTTGAATCACTGGCCATGAAAACAGTTAACTTTCACCAACCCAACACTGGCAGTCAAGTATGAAGCTAATTTATCTTTTCCTGAGCCTTTCTTAACCCAGAACAGGTCTCAAACCTCTGTAACCTGTTCAAAAGGACCTCAGAGTAAAATCAGGAAGAGATACAAAGATTAATTCAAATGTTTTCCCATTCACATTATAAATTAATCTGTGTAGCAAAAATACTGGCACACAAGGCACGTCAGCATGTGGCAGTTCCTTCTAGAAGCCAAAAAGGATGAAGATAGAGATGTGATCACTGTTTTCTGGTAAAAAAACTAGTAAACTTGACGTTGTTTTTTCTCTGTTTAAGACAAAGCCCCTAAATACAGATTTTCACAACAGTGGAAAATCACAGAATCACAGAATCACAGAATGTTTGGGGTTGGAAGGGACGTCTGGGGTCACCCAGTCCAACCCCCTGCCAAAGCAGGGTCACCTATAGCAGGCTGCACAGGACCTTGTCCAGGTGGGTCTTGAATATCTCCAGAGAAGGAGACTCCACAGCCTCCCTGGGCAGCCTGTTCCAGTGCTCCATCACCCTCAGAGGGAAGAAGTTCTTCCTCATGTTCAGACGGAACTTCCTGTGCTTCAGTTTGTGCCCATTGCCCCTTGTCCTATCGCTGGGCACCACTGGAAAGAGTCTGGCCCCATCCTCCTGACACCCACCCTTCAGATATTTGTAAGTATATATTAGGTCCCCTCTCAGCCTTCTCTTCTTCAGGCTGAACAAGCCCAGCTCCCTCAGCCTCTCCTCGTAGGGGAGATGCTCCGGTCCCCTCAGCATCCTCGTAGCCCTCCGCTGGACTCTCTCCAGTAGCTCCTCATCTTTCTTGAACTGGGGAGCCCAGCACTGGACACAGTACTGCAGATGGGGCCTCACCAGGACAGTGTAGAGGGGAAGGAGAACCCCCCTCGACCTGCTGGCCACACTCTTCTTGATGCACCCCAGGATCCCACTGGCCCTCCTGGCAGCCAGGGCACAAGTTTAACCACTCTTCATCAGGAGGTTTTATTTTTACCATTACTCTTCTAATCTTGAGTCTCTCACTGAGTTCATTCAGCGATTTGAAAAGTAGGAATTCAAGCAAACCAAGGACATTTTAACATTCCCGGGTTTTTGGTGCTAAAAGCTACCATTTCCACAAACAAAATTAAATAGCTGTAACAGAAATCTTTCTGTGGTAAGACGCTGAACACGCCAAAATAATTTTCTTCTTACCTCAGCCTTGCGAATACTCTCTCTGGCTTCATCTATTTTCTGCTCCAGTTCTGCTCGCGTTTGCTCAGACATCACCGGCCCGTGGCATTCCAGCTCTTCCAGTGTCTGTCAGAAATAAGAAAATACACCGCAGACGTAGTAAATGCTAGTAAGCCATTTACGATAAGTATTTACGACAAGTCAGGGAAATCACTGCTTGCTTAGACCCTAGGTTGACCAACAACAGTGTGTTCCAGGAAAAGAAGATGAAGACCAAGACAAAGCACCATTTAAGAGCACAATATTTCACGTGGAAATTCCACTCAGCGGAATGTTTCAACACCTTCATGAAAACACGATATTGTGGTGCCAGTCAGCTCATCTATATATTGATATTTACATATTTAAAAGGGGTTTGTTGGGCCCCGTTTATGTCACGTCGAAAAAGAACCTCTTCAACTTGGAGTGAGAAGATGCTAACGGTAGCTCGGCTGCAGGGGAAGCCAAGACAGGCTTGCTGCATTTGCAGGAACGTTGCGTCCAGAGGAGGATTTTCTGAACCACAGGAGACAACGGTGGAGTTTCTCAGCTTCACGTACACCTACGTTGACTCTACAGATCCAAACGAAAAACAACAGAAGCATGGGACTGCACAAATCTTCACCGGTCATCTGCAAACCTGTGACCAGTTCAATGACTACGTATTTTGTGTTCCATAGTCTTCGGAGAAAGAGCAGAAGAGCATCAGGTGCTAGGACCAGAATCCAGCACACTCCCCCTCCCTCCTCTGAGGAGAGTTTTTCTATCGTATTTTGGTTACAGACTCTGTTCATACCCGCTGCCTGGTACTACACCTTCTGGGTTTTGCTACAGAGAGACCCAGGTTCAGCAGAAGACGGGTAAGATGGTAAACACCTCCTTTGGTCTTCTTGCTTGGTGCATTCCCCTGGGCAGTCTGAGGAATGGCTCAAATCTCTGAAGACTACAGTGGAACGAGAAGCCAGGTCCCTCCCGTCCTGGGCCGAAGCTCATTGCCTATCACCCAGTATTGCAGGCATTGTAGTATGGAGACGTCCTCTTCAACCAAATTTGATGTAGTCTCTGCAAGTTAGGCTTGACTTGAGTGTGTCAAATAGGTCTTTGTAGGCAGAAGTTAGCACAAGAAGCTTGGATCCCAACTCTCTTCAGAGAAGAGCATAAGATGTTTCAGGTACTCCATGACCCAAGGGATGGATTTCTAAGGGCTGAATTTATTCTCACTCCTAGATGGTCTCAGCTGTATTCCAAAACACAGCTACCTGAAGCCCCAGTTCAGACGTCCAAATACAGCCTTAGGTTCTTCTCTGTTGAGCCACATACGTGTATATGTAAAAATACATGTGCAAAAATAAATTTATCATTAATTTTGTGTCCTCACATTAGATTTAAGTGCACATTAATCGTGGATTTTCCTAGTGTTGAAGAGACTTTTGAAATGCAAATGAATACATTTCTCTCTACGGGTAATATTTAAGTGATACACTGGAGATCAGAGAATCCCCCAAAACTTTAGCTCAAAGAGAAGGACGCTGTGTACACTAGAGGTAGTTCTGTTATTCGCACTAAAGTAGAAGCTGTAAATTTAGGTATGTATGGGAATAACAAAATGTATTGACAAAGCAAAAAGTCTGAGGAGCTGCTAACCTGGCAGTGTACCACGCCAAGCAAGGGTAAGGTGAAACAGGACACAAAGAAATGCTTGCTGCTTGCAGCAGCTCCTCTTTCATGCAGTGGGGAGCTCCAACAAGTAAAATCTGTAAAAGAACGTTATCCTGACCTACCCGCTGACTGTGGATGATGTTTTTGTGCTCGCGGGCTACCCGGGTAGCCCATTTCCGAGCCTCCTTGTTGAGGCTGTGCTCTTCAGTCGTTCCAGTTTCCGATTCCAGTTGTCGACTCTGGAACAGAAAACAACAAGAGAACGAGTCACAACACAGATGCGGCACTACCTCTGATATGATGATATTGAGTTATAGGATAAATTGACATTACATTTATCACAGAATCACAGAATCACAGAATGGTCGGGGTTGGAAGGGACCTCTGTGGGTCATCTAGTCCAACCCCCTGCCGAAGCAGGGTCACCCAGAGCAGGCTGCACAGGACCGCGGCCAGCCGGGGTTGGAATATCTCCAGAGAAGGAGACTCCACAGCCCCTCTGGGCAGCCTGGGACAGGGCTCCGTCACCCTCAGAGGGAAGAAGTTCTTCCTCATCTTCAGTTGGACCTTCCTCGGCTTCAGTTTGTGCCCGTTGCCCCTTGTCCTGTCACTGGGAACCACTGAAAAAGAGTCTGGCCCCGTCCTCCTGACACCCACCCTGAAGAGATTTAGAGGCATTTCTAAGGTACCCTCTCAGTCTTCTCTTCTCCAGGCTGGACAAGCCCAGCTCCCTCAGCCTCTCCTTGTAGGAGAGATGCTCCAGTCCCCTCACCATCCTCGTAGCCCTCTGCTGGACTCTCTCCAGTAGCTCCTCGTCTTTCTTGAACTGGGAAGCCCAGAACTGGACAGAGTACTGCAGCTGGGGCCTCACCAGGGAAGAGTAGAGGGGAGCTGGGATCTTGTTTCATACAGAACAAGGAAGACTCAGCAAAACCAGCTCTCTTCCTTGTGAACTCTGTGATGGTACCACGTTGTGGAAAGCCAATGATGAAAGCAAAGCAAAGTTCACAAGAATTCACAACTCGCTGTCTCAGGAAAATCAGCGTGACACAGAATACCAGCCACGGTTCTACTGCAATGAAAGACATTCACGATGAACACAACCGAAACACTGGGTCACCCATACGCTATCTCAAAGAGATGAAGAACAACTAGCCAAGGAAGTCACCTAATTTGTAAAGCAAACATGCATTATAGGAAGAAAAGATAAAAGGTTGTGCGATTCCATCGGCCATTTAGGCTCATTCTTTGTAATTTGTGATCAAATTGTAATGCCATCAAATATTTTAGAGCAGGACGCCATTTCTATTAAAAAAAAATCTGCAAAACAGACATTTCAAATTTCAAACCACATTTTTTAGTATTGTTGCATCTTATGCCTGGTTTTATTGTGTCAACATAATTTCTCCCCCTCAAGAAATGCCACCGAAAGCAAGATGAAGCAGTTCTCGGTTGTCTACAGATTGAACAGAACCTACCTGAAACTCTGAAGACAGACTTCCCAGCATTTCGTTACTGAAATCATTCCCAATGTCTCTATAATTTCCATTGGTGCCACCGCAACTACCCCGTGCAGTTACACAAATATCTCGGGGTTGACGATGTAAATCAGTCTCCGTCTTCCCACTACAGCAGGTTTCCTGCTATTCTTTCCACATTTGTGGGTACTCTGTACACTTCTACTGCACAAGGATAAGTAACTCAATGATGATTAAGTTGGAGAGAGTCCAGCAAAGGGCCACAGAGATAATGAAGCAGCTGGAGCATCTCTCCTGCGAAGAGAGGCTGAGAGCGTCGGGACTGCTCAGCCAGGAGAAGAGAAAGCTCAGAGGGATCTCATCAACGTACGTAAATATGTGAAGGAACGGTGCCAAGGGGCTGGAGCCAGGCTCTTCTCAGGGGTGCCCAGTGCCAGGACCAGAGGCACAGGAGGGTCCGTCTGAACTTTGGGAAACACTTTTTCACCTTGCGGGTGACTGAGCACTGGCACAGGTTGCCCAGGGATGTCATGGAGTGTCCATCCTTGGAGATGCTCAAAAGCTACCTGGAAATGATCCTCGGCAACCAGCTCTGGACCACAGGACCTCCAGGGGTCCCTTCCAACCTCCATCAGTCTCTGATTCTACAATTCCTTTTTTTCTTTTCCTGAGCCAGTCTCATACTCTTCCCATGAGTAAAATTAGCTGTGAGAAGACATTATATCCACCCCACCTTCGCAGGGTGTGCTCCTGGCACAACAGAACAGATTCTTACAACACACATTACACTGGTTTCCCCAATTTAAGTTAATTAATACTCCGAAGGGGATCCTCAAGAACAACTCCTTTTCCTGGAGGACTTGCTGACCCAGGCACATCTCCCAACCGAGACAGAGCTATCCTGAGTTCCCTTTTATCACAATTCCTCTTCAGGCTGATACAATCTCACACAACCTTTGAGACCAACCAGAAAAATCCCCTCTAAGTTATCACTCAAGGAGAGTATGCTTAGTGCTGTTCAAAACAAACAGCGGTTGCGTATCCACGTGCGAAAGAAATGACCATTTCATGAGCTTCTCACTCTCTTATCGTTCAAAAGATGGGATTTTCTTCCTCAGGTGTAGTCTGAAACCAGAGAAGATCCCACAAGGATGAAAAAGTTGTTTAGGAAGGAGAAATTCAAGGTTAGCCAGCAGGAAAGGGGTAAGAGAGAGAAAGACAAGGAATTCTTTCCAGGCTAGGTGAGAAGCCTCCAGCTGATGCAGCAGAAGAGATGGAGTTCTAGGGTATTTTAGCAGGCAAAGTGGTATGATTTGTGTCGAGGAAGGAAGACAATTTTAATACCAGCATTTGGTATAGACTGGAGTAAAATCAAGAGATACTGGGAAGTAAACCGAAGTGATTTTAAAAGCAAGATTTTTATGCCTTTATATTATCCTGCCCCCATGGGAGAGGCAATAATACTAATTTATGCTAACCTCCTATCAGGATTTAATTGGAAGTGAGGCCAAAATTGGTTCAGCTTGTCATTTTGTTCGGCTCAGCTCCTTTTCATCAAAATTGAATCTGGCTTTTATTCTTCTTCATCCTCTTATAAGAAGAGAGCTGGGGGTAGCAGATTCAAGGGGTTGCGAAGGAGAGGATTTCCAACAGTAGAGGCAAGCGAGGGAAGGGAAGACAAGCCCAGCGCAGCCCCACACTCCCACCACAGGGCTCTGAAATACATCTTCTGCTTCAGGTGACTTCTGGGCTAGTTTCTGCTTCCATTTCAAGAAGCTGTAACTCAGGCAAGAAGCTTGCAGAGCTTCAACTTGTCATAGAGAAAAGACCTCTAAGATCATGCAGTCCAACCATCAACCCAATACCCAACACCTAACAGAATGACTTAAGGCTTCCGTTAACAGACATCAAAAGAGGGGGGGAGGGGAGGTAGCACTCCTGTGTTGCTCAGTGACCAAAAAAAAACCCCAAGAGGCTTTTACAATCCAGTATAAGATGTTGAGATGTTTTAGGTCAAAGCCTTTTCCTACAAGCATTTCCACGAAGTTCACCCACTGGAGTGGGACAAAGCCACAAAGCCCATGTTAATCATAGAATCCTAGAATCACTAAGGTTGGAAAAGACCTCTAAGACCATCAAGTCCAACCACCAACCCAACCCCACCACGCCTGCTAAACCATGTCCCCAAGGGCCACATCCACACCGTTTTTAAACCCCTCCAGGGATGGGGACTCCACCACTGCCCTGGGCAGCCTGATCCAAGGCCTGACCACTCTTGCAGGAAACAAATTTTTCCTAATATACAATCTAAATCTCCCCTGATGAAACCTGAGGCCATTGCCCCTCATCCTATTGCTGGTTACCTGGGAGAAGAGACCAACCCTTGCCTCACTACAATCTCCTTTCAGGTAGCTGAAGAGAGCAATAAGGTCTCCCCTCAGCCCCCTCTTCTCCACACTGAACAGCCCCAGCTCCCTCAGCCGCTCCCCATCACACTTGTTCTCCAGACCCCTCCCCAGCCTCGCTGCCCTTTTCTGGACACGCTCCAGCCCCTCCATGTCCTTCTTGTAGTGAGGGGCCCAAAACTGAACACAGCACTCGAGGTGCAGCCTCACCAGTGCCGAGTCCAGGGGCACGATCCCCTCCCTGCTCCTGCTGGCCACACCATTCCTGATCCAAGTCAGGATGCCGGTGGCCTTCTTGGCCACCTGGGCACACTGCTGGCTCATGTTCAGCCGGCTGTCGACCAGCACCCAAAGGTACTTTTCCACCGGGCGGCTCTCCAGCCACTCCTCCCCAAGCCTGTAGCATTGCATGGGGTTGTTGTGACCCAAGGGCAGGACCCAGCACTTGGCCTTGTTGAACCTCATACAGTTGGCCTTGGACCATCAATCCAGCCTGTCCACATCCCTCTGCAGAGCCTTCCTACCCTCCAGCAGATCGACACTCCCGCCCAGCTTGGTGTCATCTGCAAACTTACCAAGGGAGCACTCAGTCCCCTCATGGGAGGTACTTTCAAAGTAAAAGGAATTGGAAAAGGCACAGAGCAGCCCAGAAGAGGAGGAGGAGGTAAGTTAAAAGCACATCGTTAGCTCTGGCACAAAGAGGTAAGAAGGCAAAGCTGCCTAACAAGCAAAGAACAGGCAGCTCTCTTCACCCATCCCCTCAGTTTAAACATTACGTTGGCTTTTACCTGGTTTTACAGAGGTGGCTTTATACAACCATGTTTCTTCATTACTGTTTGACCTCCTTAATCATCTACGTTAAGCTACTCCACTAGGTCGTTGCAAAGGGTAAAGAGGACAAACACATGGATTTATTTAGGCACATCCAATCCTTAAGATAACGTTTGATCTAATTTTTTTCCCAGCTTATTGGAATAAACATTTTTGTACAGCTTCTTCCATGGCTTCCAGCTGAGGCTTAACAGCTGCAATTCCGAGCAGAATCGTTTGACATTGCCTCTCCCCTATAAAGCATCTCCTAACGAATCTTCAGTGTTCCCATAGGTCTTGCTCCTACTCAGCATCTCATTTTCATTAAGAAAGAATACAGACATCTTTTCAGGCGCTTGATAACCTTCTGCATTTATCCCAAGTGTGTTTTCGGTTTTTAATCTATTTATCAAAAGCACTTGACCCGAAAAATGAATGCAAACTTTGTGGCTGCTCCTAAGGGCATTCTAAAAAAGAAGTGAATTGTTATTGGATCAGAGTGGTTATATTAGTTATTCATAAAGCAGTATTGTATGCAAGCAGACCTCGAAGGT
Source organism: Opisthocomus hoazin (assembly GCF_030867145.1). NCBI lineage: Eukaryota > Metazoa > Chordata > Aves > Opisthocomiformes > Opisthocomidae > Opisthocomus > Opisthocomus hoazin. The sequence continues at coordinate 4,860,356 of NC_134414.1, read as the reverse complement.
CTAAAATAAAGGTCTAAAAATAAACAACATAAAAAGGGGATAATAAAAAGAGTTGGGGAGAAACCTAGAACTGTGGGTCTGGGTGGATACCAAAAATCCAGGGAAAAGCAGGAGACAAAACCAAGCGGCAAAAGTCCGTCTCCCAGGGCAGAAGCTGAAAACAGGGACTCCCAAGCTGCACAAACCAGGGAGAGCGGTGGACCCTGACTGCTTGGCCAAGACGACAGCACAAGGCGCAAGGTTTCAAACCCACCAGGACCTGGGATGCTTCCTGAATCAAAGGAGCTCGTATCACAGCGAGGGACTTCACCTGCCCTGCCAAAGACCAAGCTGCTGGCGCTGCAGAAGGCTGCGAAGGAACTTTGAAGGAGAGGAGCAGTAGCAGGCTGACCGGCACAGAAGAGTACACACTTCAGGAGGACTTCAAGGACGACGTGAGAAGTCTGTACCCTCAGGTAAAGACAGGCTAGAGGGGATATCAAGTAAGAAATAAAAAACCCGCTGCCATTTAAATAGGTCTGAAGAAAGGAGCTAAACCAGAGATTTCTCTGCTGCAGACATAAAAACTGAAAAGCGTAAGGAGGAAGGTGGGGGGACTGAAGTGGCTGGTCCTAACTTGACCAGTGTCTGGTCCTCACATGATTTACTAAATTAAGATCCTGCTTAAGGGTTTTCGGGATTGGAACTTGGTGGCAGCAAGACGTCCAAAGACTCAATTTAACCTCTTCTAAAAAACAGGGAAACCAAAACCACTTACCATGGCCAAGGAATGAAGGAAGAGCCCAAAACCCTTAGCTAAACATAGATGGACATTCTGCTGTTCTCTCAGGGTTTGGATTACAGTGTAAGCAGTGTTTAGCGCTAAAAATTCAATCAGTAAACCAACAGAAAGTACTAGATGACTCCAACCAGCTAAAGAGCTTAGAGGCCAGCAATGCCGTTTCTTAATTTAACCAGTGCATTTGGGCTGTAGACACCCATCGCTTCTCCTTTTTTGTCTGAAATGTTGTTGCAGGTGCAGAAGTCGCCTTCTGACAGGGACAAACAGCTTGCATTCTCTTATTTGTGCAGTTATATCTGGATGCAGATGGCACTAAGAGCAAAAAGGAAGCCAGCTCTCGAGCCTACACGCTCCGTACTTTTGTAGCTGAAGACTAAAAAGGTTCACGTCAGCAAAGGAAAGAAGCAGTTCAACATTTATTGCATGCAAATCACCAACACAAAACACATCTCAAAATCACAGCCATGTCTTTAAACAGGTGAAAGCACGAGGCTACCACGCCAGCACTGAAAAGCCAGCTCAACCTCCCGGTCAACGCTTCAGGGGAGGAGGAAGGGATATGCATGACATTGTTCACACAGCTCACGGCTGAACGGCAGCAGTTGCAAGAAAATTGTGAGTCAAGTTTGGGGTTCGTTTTAGCCTATTATTGTAGAACTGATTTAATTTTAGTTTAGCCAAGAGGGAGCAAGGACTGACTTGCACTGCAGCAGATTTTCAGTGTTACAAACAGGACCCTCCCCAATCTTTAAAAATAAAGATTCCCCCATCTCTAAAAATAAAGATTATTTGCATATAGGGTTTTTTTTTTCACTCAGAAGAATAAAAAAGGATCTACATTCACTATTAATAGGTTACAAAAACCTCTGTACATACGGTATGATAAAGCTAAAACCAAACCTAACTACTAGTGCTGCTTTATATAGCCACATTCTGCTTTTTCATCTAATAAATCAACAACTCTTCTCACAGTGGCGAGCACTGGGGGCTGCGGAAGAGCGAGGAACATCCTTATAGTGAGTAAAGAAAATAATTACAGTTAATCTCATCACAAGAAAGATGGTTCTGGGATATCTGAACAGAGCAAGGGGATCCCGGGACATTCCGACGTCATCTGGGCTGAGAAATAATTCCACCCTCACTGCATGGTTTTTGCTAAAGAAATTTTCTATAGCAAAATATTTAAATCCCAGCAAATACTGAAGCTATTCTCTGACGTCTGGTGTAACTGAAACTCTCCTTCCTAAAAGGACCCACGAAAGGAACAGTCACACAGCCATAGGCACGAAATAATTTCTCCAGTTGGTTTTTAGGGGCTTGTTTATTTTTAATTCTGGTTCAATAATTATTTTGGGCCTATCACCAACCGTTAGCTAGGAATCTCCTCTGAAATGTACTACGCATACGGATCACTGCAGCACCCGATGCCAAAGATGTTAGGATGGGGTTACTGTCAAGGTTGTAGCTCTGGGGTTTTCTTTGGAAAGACCAGAATATTAAAAGTACTGGGTTTTGTTCGATGTCAGTGATTACTACAGCTTTGTTGTTCCTGGTAGCTGATGTTTTGCACTTTTGTTCTATAGCAGAGATTAAAAGCCACAAATATTTTTTATTTTATTTTAATCTCATTTGGCTTTAAAAGTTTTTCGTCCTCTCATCGAAATTAAGTTTGAAATTCGAGTGCAGTATACTTTCGTTCATGTGCTTCCAGTCTCTCCCTCCTAATTCTTCCCACTTGCCTCAGCTATCGTAGCAGCCGCAGTCACACAGCTTCTCCAAAAATCCATAATGGATTCTATCATAACTACAAATACAGAAAAATTGCTGTCATTAAGTAAACAAAGGGAAAAAAGAGGAGCTTTTGAATCAGCTTTGACCCAGAGAAACTGATTTAAGCAATCTTTTCAACGCAATGTAAACAAAGATCTATGCCTTAAGCGGCCGCTTGCTTCAGGTATTGCTCTGCTCTCTAATCTGCTAGAAATTCTTCAGAGCTCTGCTTAAACAGCGTTTCCTGACTGTAAAAAAAGAAGAAGGCTAACAGCATGTTCTCTAAATTAAAAGAAAATCAATTCTGGAGTGAGCAAATTTCAGCTCATTCTCCTTAAAGCAAATCAGAAACGCTGTTAAAATTTAACCCAAGATAAGAAAGCGAGTAACTCCAGGGTGGGGACTTTCGGACTTACCCTTTTCTCCAAACTACCCTTTCAACAGCAACCTCAAATCGGAGTATTCTATCCCAGGCTTTATTCTAACCCCCACTGGGGCGGGGGGAATGAAGTAAAGCGGGTTTTTGTCACCTCGGCCACGCACCAGGCACGTCCAGTGACAGAAGGAACGGGCAGCTTTGCCAGGCTCCCGCGCGCATCTGCCCAACGTTGCTTGACCTGAAGTACTCTGTTTCTTCTCAGCAATAATTCCTGATGCTTTCTACAGCGATAAAACTCCATCGGAACTTCTTTGGGTATATTTAGCTTCCAAAATGTTCTAGTTGAAAACAATCACTTTACTCTGTTCTGGTATTAAAGCCTAGACTAAATACAAAAAGAGTAGTGCATGCTCTGCTCTTGTTAGTTTGGCCTTACTTACATGAGGGATTATTTTTTACTAGCAGTTTGCATGTCATGGACTTTTTTGTATTTATATATTTCTATCAAACATAAAATATTTATATTCAATAATTATAAAAATAGAATATATTGTTATTTAGAAAACAAAGGAATTTAGTCCAGCGGAGGGCTACGAGGATGATGAGGGGACTGGAGCATCTCTCCTATGAGGAGAGGCTGAGGGAGCTGGGCTTGTTCAGCCTGGAGAAGAGAAGGCTGAGAGGGGACCTTAGAAATGCCTATAAATATCTCAAGGGTGGGTGTCAGGAGGATGGGGCCAGACTCTTTCCAGTGGTGCCCAGCGACAGGACAAGGGGCAACGGGCACAAACTGAAGCCGAGGAAGTTCCAGCTGAAGACGAGGAAGAACTTCTTCCCTCTGAGGGTGACGGAGCCCTGGCCCAGGCTGCCCAGAGGGGCTGTGGAGTCTCCTTCTCTGGAGATATTCCAACCCCGGCTGGCCGCGGTGCTGTGCAGCCTGCTCTGGGTGACCCTGCTTTGGCAGGGGATTGGACTAGATGACCCACAGAGGTCCCTTCCAACCCTGAACATTCTGTGATTCTGTGATATTTAAATATATTATATTTAATATATTACATATTATAATTAATATAATACATAATATTGAAATACATATTAAAATATTTAAATATATTGCCTACTAAGCAACTTTTAAATATATTTTAAATATTTAAATAAATTCTGTAATAAATGCTGAAATGTGTAAATACCTGTGGCTGCATGCACAGAAACCTGCTACCAGTAAAGTCTGACAAAGCAGAGCCCTTGACCGAGTCCTGGTTCCCATTCCTACAGCAATTTCTATTTACTTTCAAACCCCTGAGCGCTTGCAGTGCGGTGAAAACACGCCTTGCCACAAGCAAGCATGATGTCTTTTTGTAAGTATAGTTTATGTAACTTAAATAATATAGCTTAATGTAAGGTACCTATCAGGGGACCTAATAAATGCTTATAAATATCTGAAGGGTGGGTGTCAGGAGGATGGGGCCAAGCTCTTTTCAGTGGTGCCCAGTGACAGGACAAGGGGCAACGGGCACAAACTGAAGCAGAGGAAGTTCCAGCTGAACATGAGGAAGAACTTCTTCCCTCTGAGGGTGACGGAGCCCTGGCCCAGGCTGCCCAGAGGGGCTGTGGAGTCTCCTTCTCTGGAGATATTCAAGACCCGCCTGGACAAAGTCCTGTGCAGCCTGCTCTGGGTGACCCTGCTTCGGCAGGGGGTTGGACTGGGTGACCCACAGAGGTCCCTTCCAACCCCTACCATTCTGTGATTCTGTAATTCTGTGATACTCGGAAATTAAATATACTCTTCTGCACCTGACAGCGATGCAAAATTCATCCTTCTTCTCACAACCTACCCATAAAACCTGTGCATCCAAGTAAAGAGGGGTGAAGCTGCAGAACTTCCCGGAGACCTGAAATGTTGCTTCTCTGCACAGCACAGCGAGGAAAATTTGTTTTTTCCATGTTGATAAGCTGTCATAGACATCAGACTTGGCTACATTTTTTACTTGCGTGCTCAAAGAAAACAACGGCACCAGTAACGTGCAGGGGAACGTATAGCCACAGGCGGCCCGTAGGTAAAAAACAGGAAAAAGACCTCAAAATTTTAGCGTCAGCTTTTTGTTGCCATTCTCCTCCCGTGCCGTGGACACGCTTTGTGTCGTCCGGTTCATTTTCGCACACGATAACACAGGGTTCAAGGCAAAACTTTTCCAAACAGGAAAGAGAGAAAAGCTGGCTCATTTCCTTTATATTTTGCCCGGTCCTTATGGCTAGGGCTGAGCCGCGGGGCCGACGTGCTATAACACTGCAGATTGCTGCAGACTTCGTGTTTATGAAGTGAAGAGGTGTTTATCTCTTGCCTCGTGGGAGGCTGTTCGGCGATTAAACCGTCCCTACCTTGAACACAGCGGCAGCCTCGTGTCAGGTCAGCGCAGGCTGACTGGTTTTTCTTGCAGTATTTCAAAAACCCTTTCATTTTTTCCATCTTGCTGTCTGTGAAGACCCAAGCCATTCGCAAATTCATTTATCGAAAGGATTAAAGCTGGCTGGGAATTCATCAATGATTTCTCACCAAATACATCTCAACCAAATCACTTCCTTAAGGGAAAATGGTTTGGGTTAAAAAATTTGGAAAAAATCCTTTTTTAAAAAATTAATTTATGTCAGTCAAAATTAAACAAGACACCGAAACAATCTAAATAACATACTAACATGAGCAAATGTATAAAGTTAAGCTCAAAACAATGTTTTAGATAATGGAAAACAGGTGATTGATGTAAAATCTTTTGCAGTGGGCTCCTCTGTGCGGGCACTCAAGAGTCTACATTTCAGCCAGCGTTAAGTGTGATGTTGGGGAAGCAAAAATCCTGCCAACTGATGGAAAACCATTTCACACCCACCTTTCTCCGGAACAGCCTCTTTAGGAGGCTCGGACTGCGCACATTGAGAGTATTTTGCAAATAAATTGAGCTGAGGGGTTTGTACCTGACTCCAGGTGTGCCTGGCAATCCATCCTACGTTACTCTTTGGCAACAGCACTCCCCTCATAAACCTGAATTTGGAGATGGACCATGTAAAACTAGAATTTAGAAGAGTATTTAGGGCTGTCCATATAGGTCAGTTCCACATCCATATTGTTTATAACATTTTTCTTCACAGAATCACAGAATCCAAGCATGGCAGGGGTTGGAAGGGCCTCTGGGGATCCCCCAGCCCAACCTCCTGCCGAAGCAGGGTCACCCAGAGCAGGCTGCACAGCACCGCGGCCAGCCGGGGTTGGAATATCTCCAGAGAAGGGGACTGCACAGCCCCTCTGGGCAGCCTGGGCCAGGGCTCCGTCACCCTCAGAGGGAAGAAGTTCTTCCTCATGTTCAGCTGGAACTTCCTCTGCTTCAGTTTGTGCCCGTTGCCCCTTGTCCTGTCGCTGGGCACCACTGGAAAGAGTCTGGCCCCGTCCTCCTGACACCCACCCTGCAGATATTTATCAGCATTTCTAAGGTGCCCTCGCAGCCTTCTCTTCTCCAGGCTAAACAAGCCCAGCTCCCTCAGCCTCTCCTCATAGGAGAGATGCTCCAGTCCCCTCACCATCCTCGTAGCCCTCCACTGGACTCTCTCCAGTAGCTCCTCATCTTTCTTGAACTGGGGAGTCCAGCACTGGACACAGCACTCCAGATGGGGCCTCACCAGGGCAGAGTAGAGGGGAAGGAGAACCTCCCTCGACCTGCTGGCCACACTCCTCCTCATGCACCCCAGGATTCCATTGGCCTTCTTGGCAGCCAGGGCACACTGCTGGCTCATGGTCACCCTGTCGTCCACCAGCACTCCCAGTCCCTCTCTGCAGAGCTTCTCTCCAGCAGGTCAGGCCCAGCCTGTACTGGTGCCTGGGGTTGTTCCTCCCCAGGTGCAGGACCCTGCACTTGCCCTTGTTGAACTTCATCAGGTTGCTCAGCTTGCCTACATTTTTTTTGCCTACAAATGATTTTTTGCCTACAAAAAATCAGTTCATCTTGCCTACAATACTCAAAATTTCATTCCAGTAACACTTCAAGGCTCCAAACTTCGACACCAGTCACAGCGGATCAGGTATTTCGTTTGAAAAGAGGCCGTAATTTGATATTGAAAAGGTTAATATTATTATTAATATTTTGTTAGATGTGTTAATCACTCAGATTTCTTTCAGTGTTAGTCTTCAGTGTGAAAATTATCATGCATAACCCACGAAACCTAAAAGCCAACAGATAACCTCTGCAGATCATCTGCAAAGAGAATATGTGGCAAAAGAATGCTTGGTAATTGCTCTTCGATTAAATGCTGTTCGATTAATTAGAAAACATATAATTTCTGACAAATTCAACAGCCTGAGCAAAAGCTCTCATTGTCTTGTACGTATTGATGGCAAATGGTGAATGTGTAACCTGCAATTGCCCAGGTAGGATCCTGTTAGCTGAGCGTAATTATATGGATCTTAAAGAAGCCTAATTTCTTGATTTTTGTGAAAACTGGTTACAGCATAAGCAGCTAGAAGCTCAAAAAAGCTGAAACGCAATGAAGAAATGCAGTAATTCGACCACACAAGCGCCGCGTCAAAGAATCGCGCCATTTTTCATGTTGAAGAGTTCAATGCGAGCGAATTACAGTTCTGTTTTACAGGGGGATAGCCCTCTGGAACAGGAACAGAATTCAATTAGCGATGGGAGTGCATTTCCTCAGTGCGTACTAACAGCCTCCAGTTGTTATAAGTGCTCCCCCAGTCACATCAGAGAAGCAACCAGTTCTACACAGCGCTATCTTGAGCTGTGAAATTTTAATTCATCCCCCCAAAAGATTAGCATATCAATTACAAATGCTGTGCGAGTGCAAAAGATAAGCGTGAAGCTGACCCCCACAAATAACACTGTTAAACCGCTTTTTCCTTCTCGAAGTCTCATTGTGGAAAAAGCTTATTTTTTTTCCATTTTATATCTCCATTACGCATTCTGTTGCCACCTCTACCCGAGCGTCAATTCAGCACGCCGAGCCGCACGCGTCCCGACGGCGACGCAGCCGCCAAAGGCTGTGCAGAAACACTGCCATGTACCTCTGCTATCGTCATTCTCATCGCACTGACCGGTGAGGGCTCGATATCCACCAGCGGCACCGCGTTCAAACTCTACGCGCAGAGACGAAAACACACGGCAGCGGGGGTTAGAAAGGCAGAGACAGTTAGGAAGATTCTGCTCCCTGTATTGAGAACAACCTAAAGCTTTACAGAAAGAACCGAGTCTAAACAAAGGAGCAGGAAGAAAAATCCAAATCACAGCTTGTTACAAGGGAAAGACAAGAGATGGTGTTAGAGATGGTAGCAATGGTAGCAATTCCAGAAAAATCACCCTTACATTATCTATGAACTGAATTTAATCACCTGGACTGGAGATCAAGACGTTTCTGTCTACCTCAGTTTACTAATGAATTCAAGTAATAAAAAGCTGCGCAAGGTTTAACTTTTTTTAAGCTCTAGTCTTATTTTCAACTGTTTTTTCTTAAAATAATGATAGCAGTGTTGGTGGGACACCAACAATCCACTTTAATAAAAGTGCTGTTTGGAAATGTATTTACACACCATGATTTACTCAGTTTTGATGTCACCGACGATGGCTTTGGAAGCAACATCTGCATCTAAATAATATTTTCTGAGCTTATTTTGGAATGCAATATTTTAACAGTATTCTTTCTAAATCATTCTTGTATTTATGTGTAAATATTCATTGAGTAATTTCATAGAATCATAGAATGATTTGGGTTGGAAGAGACCTTAAAGATCATCTGGTTCCAACCCCCATGTCATCAGCAGGGACATCTTCCACCAGCCCAGGGTGCTCAGAGCTCCATCCAACCTGGCCTTGAGCACTGCCAGGGAGGGAAGTGGTTTTAGAGGTACATGGACACATTATCTGGCAAAGCATCACCCACGTTGCAGCCCGGCATTAGTGAGTATTAGGAGAATCTCATCAGCACGATAAAAAGCTAACAAAATGCAGGAAGAATAAGGCTGAAGGCAGAGGAACACAGGTCTGCCAGTCACAAACTGGAAGCAAGAAAAGATTCTGCTCTTCCGTGGATGACCTTGAGCCTCTTCGACGCTTTCGTGGTGATAACCCACCTACTGCAAGCAGAGCTGCTGGAAATCAGGCCACTTTCCCCTTCTTTTCCAAAAATACAGCGAGCACTGTTCTCTTACCCGTTTATCACAACAACATTCTTAAAACCAGAGCAAGAAGAAATAAACCGAGGAATTAAGGAGGGTTCTTACGGTGTCGCTGTCGCTGGGTTGGAACTGGAAAGGCTGCGGTTTGTGAAACACGGAGTTCTCCTGTAAAAACAGCTGTAGATTGTAATCCCGCACCACCTGCCAAAATAACAAACGCCGTTTAGATCCGTTCTTCTGTAAACTTCAAAACGCGCTACGAGTGAAATGAGTGCAGTATTTCAACCAGAGACAGAACCCTGAAGGCAACATGAGGAAATACAGGACCTGATTCCCAGCAGAACTACCTCCAGTTACTCAGAAGCGACTGGTAGGACACACAGCGGGCAATAAAGAGCAAAAAAATATCTGCCATTAACCTACGAATAATCCCACACAGGCAAAACGGGGGAAAAAAGCATCAATTACAGAGTATGTGATATGTGGTGTCACCACCGTAAATATTTTCCTCTCCTCTTGTGGATAATTTCTCGTATGCAGTTCTTTCTAAAGCTGAAATGTTTTATTTTTAAACAAATTATAAGTTATAGGAGCTGAAAAGACTATTTGGAATAGTGTGTATAAAATAGTTGCAAAATTCATTGCTTTATATTAAATGGCTTTCAGAGAAAATTCTTGTAGCTTGCGTTTTCCTAAACCAAAACTACTTCAGCTACTAAATTTGTTTAATGATACATTTCAGACAGCACGACATGTATCCCTAAACAAATCTCTTCTGGCACAATTTACACATATTTATGCAGAAAAACACAGTGATTGCAAGATGAAAAAATAGTATCACTGCCTGAAGAACTCTAGAGAGCATTCACTGCTTCAGTTGTGGAAAAATGTGTAAATAGCAGCATGAAATTATAAAAACCTACTACCAAGCTGAGGGTTTAAATGTACAGAAGTCTATAATAAAGATGATATTTATGCAGAAACAGCAGCAGCATCATATCTGACCGAGAATCCGGATTACACTCTATGTACAATGCTAAACACAGCACGCTCTCCAATGCATCAAAACCTTGATGCTCATCTTACCGAAACACTGAACTGTAAAAAATTAATCTTCAGCTGGAGAAAGTAAATAGTCCTGCAGTAATAATGCACTTATTTAAAACACTATAGCACAAAATTACTGCACCAATGCAGGCAGTTGAACGTCAACACATTCAAATGCGTAGAAAACATACAGAGAAGGCACACAGGGAGCCGTATTCCGAATTCCCTTAAACAGAAACTCAGAAAATACTGAAGGAGGAATCACCGGCAGCTTCAGCTGATGCTCAGCACTGGCCATGGCAGCGAGACCACTGACATCCAACAGCGCCAGCCGTCACATAGCCCTTCAGACACATGTGAACACTGAGCATAGCACACAACTCCGTGCCACGGCAAATACACAACACTATTTTAAAGCAACTTCAATTCGAAAAAAACCCAAAGTGTAGTCACTGAGTCCAGGAAAACCCACACCAGTATTTTAATGCAATAAGCTTTCGCTGTAGACCTCTAACTCACAAGCAACTCCATTCTTCAAAGCAGAAAAATCACCTTCACAACAGCACTCGTAAGAACAACCCCATGCAACGCTGCAGGCTTGGGGAGGAGTGGCTGGAGAGCCGCCCGGCGGAAAAGGACCTTGGGGTGCTGGTCGACAGCCGGCTGACCATGAGCCAGCAGTGTGCCCAGGTGGCCAAGAAGGCCAACGGCATCCTGGCTTGGATCAGGAATGGTGTGGCCAGCAGGAGCAGGGAGGGGATCGTGCCCCTGGACTCGGCACTGGTGAGGCCGCACCTCGAGTGCTGTGCTCAGTTTTGGGCCCCTCACTCCAAGAAGGACATTGAGGGGCTGGAGCGTGTCCAGAGAAGGGCAGCGAGGCTGGGGAGGGGTCTGAACAACAAGTGTGATGAGGAGTGGCTGAGGGAGCTGGGGCTGTTCAGTCTGGAGAAGAGGGGGCTGAGGGGAGACCTTCTCGCTCTCTCCAGCTCCCTGACAGGAGGGTGTAGTGAGGGGAGGTTGGTCTCTTCTCTCAAGGAACCAGCGATAGGATGAGGGGCAATGGCCTCAAGTTGTGTCAGGGGAGGTTCAGATTGGATATTGGGAAACATTTCTTTCCTGCAAGAGTGGTCAGGCCTTGGCCCAGGCTGCCCAGGGCAGTGGTGGAGTCCCCATCCCTGGAGGGGTTCAAAAACCATGTGGATGTGGCCCTTGGGGACATGGTTTAGCAGGCGTGGTGGGGTTGGGTTGGCGGTTGGACTTCATGATCTTAGAGGTCTTTTCCAACCTTAGTGATTCTAGGATTCTACATTTTCCCACAAAGCAATAATATTCAGTTATAAATGAGAACAACTGTTACAATAATGTGAGACCTGGGAGAGCGTGCAAGTCCAGTAAATGAATACCCTGGAGCATTTTGCACAATATATGTGAGAATTGTTGAAAAGAAAATAAAAAGACTCCTAAGCAACGCAGTATTCTCAGGAATCCACAGCAACTTTTCCAAATGGATTTCCTGTTATTCAGAAATGAAGTCAATGCTCTCACGCGGTTTCTTTATGAAGTCAACGTCCATTGACATGTTAAAATAGATTTAAAGTCAAATGTTCAATATACACTCTATGCAGAAAGAAGGCATAGTCAGAGATGAGCATAAATGAAATTCTCTGCCCTAGGTAGGTGAAGCTTCTTACCAGAAACATCACAGAAATGTTATCCAAAATAGCAAATGGTATTTCAGAAAATGTTCCAAAGAAAATCAGATATTTTCCAAAAGAGAAGCGCAAAAAGCACAAGACTTGAATAAGACTGTTCAAGGGAAAAGGAAGTTAAATTGGTGTTCATATGCTCAGTGTCAGAGGGTAATATTTCCCGGACATGCCAGAGGAATGACAGGCTACACACCAACCCAGCAGTAAAAAAGCCTCCAAAGCTCCTGCGAGAAACTGTGAAAAACCTTCATTTTTTACAGAAAACTTCTTTTTGAGAAGTTTCCCTCAACCTGCACTGGCATGAGGTGCCCGACAATCTTCTATGCAGCTGAACACACCACAGCCCTGCCCCTGCGAAGCAGCCACCCCGGGCTCTCCGACATCCGAGAGGTTCGTAGGCTGTCCTGGGAAGCAACTGGTCTCGTTCTAAAGCAAATATAATTTAATTCCATCCCGTAAACAGAAATATAGTTCAGATGGAAAAACTGAAGCAACAAGGCTGGAAGAGGAGGCTGAGGGGAGACCTTCTCGCTCTCTCCAGCTCCCTGACAGGAGGGTGTAGTGAGGCGGGGGTTGGGCTCTTCTCCCAAGTAACCAGCGACAGGACAAGAGGCAATGGCCTCAAGCTGCATCAGGGGAGGTTCAGATTGGATATTGGGAAAAATTTCTTTCCTGCAAGAGTGGTCAGGCCTTGGAGCAGGCTGCCCAGGGCAGTGGGGGAGTCCCCACCCCTGGAGGGGTTCAAAAACCGTGTGGATGTGGCCCTTGGGGACATGGTTTAGCAGGCATGGTGGGGTTGGGTTGGCGGTTGGACTCAATGATCTTGGAGGTCTTTTCCAACCTTAAGGATTCTATGATTCTATGATTTCTACCAATGATCTAAAGCGTCTTTTTTAAACATTGCTTGGCACGCTTGTGATCTTGTACTTAAAACTAACAAAGAACAGGAGAAGTATTAAAAAAAACACAATAAATATTTAAAACCTTTGCTTTGATGGCAGGCTGGTTTTTATTCCAAATTGATCCATTGCTAACAAGTTCATTACCTGTTTAACACTCAAGGTACTTTTGAGAACACCCCCATAGCTTTTGACAGAGAATTTCTACTCTGGATTCACCACTCCCTTTCGAGCTGACTGATTCTTGCAACGTGGAACTACAGGAAACGCTGAAAATTCAGAAGTAAGGATGAGCAAAGCCTACATCCATGGAATAAACCACCAATGAATGTGTTCAGTATTTCAGAGCAAGACACAAGTTTGCAGTAGTAATGTAATACGGATTTTTCTTCTCTGCTTTCTCGAACTGCGAGAAGAAAATTGGTGCCGATGAGGTAGAAACCCGTTGTAAAACTCCTGTTCAGACCTGACAGCTGTATTTACATTTTTGTTCATGCTCCAGGCATTGCACTAATTTAGTAAAGCAGAAACAGAACTATGTTCCTCAAACACACAGCGTGACGTTCCTACTGGATAAAGGGAGCCAGACCCGCAGGCTGCCAACACAAGCTCAGCACACACAAACACGCGACGAAGGTGTTCCTACGCCAGCGAACCGTTTGGAAATGACAGCTTAGGCAGATGAAAGTCCCAGACAGGCAACACTCCAAATATTCTGCTCACAAAGCACTGAATACTGTCCCCTGGATGAAGGGACAGGGCGTACCCTCAGCAAGTTTGCTGATGACACAAAACTGGGAGGAGTGGTGGATACACCGGCAGGCTGTGCTGCCATCCAGCGAGACCTGGACAGGCTGGAGAGTTGGGCAGAGAGGAACCTGATGAGGTTCAACAAGGGCAAGGGCAGGGTCCTGCCCCTGGGGAGGAACAACCCCAGGCACCAGTACAGGCTGGGGCTGACCTGCTGGAGAGCAGCTCTGTGGAGAGGCACCTGGGTGTCCTGGTGGACGACAAGTTGACCATGAGCCAGCAGCGTGCCCTGGCTGCCAAGAAGGCCAATGGGATCCTGGGGTGCATCAAGAGGAGTGTGGGCAGCAGGTTGAGGGAGGTTCTCCTTCCCCTCTACTCTGCCCTAGTGAGGCCCCATCTGGAGTACTGTGTCCAGTTCTGGGCTCCCCAGTTCAAGAAAGATGAGGAGCTACTGGAGAGAGTCCAGCGCAGGGCTACGAGGATGGTGAGGGGACCGGAACATCTCTCCTATGAGGAGAGGCTGAGGGAGCTTGGCTTGTTCAGCCTGGAGAAGAGAAGGCTGAGAGGGGACCTTAGAAATGCCGATAAATATCTGCAGGGTGGGGGTCAGGAGGACGGGGCCAGACTCTTTCCAGTGGTGCCCAGTGACAGGATAAGGGGCAATGGGCACAAACTGAAGCCGAGGAAGTTCCAGCTGAAGATGAGGAAGAACTTCTTCCCTCTGAGGGTGACGGAGCCCTGGCCCAGGCTGCCCAGAGGGGCTGGGGAGTCTCCTTCTCTGGAGATATTCCAACCCCGGCTGGCAGCGGTGCTGTGCAGCCTGCTCTGGGTGACTCTGCTTGGGCAGGAGGTTGGGCTGGGGGATCCCCAGATGGCCCTTCCAACCCCTGCCATGCTGGGATTCTGTATTACAATATTGAGAAATTAATTATGGATATGTAGACATTACATATACACAGACTTCGTTAAGAGATTTAAACCCAGCACCTTCGGGGAAGATATTTTAAGCCGATCTGAATGATATACACCAAGGCAAATTATTGAAAGTGCTTTTCCAACAGCAGATAAAATGGTATTTTCATTACCTTTACAGTTGCTGCCAAGTAAATTCAAAGACAAGCGAGCACAAAGACAATTTTTACTGCACTCTACATCTAATAAGGTGTGAGTCAGCACGCTTGCAAGTGAATAAGGAAGGTGTTAAATATGTTGTTTCTCCCTAAGTCCCTGCACAAGCGAGCTCTGTTTCTGTGTGAGTGGTTAAGGTATGCGTATAAAGCAATATTATGACTGCACCAAAGCAGCTCATTTGAGCTCAATTGCAACTTTTTTTTTTTTTTTTTTCCGCTCAGCAGATGAATTATTTAAGTATCAAAACTATCCTGGAGGTGATCACGTATTCCGGATTCTGGCTGCTTGACAAAGCAAACAAACCACGTCCATGACAAGACTCTAATCTGTTTTCTGTATTTGCCATTCTTAATTCAAAGGAGAAAACGCCATAATATTTTGCTTTTTAAGCTGACAGTCAATTATTAAGAAATGATCCAAACAGTTTCACAGGGCTTTACTGTGATGGATGACTAATGCGGTTCCAGGTTACCCAGCACGGAACTCGGCTGCAATTTCTCATTCCAGACGTGCAGAGTGAGTATAACTGAACATCTCTTGATTGCTCTTCTAGAAAGATCTTGTACTGTGGAAATGCACTCATGAGAATGCAATCTGGGTGGCAAGAGGAAAAATTCTCCCCAAGAAAACTGTCTCGTTTCTTTTAACTTAATACCACACAGGAGTAACCAAAAATAATAACCCTTCAGTTTTGTCATTATTTTGGAAGCCAATCTTCGGCCTGGGAACTTACATATGCTGTAAGTGTTCAGTTACAAAGGATCGTTCAGTTACAACTTACCCTGCTGGAAGTCTCCAGTAAAAACTGGAATGTGTTTTGTACAGCTTGGCATGTCTCTAGTTCAGTCCTGCTGAATGCCATTAAATAATCCTTAAGGTGATCATATACATTTCCATCAAGAGCCTGCAGGAGGGAAAGAATTTGAGAAAATTAAGAAAGAAACGTGTACTTTATTAATAGTCATGCTTAGATTTGCACGATGCTCCTATGATTTCTCTTAATGCACGGCCCCCTGTAATTATTAGCCTGGATAGGGACAGGGGAGCATCTTTCACTTCGGACAGGAGGAACGGCAGAGCTTTATTTCCACCAGCTGCACCGCAGAGCACTGTACCAACAGATCACCTTCCGTTCCACCACTGCCATCCAGTTGTGGACTACGGTCGCCGCAGAACAGCGAGGCCAGGTCTGGAGAGGTCCATATGCCCAGGGAGATGGCATTTCTGTCGAGAAAGGGACCTGGCAACTGCAAGGCTATGGGGCTTCTGCCAGTCACTGCACCCCACGCTCCAAATGACGTCACCAAGACACCCAACATCTCTATCCTTCAGATGCGCAGCCGCTTGCTTATTAAAAACCGGTGATCGATAGCTGCCATTTCACTTAAGCCCAACACATCTCCTTGGGCACAGAAATACCAGACACAACAAAAACGTATCATAAAATTAGTAGCTACCAGACGACAACATCAAACTCAAAAGCCCTGTTGTAACCAGAGCCGTAAAATCACCGTGCATAGCCCAGGTTACACGTAGGTTTAATGCGAGTTCTGTATTAAGCACGTACGACTTTGCAAGTGACTAATTTCATTTAATGTTTGACCCTGGATATATTTAAATGTATATGAAATGTATTTATTTATAATAGATTTTATATTTATATGATATATTATAATTAATTATTTTATACTAGAAATATATATATTTATACCAAATTTCCCAGGTATCCATTTAAATACTATATTCATTGAAATCGCGTATAGCAGATTTCAACTGATTCAAGAACGCACTTCTATATAGAATTATTTAAATAATTTTGAAAAGTTTGGAGGAAAACCAAAGTGAAATTGTGCAAGCCTTAAGATGTCATTTCCACCCCAGGAAAAGCAAGCCCACCCTTTCAGGCAAGGCTCACAGCCACGTGTAAAGCAGACACGAATCACTCTGAACTGAGGACGAACAGCACAAGAGATTCTCCTGCCGCAAAACAAAGTTTCGCCCACCCCCAGCACCCAGCTCCGGCGAGCACCAGATGAAATTCAAACTAAACACACAGACATCCTCAGAGAAGGATGTTTTGAGGAAAAGAATGAACTTGTGTGACTGGGTTTCCTGTGTCCAAAATTTGATATCCCAAATACACTTTATACTACACTGTTACAGAATCACAGAATCACAGAATGGTAGGGGTTGGAAGGGACCTCTGTGGGTCACCCAGTCCAACCCCCCTGCTGAAGCAGGGTCACCCAGAGCAGGCTGCACAGGACCTTGTCCAGGCGGGGTTTGAATATCTCCAGAGAAGGAAACTCCACAACCTCCCTGGGCAGCCTGGGCCAGGGCTCCATCACCCTCAGAGGGAAGAAGTTCTTCCTCATGTTCAGACGGAACTTCCTGTGCTTCAGTTTGTGCCCGTTGCCCCTTGTCCTGTCGCTGGGCACCACTGGAAAGAGTCTGGCCCCATCCTCCTGACACCCACCCGGAAGAGATTTGTAAGCATATGTTCTCTTCATCCTCCACCTACCAAGTGTAAAGTACATCCTAGCACGGGCTGATTTTCTCCTCCAACCTTAGACATTCAACCTGCCTCAAGCTTGCTGGTGCAAATCTCCAGCCATCAGAAAACAACCAGACAGGACACAACGCCAAGGCAGCAGCAAACACAGGGATTGTCTTGGAGGCACTAAACGCGGCCGGCTCGCTCGGCCGTGCTGCCAGGCGCCCAGATCAGAGGCCAGTGGCGAGGGATTGGCAGCCAGGGCACCTCTTGATGCCCTCGCCACAAGAAGGCTCTGTTAAGCCCAGGCATGGCTGGGAAAAGAGGCATAGGTCAGCTTCTCGAGAAGCGGGCCTGAGTGAACCTCATGAGGTTCAACAAGGCCAAGGGCAAGGTCCTGCACCTGGGTCAGGGCAACCCCTGGTACCAACACAGGCTGGGGGATGAAAGGATGGAGAGCAGCCCTGCCCAGAAGGACTTGGGGGTGCTGGGGGGTGAAAAGCTGGCCATGACCCGGCAGTGTGCGCTGGCAGCCCAGCAGGCCAAGCGTGCCCTGGGCTGCATCCCCAGCAGCGTGGGCACAGGGCAAGGGAGGGGATTCTGCCCCTCTGCCCCGCTCTGCTGAGACCCCCCGGGAGTCCTGCGTCCAGCTCTGGAGCCCTCAGCACAGGACAGAGCTGGAGCTGTGGGAGCGGGGCCAGAGGAGGCCCCAGCAATGATGCAAGGGCTGGAACCCCTGTGCTGGGAGGAAAGGCTGGGAGAGCTGGGGCTGCTCAGCCTGGGGAAGAGAAGGCAGCTTTCCAGTGATTAAAGGGGGCTTCTAAGAAAGATGGGGAAAATCTTTTCAGCAGTGCTTGTTGTGATAGGACAAGGGGTGATGGTTTTAAACTGAAAGAGGGGAGATTTAGACTGGATATAAGGAATATATTTCTTACAGTGAGGGTGGTGAGGTGCTGGCCCAGGTTGCCCAGAGAGGTGGTCGATGCCTCATGCCTGGAAACATTCCAGGTTGGGTTGGACGGGGCTCTGAGCACCCTGATCCAGTTGAAGATGTCCCTGCTCACTGCAGGGGGTTGGGCTAGGTGGCCTCTAAAGGTCCCTTCCAACCCAAAGCTTTCTGTGATTCTCCAGGCTCTTACAAGTGATGTCAGCTCTACCAAAGAATCCATTAAGCATCATCCATAAAAAAGAAAATTCTTATTATAAGCGTTTTGTAATATGAGCTCACAGCTGGGATGTCAGGAAATTCCCATCCGCAAAGCATTAAAAACCCGCAGCGAAACAGATACGCAGCCTCAGTTCTTGCCTCTGTTGGTGCAGGCACAGCTTTACTGGAACTCCTCCTGCAACGCACATTTAGTTTGTGAGGGATCATCCTAGGCAAGCCTGCGGATTTTAACACTTCGTGTGCTTTCACAGTGCTAAAGGGATGAGCCCTCAGCATCCCAGAGCGACGAAGCCAGTATCCCACTTTAAGGGCATTTATTTTCACATCAAACATGCACAGCCCCAGTAGCAGCTCTGTTCTGCACCTTCAGCGAATACAAATGATGTCTAAAATTGCCCAATTCCGGTTGTGCTCACGGGAGAATCGCCGCACGACGACGGCAATCCTGAAACTCCCCCAAAAACGGAACCTGCAGGCTTTTACGATCGAGCGTATCTGTTCCCGAAGCTTTTCACATCAAACTCCGGGGCTAGAGTGCAACGCTGTTATAAATGTAAATAAATAGTTTCAACTTGGCAAAGCAATTACAAATGCTCGGCTTGCAAAGCAGCTGTGACTTTTTTCATTCCAGTATGCCATAAACGAGCATTTCAGAGCTCGCTCGCCCGGCCTTCGTATCAAGCCCATATGTTCTTTTTATGTTAAACCCAGCAGGAGGAGTTGATGTCATTTCACTTAAGATTTCTCCAGTGCAGATATCTACGCCGGAGTTTGTCACTCCAGCTCCTTTCTAGAGGCGACGGAGAGAAGCTGGTACTCGTGTGGTGCGACTCCCCTCCCTCGAAGACAGATGGCTCAAATGGGTCAGGTGAAACGCAGCATGCTACGTGTCTGTTCCCCATCACTGACGATCAGCTTAGATAGACACATCTATGTGGTGGTCATGTAAAGCTGGGTGAGACCAGCAGTGTGCCCTGATTGCCATGAAGGCTAGTGGGATTCTGGGGTGCATTAAGAAGAGTGTGGCCAGCAGGTCGAGGGAGGTTCTCCTCCCCCTCTATTCTGCCCTGGTGAGGCCTCATCTGCAGTACTGTGTCCAGTGCTGGGCTCCCCAGTTAAAGAAAGATGAGGAGCTGCTGGAGAGAGTTCAGCGGAGGGCTACAAAGATGATGAGGGGACTGGAGCATCTCTCCTGCGAGGAGAGGCTGAGGGAGCTGGGCTTGTTCAGCCTGGAGAAGAGAAGGCTGAGAGGGGACCTTAGAAATGCATTGAAATATCTGCAGGGTGTGGGTCAGGAGGACGGGGCCAGACTCTTTCCAGTGGTGCCCAGCAACAGGACAAGGGGCAACGGGCACAAACTGAAGCCAAGGAAGTTCCAGCTGAACCTGAGGAAGAACTTCTTCCCTCTGAGGGTGACAGAGCCCTGGAACAGGCTGCCCAGGGAGGTTGTGGAGTCTCCAACCCCGGCTGGACGCGGTGCTGTGCAGCCTGCTTTGGGTGACCCTGCTTCGGCAGGGGGGTTGGACTGGGGGATCCCCAGAGGGCCCTTCCAACCCCGAACATTCTGTGATTCTGTGATTCTGTGAGACAATGCCCATCTCAACACGTGTTTGTTCCCTGCAAAGATTATCTACAGAGCACTTGGGATGAACTTTTTCCTCTACAGCTGTATCCTGTAGTTCTAGGAATACAAAAAGATACATAAGCTTTGATTTCATTTTTCCCTCGCTCCTCTTGCAATGACCACAGCTCTGAAGATTCATACTAAAATGCCAGAATACTCCCCCAGTGTGATGTAAAGATACAGAAGAAAGAACATCAAACTGTGTCAGAAACATTACAGCACACAAATCTGTCAGCATGTGAAAACTATGTTAGAGTTTTTCTCCTTTCATTAATTAAAAGCCGTTTCAATATGATGAAGTTCTTAAACGCCGATGAGAGCTGCCAGAATTGAAGTTGTTGAAGTCAGCGCAGCCCAACACCATTTGTCAGCCAAGGAAACCCTCAGCTCAGCGCGTGGCTCCCACACATCCTAAAAAACCCCTCTTCGCACAGAAAAAGCGATGATCCCACCCGTTACGGGATTAGAGAGCTGCTTGGTTACAAACTGCTTTTGATGAGAATGTATCTACTCACTCTATAAAATGGTAATTATTCTATCAAGCTGGATATGTTAATATTAAAACAAAAGATTTGACTTGCTGAACTATACGATATAAATTAACATTCACATGGGATTCTGTAATACCTAATCTGAATCTCATTTACTTACAAACACTGTGACCCAAACCACTGAACATCACAATTTAGGTTTGAAATAAAAAGTCTTTTCAAATTTTCTGATCACACTACTTGAAGACGAAACTGAAAAGAAAAAAAAACAACCCGTGCACTTTACTGCACTACAATGGCTTTTGTTCTCTTTCTGAATCTCAAAAGATTACTAAATCACTG
The DNA here is from genome assembly GCF_030867145.1 of Opisthocomus hoazin. NCBI lineage: Eukaryota > Metazoa > Chordata > Aves > Opisthocomiformes > Opisthocomidae > Opisthocomus > Opisthocomus hoazin. The sequence goes on along the minus strand of NC_134414.1, from coordinate 4,839,605 downwards.
TATTACAATCAGACTGAAAAAACCCTGTCTTTTTCCAACCTCAAAAGGAAATCAAGATTTTAATTATTTCTTTTTTAACAAAACTGGCATCAGAAGTAAGATGATGTGAAGTAGCACAGAATTACCATTTCCAAGGACACACAAAAGTCAATGTTTTTTAAGAAATCATTTTCTTACAGTGCAATTGTCATATGAAAGGTAGAAAACTACTTTGCGACCTGACTCCAAGCTTTAGCAGATAATGGCTGAAATTAAGACTGACAAAAATTGAAACTGTGAACAAAGATGATGGATACAAAATGAAATTAAACTGTATTTTTATAAGAAATCATACACATTAATTCAAATAATTAAAATGCCGTATGGGGGAGGCGAGACTTTTTTATTTACTTCAACATAAAGTTTTAAGTATAACACGACACAGTTTTCCTAGGGAAAAAACTGCAGTCCTTACACAGATCATCATTTTGAGGAGGTTTTGCTTTTTTAATTCAACAGACTATATTAAACATTTTAGGAACTAACTTCTATTCTATTCTAGTGGATGAGAAGCTCAACATGAGCCGGCAATATAAAATCATCCGTATCCCAGGACAACCTCGCACTTCCAAAGCTGCTGTAGTGACCAGCCTCCTCCATAGCGAGGTCCAGGTCCAACTCACTCTTGGTGAAGTAACACTGCCTAGTTCTGCCTGCGAACATCTGGAATATGGTGGGGCCCCCACCGAAGGGAAACGCCACCACCCTAAAGAAGACACATCTGGACAGAGCAAGGAAGGCCTCTCTTTAATCCCAAACACAAGCACAGGCTGGGCGGAGAGTGGCTCGAGAGCAGCCCTGAGGAGAAGGACTGAGGGGTACTGCTGGATGAGAAGCTCAACATGAGCCGGCAATGTGCGCTGGCAGCCCAGAAAGCCAACCGTGTCCTGGGCTGCAGCAAGAGCAGCGTGGCCAGCAGGGCCAGGGAGGGGATTCCGTCCCTTTACTCCGCTCTTGTCAGACCCCACCTGGAGTCCTGCGTCCAGCTCTGGAGCCCCCAACATGGGAAGGACATGGATGTGTTGGAGCAGGGCCAGAGGAGGCCACGAAGATGATCTGAGGGCCTGGAGCACCTCTCCTACTAGGACAGGCTGAGGGAGCTGGGGCTGTTCAGTCTGGGGAAGAGAAGGCTCCAGGGTGACCTTAGAGCAGCTGCCAGTACCTGAAGGGGCTACAGGAAGGATGGAGAGGGGCTTTTCACAAGGGTGTGTGGTGATAGGACGAGGGGGAACAGCTCTAAACTAAAAGAGGGGAGATTTAGATTAGATATTAGGAAGAAATTCTTCCCCAGAAGGGTGGTGAAACACTGGCCCAGGCTGTCCAGAGAAGCTGTGGCTGCCCCCTCCCTGACAGGGTTCAAGGCCAGGTTGGATGGAGCTCTGAGCAACCTGGTCTGGTGGAAGATGTCCCTGCTGATGGCACGGGGTTGGAACCAGATGATCTTTAAGGTCCCTTCCAACCCAAACCATTCCACGATTCTACGATTCTACTCCAACTCGTATGCGCTGGTTGTAATCATTCCACATTCTGTAAAGACATCCTCAAAACCAAAGATGTAAATAAAACTATTTTACATACTGTTAGTGTATTTGGTTGCCTTTGGGACATGGTTCTTAACCGAGGATGATCACGCACGATGTAGAAACGACACGGTCTTGAACGTATCATGCTCGTACATGTAACTTTTTTCGGGGTCTCTTCACATTTACAGGTCTCCCTCACACTCCATTTAAAAATTACCATTTCAATTTCTTGGAGATGATAGACAACAAGCTACTATGCATTTTTAATTGTAAAAGACTCATTCCTTCTCAAACTCCATGGAAAAATTGGAAATTATCTGACCCATGCACAACGCAGACCGGAGTCGCGCAAAGGCACCAAGGTGGGTCTTCCATTTCATCTCAGTTGTTTCTGAAATGTTCCTGTTACTCTATTCACATTTGTCTTGCACGGAAACTGCTAAGCCGTGCTGAAGCTTTGGATAGTATTTCTACAGTTTGAACTCATGTGTTCAAATTAAACCTCTCATTCAATGATCTGAATCCGCCAGGCACCAAAACCTGGATCTTATAGTACTAAGTTAAAAAAACCACAATTAAAACCACACTTCTAAAGCCACGTGGGTTTTCACTGACTAATTTACACTAGCCTCATCTGAATCATCACTGCCTACAAATTTATTTTCAAATGCAGCCATTTATATTTATATATCTATTTTTGAATTACAGAATCACAGAATCCCAGCATGGCAGGGGTTGGCAGGGCCCTCTGGGGATCCCCCAGTCCAACCCCCTGCTGAAGCAGGGTCACCCAGAGCAGGCTGCACAGCACCGCATCCAAGCAGGTCTTGAATATCTCCAGAGAAGGAGACTCCACAGCCCCTCTGGGCAGCCTGGGCCAGGGCTCCGTCACCCTCAGAGGGAAGAAGTTCTTCCTCATGTTCAGCTGGAACTTCCTCGGCTTCAGTTTGTGCCCGTTGCCCCTTGTCCTGTTGCTGGGCACCACTGGAAAGAGTCTGGCCCCATCCTCCTGACCCCCACCCTGAAGAGATTTAGAGGCATTTCTAAGGTCCCCTCTCAGCCTTCTCTTCTTCAGGCTGAACAAGCCCAGCTCCCCCAGCCTTTCCTCACAGGAGAGATGCTCCAGTCCCCTCATCATCCTCGTAGTCCTACTTAAATTCCCTAACACTCACTGGAACCTCACTCCTTCAAGAAGATGACCATCATGGATCAAATCAAGTTTTCATTTTCAACATCCATCCTTTCGTGAGCTGATGCAACTCCACAGTTCACCTGTGCTAACTTTGCCTACACCGAGCATTAAAAACCTTGACAAATGCTTCGTAGGCTGCCACCGCTTTGCCGGAAACAATATAGCTGATGTCGAAGGCAAAGAATTTCCTTACATGGGTGGAGGTAACAGAACAAAATCAGACCTGCTCCTGCTCCACCCAGACTACAGTCTGAAAATGGAAAGATAAGGAGAAGTTTTAAATGAACTGAACAAAAATCATTGTTTTTGCGGAGTGATAACTCTTCTCTGAAGGCAATGGTATTGCATCACGGCCGTGTGACTCATTTTCCTGCTTAGTAATCAAAGCAAGCCCTTCAAATCCGTATTTGGGATTAGGGAGATCTGTACCGTAGATGCCGCCTTCTATCTATTTTACATAGTAGCCTATTGAAAATGAAAATTAAATTCTTATACTCTCATTTGCATTAGAAACCCTGTTCTAGCTATCCCTGATCTGATTTAAAAACCACCTGTAACTCATGAAGAACAGGGACTCTGTTCTTTATTCCATATTTTCCATAACATTACTCTAAACTCCTTCTTACTTAACCTCAAAAAAGCCCCCAATATAAATTACACAACATGCATGCTGAGTGAAGCTGTTCTAGTGTTTGTGTTTAAAACTCATGCCTATAACCCATTAAACAAACAGCACGATCTCACGGATGGTGCAGTCTGGGAATTATCAGCTGAATGACTTTTGTCAATGAGCCTCCAAGTGTTTTAATTTTTCTACCCAATTACTTCAGAATATAAAAAGGAATATCAGGAGGAAAGGTACAATAATAGCTAAATTGTTAACAGGAATGGTTATTATTGAGACAGCGTAAGCATCTTCCTGGGGCTCTGAAAGGTTAAAACCAGAAGTAGTTCATATCTATTTTATCCCAAGCATGGCAACGGATCTCAAATTACTTGAGAGTGAAGGATTGAGTATTTCAAAAACTTTTAAAAAGCAGAAGTAATAAAGTCAACAACTTGAATCAGCTGCTCTTGCTGAACTCAGCAGTGTTCGGATCAGTGGTACATAAGCGCATTTCCCAAGGACACCGGGAGAGAAAGGAAGGAAGGTCAGGAAAACCCATCCTTTTCAGCCAACAGTTACATCCCCACTGATTCTCCTTTCAAAATGCTGATTCCTGGTAGCAATTTATTCTAGGCATCAATTTCTCCTCATACAGAACAGGAGCTTGCTTGCTTTCAGTCTCTTTGAAGAGTTAGAAGAGTTGAAGAGTTAGAGTGGACCCTCAGCAAGTTTGCTGATGACACCAAACTGGGAGGAGTGGTGGATACACCGGCAGGCTGTGCTGCCATTCAGCGTGACCTGGACAGGCTGGAGAGTTGGGCTGAAAGGAACCTGATGAGGTTCAACAAGGGCAAGGGCAGGGTCCTGCACCTGGGGAGGAACAACCCCAGGCACCAGTACAGGCTGGGGTGGACCTGCTGGAGAGCAGCTCTGTGGAGAGGCACCTGGGTGTCCTGGTGGACAACAGGTTGACCATGAGCCAGCAGTGTGCCCTGGCTGCCAAGAAGGCCAATGGGATCCTGGGGTGCATGAAGAGGAGTGTGGCCAGCAGGTCGAGGGAGGTTCTCCTCCCCCTCTACTCTGCCCTGGTGAGGCCCCATCTGCAGTACTGAGTCCAGTGCTGGGCTCCCCAGTTCAAGAAATATGAGGAGCTACTGGAGAGAGTCCAGAGGAGGGCTACGAGGATGAGGAGGGGACTGGAGCATCTCTCCTACGAGGAGAGGCTGAGGGAGCTGGGCTTGTTTAGCCTGGAGAAGAGAAGGCTGCGAGGGGACCTTAGAAATGTCTACAAATATCTTCAGGGTGGGTGTCAGGAGGATGGGGCCAGACTCTTTCCAGTGGTGCCCAGCAACAGGACAAGGGGCAACGGGCACAAACTGAAGCAGAGGAAGTTCCAGCTGAAGACGAGGAAGAACTTCTTCCCTCTGAGGGTGACGGAGCCCTGGCCCAGGCTGCCCAGAGGGGCTGTGGAGTCTCCTTCTCTGGAGATATTCCAACCCCGGCTGGCCGCGGTGCTGTGCAGTCTGCTCTGGGTGACTCTGCTTGGGCAGGGGGTTGGGCTGGGTGATCCCCAGGGGTCCCTTCCAACCCCTGCCATTCTGTGACACTGTGATTTTTCTTTTCAAATTCTTCCATCACTGCAATATCTGTCACTGCTGAAATACCCTTCTTCTCCAGCAAGACATCCTAACATAAATCAGGTCTGTGAGTATTTGTCAGTGAAACACGACTTCTCTACATAAATTACCAACAAACCCAACCTCAGAGCAAAAGAAGTGTCCCCGAACAGCACGCCTGCAGCAACCGTGGATCTGTTGACATCAACCTAATGTGAGCTTCTGCGTTGCTCAGTCACCACAACCCTGCAGGAACAACTGTCCGCACCGATCGCCACACTGCAGTCTGAAGCCTGCCTTAAAACTGACTGCAGGCCTGCTGCCTAGCCTGGCTCACCTTCTGATAAAAACTCTCTTTTTTTCTGCTAAACCACATGTGCAAGTAGAGAAAGCTGCTAAGAAAAGCTGACGACAAATATCTACCCTCTGGATCCAAAAGTTGTCACTGGATTTCTTCAGCCTACCAGGAGAAAGGGCTGTCTAAGCATAGCTCTGTAAAATCAGAATTTCAAGTTACGCAGTTGTACGGCCCCACGGTTTGCCTCCAACGCACAACAGTGCTAAGCTAAGAACATAAAATCATCCGTATCCCGAATAACCTCGCACATCCAAAGCCGCTGTAGTGACCAGCCTCCTCCATAGCGAGGTCCAGGTCCAACTCACTCTTGGTGAAGTAACACTGCCTAGTTCTGCCTGAGAACATCTGGAATATGGTGGGGCCCCCACCGAAGGGAAATGCCACCACCCTAAAGAAGACACATCTGGACAGAGCAAGGAAGGCCTCTCTTTAATCCCAAACACAAGTACAGGCTGGGTGGAGAGTGGCTCGAGAGCAGCCCTGAGGAGAAGGGCTTGGGGGTGCTGGTGGATGAGAAGCTCAACATGAGCCGGCAATGTGCGCTGGCAGCCCAGAAAGCCAACCGTGCCCTGGGCTGCAGCAAGAGCAGCGTGGCCAGCAGGGCGAGGGAGGGGATTCTGCCCCTTGACTCCGCTCTCGTCAGACCCCACCTGGAGTCCTGCGTCCAGCTCTGGAGCCCCCAACATAGGAAGGACATGGATGTGTTGGAGCAGGGCCAGAGGAGGCCACGAAGATGATCCGAGGGCTGGAGCGCCTCTCCTACAAGGACAGGCTGAGGGAGCTGGGGCTGTTCAGTCTGGAGAAGAGAAGGCTCCAGGGTGACCTTAGAGCAGCTGCCAGTGCCTGAAGGGGCTGACAGGAAGGATGGAGAGGGGCTTTTCACAAGGGTGTGTAGTGATAGGACAAGGGGGAACGGCTCTAAATTGAAAGAGGGCAGATTTACATTAGATATTAGGAACAAATTCTTCCCCATGAGGGTGGTGAGGCCCTGGTCCAGGTTTCCCAGAGAAGCTGTGGCTGCCCCCTCCCTGGCAGTGCTCAAGGCCGGGTTGGATGGAGCTCTGAGCACCCTGGTCTGGTGGAAGATGTCCCTGCTGATGGCAGGGGGTGGAACCAGATGATCTTTAAGGTCCCTTCCAAACCAAACCATTCCATGATTCTATTATCTGGGGCAGGCAGCTGCTCCTCAAACCGCAGAGCTATGAGAGTCGAGAACAGTCCCAAAGAGGCAGGTGTAAAAAGGAGGAGGGGACTGAAACCCCTGATTTTTCTTCGACGCCTGCTGCTGTGCAGCTACCCAGGATGCGAATAGGGAAAAAAAAATTATCTAAATCATGACTGAGCTACACCAGCATTTGTTCCTTGCCCAAGGTGTGCGTTCCTGTGCAGAATACTGTTCATCTGCTCATGCTGGTCCCTTCAACACTTTGTAAAATTCAAATACTGCAGCAAAACCACTCTGCTTTTACTTGAATTTCCCAACTGAAACTTCTCTTGATTGCTTCCTCTGTAACATGGTATCTTCAGCTCTACTCCGCAAGTATTTCAGCAGATACCAACCCTAAAGTACAGGTGGGTAGCCAAGTATCCTGGGGACCTCACATCCCCTCAATTCCTGCAGACCGCAGTCTCTTTGAGTGTGGAGCAGTGTCAGACATGAGGTATCCGCCAAAACAAACAAAAACGGCACTCACTTGCGAACTTTTTACTTTGCTAGACCTTAGAATCACAGAATCATTAAAGTTAGAAAAGACCTCCAAGATCATCAAGTCCAACCGCCAACCCAACCTCACCATGCCTGCTAAACCATGTCCCCAAGGGCCACATCCACACCGTTTTTGAACCCCTCCAAGGATGGGGACTCCCCCACTGCCCTGGGCAGCCTGGGCCAAGGCCTGACCACTCTTTCAGTGAAGAAATTTTTCCCAATATCCAATCTGAACCTCCCCTGACACAACTTGAGGCCATTGCCTCTTGTCCTATCACTGGTTACTTGGGAGAAGAGACCAACCCCCCCCTCACTCCCCCCTCCTGTCAGGGAGCTGGAGAGAGCGAGAAGGTCTCCCCTCAGCCCCCTCTTCTCCAGACTGAGCAGCCCCAGCTCCCTCGGCCGCTCCCCACCAGACTTGTTCTCCAGACCCCTCCCCAGCCTCGCTGCCCTTCTCTGGACAGGCTCCAGCCCCTCAATGTCCTTCTTGGAGTGAGGGGTCCAAAACTGAACACAGTACTCAAGGTGTGGCCTCACCAGTGCTGAGTACACACTTACTGCACTGAGAGCAAACTCTTCAACCTTCCCAGCCACCAACCTGTTCATATCTCCACGAAATAACAGAGGGTTTGGCCCAATAACTCAAGAGTCCCTACAGAAAGATCCTCTGCCACCTCTCGGGCTTCTGCTCCTTCTTGCAGTTTCACAGAAAACAATTTTAAGAAATTCTTATAGCTATCTCGCTGTACTGTTGCTGTCAAGCTAATTGGATTCTGCTGTTCCTTTTTATCTTCTTTTTCTTAACATCCTGCACGACTGCATGTTCTTCAGAAGTACATTCCCAAACAGCCAGCTGTGAACAAGGAAGCAAAAGATATTCCAGGGGCATATCAGTACCACCCAGGAGCAGGGAAATGATAAAAAAAATATCTGGTAATGAGTGGAAATAAAAAAAGCAGACCAAAAAGTAGGAAGAGAACATGATGAAAAAGGCTGCGAACCGTATGAAGTGTCTATTTACACCAACCAAGCTGGCAGAAGCTCTCTTGGTTTCCTCCTCTTTTCCCTCAAGGTAGAGAAGGAGCTTTGGTCACATGGGAAAAATAAACAGTAGAAGAGAAGAAATGCCCTGACTCCTGTTTGCTCGCTTTCAGCTCCAAACAGGCTTTGCACTTTCCTTTACCCCAGAGCTTTGTATTTTCTAGTGTCAACAGTTTGGGGCTGGTTTGCAAGTTCTTTGTTCGGTCTCCTTAGTCACTTGACAACTGTTCTGCACATCATTTTGTTCCTTTACAATCTAGGCAGTGTCTTTGTTTCTAATGACAAAAGCTTTGCTGCTGGTGCACAGAAGTCTACTCTGAGCACAGAAAAACATGGAATGGCCACCAAGAGATGCCCATCGCCCTCCTCCAATCCAGAGATGAAGGCCCTTTAAAACAAGTATAAGAAAGATTTACGATAATATTAAGTACTCCTTGAGGAGCTACTGGAGAGAGTCCAGCGGAGGGCTACGAGGATGATGAGGGGACTGGAGCATCTCTCCTGCGAGGAGAGGCTGAGGGAGCTGGGCTTGTTGTTCAGCCTGGAGAAGAGAAGGCTGAGAGGGGACCTTAGAAATGCCTCTAAATCTCTTCAGGGTGGGGGTCAGGAGGATGGGGCCAGACTCTTTCCAGTGGTGCCCAGCGACAGGACAAGGGGCAACGGGCACAAACTGAAGCCGAGGAAGCTCCAGCTGAACCCGAGGAAGAACTTCTTCCCTCTGAGGGTGACGGAGCCCTGGCCCAGGCTGCCCAGAGGGGCTGTGGAGTTTCCTTCTCTGGAGATATTCAAAGCCCGCCTGGACACGGTGCTGTGCAGCCTGCTCTGGGTGACCCTGCTTCAGCAGGGGGGTTGGACTAGATGACCCACAGAGGGCCCTTCCAACGCCGAACATTCTGTGATTCTGTGATTCCTTCTAGATTTGTCTCCATGGATCTTATGGCGGTGCCCTGTAGTTCTCACATTTAATGATGAAGGCCTGGTAGGTGAACACAGGCACCAAAGGAAACCTCCTCTGTGAATTCTTCTTCTTTCTTTCTTTGGAAATAATTCTTTGCTCCACGAGGCAGTCAGCCATGAGAGCTACCTGATGAGGATAGCATTAAATTAAAACCTCAGGGTTCAAGAATCATTCCTCTTAAATCAATGGGAATACCCTGAGATAGGATTGCCATAAGAATGGAAAATCAGATCTTCAAATTCTACCATACAAGGCCTAAAAAACCATGGAAGATGAAAACAGATTCTTTATAATCTAGAAACACACCTTCTTCTCCAAAAATTTTTAAGTGTCCTCTCCAAACACTTTTTGGACTTCTTCTGATTTTTCTCTCGCAGCGCTTGAATAAATCCCAAGGGGATCCTTCTTCCAATGTGACTATTTTTCCACAAATTGCGTTGGCGCAATCATCTGTGCTTTTATGGTTCCTCCTTCTTGGAAAAAAACAATTCTGGCTCGAATCCGACGCTCAGAAGGTGGCTTTGTGGCAGGCTGTCACTGTCACCTTACCTCTGTATCTGAGGAGAACTCTACAATGTTGCTGCCAATGATTCTTGGCTTCCTTCACGCAGAAAAATGTATATTTCAATCATTCAGCGTTTTGCCACTGATTTCTGCTGCTCAAGGATTCTTATGGTGACCGCACCATCATCACCCTAACGACTGCTGAACAGCAGCGGAGTATGTGGTGTGTCTAACATTTGCAGCTGGCTTTCTTCTTTTTCCTTCAGTAGGAAAATTTACCCTACAATGAATTATTTTGTTGCTCAGTTTTAAAAATGTATATGTATTTTTACATCATGTGGAAGGTAGGTTAAAGAAATGTACTTGGCTCAAGAATGGGCTAGAACCACGACGGGTCTTAAGGATTAAATCACAAACACAGACTCATCTCCAAGAAAGGTCTTGAAATCTCCCCTTACTACAGACTTCCACCGTGTCACAGGTGTGGATTTACCAGCAAGTCTCCTTATCAGCCTTCGTATTACAGACGGAGAGCCCTTGACTCAGACACACTCGTTCTTCAGGATAAGTCTCCAAACCTTCTGTGTTCCACAAGAGTACAGACTAAGGAACAGAAACCGTAAACGGACACGTATGCACTTGTGAAACTGCATTTCATACCAAATCCCATGATTCTTAATAGTTAAAAATGCTGCCTTAGCAGATAAAATGCATAAAAAAGACTAAAAAAGCCACCCCAGATACTGATCACATGCATCCCTCATGCGCTTCTATTTTCTCTTTTGCATCCTTCCATTTTTTAACCACCTACTATGCCCTTGCTGTTTTTAGGTTTTGTTCAGTTGATTCCATCTCTATCTTCTCACTCTACCAGCAGCAGAGTAGTCATCCAGCGTGCTTTTCAATTACTCCTTCAAACAAATCCATTGAACAACAACTTCTCTGCTCCAGCACAGGCTGTTGCTCCAGACTGCTATTTAGATTTATGACTTCCCTATGGGGTCTTTTCTGTCCATGGGTTTAAAGTTTCCTATCACTTCCAGCAAACTGTTCGGGGAACGGGCTCTTCCAAAGACGTGCTTCTAAGCGTAGTGACGGCAATATCGCAGTATTAAAAACTGAAATAAATTCTATCTATCACTGAGCATTTCAGATTCTTCTCACGTCAAAGACACGTAACCTGCAGTTTGACCCAGTCCTACAAACGTAACACTGCACTGTCTAATCCACGACACAAAGGGTCTTTTCAGGGTAATGAAGACATTTTTGAACTCAAATTAAAATGTATTTTTTAAATTATGCATTAACATGTCAATTAATTAAACAGTATGAAAAGAACAGAGCATATTTCATACAGCAAACCCCACCACTAAAGGATTACTAAATACTCTTTACCAGTCATGCAAAAATGTAAGGACCAAAGCAACCGAAACTATCGTTAGGAATTTTTGTAATCTACACGAACGAGCAACAAGGTCTTACAAGGAAAATGGCTCACAGTCACAGTACTCTGATTATTGTAATAATTACAGAATCACAGAACAATGAAAGAAATTCTCTCAAACAAGAAAGGAAAAAACATCACAGGGGTATGCCAAAGGTACAGCAGCTGCCTCGCAGCATAGAAGATTAATTCGTGTTTCCCAAATATCGCTCAGGAATTCCACGTGCCAATTATGCTTTATTACTTCTCGTAGTCCATTCTCATTTATTCCCAGGGGCACCATGCTAACAATGGAAGCATGCACTCCTTATAAGCACCAGTGGGTGAGGAGAAAGATAATTTTAGTCTGAGGTCGGTAACTAAAAATATTGTGAAAGGTTTCTTCCTTTTAAACAGATTCCCCGCAGCCCCAACACAAAGCCTGGCCCAAAAACCCCGTTACAACCAGTACTCCTAAACCAGTATTGGCGGGTCACTGGTTGCACCATTTTCTCCAGAAGCCGACAGCCTTTTACAAGCTTCTACTACTTGATACACGCCAGTGACGGGCAACAAAAATCAACAGAAAAGTGAACAAAACGGGATCCGGTGGTGTTAATCTATCTTTTAATTAAATCACTTTTTAAGCGTGGCCTGATTGGCAACACCTAAAAATATTTTACTCTCGTAACATCATTTGATGACCACAATCACATTAAAGTAAGCTTCTTTTCAAATTTCTTTCAACAGTGCTGCACACTCTATGACTACTGCTCAAATCTTTTTAAAAACAAATTAATTTCATAACAATACTGCTCAGACGTCCTAAGGAGACTATATGGTCAGAACAGAGCAAGCAATCTTTAAATCACGTAGCAAGAGATGTCCCAAGAATCTGGTAGGCTTGGGATTTCTTCCATACAAGGCTATCTTAAATACCTAGGCTTTGCTATTACATAAATGGAGACTTTCACCAAAGTTAATTAACAGAATCACAGAATCACAGAATGGCAGGGGTTGGAAGGGACCTCTGTGGGTCATCTAGTCCAACATCCCTGCCGAAGCAGGGTCACCTACAGTAGGCTGCAGAGGACCTTGTCCAGGCGGGTCTTGAATATCTCCAGAGAAGGAGACTCCACCACCTCCCTGGGCAGCCTGGGCCAGGGCTCCGTCACCCTCAAAATGAAGAAGTTCTTCCTCGGGTTCAGCTGGAACTTCCTCGGCTTCAGTTTGTGCCCGTTGCCCCTTGTCCTGTCGCTGGGCACCACTGGAAAGAGTCTGGCCCCGTCCTCCTGACACCCACCCTGAAGAGATTTAGAGGCATTTCTAAGGTCCCCTCTCAGCCTTCTCTTCTCCAGGCTGAACAAGCCCAGCTCCCTCAGTCTCTCCTCGGAGGAGAGATGCTCCAGTCCCCTCCTCATCCTCGTAGCCCTCCACTGGACTCTCTCCAGTATCTCCTCATCTTCCTTGAACTGGGGAGCCCAGAACTGGACGCAGTACTAGCACCCATAAAGGCTCACAAGCACGAGCCCAGAAATCAACTGCAGGAAGGGATCCTAAGGCAATACAGTTTTCTAAGGACTGTACCAAAAGCACAGCTCCAACGGCCGTTGTCCACACAGGCTGTGACAACCGATGACCAGCTCCTCACCTCCATCCATCCATCCTAGCAAACACCTCCACTGTCACCAAACGGACTCGTATTGAAACACAGAAGCAAAGCTTTTGAAGCTGGAAGAATAAAAAGCATCTCATGATTTGACAGCCGTAACCTACGTAAACCTTCTCAACTCTGTAAAAACTCTTGGCAGATTTGCCTTCCTCCAGGGTGACACAGAGATGCAAAAAAATAACAGAGTAGAAGCCATTTTTCCAATAATTTTCAATTATGCTTCAAATCCAGCGTGACATTTTCCATCTTACACTTACTGGGTTTGTGCTATTTTGGGTCTTATCTCCTCCTTATGCTTCCTCTACTCCTTTCACAAGTCAAGTCCCTCAGATGTGTATGTTCCTGCTGTTGACATGTAAGCTGCTAAATCAGTCCTTACAGTCTCCATCCAAAGACTGGCATTACAACACGTCTTGCCTTCTTCTGAACTGCTTTCCATGTTCCCTGAAGACAACAAAATCTATAGCAAAGCTGTGCTTCAAACACTTCTGAAAATTTCTGCACCGCTCCTAGAGGCTTTGGTAGAGGATTCAACCAGCTCATCTTTGCCACTAGCTCCAACGCATCCAGACGACCACTTTTAATTTGCGACCTATATTGGCTAAGTTCCACCAAAAATGAAATATCTAGCAAGACAGCTAGACAGCTAGATATTTCCTTTCTGACGAAGCAGCAATTATTCACAGAAACCTTTGGCTTTCACTTCGAACCATCCGACGGAGCACCCGAATGCTTTCAGTACCAACTCCATGACCATGTCTGTCCTACGTCACCGCTCCAGGGGCACAGGACAGCTCGTTTCTCATACAGACCCAAGTCCTACAGACTGCCATTCAATTTCTATACGTTATCAGCCCACCGGTTCAACAACATCTACCATTTAATACCTCATTTAACAGGACAAGTTTCCGTCTGAACATGAGGAAGAACTTCTTCCCTCTGAGGGTGATGGAGTCCTGGTCCAGGCTGCCCAGGGAGGTTGTGGAGTCTCCTTCTTTGGAGATATTCAAGACCCGCCTGGACAAGGTCCTGTGCAGCCTGCTCTGGGTGACCCACAGAGGTCCCCCTTTGGCAGGGGGTTGGACTGGGTGACCCACAGAGGTCCCTTCCAACCCCAAACATTCTGTGATTTTGTGACAAAACCTGTGCACAAGCATTCAATTTTGAAAATGGTCCATGCGGTTTTTCACACAGTTTCAATGAAAATTCCAGGTAACTCACTGAAACTGTTTGGGGTCAAACTCTTTTCAGTGGTGCCCAGCAACAGGACAAGGGGCAACGGGCACAAACTGAAGCAGAGGAAGTTCCAGCTGAAGACGAGGAAGAACTTCTTCCCTCTGAGGGTGACGGAGCCCTGGCCCAGGCTGCCCAGAGGGGCTGTGGAGTCTCCTTCTCTGGAGATATTCAAGCCCCACGTGGACATGGTCCTTTGCAGCCTGCTCTGGGTGACCCTGCTTCGGCAGGGGGTTGGACTGGGGGATTCCCAGAGGGCCCTTCCAACCCCTACCATGCTGGGATTCTGTGAAACCTCAGGTGGTTGTAATGAACAATATAAATGTAAAAAAAAAATAAAAATGCTGAGGATAAAAGTCTCTCTTCCCTCGCGTCTTCAATTCTTCAAGCAAATCCGGAGTTGCTACAGCCAAAACCCCCAACCAGACACAACCCCGCGACTGACCTGTTCAGGATGTGTGTCTCCATGAGTTCCAAAACGGGAATGTCGCATGTTTCTACTTAAAACTTATCGACGCAGCCCCACCTGCCCCCCAACCAGCGCTCGCCAGGTGCTTCCTCAGGCCGGTTATTTCTCCACGCCAGCTACGGAGCGACTCGCAAGCGCGCAGGCTGCCTTCTGGCACAGCAAAGTACTTTGGGAACCGTTCTTATTGTATCACAGCGCGGCTTTGAAACAAGATGGCAAGGTTTCGTTTCCTGTTCAAAATGGGTATTTTTATGACATTTGACAGAAAAATCCTGAAGCCTGATCCAAATCCTAAATGGTTGCTACATTAAATTTTTAAAAGCAAACAAAAAAAAAGAAGTTTTAAAGGTTTCTATTAACTTCTTGCACTAGATTTCTCAACAAGACCGCCCGGGTCCCTGTAAGGTCCCTCCTTCCCATCTTAACCCTTACACTGCTTTCCCTGTGCCCTCTTCCTAGCACTGACTTTGAATTTTTCTGCCATTCCAGTCGTTTCCCTTCTTCTACTGCATTGCATCCAATCTTCATCACTGATTATTTCTCTTTATCCCTTCCCAAGGCACTCCCACTCACAGCACCAACGATCCCAGCCTCCCGCTAACTCTCTAAACACATCCACGAGTTCTTCTGCGCAACCTCCCATGCAGGAAATACCTTTCACCAGCATCTGTAAAATCACACCGCCTTTTTTTCGCAATCCACTATTTCTAAAGTTATTTCTGTCAAAAGGCCAAAGGAAAACTCGCTGACAAGTCAGAAGCATTATCAACAAATAGTTTTATTCCATGAAAAATGATTATTGTTTTAAGATAATTAAGTAAGTTGCCTCGATGTATTTATTCGGCTTCGCTATGCTCTGTCTTTACACTGTACACTCCCCACCCCTGGAGGAATAAACCCTGAGCCCCTGGAAACCCACAGCCTTTCTGGACCAAATGCTCAAACAAGGAACTGACTTGTGGTTAAACCACGAGGTGAGGCAGAGCTGTCATCAGGCAAACGTGACCATCGCTCCCTTTTTCATCCCTAGGACAGGAACAGTTGTGATTCAGCCCCGCTCTTCTGTCTCGAGTTAGCTCGGGAAGGCCGTGTGACGAGCAGTCTGATCTTTCAGGGTGCGAGCGGTGGATGTGAAATTGAAAATGTTAGATGCTACCAGGCTAGTGCTGGCAGTTAACTTACTGTTAAGGCCATCCAAACCGCCCTTGCTTGTTATTTTGCCAAAAGTACCACTGGAAGTGGTTGTCTTTCCAGCGGGAAGCCTCTTTTCACTTCCCTGTAAATGTTTCCTCACGCTCAGCCGGAATATAAATGCTCAAAGCTGTAGTCAGCCCTTATTCCATACACTAGGAAGGAGCTAAACATCTCCAAAGCAGCACTGAGGTAGCAATCGGGACGCGAGATAGCCAAGCGTTTTGGAAAAAGCCTAAACAAGAGAGCCCATATTAATTATTCAGCAATTGACGTGGATGCATAATCACACTACAAACAGGGCCTTATGAAAGGAATTCATCTCCCCAAGGCTTTACGTGCACGTGTGCACGCAGACCGATGTCCCCGGAAGGGAAAACGCCGCGTCCGCAGCTGTTGTGAAGCCCGCGATGAGCATCTTCTGGAACGCTCGTATCGCGTGTCGGGCGACCGCCTCCCTTCGCTCATCCTCCAGTCATAGGAAGGAACCCGAGAAAGGAACGCACACTCCTCGACTGTCTGCGAAGGAAAGTCACCGTGCCCATCTGATACTGCAGATAACACAATCTATGGCTGGCTTAATTGTAATTACAAAATATTTGTGGCTTGCAGCTGACAAGAACGGGAAGTGAAACAATCGTTCTTTCACCTACATAAATCCCCTCTACATTTTCAAGGGAGTATTACAGGATCTTAAAAGAACAGCTAGCACTGAATTAATAAAAAAGATTTATAGGAGAAAACGGAAACCTCTAGTGACTTCAAAATTATTTTATCTTAACGCTATTTTTTCTCATTTAGGACAGAATTTCCATGTTAGAAAAGTAATTCCCTGGGTGCTCCTAAATCATTCTAAAAAGCATAAAACAATAACGTGTACGTAAAATGATTTCTTACAGCGATAACATTGGTTCTGCTTGTTCCGGAGCCTCCAGAAACACACACTCATGTAAATGTTAACCTTTCATTTACACCGGACGCACGCCGGCCAGCCATGGCTCGGCTCACATTCCTGAGACAATTTAAGACCTTCAGCTAACATGACAGCTTATTTTCCAAGTCAAACAGAGTCACCAGAGGAAAGAACCGTTTGCCATACACATCCTAGTATTTTCTGGGCATAAATCAAATTATAAACCGAAACCCACCAAGTCCTCAATCGTGGGTCATTTTTATAAGAGCTGCCAGCGTCAGCTGAACCTCATTTGTGCAAGTAATGTTTGGACTCTGTATTTACATTTATTTTATACGATCATTAAAAGTGCTCAGTAAAAAGTGGTGGATGACTGTGCTGAAAACACAGACGTCAGCTCAGCTCCACGAAAACTCCCAACAATGCTAATAAAGAACAAAGGGGGTTCATCAAAACACGAATATTCTAGCACTGTTGTCTACGCAGTAACTCCAGCTAACGGCAGCAAAAACCCCGGAAACTAGAAGTTCAGGGTTCCCAAGCAGAACCCTCTTAACAAAAAATGTTATTTCATGGAATTACAGAATAATTTAGGTTGAAGGGGAGATATTGGTCCAGCCTCTGCTCAGAGCAGGGCCAAGTTGATCAGGTTGCTCAAGGTTGTATCCAGTCAAGTTCTGAACGTCTTCGAAGTGTGACTCTCCTCCTCTCCTCGAGCCCCTGTTTCATTCTGCCATGAAGGTGACCAAATTTTTTTCCTCATATTTAATCAGAATTTACTGTGTTTCAATTTCTCCACCTCCCACCACACCATACCTTCAAAAAAAATAGCCTGTCTCAGTCTTCTCCATATGCTCCCTACTACGTAGTTGTAGATAATTAAGACTGTCAACATCTCCCTTTCTTCTCTTAGGCTGAGCAAACCCAGTTTTCTCGGCATCTCCTTCTCCATCGTGCGCTCCAGGTACTATACCCGCTCTCGGTGTTGCCTTGCAATGGCTCAGCCACTGCTCATGTTGATCCTCATGACTGCCAGCTCATTTCTCAGAAGCCAGGCAGATCTCTTCCTCTCTCAGAACACTGCTTCAAACCAGGCACGGATGTGAAAGCGGCAGACATCACCTGTAATTTTAAAAACTGATCTCTCGAATTAAAAAAGCAATGCTGCAACACATCTCGGTACCATCAGCCACGCACAAGTAAAGATCTGTTCTAGGGAATTTATGTAACATGAAGTTTCTATTCCAACCTGCCGTATCACCACAAGAACTTTGATCAAGAGCAAGAGCCAAATTACACAACGGCACTTCCTGACATCAAACCAACTGGAAAGTACAGAAAAAACAGAGGACTGATACTTACAACAACATAAAAAAACCTTGCTGAAACCACAAAGACAAAAAAATAGCAAGGCACACTAGCCTTTTGACACTACTCTTCCAACGCAGTCCTCAAACACCAACGCCCACGCTAGGTATGATAGGAAACACATTTTTTAAAAAAGCAGAGAGCTTTATTTAGAAATACTTGCCGCCACTGTTTGCTGCCTTCTCAAGAATTTTTCATTGGTCATAAAAAAGCACATCACTGTCTGTAAACAGCTCCCCAACATTAAGAACACACTTGATTGCCAGTTGTTTGGTGGGGTTCCATTTTGGTTTTTTTTAATTTTATACTCTATGACAGCATTCAAGATCCTTGGAGAGTGATTAGCTACAAAGGTGACTGTACGTTTGGCACCACACATGAAGCTCTAATCCTGACACAGCTCTACAAAATACCTTTGAAATCTTAAGGCAGATTTTCCTTAAAGATTTCAACTTTGAAATACAAGCATTAAATGGGAAACTCTTGAGATAAACAGACTTTGAAAACATACCAGAGAAACAAAATAAAACACTCGATTCAGTTTTTTCACATTGTGTCAAAGACCTTGGTTCGTGTGGAACTCAAACGAGACAGCACACACCCAGCCATCACTGGCTGTAACGGAATAAACTGCCGAGCTGAAGCTCTTGTCACCTGTAAGTCTACACTTTGAAACCAATTTTAGTTCTCTCTTTCTACTAAAAATACTCCAAGAATTATTTAAAATGTTCATGACACTTCCTTTTTTTTAGATCAACACCTCATCGTAAATTGCTTTATAAAAGTCATATTTGGAGGTGCGTCATGAGAGGACTCACAGAATCCCAGCATGGCGGGGTTGGAAGGGACCCCTGGGGATCTCCCAGCCCAACCCCCTGCCGAAGCAGGGTCACCCAGAGCAGGCTGCACAGCACCGCGGCCAGCCGGGGTTGGAATATCTCCAGAGAAGGAGACTCCACAGCCCCTCTGGGCAGCCTGGGCCAGGGCTCCGTCACCCTCAGAGGGAAGAAGTTCTTCCTCGTCTTCAGCTTCCTCGGCTTCAGTTTGTGCCCATTGCCCCTTGTCCTGTCGCTGGGCACCACTGGAAAGAGTCTGGCCCCGTCCTCCTGACACCCACCCTGAAGAGATTTATCGGCATTTCTAAGGTCCCCTCGCAGCCTTCTCTTCTTCAGGCTGAACAAGCCCAGCTCCCTCAGCCTCTCCTCCTAGGAGAGATGCTCCAGTCCCCTCAGCATCCTCGTAGTGCTCCGCTGGACTCTCTCCAGTAGCTCCTCATCTTTCTTGAACTGGGGAGCCCAGCACTGGACACAGCACTGCAGATGGGGCCTCACCAGGGCAGAGGAGAGGGGGAGGAGAACCTCCCTTGCCCTGCTGGCCACACTCCTCCTCATGCACCCCAGGATCCCATTGGCCTTCTTGGCAGCCAGGGCACGCTGCTGGCTCATGGTCACCCTGTCGTCCCCCAGCACTCCCAGTCCCTCTCCACAGAGCTGCTCTCCAGCAGGTCAGCCCCAGCCTGTGCTGGTGCCTGGGGTTGTTCCTCCCCAGGTGCAGGACCCTGCCCTTGCCCTTGAACTGACAGAGAAGTCACCAGCAGAGCAGTAAAGACGAAATGCAGTAGCAACAAAGTGTCTAAAGAGACAGGTAGCAAAACAGCCCTGAATTGACTTTAACCATCGCCTTACGCTTCCTTCTGACCTCAGCTTTGCAGGCTGCACCTGAGCAATCGGGTGACGGCAACTGCGCCGAAGCAGCCTGTCAGGAAACCGGCAGGGAATACAACATTACCATGCTTTAGTCTATGCCTTCTTTGTTTTAGATTTTCCCACAGACACTGAAATGCAGAGCTCAGGTCTGCGCTACAACTTTGTTATATCCAGATGCAAATTCTGGGCAAAAAGGACAGATACAGAATAAGGAAATAGGATTCAGATTTTTTCTAAAGGGAGGTCTAGAACGGTTTTGCTTCTTATTTACTGGTGTAACTGATAAACTACAATGGCACTGTAGAATTAATTCTCAATTCTTTTAAAAGCGCTGGAAACTTTTTGTGTTTTCTTCCTGAGCATCTCTGCTTGGTTTGCGCTGGCTTTCACAGTTACAAACACAGCAGAGCAAATGTTTTTTTCTTCTTTGCATAAAAATGTTGCAAATTAAAGTAACATATTCTAAACTACCAAAAATTATCACAAGCTGGCATCTTGCTAATGAAAATGTTGATCTGTTGCCTGTTAAAGAAAAATAAATAAGGCTACGAAGTGTGTTTGCGATTCATTTGTCACAGACCAGAACAACAGCAGCATTTTTGAGTCAGATACCGTGAGTAAAACCAATGCTGGCTTCTTCTGAATACAGAGTAACCTCTAGCCTGACACACGTTACCCTTTCCCGACAATACTTTTGGAAATACCTTGTGCCAATATAACCCAACACTGTTACTGCAAAAATATCACCATCCCTCCTTTCTCTGAACAACGGTATGAACTTATATTGGATTTTGTTGTTTATGAACCACTGACGAACACGCTATTGTACCCAGGGCTCAGTTTTGTGTCCGGTCTTGTTTAACACCTTTATCAATGATCTGGATGAGAGGACTGAGTGGTCCCTCAGTCAGTTTGCAGATGACACCAAGCTGGGCGGGACTGTCGATCTGCTGGAGGGTAGGAAGGCTCTGCAGAGGGATCTGGACAGGCTGGGTCAATGGGCCAAGGCCAGCTGTACGAGGTTCAACAAGGCCAAGTGCCCCGTCCTGCCCTTGGGTCACAACAACCCCTTGAAACACTACAGGCTTGGGGAGGAGTGGCTGGAGAGCTGCCCGGTGGAAAAGGACCTGGGGGTGCTGGTCGACAGCCGGCTGAGCATGAGCCAGCAGTGTGCCCAGGTGGCCAAGAAGGCCAGCGGCATCCTGGCTTGGATCAGGAATGGTGTGGCCAGCAGGAGCAGGGAGGGGATCGTGCCCCTGGACTTGGCACTGGTGAGGCCGCACCTCGAGTGCTGTGCTCAGTTTTGGGCCCCTCACTACAAGAAGGACATGGAGGGGCTGGAGTCTGTCCAGAAAAGACCAAGGAGGCTGGGGAGGGGTCTGGAGAACAAGTCTGATGGGGAGCGGCTGAGGGAGCTGGGGCTGCTCAGTCTGGAGAAGAGGAGGCTGAGGGGAGACCTTCTCGCTCTCTCCAGCTCCCTGACAGGAGGGTGTAGTGAGGGGGGGTTGGTCTCTTCTCCCAAGTAACCAGCAATAGGATGAGAGGCAATGGCCTCAAGTTGCATCAGAGGAGATTGGACAGATTAGGAAAAATCAGATTGTATATTGGGAAAAATTTGTTTCCTGCAAGAGTGGTCAGGCCTTGGAGCAGGCTGCCCAAGGCAGTGGTGGAGTCCCCATCCCTGGAGGTGTTTAAAAATCATGTAGATGTGGCACTTCAGGATATGGTTTAGTAGGAATGGTGGTGTTGGTTGGATGGTTGGACTTGATGATTTTAAGAGGTCTTTTCCAACCTATGATTCTATGATTCTATGATTGCCTAGGCTGTCTGCAAGCCAAGGTAAGCATTAATGTTACCCATCTGCGTTCAGCTAAACTTGCACAGGACGCAACGACCAACCTTCGATGTATGCATCCTATAATAAACTGCCCTGGTTTGCCCTCTTCACTGAGTCAAGGGACGTGTGTAGCAAAAGAGTTCTTGACAGCTGGGTACTGAAGGCATAATTATAAAATTACACCTTGGTTAAATGTGCACCAAAGCCTTTAAGAACAATCACACAAGTTGCCACCTATGGGTCAAATGTCACTAAGTAAAACCTAGGTTTTAGCCAGCTGAAATAAAAAGTAATTTAATACAAGAAGAAAACAGATAGCAAAAGACAGCCAGATCAGCTTATTTATTTTAATCCATTATTTATCAACGTATAGAGGTTGACATCAAATTTAAAAATGAAATTTCACCTTTCCTAGGAATGTGAGCACTGTCTGCACGTGCAGATGGCCCCAAGCGCTGGTTTCGCAGAGTGCGACGGGACACCTCAAACCCCAAGCCAGCAGCAGGCGGCATTTCACGGCCAGAGACCGGCTGCGTTCCGGCCAAGCCAGCCCCAGCTTCCAACGAGCCAGAGGCTGACGCCTCCCTCACCAACAAAACCCACACAGTACAATCCTTGTTCTGGAAGCAATCACCCAATTAAAACTAAAACCAACAAAGAAATTTGATCATGGATGCAAACAGAAACAGTCACTGAAACATAGGTACATAAGTACGAGTTTTACTTGCTTACACAGAAATGTAGCCAAGTATCAGCTGAAATTTCTTCACGGCTTTTTCCACTTCTAAAGTTTTTATCATCTTTGGGTAACATAACCAGAAAAACATGGAAAGCTTCGACTCTTCAGTGAAATCCGTACTGACGCACTCCGAAGGAGCAGCACCAAGCAGCCATCATTTGACACCTAAATGTCATTTAAAACAACTGTTCTAGACAAAGGATATGTAAGATATGTCTTTAAAAACACAACAAACCTGCTTTTTTTTCCCACTTTCCACATGATTTCTAATGGCTCTATTGTAAAACTGATACTAAGCTGAGGAGGAGGGAGATCTTGCAGGCAGGGAGGTGGGGCAGTTTGTTTTTCAAGTCTGAAGATTACTGTATTAACCAAGTAACATCCTGAAGTATTATTTAGATAAAGGATTTATCTACAGGTTACTGAGTAACTCTGAAAACTAGCCTGAAAATAATTTTAAATGTACATATCTGCCATATACAAAAATAGCTGCCCTGATTTCATACAAGCTAACGAAACTGGTACTGGAGTGGTATCTCCCTCTGGAGATGGTGTGGCTTGCAGGAGTCTCACCTGCTCTGCAGGGCAGAGAGAATCACCAGTCTGCAGAACTCACCCTGAAGGGTAGACACTAAATAACGGAGTAAGTCCTACGATGTCTGAGATGCTGCTGACTCCACTCTGCAAGCCCCACTTGCTCCTCACAGAAGCCAACCTTCCAGTTCGCTTTCACACGGAGCAGCTGGCATGAGAAATGAATTTTTTAGGAATGCTTAGTTCTGTCTTTGAGAGTCTCGGTCAAGAAAGAACCCACAAAAGAAGCCGAGTACCTGCAAGAAGGCAGTAACTCCAAAAGCGCTGCAAGACAGACAAAATCTGAACAGTTTAAGGAGAAAATTGATGTGGTTTAGAAACGTGGACAATCCTGCAGAGTTCAAACAGAAGAAGATGTAGACGCTCAACTGCAGAGAAATGGAGAAATCCTTACAGATACGAAGGTGGGCACCACCACAGGAACATCTAAGGACTTACTAATATGAAGTTATTAATCTTAAGACATTAAGATATCATTAAGTATCAGGAATAGTGTGGGCTCGTCTCAGGAATGGTGTGGCCAGCAGGAGCAGGGAGGGGATCGTGCCCCCGGACTCAGCACTGGTGAGGCCGCACCTCGAGTACTGTGTTCAGTTTGGGGTCCCTCACTCCAAGAAGGACATGGAGGGGCTGGAGCGTGTCCAAAGAAGGGCAACAAGCCTGGTGAGCGGTCTGGAGAACAAGTCTGATGGGGAGCGGCTGACGGAACTGAGGTTGTTTGGTCTGGAGAAGAGGAGGCTGAGCGAGGACCTTCTCGCTCTCTACAACCACCAGACAGGAGGGTGTAGTGAGGTGGGTGTTGGTCTCTTCTCCCAAGTAACCAGCGACAGGACAAGAGGCAATGGCCTCAAGTTGTGTCAGGGGAGGTTTAGATTGGATATTGGGAAAAATTTCTTCACTGAAAGAGTGGTCAGGCCTTGGCCCAGGCTGCCTAGGGCAGTGGTGGAGTCCCCGTCCCTGGAGGGGTTCAAAAACCGTGTAGATGTGGCACTTCGGGGCATGGTTTAGCAGGCATGGTGGGGTTGGGTTGAGGGTTGGACTTGATGATCTTAGAGGTCTTTTCCAACCTATGATTCTATGATAAAAGATGTACTTTTAGAATGTTACTCTCAACACATCAATGAACATGTTTAGACACTACAACTGTATTCTAGCACATGACATATACTGGGTCACACTGCCACTCAACCTATTAAAACAACAACTCTGCTGCCTAGGAAAGGTTTTAATATCCTCTCAGAATACCTCCCTCCCTAGCGATGTTACCTAAAGCAAGGATTAGAAACATTTAATAGACAAAGTCTCCATGTCTTTATCCTTCACTCTATTTTCCAGTTACAGTAGCCTCCATCAATGGTAATGGCTATTCAGAGCTCCTGTAGGCAGCAATTTTCTCCCCCAGATGACTGCTCTTCTCTTTTCTAACACCAATTTCAAGTACCATTTTCTTTCTGGTCAGTCAAAATTGTCAAGATCTTACCATACTTTTTGGTAATAAGCTTTACCTTCGCTTACACTGAATGATTCTTCCCCTTCAAATCATCGCCTCTCTCTTCAGTTCCTTCTCCATATTCTTTATGCTAAATCATTACACTAAATAAAATAATCATTTTCTCAGCACGTTCAACAGCATGGTTCCCACACGCATTCCAGGAGGAGGAGATCGGTAAGAGAGAAACCAGGACTCTGCCAGCAAATCTCCTTCCTGTACAAAACCCAAGTATTTCCTTTAATCCCACATCTTCTGTATCTCTTCATCAGTTATTAACCTATGAGAAAAGCCTCACCGCCCTACCTGTAACAACGTCGTTCTTTGACGTAAGCAGAGACTGAGTGAGAAGTTTGCCGAGAGCTCCCGGCAAATTTGAGACGTTCAATCAGACGAATCACCCTTCTCCCCAGGCTTACTGACTCCTCACAGATCTCTTCTCGCAGGATGCTTTCCCTCTTCAAAAAATCGCCTTGATCATTCCCACCGTATCGTACCTACCCGCGGGCGAGCGATGACTCCACTCATCACTGCGCTGGTTTTATCAGCCCACCTGGCAGGGCGGTCGGATTTCTTCATCTATAACCCCAGGGGCCTTCCCGGAGCCCTTTTCACAGGCCAGGACACGCTCTGCGCTTTCCGCTGGCAGGTTTTAGCACCAGATTACACAATGTTGTTCATATATAAGCAGCTTCACATTTGAATTTACATTAGAGCTCCTGGATGAACGCAGTTGGAGCCCAGTGACACATCACACTTCATTTTCCTGAGGGTTTTCCCCGCCTCTTCTCAAATGCCTTCAGCAGCTGTTTCAGTTTGAGCCTTCGCCTTTGAACTGCTCTCTCCCTCGCTCCACAGACCGACTCTGTCGCAAGGACACGTGGGTGTGCTCCCCTGTATTTTTGCTCACGAACAACAGTGCAAAAAACCCAAATTTACAGTTCTTTATTAAGAACACAGCTGTTTATCAGACGAGGAGACTCAACTACTACAAATATCTGAGAGAGATGCAGAAAAAGAACCCTGAATTTTGTCCTTCCCTTCCAAAATAATTTGGTTCAAAGAACTTGCACCTCACATTTTCAGCAAACCACAATTATTTATATCGAAGAATACATTGCACAGAAGGATTTCCAGATCAAAAACACACTGACTTTGAAAAAACCTTCAAAACAAGTTCTACAAATGAAAGGACGGGATAAGAACAAGCCCAGAAGCTGGGTAAAACAACCACCACAGATCAGCAGCGGCTTGAGCAACTGGGCCTCGTGCATGTAGAACGTCTACGGACAACGGTGCACATGCAGAGGAACAGCACCAGCATGACCTGGTTTTCCATCATTGTATTTTTCAGTCTTTCAAAAAGATTCAGTGGTTTTCAGTTTGATGTTTTACCACCATTTATAAAAAACCCACGCTGCTGGGGTGTCCGCAGGTTTCTAACACGGCAGAACAGAAAGCTCACGCCACCCGAAAGACAGAAATCTTTACGGAAACTCCACGAGACGAAGGTCCTGCCCAGCTCGCTACACGCTTAGTTTGCACCTCACACAAAACGCAGCCAGAGGTAGAGAAGAAACCAGAATCCCTTCGCAGGGTTTACGCGGCAGCGCCCTGAGACTGGAGCAGCCACAACCCACCAGAGCCAGCCACGATTTTACCTGGGCTATCCGCGCGTTCCTTTATTATTTCCAATGACTGTTATGTTTGTTTTCTTGTGACCATATTAAATTCGCTTCCAGCACTACTTTCAATAAGAGCATTAACTGATGACAGCCAGCCATGCATGTAAGTATGGAATTATCTTATGTAAGCATCAATTCATAATTTTATCTCCAGCCTTGTAAGGAAGTATTGACTTTATAATCATTTCCACGCACTCAACATTCAGTCAGCATAAATATTCCTGCTTTACTAACAGAAAAGCACAACCACACGTACACACACGCAGAGGAATGGCAGGCTCGTTGCCTCAAGGATATCGGCTCCGCATTGCCTCCGAGATACCCAGATCTGGCTGAGCCCGCCAGGAAGTCAGACATCGGGCAGAGCGATGAATTCCTAACGCAGGCTGTGATTTACTCAGAGGCACGCACACACTGCCATCGGAGCGGTCACCTTAGCCAAGACACAATGGAATTACATACAGGAATCCCTCGGAGGCCTCCTTTGGTGCTCTCATTTTCTACTTCGGTTACCTGCTTTTCAGATCAATATTGTTGCTGATAATACGGTGATTTGTTCTAATACGGTGACAGCTCTTCAATAAAGCAATTTTAAATGCAAATTACAGTTGCCATGCCTGATTGCATCACCGGAAAATAAGTTTGTAGACAGCAAATTTGAAAATGTCAATATATGAAATGCAACTATATAAAGTATAAATTAGCTTTAAATAGCTGATTTTACAGATTTTACAATTTATCTGTAACTATCTAATTGTAAGAGGCAGGAATAGCATACATTTAAGTAATTCCAGGATGCTATGAAAAAAAAAACCAAACTGTGAGCAATCATATTCGCATTTTCTAAGTGTGTCATTTCCTGCGAGTTCAAGTATCTGCTCTCGGCTTGGCTTGGCAGGCTGCCCCGCGTGAGAACAGTGAGGCTGATTTGCTATTCTCTAAAATTCATAGTTTGAAACCAAGATATTTGATGATTATATTTTCATTAATCACACCGTAAAGAAGCGTTCTGATCAGATAACTGGATACAAAAAAGGAGTATGGGGTATGCTGCTGCAGAACTAACAAATCTCCACCTTACTTAAGGCTGACTACAATACAGGTCCCACTTTTGCAAACTTGAGCCCTTTATCCAAGTGAGTTTTTCAGAAAAAAAAGTGTATTAAAAAATCAAGGTGACTGCTTAGTTTTGGGGCCTGATAGTTGGTGCCAAGTATCTTGCACGCTATTGCAGGATCTTCCGCACCACACTCTCATATACTGCAAAAGTCCACACTGCTGTCGCGAAACAACCCGAGACTTTGTGCTTCACTCCTTCTGAATTCCACATTTTCACACTTCCCAACGCCCATACATAAATGAGCTTCCTTACCTTCATAATGTTTACTAAGTCTGTTTGATAATAGCGATCCTGGTGCGCATTAGCAGCTGCTAAAGTGAGAAGGTAATCATTCCTTGCATGGATAGCCTTGGAATTGCACTCGGATCGTCGCGCTTTTAACTACAAGAAGAAATGGAAGTTAAAAGATACGTACCAGTGAGAAGTTAAGTGACCAAATATGTATTAGTAGTAAATTAACACGCATATGTATGTATTAATATAGTCCAAACTTTCAGGGATTAATAGCTTAGCAGTTTTGTTAATGGTAAGGGGATTTCTAACGTATTTTTCTCTCACGCAGCTCTAATTCCACGCACAGTCCTCAAAGAACAGTTCTAATTCCCACTAGAAGAAACTTCCTTGTAAATTTGGTCTTAGGCAATTCTGCAGTGCGAAAGAGCCTGCTCTTCTCTCAGCACTCGTTCTCACAATATTCTCTTCCGAAACGTCAGTCCTCTCTAGCTTCCAGGCAGCTGCGGTCACACGCCTCACGAAATCAGCTACAAAGCACGGCCGTAAGAAATGTTCAGGGTTTTTTATACTCACCTTGACACTTGCCTTCTGCAAGCTTATTCTCGACTGAAAAAGACTAAGTTTGGACCTGAAACCAAAATTAAAAGGAGAGATTACTGTCTTAGACCCTTTCTACAAAAATACAGGTCACTGTACTTCACTTCAGCAAAAGTGTAATTTAACTAACTTTTTATGCTTAAATTTTTATTTGTATACTATTAAGAAAAGCTTAAAGGATCAAGCAAAATATTACAAAGTATGCTGAGCTACCTCAATCGGATCTTCAATGCTTGCTCTGTTTTACACCGCTCACCCTGATTTTTGAAGTAAATTTAAATATGTCCTGAAGGGGAAGCTGGGTGGCGGCTGCAGGTCAAGTTATTTTGGCATCTGATGGATTTTGAGATAGCCCTCCAGGCACAAAGTGCTGTGAATCTGAACAGCTGGTCATCTGAAGGAATATTACTGCAAAAACGTTAGTAATTATGATCCAGCAAGCTGGAATCCTGTATGCATACATATTTTTAGAAGCAGAATTGGTGTGATTTTCATATTTAGATCAATGAAAGAGAAATTAGGGAAGTACTTCATCAAATATTTGGGAAATGGTGTTTTAAAAAGTAAGAAAACAAAATCAAGTAAAAATAGCTATTTTAATCTGGACAATACTGCAGTAAGAATCTGGCCAGCAATTCCAAAGCTCTAGTTTTTGGTTGGTTGGTTCGATTTTTTCACTTTCGTCAGGTATTACAGGTAATCTTATTGAAGTTCTTCTTTCCATCATCCAGCATTCTCTAATGAAACCATACTTTCTTTTCATTCCCTAAGAATAACCCAGAGGAATTTCTCATAACAAAAAAAAAAGGCAAAACTTGCAAAAGAAGGGTGAGGCAAACTCCCGTCAGACAGACCAAACTCCAAACTGAAAACATGGGAGTTACTTGCTTTCCTGAAAGGAAGGAAACCAACCTCTTCAGGATCTGTCAAGGAGCATAAAACACTAAAGCCTCAAAAATTTATCTTCAAAAATGGAAAACCGCATCCCACCCCCTCTCCCCCTCCAAATGGATTGATACCAAATTAGAATCACGGAATCACAGAATCATCAAGGTTGGAAAAGACCTCCAAGATCATCAAGCCCAACCACCAACCCAACACCACCATGCCTGCTAAACCATGTCCCCAAGGGCCACATCCACACCGTTTTTAAACTCCTCCAGGGATGGGGACTCCACCACTGCCCTGGGCAGCCTGCTCCAAGGCCTGATCACTCTTGCAGGAAAGACATTTTTCCCAATATCCAATCTAAACCTCCCCTGACACAGCTTGAGGCCATTGCCTCTCGTCCTGTCACTGGTTACCTGGGAGAAGAGACCAACCCCCGCCTCACTACACCCTCCTGTCAGGGAGCTGTAGAGAGCGAGAAGGTCTCCCCTCAGCCTCCTCTTCTCCACACTGAACAGCCCCAGCTCCCTCAGCCGCTCCCCATCAGACTTGTTCTCCAGACCCCTCCCCAGCCTCATCGCTCCACTATTTGAGAAGAGCATTTATCTGCTTTATATTTCTACCTTAAGTTCGAAATCTGTGGAGGGAGAAGGAAGCAGCAACCTTTAACATCAAAAAGAGTGCCAGCCCACACACTGTCCCTTGAAAAGGTCAAATTAAAGCCGTTAGTTTAACTTCCTTCCTAGAGAAACCAGCGTACATGAGTTAAACTTCACCATCGGGGTAAAAGCATGCTTGAAATGGTTACAAAAATGTATATAAGCAACATGAAAAAATATTGGCACAAGCTCACTAAAAGCAGTTATCTTTCTTCTGAAACAATACCAAGTGTAAAAACTAATACAAGCACAAATCTGATTTATACCCATGCAATTATTTATACATATGCTATTATAAAAACATACTTGGCCTCAATATCAGCTTTCTCCCGCACCGCTTGAGCCATCTGTTCGGTCTCAAAATATTTCTTTTTGCCTTTAGCTAAATCTTTTACTGTCTCTTGTAATTCAGCTTGGATCCTCGTCAACTGGTCCACGCACTGAAAAAAAGCATTCAGGAAAAAACCCCAAACATTAATGTATTTTTGCATCCAAATATTACTATAATCATCATTTTACTGCTCTTCATTACATTTTACATGGAACGACGCGGTCTCCAAGTCACTCCTGGTCAATTATTCATTAATTTCTTTCAAAGCTGCTCAGAACATAAATCCATATTTCTTTCTGTCTTCTTTATTTTTCTTTCTCTCTTTCTTTTTCTTTCTCTCTTCCTCTCTTTTTCTTTCTCTCTTTCTCTCTTACTCTCCTTCCTTCCTTCCTTCCTTCCTTTCCTTCCTTTCATTCCTTTCCTTCCTTTCATTCCTTTCATTCCTTTCCTTCTTTCTTTCTTCTGCTGTTGAACTATTCAAATTCAACAACTCGCAAATTAAACATAAAAGTTCTAAAAGCTTTGGATGAGGTAATTAGCTGAAATAATTGTAATACAATTGGGAAAAATCCCAAGGCAATCTAGCAGAGCTGACAGAAGAAATGACTGATCTTTCTTTCTCTAAAATTTAAAACACCAGACAAAAGCTGCCACGTAAAACACAACAACACAACAATGAGAACAATTTGATAAACATTATTGTAAGAGCTCATTTTTCTTAAAACTCTTCCGAGAGCTTTCCAACAAACAGGATTATGTCAGAAATCAGTGTAATTCGCAAAGAAAACTTACAGGCTTACAGTGCACAGCTAGTCAAGGGGTGAAAATAAATCCATCTCATTTCATTAATATGACTCAACCAGTGTTACGACACACATTTTAATCCCAGAATCCCAGCATGGCAGGGGTTGGCAGGGCCCTCTGGGGATCACCCAGCCCAAACCCCTGCCGAAGCAGGGTCACCCAGAGCAGGCTGCACAGCACCGCGGCCAGCCGGGGTTGGAATATCTCCAGAGAAGGAGACTCCACAGCCCCTCTGGGCAGCCTGGACCAGGGCTCCATCACCCTCAGAGGGAAGAAGTTCTTCCTCATCTTCAGCTGGAACTTCCTCGGCTTCAGTTTGTGCCCGTTGCCCCTTGTCCTGTCGCTGGGCACCACTGGAAAGAGTCTGGCCCCATCCTCCTGACACCCACCCTGGAGAGATTTATCGGCATTTCTAAGGTCCCCTCTCAGCCTTCTCTTCTTCAGGCTGAACAAGCCCAGCTCCCTCAGCCTCTCCTTGTAGGAGAGATGCTCCAGTCCCCTCACCATCCTCGTAGACCTGCTCTGGTCTCTCTCCAGTAGCTCCTCATCTCTCTTGAACTGGTGAGCCCAGAACTGGACACCGTAGTGCAGCTGGGGCCTCACCAGGGCAGAGGAGAGGGGGAGGAAATGGGATGTCATAAATGTAAAAAAATAATATTCAATTAGTATGACAAAAATGTCAAAAAATAATATTCAAAGAAATAGTGGAAAAATTGCTGTACTGGCTTTGGCTGGTAAAGTGTTAATTTTCCATGCAGTGGCTGGTATGGGGCTGTATTTTGGATTTGTGACGAAACCTGTGTTCATAGCACGGGGCTGGTTTCGCTATGGCTGAGCAGTGCTTCCACAGCATCCAGGTCTTCGCCATCCGTCCCGCTGCCCTGCCAGCAAGCAGGGTGGCGGGGACGAGAGCCTCGGAGGGGACGCTGCGGGGCCGGCTAAGCCCATACCGCACCACGCCACGCTCAGCAGGAAAAGCCGGGGGAAGGAGGAGGAAAGAGGGACGTTCGGAGTTACGGTG
The DNA here is from genome assembly GCF_030867145.1 of Opisthocomus hoazin. NCBI lineage: Eukaryota > Metazoa > Chordata > Aves > Opisthocomiformes > Opisthocomidae > Opisthocomus > Opisthocomus hoazin. Next base: position 4,808,086 of record NC_134414.1, on the reverse strand, counting down.
TCTGTCCTGCCACGTCACCATCACGCGTGACGGAGCCCTGCTTCCCTGGAGACAGCTAAACGCCTGCCTGACGATGGGAAAGAGTGAATGAATTCCTTATTTTGCTTCACCTATTAAAGGTTTTTACCTCAGCCCACAAGTTTTCGCACTTTTCCCCTTCCAATTCTCTCCCCCATCGCGCCGGAGGGGAGCGAGCGAGCGGCTGTGCAGGGCTGACCTGCTGGCCATGGTTAACCCGCAACAACGATCAAAACGTTCAGCATCCTACCAGCTTCAGAAAAAGTTTGTTGGAAAGGGTCTCTACTAAGCAGAAAGGATCTTAACAAAATAAATTATCAAAGTCTACAGTTGTAGTACCTTTAAAAGAGATTTGTAAAGATTTTCTTTTACCCAAAGTAGCTTAAGCACATGTAAGAGTGATGGTTTAATGCGTTTATATTTAATTATAGATATTACAGACTAGATGTGGCTCCAGGCAATACTCAGAAGCAGAGCCTCAAGCTAGCTTAAGGACACCAGCTTGCCTTTCACTTTGCCTTTCTGTCCTTCAAAGACCAGTCCCAAGGTCCCACCTCTGCCACATCATTATCACACACCCAGCTTCTCCCATCCAAGGTGCCACACGTTGTCCTTTCACCCAACACCCCTCCTAAACACCTAAGGGTTTTCATTACACTAATTCTGAACGCACGTAACCTCCTTTACAAGCACTGCAAGACTAGTAAGGTGATGTAATCCAACAGCGTAACATCAGTCTCACAGTATTCAACAAGTGTTATAAATAATAGTAAAAAATGAACTTTTTGTTTCAGTCAATAGAAATTGCTCATCTTCTCACCACACAATTCTACTCTCACTAATAATGTTAAGTTCCTCTCTGGCTATGAAGCACATAAAAATTCACAGAATCACAGAATATTAGGAGGTGGAAGGGACCTCTGTGCGTCACCCAGCCCAACCCCCTGCCGAAGCAGGGTCACCCAGAGCAGGCTGCACAGCACCGCGGCCAGCCGGGGTTGGAATATCTCCAGAGAAGGAGACTCCACAGCCCCTCTGGGCAGCCTGGGCCAGGGCTCCGTCACCCTCAGAGGGGAGAAGTTCTTCCTCGTCTTCAGCTGGAGCTTCCTCGGCTTCAGTTTGTGCCCGTTGCCCCTTGTCCTGTCGCTGGGCACCACTGGAAAGAGTCTGGCCCCATCCCCCTGACACCCACCCTGAAGATACTTGTAGGCACTTCTAAGGTTCCCTCTCAGCCTTCTCTTCTCCAGGCTGAACAAGCCCAGCTCCCTCAGCCTCTCCTCGTAGCAGAGATGTTCCAGTCCCCTCCTCATCCTTGTAGCCCTCCGCTGGACTCTCTCCAGTAGCTCCTCATCTTTCTTGAACTGGGGAGCCCAGCACTGGACTCAGTACTGCAGATGGGGCCTCACCAGGGCAAAGTAGAGGGGGAGGAGAACCTCTCTCGACCTACTGGCCACACTCCTCACACTGCCTCCTCACAGAGTGATTTTCTGCTGTTTGCCTTTCAGTCTCTGACAGCGATCCCTGCAAACGTCTGCAGTGGTGGCCACGTCGTCCTTCCTGCAGATACCCGACAAACGGGCAGCGCTCTGCCTTCTCTTCCAAGGCCAACGGACAAAACCATACATCACTTACAGGATAAGCTTACGGGGTCTCTGCGTAAAGACAGCGGCAGGGCGTGGGCTGCTGGCCTCAGAACAGCCTTCTCGTCTGTGTCCTGGAGCCGCCGAGGGAGGGCAGGGAACCAGCTTTCTCAGGAGGTCAGGCGTGGTCAACAGGAGACACGTTTATTACCCCTGCTCCAGAGTCACCTTGCCATTTCGCAATATTTTTCAGCACATTATGATGAGGTTTTCTGGAATTGTTCCGGTTTAGTATTAAAATGAGTCATAAAAATGCTATTTCTATATGCTACCAAGTCAAGGTAGTAAAGGTTTACAGAAACATCTGGCAAATAAAGGTGACATCTCATCAAGAGCGACCCAACACCTACTGCAATCCTGGAAGGCGACGCTGCTTCTAATAGAAGCTTGATTTTAGATGGGCACTCCAGCATGACGTTACAAGTATTTTACTGACTCTAGATACCTATTTTGACAAGCTTTTGTCTGGATGGAGGTCACCATGATGTATTCGTTATCTGTTTGGAAATCCAAAGGAAAGGGTGAGAGACTGCATTGTGTGAGACAAATTTGCTGTGGAGGAAACTGAACACCACCAAGTGAACGGTTATTCCATGTTGCAGAAGAAGCGTGCCGCTGTTAGAACACTTTGAACCAGAGATACTGCCCTGATAATCATAAGAACTTGTTCTGCTAATTCAAAAGTGCAGGAAAAAAGGAACCTCTGTCATTTATATAAATTTCAAGAAGTGATCCCCACTTCTACTGCTGGCTCGTAAACACGGAACTAGCAGCACTTGCAGAAGAATACAACTGGAGATTATTTACCCAGTAAGGATACTAAAAAAGTGCTACAGTATTGTTTGGAAAGCTTCACAGAAAAACAAAATTCCCCAGGACAATTAAACAACATTAATAAAGTGATTTTATCCTCTGGAAAAACAGATATCGCACAAGCTTCTAAGAGCTGTATAATAATTCGTTCAGAAACTGCGAGCTCATGTTACGCCAACATCTACTGAAAAGTTTGTAGCCAAGTATTTTACAAAATACCACTTGAGAACATATAACCAGGTAAGTTACAGTTCGTTGTCATCACTTTTTAGCAAACTGAACTGAAATGGTGTGCTGTCTGGGGGGTTTTTTTGTGTGTTTTACCTTGCCTGGATTGCTCAACCTACCTCAAACTAAACCGAGAGGTGACGTGAATAAATGCTCGATAATGAAGCACGGAAGGACTACTGACAGCTACCAACTCATGCCTGAGAAAGCGTGTTCCACTAGCTTTTCTCTCTCTCTCCTCCTGTTACGCTGCGTCCAAGGGAGCACTTCAGAAGTTCAGTCTTGAGAACTTTTACAAATGTCTGCTTGGTGCAGGAGTGACTTGCTGCAAACTGGGCTCCCTCTTTCAACCAGGAGGTTTTCTCCTCGCTGCAGCGAAACCCGCAGAACACAAACACAAAATACTTACAATACGACGAGTACTTCGCTTTACATAAATACATATCACCATATTTTTAAGACATGTCCTACTGCCTTAGGGAAACAGACCGAACGTTGCACTTTACTTGAAGGCAGAGACCTTTCAAGACACAAATTACTTTCAAACGTTAACAGCCAATTAAATGCTAGCCAAGCTTATCTTTTTCCTCGAACTATGCTGTTCTCTTTGCATGGACTAACAGATCGATGATAGCAGCTTCACAGAATCACAGAATGGTAGGGGTTGGAAGGGACCTCTGTGGGTCACCCAGTCCAACCCTCCTGCCGAAGCAGGGTCACCTACAGTAGGTTGTAGAGGACCTTGTCCAGGTGGGTCTTGAATATCTCCAGAGAAGGAGACTCCACAGCCTCCCTGGGCAGCCTGTTCCAGTGCTCCATCACCCTCAGAGGGAAGAAGTTCTTCCTCATGTTCAGACGGAACTTCCTGTGCTTCAGTTTGTGCCCGTTGCCAATTCTGGCACACTTACCGGCGATGCCTACACAGGAGGCAGCTGGGTAACCTGCACTCTACATCTCGAACATGGCACGAGTCCTTCCTTCAGGTTTAAGATACGACTTTTCTTCCAACCAGAACCCATTCTACCAAAACCCCCTGGCAACCGTCACTGCAAAACCAATCCAACGGAACGGCCACAGCAGGATGATCGATTCGCAGCGACGGCTTTGGCCCACCGTGTATCACATTTTACAAGACTGATTTCCAAGCAATTTTAATTTCAGATCATCTAGCTCAGATCGTCAACGACCTGCCTATTTACTTCTATAACAAAGTGCATTGGAAGCGACTGTAAAGTACATACGTATTTTAGAAAAGCCATACTAAAAGATTTCTAATAACCATTTTTTTTCTAAATAAAAAGGACAAATGTTTAAAGAACGCACAAAAGCGCAAATACCTTCTTCAACTGCTGCTCCTTAAAGCACCGTACAGTCCTGGCTGGTTCAGAAATTAAGTTTTTGTAGTTTTCACAGATATTGAGTCGGGATTGGGCCACTTGCATCGTGCCTTCTAAAAGTGATCTCCACACTGAGTACATGCTCCTAAAATAATGAAACACAGAAAGGCTGTCAGTAGGAAGGAAGGGAGGCGTTACACTGCAAATACAGGCTGGTTTACATAACGGTGGTATAATTCTTCGAAGGATTGCTTTTAAAACTAAGGCTACAGCACAGTCCTTTGTGCTGCTCTAGCAGATATCCACGCTTGTACCAAAACTAAAAATTTTCCCCTCCTGTCCCTGTTTTGTGATTCAATCTGTTGGCAAACATTTTCGGTTGACCCTATTGCCCCAGCGGAACAGACCCTACGGAACCCAGCAGCCAAAGCCAGGTCACAGGCTGACAATTTTTTATAAGATCACAGATTTTGTGATTTTGAGCATCTTGCAATCAAGCAAAGAGTTGCAGACAGCTCACCAGTTTTGCCTCAGCCACCTGTAGTTCCTTCGCCATGTGTAACGGGCCACAGCCAACAACCATAACTGCATAGTCAGCTTTGCAGGGCCCCAGAAATTACAGAATCACAGCATGGTGGGGGTTGGAAGGGACCTCTGGGGATCACCCAGTCCAACCCCCTGCCGAAGCAGGGTCACCCAGAGCAGGCTGCACAGGACCGTGTCCAGCCGGGGTTGGAATATCTCCAGAGAAGGAGACTCCACAGCCCCTCTGGGCAGCCTGGGCCAGGGCTCCGTCACCCTCAGAGGGAAGAAGTTCTTCCTCATGTTCAGCTGGAACTTCCTCGGCTTCCGTTTGTGCCCGTTGCCCCTTGTCCTGTCGCTGGGCACCACTGGAAAGAGTCTGGCCCCATCCTCCTGACACCCACCCTGCAGATATTTATAAGCATTTCTAAGGTCCCCTCTCAGCCTTCTCTTCTCCAGGCTGAACAAGCCCAGCTCCCTCAGCCTGTCCTCGGAGGAGAGATGCTCCAGTCCCCTCCTCATCCTCGTAGCCCTCCGCTGGACTCTCTCCAGTAGCTCCTCAATTCACTGCAAAAGCTCAGAAGTGCCCAAGCCAGAAGGAGAAGGTGGAGCAGGGAAAGCGGGGCAAGAAGGCAACAAGATGTCCCCTGCAGCTGGCAGAGAGGAAAGATTGCTGGGGCTTGCAGAGCCCAAGGACTTGGTGATGGGGAGGGAGGGGGTGGCAGGTCTTTGGAGAAGACCTCCGGGCACTACAGGTGTATCAGATGGGGCAAAAGGCTTGCTGAGTGGGGAGCAAACTGCAGGTGGGAGGGGTCTGTGTGTTATGAGAGCACTTTATATACACTTAAAGACTGAGAATACAGTTTATTTCTTCTTAGACACACAAGTGGTGTGAAGGTACCGGAAGTCTAGAACACAACTCTATCAATAATTTCTTCCCGTTTGAAATAAAACTTGTCAGAATACAAACAACACATTGAAACAAAGTATTTTAAAACTTCTTCAAAATATTTAGGAGGCACTATTTAAAGGTGGGAGGCTCTCAGCAACTGAGTCATTTCTGTTTTCATGGTATGATCCACCTTTCCTGTTAGTGAAACTAAGTTTTAAACAACTGTTTCTTGCTTTGCCTCCTCCTTGCTCTCAGATGTGATCTTCATGAAGAACGGCCTCCTAAAAAGAAATCTGTTGCTGTCTTCTCCTATGAAGAAATCCACATGCTTATTACTCTAACCTTAAAGCTGTTTACTAAAATATGTATTCAGATACAAGCACTAATACCCAAACATGGCGCACAATTACACTTTGTGGTCCTATGGTGCCACTTTGTTTTTCCGCTCTTTATAGAATCATAGAATGGTTTGGGTTGGAAGGGACCTTAAAGATCATCCAGTTCCAACCCCCCTGCCATCAGCAGGGACCCCTTCCACCAGCCCAGGGTGCTCAGAGCTCCATCCAACCTGGCCTTGAACCCTGCCAGGGAGGGGGCAGCCACAGCTTCTCTGGGCAGCCTGGGCCAGGGCCTCACCACCCTCATCATTCCTTCCTTATATCTAATCTAAATCTCCCCTCCCTTAGTTTAAAGCCATTACACCTTGTCCTGTCACTCCCTGTCAAAAGTCCATATCCAGCTCTCTCGCAGCCCCTCCAGGCACTGGCAGCTGCTCTAAGGTCTCCCCGCAGCCTTCTCCTCCCCAGGCTGAGCAGCCCCAGCTCTCCCAGCCTTTCCTCCCAGCACAGGGGTTCCAGCCCTCACATCATTGCTGGGGCCTCCTCTGGCCCCGCTCCCACAGCTCCAGCTCTGTCCTGTGCTGAGGGCTCCAGAGCTGGACGCAGGACTCCAGGGGGGTCTCAGCAGAGCGGGGCAGAGGGGCAGAATCCCCTCCCTCGCCCTGTGCCCACGCTGCTGGGGATGCAGCCCAGGGCACGGTTGGCCTGCTGAGCTGCCAGCGCACACTGCCGGGTCATGGCCAGCTTTTCACCTCCCAGCACCCCCAAGCCCTTCTCGGCAGGGCTGCTCTGCATCCCTTCATCCCCCAGCCTGTGTTGGTACCGGGGGTTGCCCCAACCCAGGTGCAGGACCTTGCCCTTGGCCTTGTTGAACCTCTCGAGGTTCACAGGTGCCCACCTCTCCAGCCTGCCTAGGTCCCTCTGGATGGCATCCCGGCCCTCGGGCGTGTGACCGCACCACACAGCCTGGTGTCATCATCAAACTTGCTGAGGGTGCGCTCATTCACGTCTTCCTAAATTATTCAAGTAACAAACATCTGTTTAAGACTAATCTCAGAATTTCAGGGGAAAACAAAGCTTCATTTTAAACTGGTAATGCTCTACAACAAAGAAAAACATAGCTTTAACTACAGAAGAACAGTGTTTCATTGTTGAGTAAAATAATTATACAAATGGAAATTATAAAGACAACTATTTGCAGATATCCAACTGTTAAATTACCTATAATCACTTCGCTCATCAGTTTTTATTCCAAGCCAGTCTTTCTTTAAGTATTGGCTAGCCAGCTTCTGAATGCTCTGTTAAAAGAAAGGACAAAAAAAAGTTAAAAATAAGAGGTACCTGAAATAAGACTTTTGATTTTGTATCAGAGAAATGATAACCTGACATCTAAGGCAGGAATCAATCTGTAGTATCAGCAAACGAGACGGTTACTTGTACCCCTTTTTATATTTTTGTTTGACTTCAGCTTCTGTTGAAAACAATTAATGGGTTTCTTGTTAATATTTAAATTCAGAGGGACTCTAGCTGAGATCTACACTGAAAATATTTCTGCATGTGACTAACCCCAGCAGAACCAGTAACAGCGAGGATGTTTGAGCTGTGTGTGGCGGAGTCAGAGGCAGGAATACTGCAAGGAAAATGTCTCACTTTGTCACAGCTGTAAGAATCAAAATTTGTATTGAACCGAATGTGGACATGGGGTTCTCAGCAGCAATGAAACATCTGGTTGTTATCTGTCCCAGAACGAAGTGCTGACCACTGACCATTCCAGGTTGGACCATTAGCAGTGAACTGGAGACACTCTACTGCTCACAGGATCAGGCCTTTGCTCAAAGGATTACAACAGACCAGAGGTTGAAAAAGGCAGTTCATTTTTAATCATTAATGTTAATTATGCTCTTTAGTCTCTATATTTCACTTTGCATGGTCTCAGGAACATCAGTAACAACATTTTCATATTCAAGATCAGAGGGCAGCAAAATATTAGTTGTAACCAATGGAAGGGAGGGGCAGTCCCTCCTTCAGCTTGGAAGCTCATTTGACAGCAGGTATCGCTTATGAACTGAGCACCATCAAACGGCAAAGAGGATGTACATAATCCAACTCATGGAGTTGGACAACGCGTTTATAGAATCCTAGAATCATGAAGGTTGAAAAAGACCTCCAAGATCATCAAGTCCAACCGCCAACCCAACCCCACCATGCCTGCTCAACCATGTCCCCAAGGGCCACATCCACATGGTTTTTGAACCCCTCCAGGGATGGGGACTCTACCACTGCCCTGGGCAGCCTGGGCCAAGGCCTGAACACTCTTGCAGGAAAGACATTTTTCCCAATATCCAATCTGAACCTCCCCTGACACAGCTTGAGGCCACTGCCTCTCCTCCTGTCACTGGTTACTGGGGAGAAGAGACCAACCCCCACCTCACTACACTCTCTCAGGTAGTTGTAGAGAGCGAGAAGGTCTCCCCTCAGCCTCCTCCAGACTGAGCAGCCCCAGCTCCCTCAGCCGCTCCCCATCAGACTTGTTCTCCAGACCCCTCCCCAGCCTCGCTGCTCTTCTCTGGACACGCTCCAGCCCCTCAATGTCCTTCTTGGAGTGAGGGGCCCAAAACTGAACACAGCACTCGAGGTGCGGCCTCACCAGTGCCGAGCACAGGGAGAGCACACTGTGCAGCGTTCTTGCTTTGTCAAAAGAGCCATCGCCAGAGAAACACTCTGCAGCTTTTGTATATAAGTGTATTTAGCAAAGAAGTGGGAGACCTGGGTTGAAACTCCCTTTCCAGCCAAGAAAAATCAGCCCCATAGATCCTTCCCAGTAGAGCGCATCCTGAGGAAAAGCCTGCGCTGAGCCTTCTTCATATCCAAGCCACTGAACGAGAGGCAAGGCACAGTATCTTTTCCATTTTTTCCATACCATATTTAAGACATCATCACCTGCTAGGACATCCTTTAAGCTCTCTTAGAGAAAAACTGCAGAACCATCTCAAAAAGCACAACCAGATTTCATTCTTGTCTTACCAGCCCCTTTGACGCAAAAATTTAACACCAAGCTTACAATCTGACACTTGCACATAGAAACATACTATTTGTTGCTAATATATCATTAGTAGACTGCTTCCTCATATGAAACTCTGAAGGTTATCTCACCTCAGAGTCCAGCTCCAACTGCTCTGGACCAATCTCCTAACATGAAACTCATTAACGTGTGTCCCACCGTGCTGTTATTTCCCTTTCTGAGCTTCCACATCTTCTCCAGCTTCCTTCCCCAATTTCCACTGCACTTTTTGCTCAGTTAAGGATCATTTTCCAATTCCACATCGATATTTCATTCTGACATGTTCACACATATGGTCAGCGATACTTTCCACAGGTAAAGTTCTGCCTGTAACTATAAAATCTTGCACTGCTGTTGCAGTTTCTTCTGTTATTTTTTTTTTTAATGCACAAATTGAATTCAGTAGCTGCTACAAACCCCAGATAAAAGGAAAAATAACATTCACTCTGGCACAGCAATTTGTGATGAGATTCGGAGCCTTATTAGGTACTCCCACCTGGTGTTGCTTCCACATTTCCATTCCTTCTGCATCAGATTTCACCCACGAGATCTGCCCCGAGATGCTGAACAACCACTCACAAACAGACAATTACCCGCAAAAAAGCTTGCTGGCAGCTGAGGACAAGCTATGCCAAAATTAAAGATGTAAAAAAGTCACAACAGGGATAAACAAAGCCATTTTTGCACACAGAAACCCTATCACTGATATCAGCAAACCAACTATGAAGGTAGCGTGATTAAATGAGCTTAAGCATTTATTTCCAAACCAAACAAGCTCACCACTAATATCAATCAGACCTCGAAGAGAGGGCTCCAGCTGCATGTCCAAAGCATCTGATCATTTAGTATTCATAGAATCATAGAAAAGACCTCTAAGAACAACATCAAGGAAAAATTTCTTTCCCAAAAGAGTGGTCACGCCTTGGAGCAGGCTACCCAGGGCAGTGGTGGAGTTCCCATCCCTGGAGGGGTTCAAAAACCGTGTGGATGTGGCACTTCAGGACATGGTTTAGCAGGCACGGTGGGGTTGGGTTGGCGGTTGGACTCGATGATCTTAGAGGTCTTTTCCAACCTATGATTCTATGATTCTATTCCTTCATGAAATGAATACTCAGGATGAACCACCTGCTGGCATTTCATACGAAACAGCTGAAGGCGAACGTGGAGTTTTTAATTAGACAGTACAGCAGGTTTGTGTTCTTAAACTTTATGTCAAACCTAACTTCTTTGTGTGAGATCCTCCTTGTTCTGCTCTCAGTAACACTTCTCGGTTTGCTGCAGTGAAGCAAAGAACGCCGCTGTTGGGCTCAAGCGGGGAAGGCAACTGATTGTTTAACCTTTGGCATCACCCGACTTCACCCACGGCCCAGCAGCGTGCTCGCTTCTTCCTCGAAGGTGCGCGTCGATCACGTATAACAGCCTTGAGATAATGATATTTAAACGTAAGAATAAATTTGTTGAGGCAAGAACACAAGTCTGTGCAGAACACTCTTCTGACTGCAGTGTTTTTTTATGACACATTTCCTTAATATTTATTTAAAAGTAACTTTAGAGAATGGGACACAGCTTCACTGAGTGAAGGCGCTATCAAAAATTATAATGCAAATTCCCATCCAAAGTTGAGTGAAATCCATAAAACCCCTCCTCCCTCTCAGTCTCGATGGGCTGCCAACAGCTGGGGGGTCACGACTGAAAACCCTGTTCAGGAGAAGCAATACTGCGAGGTCGGTGTATCGGCATCCCCGGCCGCCGCTGGGCTGTGAGCCCTGTGTCCCCCTGTGCTGAGCACCTCCACGTACCGGGCAAAGGCATGGGACTGCTTTCGAAACCTTTCACATCTGAAGAAGGACTTCAGCAGTTTTTAGTATAAATACCACGGTTCACCAAAACTACAAAACCAGTTTGCTCTCTGATGGCTGCCAGACAAGAAGGTTTTTTGATTTAACTTTTCCTCTTCATTCTAAGGTGTATAGCATTGAATCTGAAAAGAAGCTTTGTTAATTATTTTTTAATGGCAGTAACAACAGATTTCTTTTAAAGTACACTATTTTTAATCAATAATTATTAACATGAAAGATCAAAAATGTCTGAAATCCCCTGCAAGCACTGTGCAACCTCTGCTCACCCTCTGTCGAAAGAAATGGGCTTGGTGACTCCGCTTGTGCGTGCGTGTGTTATTAACACATCTAGCAGGATTTAGAAAAAGCAAATATAAACCAGTGTGAACAGACCAGCTGTCACATAAACTGAATTTTAACTCATCTGAAGACGACGCATATCCTTCCTCAGTGTCTTGGTTTTCCCTTCCTCCCCTCCATCTTGTATCGCTGTGCTACAAACACGTTCATATTACGTGTTCGTGGGTGCTTCATCCCTTGGGAATCTGCCTAACAGATGGACAGATGGGACATAAAATCGAATTAATCAATCATCCAAGGCATCAACACCCAGAAATGAAAATCTGCTGAATGGACAGACCATCCAAAAACCAGCACAGTTTCCTGCACGCTCAAATTCATATTTCCCAGTGCTGTGGCTCCTACGTGATGCTCCCTATTCCCACATCTTACCTCAAGCCTATTTATTAGTATTTTCCAGTAAGGCCAGTTGCCACAGATATTGGGGGAGGGAAAAAAATAAAATATTTGCTGTAATACTTGCAATACTAACAGAAAATAATTAATTACTGATAGAAAAGGATAGAGAGAGATGTCCCAAACTAAAAGACCATTGAAAGAAAAGTATGTGGCGCTTAAAAAGACATATTAACAATGCTCTTCAAAGCACTCCTAAGATCTTTATCTGTTATAATTCAGAGGTGCTGATGACAGCCAGGTCCTCTAAAACCTCTTATTGATTGCCGAAAGCATGGTAGACACGAGCTGATGTAACACCGAGTTTTGGAAAATATCTATCAACCCGACAAATTTAGCGCTCTTTTGCACTTAAGTGGTTTCAATATCTTGCATCACTTTGATCATTTCTCTTTATCAGAGCAGAATCCAGCAACCAACCCCTTACAACTTTCATTTCTACAAATACATCTACATCTTGCTATTACTGTTTCAGAAAAAAGAGAACCTGGAATTGAGAAGGACAGAGAAATACTGTACTCTGAGTAATCTTTGACACTCAGCGATCCCAGGAACTCCAACACGGGCTGTAAGCAAACGGCCCAAACAACCCCGCTGAGTGGGGAAGAAGCACAGGGATGGTAGGCAAAGCCCAGCCAGAAGGTAAGGCCTTAGGCAACACGGTGAACCTGAGGCGGGCAGACGAGGAGGGCATCTGGGGAGCAGCTGCTGTAACCTGTCTGTGACCAAAAAGCCTCCCCCGGGCCGTGCCAGTTGCAGCGGTGGTGGGACCCCGAAACGGCCCGCGAGGGAGAATCACAGAATCATAAAGGTTGGAAAAGACCTCTAAGGTCATCAAGTCTGATGGTTGGACTTCATCATCTTAGAGGTCTATGATTCTATGATTCTAAGTCCAACCGCCAACCCAGCACCACCAGGCCTGCTAAACCATGTCCCCAAGGGCCACATCCACACGGTGTTTGAACCCCTCCAGGGATGGGGACTCCACCACTGCCCTGGGCAGCCTGGGCCAAGGCCTGACCACTCTTTCAGGAAATAAATTTTTCCTAATATCCAATCTAAACGTCCCCTGAAGCAAAATTTTCCTAATACCCAATCTAAACCTCCCCTGAGAAGATGTAGAGAAGAATTAAAGTAGAATTAAAGCAGGAGAAAAAGGGACAGTTCCCACCTGAAGCCAAGTCCGAGCTGGGAAGATGATGTCCTGTGCATTTAATATTCGTTAGCTACTACGTGATGTTAATACATTATTTTTCTCGTTTGAAGAGCAACTTGGGCAAGTGTTGATCACTGACAAGCGACAAAAAAATAACGCTTTTTTTTGTCCCCACGTGGTGGGGAAAATTTTTTTTCCCATGCGTGGCGATTTGCTTGACTGATCCCCGAGATCACTGCCTAAGCATTACGTGCCACAGCAGCAGCCTTCTGACATTATTCCATTTACTAAGTGGCATTACTTTGTTTGCTAAGTACTCTTCTGGCAGGCAAACGCTCCACAAGGGAGAGGTTTGCAGCATCCCTCTCTTCACTTGATGACTTCTCTGGGAGGTGCGAGGTGACTCGCAGTTCGATCGACTTCACAGAAGCGTGGAAGCCAGTTGTACCATTCAACACCTGCAACTTAGGGCTCTAAAATAGCCAAGTGAAAGTAATAGTTTTATTAGGCATAGATCCTTCTTATCAGATCCATCCATTGCTTATGCACAAGAGAGCTCTGTTTTATTCTATTTTTAAATTAAAAAAAATCAGTAATGTTGGACCATTGTTATTGTGATTTGAACATGAGATGGAAAATTCTGTTTTATTTCAGTACTACTGGTTCTTCAAAAATGAAACTGAGAGTTACATTAAGACTTTCTTGCTGATGTAAAAACTGGCGTTTGACCGATACCAGGTAGTTTTACAATCACATTTTTAGTTGTAGGAGAGTAAGACTGGCCGAGAACGAAGAGAAATTGTCATATACAGAGAATCCTCCAAAAAGAGAAGGAAAAAACCCGACACATCTGAGCCACGTGAAATTTCTACGTTTTGAAGAATTGCATCTACTATAAAACTGAAAAAAATTTAGATGCGCCCCAAAAAGACGATTCAGACGCTCGTGCTTCCCCAACGCTCGCAGATTCTTTTCTCAGATCAGTAAGATTTTACATCACTTCAGCGAGCTCAATGAGTCTGACCCACAGAGACGGCGAGATAGTGCCAGAAATTTCATAGACCGCTTCATCAATTCTACAGATGTTTTTTTCACCAGCTTGAAGAGTAACTTGAAACATCTTTTACGCCGCTGCCAATCTCTTCACAACATTTGGACAAGGGGAAAGGAACGTGTGGGAGTGGAAAACGCAAGGCAGTCTGCGTGGTGAGATCTTCTCCAGCTCCTGCAGACAGCAGGATGATTTAGTCTCAATATTCAATTCCCAGATAGTTATTAAGTGTTCACAGTGATCATTTAAAGTGGTATTTTATTTACTAGAGCTAGATTCAATAAAACCTTTAATGATTCAATGAGAATGAACCCCGTTCAGCACAGATTCAATTCAGAGATTCCACGCAGGGTATGACTTGGTCCAATTTACATTATAAGCTGACGACAAAACCGCTGTCAGACACAATTATTTCGCTTGGAGCTTACGCAGGGCCTCAGGCAACGAGATCGTGACTAAAGCGCTGCTGCAGCACAAATAAAAATGAAAACAAACCACATAACAGGCAGCACGTGGACTTCTCCAGGGGTCTTTATACTTTCCAAAGCACGCGGATCAAAACTATGCCGGGACTGTTTATCTGCAGGGCCTTTAATAGGGCGAAACGATCGACACAAGAGGTTCCCGTGTGCCTGCAGCATCAATTGTAACACTTCCCAGAAACTTCATGAAAGGCTGCTTATCTCATGTAAAGCTGCATCTCTAATCACATCGCTTCTCCTCCCTGGAGACGGGGTATCCCTTCCTACCAGGAGATGATGCCAGGTCCAGAAAACAGAGTTTCATTCACAATTTCTTTCCAAGCGGCTACATTTCTCTCTTTTTTTTAATTTTTATATTTGAAGCATGACAAGAAGCAAAAGGGAAAAAAGAAAAAAAGAAAAGGAAAGCTGAAAAATGAATTTCCAGCAGTTAAATACCCTCTGGCACTCACAGGACACTCACCTACGGCACTCTTGCGATCAGGTTTAGCAAAGGAAATGTCAGATCTCTTGTCCTTGATGGGTTTTGTTCGTTCGTTAAGTTAAAACCATTACTTTGCTGGAAGCAGAATCATAGAATGGTTTGGGTTGGAAGGGACCTTAAAGATCATCTGGTTCCAACCCCCCTACCATGAGCAGGGACATCTTCCACCAGACCAGGGTGCTCAGAGCTCCATCCAACCTGGCCTTGAGCACTGCCAGGGAGGGGGCAGCCACAGCTTCTCTGGGCAACCTGGGCCAGTGTTTCACCACCCTCATGGGGAAGAATTTCTTCCTAATATCTAAGCTAAATCTGCCCTCTTTTAGATTACAGCCATTCCCCCTTGTGTTAATTCCTTCCAAAACATCTTGCTCCTGGAGTTCAGCACTACTTTCTATTCTTTATCCATAAAAGAGATTTTTTGTTTTTAAAAAAAAAAAAAACAATGAACCAAATAAACCCCCAAGAATTGCTTATTCACTGGCAGAAGGAGTAGCTGGGAGCTCCCCCAGCAAGGAAAGGCCGAAGCTCATCTACGCAACAGTCCACCAGGTTCAAGGAGGAATGGTCCCACACCAGTAAAGACCATTTGGGAAAGTCCGCAGAGTCTTATCCCAACCCCTAACTGTTTTTCCTTTAATGTGCTTAATATCACTTGCTGCAATTCGCAGCATGCTATACAGGGGATAAACCAAAAAATTACTACACTCGTTTTCAGTGTTTCAAAACTTCCCAAATGTTTTAGAGGAAACATGGGCCTCTTCACTCAAATCTGAATTTTTAAGTCTTCAGCTGTAACTTGCTCATTTTCTTGGCCCTTGGTGATTTTCACTGCTCTCCTCTGGTCTCTCTCCAGTTGGTCCAAATCTGCCTTGAGCCGTAGGAGTCGACACCTGAAAGCCACACGCTGATTTTCCAGGCTGATTTTGAATTTCAGTGCTGTTGGCAGACTCACCTGCCGCCCGCCCTGAATCAGTATCAATAAATTTAATGAGCACACATCCTACTCCATCCTCCAAGCTAACAAATACCACTTTAAGCACAGGCCCTAAGAAACCTTCTTCATTTTAACCAAGAGCTATTCGATATCTACACGATTTTCCAAATGGTTTTCATCACAATTTTGTCACTTTATCCAGCTCACACTTCCCTAGCATGCATTTTAGCCCACCCCATGAAAGAATCAGCAGCCTCCCTGAAGTCAAGGCACCTAGCACCTTCTCTATTTACAGACCTGTTACCCTGCGACAGCAAAAAAGAAGTCGAAAAATGATACCAAAGTGGTGTGAAACGGCTTTGCATAACACTTCCATTTGTTGCTGCAATGCTTTTCTAGGAATTTAAACTAACCTGAATGATATGTAACTTAATTCTTCCTCGCTCAGCACTCCTTTCAAAAAAAAAAAAAAGGGCACTGTTTGCCCTTTTTTCCAGCTGTTTCAAAGATTTCAAAGACAACGCTTACAGCTTTAAGACGAGAAACCATCGGAGGCTAAATCCTCCGCAGCCAAGCTGACGGGACCGAGAGCCAGTTCAGATTTATTCAACGAAAGATCCTCTAAAGTATTATATTCCCAGATCTTTCATCAGGCCAAGACAGATACACAACCCAGGGATTAATACGAGCCAATCTACCCACAGTGTTCTACTTCACTTGGAAAAAAAGCAACGTTGGAAGCTTCTTCATCTGCACATCTCCGCTATTAAGAGTATCCTGACAGATTAGTTCAACAAATTTTACATAATAAATCCATACTTTACTAAGCTTCAAGCTGTTTGCTTTTTCTCCAGGTTCTCCTGTCTTTGGCTTCCAAATTTTAGGAAGCACTCTAGGCACTCCAAAAAATAATTGTCATTTTCACGATGTGGCACCATGTCCATAACTGAACTGCAAATCCTTCCAACACAGAGCAAGATACAAACCAGAATAAAACCAGTTACAAGGACCAAGCTAAGTATTTCTCTGTAGAAATTATTTTCACTTCCTAAATTACATAATTCAAATTGCTACAGCAGAGGTATGTTGCCATTCAGAAACATTCCAGGTTATTTTTAAAGCCTTTTGCAAAATTACTTCTAAACAAATGTCCACATTGATGCAAAACTGTCTTATTGCCCGGTCTAGTGAGTATCTGAACACTTTTTCTATTCTGAATCCACTGCTGCCTGACTGGTACTGAGAGCCACCTTCAAGCCTGGGCACCCTCTTCTAGCAGACACAGCAATTTTTAGCCACGAGGAGGTACAACACGCCAAGCAAACAGAAATCCCCCATCTCTCCGAGACACCAACAGAAAGAGAAGCAGGCTGAGCAAAATTCACCCCCCGTCTTTGAGTCCAAAATGTGGGAAACTGCTCAGACTTTTTTTTGTCTTCAACATATCAATAGCTTGTGTTTAGATCATATAGAATCAGAGAATCATTAAGGTTGGAAAAGACCTCTAAGATCATCAAATCCAGCCGCCAACCCAACCCCACCATGCCTGCTCAACCATGTCCCCAAGGGCCACATCCACACCGTTTTTGAACCCCTCCAGGGATGGGGACTCCACCACTGCCCTGGGCAGCCTGGGCCAAGGCCTGACCACTCTTGCAGGAAAGAAATTTTTCCTGATATCCAATCTGAACCTCCTGACACAGCTTGAGGTCATTGCCTCTCGTCCTGTCGCTGGTTACTTGGGAGAAGAGACCAACCCCCGCCTCACTACAATCTCCTGTCAGGGAGCTGGAGAGAGCGAGAAGGTCTCCCCTCAGCCTCCTCTTCTCCAGACTCAACAGCCCCAGCTCCCTCAGCCGCTCCCCATCAGACTTGTTCTCCAGACCCCTCCCCAGCCTCGCTGCCCTTCTCTGGACACGCTCCAGCCCCTCCATGTCCTTCTTGGAGTGAGGGGCCCAAAGCTGAACACAGCACTCGAGGTGCAGCCTCACCAGTGCCCAGTCCAGGGGCACGATCCCCTCCCTGCTCCTGCTGGCCACACCATTCCTGATCCAAGCCAGGATGCCCTTGGCCTTCTTGGCCACCTGGGCACACTGCTGGCTCGTGGTCAGCTGGCTGTCGACCAGCACCCCCAGGTCCTTTTCCGCCCAGCAGCTCTCCAGCCACTCCTCCCCAAGCCTGCAGCGTTGCGTGGGGTTGTTGTGACCCAAGGGCAGGACCCGGCCCTTGGTCTTGTTGAACCTCACACAGTTGGTTTCGGCCCATTAAAATAAAAAATGATGAGCCTCGCCCTGGGAAAAGCACCTGCCTGATCATGGTGTCTCCCCTGTCAGATAAGTATCTCCTCGGGATGGGGATGGAAGGTATTTTACCTTCATACCCCACAAAGCAGAGGTAAGAAGCACCTTATTTTAACACCAGCACGTTAATTTAACTAACCCCGGACAGAGAAGAGTGCAGCTTCTTCCAACCCCCCATTCCCATCCAGCGTCCAGGAGGAGCGTGCTGAGATCCCAGCAGGGAAGGGCTACCAGCTCCGCTGCCCGCAGCCGGCGATGGCAGACGGCTGCAACTCCTGCAGCCTCTCAAAACTGTTGAAATTATTCAAGACCTTCTCAAGGCTCCAGAATAGTTGTAAACCAAGAGGGCACAAAACACTATTTGTAAAGATTCCGTCGCTCTTAAGTTTTGAGGCACAGACCGTATCAAACTGATATTAAAAGACTGAGGAGATTGAAGTCGTGGCTAAACATCTCTTTTTCTCCATTCTGACTGCTAGCATTAATTCAAAGTAAAGTTTCTCAGGACACAGCAGCTTCACCTATGCAAAATACAATCCAAATACCATGCGTAAAAGCGATGGCAAAAAAAGCAGTTGTGTCATTCACTGGAAAAAGGAACTGCTTTCACACTGACTGGACCCGCCAGTCTCCCTCGGTCTCTGTGAAACAAATGCCACATCCTTCCTCTGTCTCAAACGAGCCGTTTGCATAAACCTTATCAGAGCAAGCGCTGCCTGTGAAGGAGGAGATGGGAGAGATCTGCATCACTTCCTCACCATCATTCTCTGCCGTTTTAAGGGACAGAAGCCAAAGAGCTGATGTTTAATCTGACTTTGAAGGCGCCTGACTGCAGGGTTTGAACCAGCGCTGCTGCCAGGTAGTGGTATTTTTCTTCTCTGCCCAGCTTTCTGTTCGAACTGCTGAGAAATATCACTGGCAACAAGTACAAAACTGACTCTGCAGACTCCTGAAATGCCGATCGCCTCCGTCCCCTTCCCCGAGTGGGAGCTCCATGTTGGTGGAAAGACAGACAAGAATCATGATCTGGTGCCGCGGCAGAAAGCAATAGCTGGCCATGACCCGGCAGTGTGTGCTGGCAGCCCCAAAGGCCAACCGTGCCCTGGGCTGCATCCCCAGCAGCGTGGGCACAGGGCGAGGGAGGGGATTCTGCCCCTCTGCCCCGCTCTGCTGAGACCCCCCGGGAGTCCTGCGTCCAGCTCTGGAGCCCTCAGCACAGGGCAGAGCTGGAGCTGTGGGAGCGGGGCCAGAGGAGGCCCCAGCAATGATGTGAGGGCTGGAACCCCTGTGCTGGGAGGAAAGGCTGGGAGAGCTGGGGCTGCTCAGCCTGGGGAGGAGAAGGACAAGGGGAGACCTTAGAGCAGCTGCCTGTACTTAAAGGGGGCTTCTAAGAATCATGGGGAAAATCTTGTCAGCAGTGCTTGTTGTGATAGGACAAGAGGTGATGGGTTTAAACTAAAAGAAAGGAGATTCAGACTGGATGTAAGGAATGAATTTTTTACACTGAGGGTGGTGAAACCCTGGCCCAGGTTGCCCAGAGAGGTGGTCGATGCCCCATCCCTGGGAACATTCCAGGCCAGGTTGGACAGGGCTCTGAGCACCCTGATCCAGTTGAAGATGTCCCTGCTCACTGCAGGGGGGTTGGGCTAGATGACCTCTAAAGGTCCTTTCCAACCCAAAGCATTCCGTCATTCTGTGATTCTCACCTTCCCCATCATTATCTCCACTAGTTCTGTTTTGCTGAGTGAGTCCATAACCTGGCACTTCCCAGTTCTGTAATGTGTGAGAAATTAGTGTAATTTTAAATTCCATGTAAACTCCCTGTAATTTGGGTGTTGGGTGGCTGATGGAGCATGGCAACAATTTAATCTGTATTATCTTTGTCTGGAGAATGATGTAGTAATCATTCCTCTACAAAACAGAAGAATGGGGACAGACCTCACAGGCAAAGACTGAACTGGAGATTAAAAATCGACGTTCACTGGTTCACCTGTCTGATGGAAGAATTTGAAAGAGAAAAACCTCATCATCCTTTCAGAGAAACAGCTCCAACAGCATCGATCCGCAGCAGTGAACAGCCCCGCCTGCACGCTCAACACCTCTGCTGGAACGAGTTTCCAACTCAAGGCATTTGTTAAAGAAAGGAGCAAAGAAGTTAATATAGCTTTGTACCCTCCCAAATTTGATAACCCACGTGGCCTTCCTGCCCTCAGTCATTTCAGCCTGTCATGGTCAATGCTTGCTATTTTTTTCCTTGTAAAAAGAGAAATGCTTTCTTTACCCCTCCAACTCTCCCCACAAAAAAAGAAATAATAAGAAAAAAAGACTTATTTCTAATCTAACCAAACCCTTCTTGGACGAGACTGGTCAAGCGATGCTGCCAGCTGACCCTGACTTGAAGCCAGGTTTGTAAAAAAACCTGAAGATCAAATCTTTTGCTTTCAAGCCAGCGCTTGGTGCTTGGTGGCAGAGAAGTGGTTGAAAACAGGACGGGCACATTCTCACACTGCAAGGTCAAATGCGTCTTCCGAAGTGACTTAACGGTTGACTCCATCGGCGGCGATTTTCTGGCAGATGAAAGGAAGCCAAATTCATGCAGATGTGCAGAAAAATCAGCCAAAAGAAGAGAACTGTCCAAGAATAAAAACACCAGGACACTGGCTGGGGCACTAAAAACATAGCAAGTAAGCCACAGTAAGATATGAATGTATATACAGAATGTAGATATTTTCTTACATAATGACATTAAAGCGTAGAAAGATATGAAAAGAATGTGTAAATTGAAAACACAGGCTGGAAACTATCTGAAAATATTATGATAAAATTACATACTAGATCAGTCATCCACAAAGACAGATAAAGCCGCAATAAAAACAGAATCTTTAGAATTAGAGATTTACAGAGACTGTAGGAAAGGGAATTTGAAAAAAAACTTGAAAAACATGTATGACATCAAAAGTAGTATGTTAACTGAGGAAGTTCAGTTCAGGAAAATTCCACAGTCCCTGTTACTGCCACTTGATCACAAGGCTACAGAACACACGTAGCTGAGTTTTGACACGGTGAAATACAGAGTTTCAGGAAAGAATGAAATAAATAGGAATTTCAAATTCAAACCAGCTTTAAAAACCTGGAAGCACAGGATCACAGAAAGATGAAAATATTCTAATAACAACAGTCACTGCTTGAGAATATAAAATGCAGAATTATGAACTAAGCAGTGTATGAACCTCACTTAAGTTAACCACATTAATCTTCAGTTTATTTAAAGAAAACCGGTGTATATGGAAATATTTATGATTAAGAACAATAGTTTAAAAGTCTCAGGACAGGACACAGAGAAGGTGATAATACCTGTTAAAACTAAAAATTTCTACTATCAAATATAGCTGAAACCCACCAAAGAATCAGCAGCTACAAATTAAAAGAAAGTAAATGTACAGCAACAGGGAAGTTCTCTGATACACTCATGAAAAAACACCCCCTCGCAGATACCAACATACAAGAGCACAGCAGACACAAGTTAAGCATGACAGTGTCTTTCGGCATAAGCCAAAACATATTAAGAATTGTTCTTGAAAACACTTCTAATTCAGCAGCTTCTATTGATGTAAGTTAATATTCATGGTCAGCTAGAAAATATTTAGTAGAGTGCCAGAAGAAGGTGCAGAAATGTATACTGGGATAAAGACAAAATGGGGTAAGATCTACAGGGAGGACAGAAACCGTAGATAACCTCAGTGAAGATCACATGGAAATATTTCTATAAATTCAGGAGTGGAACGACGCCAAGAGGAGTTCTCTCACTTTATCAATAGCAGCAAGAGCATCTCAGCTACCCAACTGGCTTACGAAGCTACACAACTCGCCTCTTCAATCAGAAAGGTTGCTGTGTTTTCTGAAAAACTGCCGACAAACAAACCCACACCAGCCCAACGGGTCCCATTTCCACGCTAAAGCTACTTCTTTCCCCCAGGCAAGCAGCCCTGGCTACGGACCCACCCGCTCGCACGAGTGCCCCTCGCTGTCGGCTGCGGCACGGCTCAGTTTCAGATGCTTTGGCAAAAGGAGACGCTTTGAAGAAATCGGGAGCCCAGAGGAATACACAAGTTGGAGATCTTTATAAGGTGGGATGCAGAAATACGGACTGGGCATCTCTTCACGTAACCCAGGTTAGTCTAGTTTAAGGTAACACCTCTGCTAGAACATCCTGTGTGCGCACAAACCCGCACATCATGTAACCTTAACCTATTTGTTTGCTTTAAAAGTTACTTTGAAGTAGTTCAGAAAGCAGTGAAATATTTGAAGAGTTAAAAAGACAGCATCAGGAATGTCAGACAAACACTGGTTGGCGACCTCTCTATCTTGCTTCAGAGACTGCTACTGAAAACCATATTTAGGGCTTCACTGAGTCAGCCATGGAGCCTGGGATTGTAAAATCACGGTTCTCTCCTCCTTGTTGTGTGACTTTGCATTTATATTTCTAAGCAAGGCATAAAAATAGGTGGGTTTCTTTTTAAATAACGCCATTCATGACAATCCAATTTTTGAATACTTAATATTTTGAAAAATCGTAACTGAAATACTAGCATTTAATACCATGGATAAATAAGCATTGTAAGGAATTGTTTGGGACCTGGGAGTGCTGGTGGACAACAGGTTGACCAGTGTACCCTGGCTGCCAAGAAAGCTAATGAGATCCTGGGATGCATCAAGAGGAGTGTGGCCAGTAACTGTCCTGGTGAGGCCCCAGCTGCAGTACTCTGTCCAGTTCTGGGCTCCCCACTTCAAGAAAGATGAAGAGCTACTGGAGAGAGTCCAGAGCAGTGCTACGAGGATGGTGAGGGGACTGGAACATCTCTCCTACGAGGGGAGGCTGAGGGAGCTGGGCTTGTTCAGCCTGGAGAAGAGAAGGCTGAGAGGGGACCTTAGAAATGCCGATAAATCTCTTCAGGGTGGATGTCAGGAGGATGGGGCCAGACTCTTTCCAGTGGTGCCCAAAGAGAGGACAAGGGGCAACGGGCACAAACTGAGGCAGAGGAAGTTCCGTCTGAACATAAGGAAGAACTTCTTCCCTCTGAGGGTGACGGAGCCCTGGCCCAGGCTGCCCAGGGAGGTTGTGGAGTCTCCTTCTCTGGAGATATTCAAGACCCGCCTGGACGCGGTGCTGTGCAGCCTGCTCTGGGTGACCTTGCTTCGGCAGGGGGTTTGGACTAGATGACCCACAGAGGTCCCTTCCAACCAGAAACATTCTGTGATTCTGTGAATCTCAGAAGGTGTGGAACTGCAGCACAATTCTGGCAGCTACTCCCAGTTATCAGAGCTCTTAATTAGTGAATCTGAACACCCGTCTATAATAAAGCGTTTCTTAAGAGTCTGTATTTCATCGCACCAGCAACAGACTGCAAAACATCACTTCTTCCCGTTCTCCGTCTGCGGAGGAACACCTCCTACACTCACTTTCTTCCAAGTTGTGAAAAACATTTCTGAATTTGTTTTATCCTCTGAAGCGCTGCTACCAGCCGTTTCTGACGCTGCTCGGCGTTGCTCTTTGTAAGTGTCCTCGCGACTGAGCAGGTCGGCGTTTCCTATTCTGTGGGAACTTCTTAATTAAAGGTTCACATGATTACAAAGCAGGGAGACAGCTCCACAGTTTCTGCAGCACAAAGCTGATTTTTCTTCCATCCTAAACCAGCTGGCAGATAATGATTAGATTTGTTGTGCTTCACATAATATTGATCCATCAGTTGGTAACAACCAAAACTTTATTATTCTGAACTTTCTCACACCACAGTGTCGAAATTAATTTTGTGTTTGGTAATTAGCTTCTGAGCTTCTTATATTTGCAGAATATAGAAGGTGATATTAAGTAATATTGTATATTCAAATTTTATAAGTCAGTTTTTGACATCAGTTAAAATGTGTATGTTGTGTGCTAGGGGAAAACAAAAAATCTGCCTGAAAATACAATGCCATCTTTTTAATGAATTTGGTATGTTTTGATACTTTGCATATTTTGGTACTTGGTATGTCTGGCAAAATTTACACAAACAAATTCGCTCCGGAAATCCTTACCATCGCTACTCAGACTTCACAGATTTCTTGGGGGATTTGTTTTACTAATATTTTTTGCCCATTCTGTTTCAAGTATTCTTTTTAAAGAGT
This sequence comes from Opisthocomus hoazin, assembly GCF_030867145.1. NCBI lineage: Eukaryota > Metazoa > Chordata > Aves > Opisthocomiformes > Opisthocomidae > Opisthocomus > Opisthocomus hoazin. The sequence goes on along the minus strand of NC_134414.1, from coordinate 4,784,071 downwards.
AAAGCCTGAGAGCCTGCTTTTAGCACTGCTGAACTCTTACACCCTCTTACACAAGCTGCTGCTGATGTTAATATTAACAACCGTAATGAAGAACAAGATTATGCACAGCCCGTCTCTTTCTACAGCTCTCTCCTTATTGACGGCTGCAGTTCCAGACTAATTAAGCCAAGCGTCGTTTCCTCGAGGGTCTTGGAAAACAGACTCGCACAGAATTCACCTAATTCACGCATCGCAAGTATCCCTGGTCCCCCCGCGCTGCCACAGCCCCACAGGGCCTCAACCTGCCCCACGAGCATCTCGAGCCGTCCAACCGCCGAGCACTACGGCAGCTTTCTCCGAGAAACTACTTTCTACGACAGCGTCCTTGATGCCAGATCTCTTTTAGGTTTTGGGAGTATTGCACACGTTGGGAAAAAGTATCCCAGTAAGAGCAAATTACAGCTAATATTATGAAATATAGACACTATACTCTCTCTTTACTGGAGAGAGTCCAGCGGAGGGCTACGAGGATGAGGAGGGGACTGGAGCATCTCTCCTACGAGGAGAGGCTGAGAGAGCTGGGCTTGTTCAGCCTGGAGAAGACAAGGCTGAGAGGGGACCTTAGAAATGCTGATAAATATCCGCAGGGTGGGTGTCAGGAGGACGAGGCCAGACTCTTTCCAGTGGTGCCCAGCGACAGGACAAGGGGCAACGGGCACAAACTGAACCTGAGGAAGTTCCAGCTCAAGACGAGGAAGAACTTTTTCCCTCTGAGGGTGATGGAGCACTGGCCCAGGCTGACCAGAGGGGCTGTGGAGTCTCCTTCTCTGGAGATATTCAAGACCCACCTGGACGTGGTGCTGTGCAGCCTGCTCTGGGTGGCCCTGCTTCAGCAGGGGGTTGGACTAGATGACCCACAGAGGTCCCTTCCAACCCCGACCATTCTGGGATTCTGTGATTCTGTACATAGGAAGACTTACAGAATTTACACAATAAACTTTGATGATGTGAGGAGGCACAAGGCCAAACCCACCCAGTTCAGCGGTCAAATTGCCATCGTTTCCAAGTTTCGCCCCGTACCATCTTCCCTCCCTCCACCCTCCCTCAGCTTATTTTCCTCTGAATAACACAACGGCCAAGGAGGAGGAGAGGTTTGCCATTGCTCCCCTCGTTATACACAGACCGGCAAAAGAATTAATTGTTGCGTAGACACTAAAACAGGCTGCTTCTGCCAGTAAATTTAAACTCTCGACTGATAGCTTTGGTTTGTTTTGAACCAATAAGTATGTCCTCAAAGTACGGTTATGAATTTTAGAACTTTATACAAGACAAAGAGACAAAGATCTGCAAAATCTCTACCAACAAACGAAGATGATTCACCTTGGCTGCTCAACTCCTTCAGCTGAACAAACAATCGCATCGTTCTCTGGGAATCAGAAAGGGAAGCGAACATGCTTACATCTGCAAAGAAGTTTTGGCATCACGCTCCAGCTCCGGAAAACAAAAGTTGAGACTTCTGAAGTAAACCAGCTGGATTGATCAGCCAGCCAGAGGAGGAGGTAAGCATGAATCCAGCCGTACCTCATGCCCTTCTCAGCATTTGTGCTCAGCAGACACCGAAGCTACCTTCTTCTGCAAAGCTTGAAAACTGACCCGCAAAAAGGGACTGATGAACTATTTCTCAAGAATTTCACTGGAGGTGATGTGTTGTGGTACAGAAAAGGAAGAATAAATATATTCTGGGTGAAGGGAATTCCATCTAAGGGGTTCTTCTGCACGAATTTGCATTCATGTAAGGACTTAACTGATGTGATGGTGTCCCACAGGGAAATACAGAGGAAAATAAGAAGCTCAAGAAACATAATCTCACAAGAAACGTGGCCAAGAACAGCTCATTTCTGGTCTCTGACTTGCCTGCTCATGACAGCTGATCTGCAAGCTGATGCGAGCTCACAACTCATGGTTTGGACGGGTGTACTCTTCGCTGGATAAAGAACTGGCTGAACGGCCGAGCGCAGAGAGTGGTGGTGAATGGAGTTCAATCCAGCTGGCAGTCGGTCACCAGTGGTGTTCCCCAGGGCTCAATTTTGGGGCCGGTCCAGTTTACATCTTGATCAATGATCTGGATGAGAGGATTGAGTGCTCCCTCAGTCAGTTTGCAGATGACACCAAGCTGGGTGGGAGTGTCAATCTGCTCAGGGGTAAGAAGGCTCTGCAGAGGGATCTGGACAGGCTGGATCGATGGGCTGAGGCCAACTGTGTGAGGTTCAACAAGGCCAAGTGCCCCGTCCTGCCCTTGGGTCACAACAAACCCAAGCAACGCTACAGACTTGGGGAGGAGTGGCTGGAGAGCTGCCCGACAGAAAAGGACCTTGGGGTGCTGGTCGACAGCCAGCTGAACATGAGCCAGCAGTGTGCCCAGGTGGCCAAGAAGGCCAACGGCATCCTGGCTTGGATCAGGAATGGTGTGGCCAGCAGGAGCAGGGAGGGGATCGTGCCCCTGGACTCGGCACTGGTGAGGCTGCACCTCGAGTGCTGTGTTCAGTTTTGGGCCCCTCACTCCAAGAAGGACATGGAGGGGCTGGAGCGTGTCCAGAAAAGGGCAGCGAGGCTGGGGAGGGGTCTGGAGAACAAGTCTGATGGGGAGCGGCTGAGAGAGCTGGGGCTGTTCAGTGTGGAGAAGAGGGGGCTGAGGGGAGACCTTATTGCTCTCTTCAACTACCTGAAAGGAGATTGTAGTGAGGCAAGGGTTGGTCTCTTCTCCCAGGTAACCAGCAATAGGATGAGGGGCAATGGCCTCAGGTTTCATCAGGGGAGATTTAGATTGTATATTAGGAAAAATTTGTTTCCTGCAAGAGTGGTCAGGCCTTGGATCAGGCTGCCCAGGGCAGTGGTGGAGTCCCCATCCCTGGAAGGGTTCAAAAACCGTGTAGATGTGGCCCTTGGGGACATGGTTTAGCAGGCATGGTGGCATTGGGCGGATGGTTGGACTTGATGGTCTTAGACGTCTTTTCCAACCTATGATTCTATGAACTGGATTAATGGGCCTTTAAGAATGAGGAAAACCTCGCCTTTCGCTTCCACAGGCAAGAGATTTTGGAAGATACTCCCAACAAGAAGAAAACACAAGTATTGTTTCCTTCCCATAACTCTAAACTTCAGCCCTCATTATGCATCAGTCAGAGCAACGCATCACTGATGACCCGGGACAGCTCAGATCTTTGCAATTTCTATTTTTCACCACCAACAGAACTTTCTTCGATCTTTCAGCTGAGCTGAGATGAAAAATGACATTCTCGAGAATCTTTAACCCACGGTCTACTACTCCTGTTAATGTCTGAGCCATTATCACTAGATTGCTACATCAGGCACTTGACGTTGCAGTTCATGAAATGTTAGACGCCAATGCAGCATGCAACTTCAAATGACAAGAAATGAACTGTTTGCCCCAAAAATATTCGTAACCCAGGACAACAGAGTCGGGCCAAGATTTCCCAACGCTGAATTCAAAATTGAATTTCACACTCCTGGGATGCAGATAAAAATCAGCCTTTAGAAAACGAAGCTTGCTGCTGCTCTCGTGCTGATGGCGGTAAGGAAGGACGGTGGCTTCTCCGCACGTCCTGAGCCTTTTTGGTGCGCCAGCAGCAGCAGCAGCAGGTCTGGCTGTCCTGGAGAGGGAGCGGGGCTACGCTTGCTCCTTGCCCAACTACCTGCAGCTTCAGGCCATCATCTCCTTTGTCTGCCCTAAGACGCTTACGTTCAGCCGCACAAAGGTCTGAGAGCACAGGCTGCAGTGCATTCTGCAACAGCCCTTGTTCCATTCTTGCAAACAGATCAATACAAATTTTTGTTTTCTTTTTTAAGGAAGCAATTAAAACAAATCCACTTTAGGTCCATGAAAATCACATACCCTGCTTACTAGAAATCTTTGGGGGCTTTTTTTCCACAGAGCAGTAAAAGGAAGCAACGCCCGTACTACCCGTGAAGCTGCAAAAAAGGTTGCTGTGAGAAGCTCCCAAGGCGAAGGCACCATCCCAACGCTCCTGCAAGCAATCAAACCGGGTCGAAAGGCGATCCCCGATACCAGCGTTCCCCGAGCAAGGCGGCTCCAAAGCTCACATCCAGTTTCGAAAGCGCAGCAGTGCTTATCAGGGTTCGCAGTCTTTGCATTTCCCTCAGCGAGAGCCTCACCGTATGAAACCTCCCACCTTCCTAAGACTCCACATGAACTCTGAGTGGAAATAGATTTACCGTGATTTATTTTGTCCTTTTTTAAAATCCAATAGTAGCAGAGACACAATGTAATCGCTGAACACGGATATTCAGACTATGCAAAACTATAAGTAAGGTTTGAGTAACCTTAAACTGTCTTTACTAGTATTTTAAGTTTACCAAGGGTAAATTTGGTATCTCAAGCTATCTCGGTACCTTAAATCAAGGGTATCTTTTAAGAAAAAGAAATCTCTGCCTTCAAGAGGACACAAGAGCAGGCAGTTGCAACTACTGCAGAGGTGTTAAAGGTTGTGTTCGAGTTCAAACATCTGTAGCAAAAAAGCCTTCTACAGCCCAGGATACAGGTGCCAAAGCACTCCCTAAGGGGAAAAACAGTCTATTAGAAAACATTTTTTTTCTCTCAAGTTACAAGGCAAGCCAACTCTTATAAAAGCTGCCAAGAGCATCCAAGTAACAACTCAGTTTGACTTCATTCATATAAAAAAAAAAAAAAAATTTCCTTCCTGCTCATTTAAGAAAGAATTTAACAGGAACAAAACAGAGAAAAAAGAAATCATCCAGCTAATCTCTGCACACAAAACAAACTGGTGAAACCCAGCCAGAAGAGAAGGAAAGTTTGTCTTTGGGTATTCACAACACTAATTTATTCAGTCTCAACATTTGCAAAGTACAGGTCCGCCCAGAGGAACATATATATATATATATATATATATATATATATTTTTTTTTTTTTTTTTTTTTTTTTTTTTCCTCCCCGACACACACACGTAAAACTCACGGACTCGGCATTATCAGCCAAACAGCACAACTGAGAAAAGCCAGCAAATGCCCGGCGCCGGGCGAAGCGGACCATCTGGTCCCTAACACGCTGCCACAATAGGGAAGGAGGTGAGTTTGGCAGCTAAGGACTGGAAAGCATATGGTACTTTTCCTCTTAACTGGGCATTTTCTGGCTGCTCTGAGCTTGTGTCCGAACCTTCACAGGCCTTGAGTAGTTTGCATTAAGCTTTCTCATACTGAAAATTAAACCGTAGAGAGCCTCAGAGTTCTTCACTTGGGGTAATTCTGCGGCAGGGTAAGTAGGAAAAAGAAGTACACAAATCTCTGTAACCCTTCGAGATTGTTGTGTTGGTATTTTTTTCTACTTTCTGAATGGGTTGTGTGTAATTGTTCACCAGAGACACGCGATGTCCTCCTATCGTCAAAATTAGATATGGCAAATTCCCTAGTCTGCTTCCATGTTAGGTCAAAAAAAAAAAAAATTAAAAAAAAAAGGCAAGACTGAAATACTGCAGTGAAAGCGTGCTGAGATTACTTGGACCAAACTTGCTTGGGCTCAGAGTAAGTTTATTCCTAAAAAAGCAAAGTTAATCTTTTTATTTGTGTATTTACCAATGGTTACACGACAAGCTCTCAAGCACCGAGTTTACTCCTGTATTGATCAAATATATCAGAGAAGTTCAAATTTACCACAAACGGAAAATTTAGAAGTCTATACTGGTAGCACATATATACTCAATTTTAATGTAGAAGGACTGAACTGAAATGGGTTACTTGGAAACAGACTCATATTTCAGATGTTCACACTAGTTTTAGAGACAGCGTCTGAGGTTTTTTGTCCATCCAGTTTATCACGAGGTTTCACTTCAATGACAAATGGGAGTTTCAATTGTATTTTCAGATCAGCAATTTAAACGAGATGAATACATAATGCCATAGATGTTTCTACCTGGACTGCTGTGGTGTCTGGGAGCACCAGTACCCCTGCACGGGTTAGTACTGTAATGTCAGAGTGGAAAATTAGAGACCAAAAATCTCAAAAAAACAAATATAGTAACAACTCCTGAAGTTTAAGACAAAAATTATATACAAAAATTAATCTAAATGAACTGAGCACAGGAGAGAAGGAGACACGATTAGTCAACACAACACTGATCTCAGCACGTCAGCGCCATAAATTCATTCGAGATGACACAGCAGTTACGTGAAGTTGCACTCTTTCACACTGCCGTATGTTCAGCTGTTATGTACTCCAAGTACAGTCGTGATCAGTATTTAGCGTTACTTCTTTGTACCTAACATTTACTTTACAAAGATTAGTAGATGTTATTTTTATCCTTGTATCTAAAAAGATGTATTTTGTATCTAAAAAGATACTTTTTTATCCTTGTATCTAAAAAGATGTAAGGATAAAAAAAAATCTGCAACTTCCAGGACTAAGTATTAGCAACTACAGCAACTTCATTCTAACAGGAACAGCCTTGCACAAGCCTGCTTAGAAAACCACAACTTGTTCCTGTCAAAGACGAAGCAGACGAGCTGGAGGGAGAGGGAAACTGCGTTTGCACAGATGGGGCCAACGGAACCGGCTGGCCCCTTCAGGTGCTGTGCCCTTGCTGCTAAAAAAAAATATTCAGTAGGCTTTCAGTATGTAACCATGATGAAACAGCCATAAAATTAAGATTATTATGCATCAAGTAAAAAGCAGTAACTGTGTCTATGGTCTTACCAGTAACAAATACAAGATCGGATTCATTCAGCACAGAGTCAAACATGTCTCCTACGAGGACAGGGTGAGGGAGTTGGGGGTGCTCAGCCTGGAGAAGAGAAGGCTGAGAGGGGACCTTAGAGCAGCTGCCAGTGCCTGAAGGGGCCAACAGGAAGGATGGAGAGGGGCTTTTCACAAGGGGGTGCAGTGATAGGACAAGGGGGAACGGCTCTAAACTAAGAGAGGAGAGATTTCAATTAGAGATTAGGAAGAAATTCTTCCCCATGAGGATGGTGAGGCCCTGGCCCAGGCTGCCCAGAGAAGCTGTGGCTGCCCCCTCCCTGGCAGTGTTCAAGGCCAGGTTGGATGGAGCTCCGAGCCACCTGGTCTGGGGGAAGATGTCCCTGCTGATGGCAGGGGGGTTGGAACCAGATGATCTTTAAGGTCCCTTCCAACCCAAACCAGTCTATGATTCTATTATTGTTGATCCAGCAGACGTGTTGAAAAAGTCACTGCCTGAGGGCAAACGCAGCGATCCGGTGCTGGGCAGCGCGAGCTGAGCGCTGAAACTGCAGCTTTCCTACGCTAAGCAGCACAGCTGAGCATTTCATTCTTCCAACAGCTTGACTGCTTGATGGCAATGGTAATAGCTTCAAGCACTCCGCTTTCTTCAAAAAGAAGGGTCTACAACTAGTGTAGAGGGGTCAAGGGAGGTTCTCCTTCCCCTCTGCTCTGCCCTGGTGAGGCCCCAGCTGCAGTGCTGGGCTCCCCAGTTCAAGAGACATGAGGAGCTACTGGAGAGAGTCCAGCGGCGGGCTGCGAGGATGAGGAGGGGACTGGAGCATCTCTCCTACGAGGAGAGGCTGAGGGAGCTGGGCTTGTTCAGCCTGGAGAAGAGAAGGCTGAGAGGGGACCTTAGAAATGCTGATAAATATCTTGAGGGTGGGTGTCAGGAGGATGGGGCCAGACTCTTTTCAGTGGTGCCCAGCGACAGGACAAGGGGCAACGGGCACAAACTGAAGCAGAGGAAGCTCCAGCTGAAGACGAGGAAGAACTTCTTCCCTCTGAGGGTGACGGAGCCCTGGAACAGGCTGCCCAGAGGGGCTGTGGAGTCTCCTTCTCTGGAGATATTCCAACCCCACCTGGACGCGGTGCTGTGCAGCCTGCTCTGGGTGACCCTGCTTCGGCAGGGGGTTGGGCTGGGGGATCCCCAGAGGGCCCTGCCAACCCCTGCCATGCTGGGATTCTGTGACCACCAGTACCCCAAAGTTAGTATTTCTTATGTGAGTATTTGCAGCTGAGTACCTTCAGAAAAAAACACCACAACACTAACGGAAATGCTCCAGTCTTTAAAGTAGAAACAATGGTATGCAAAGAGCACTATTAAACACACTTAAAGAGGGGAGGAAGGACCTCTGGTAGAACTGAAATGTGAAGCTTGAAAATTTTTAGGAGAAAAACAACAAAATCTAACACTCATACTGCAAGAGACACTTCAGTGGAGACCAGGCCCCCCCCCAAGTGGAGAGTCCTTGGAAAAGAGGTGAGTTTGACTGCAAAAAGGGAAGAGACAGACCAAAGTAAGGAAAAGTAAAGCCACGCCGTAAATTCTGGAAACCCTGCAGCTGTTCAGAATTGAATTCAAAGCAATCCGGAAGTGAACATAGGTTTATGTCTTGAATAATATCCTTGCAACCATCGGAATAAGCCAAAGCAACAGCCATCGAATACGGTCATCAAAATGTCTCCTAACATCTGCACCGCCTCAGCGTTAAAGTAACCCCAGAACTACTTAAACTGAGCCACACAGCTGCTCATCGACTGGAGATGGAAAAGTCCCGTCCAAGAACGTCAGCAATACACTTCATAAATATTTCTTCTCTAGACAAATGCTTCAGGGACTATCACTAGAAATCTCTCATAACTTTTTAATTTTATAACAATTATAGAAGTGGAAAAAGCCTACAGAAAAGCTCCTTTACTTATGAAATCAGAGATAGCGTTTAGAGAGAGTATTTCATACGAGGGCTCTGGACTGGATTTCGGGGTCTCTTTGCCTTTGCACATCTTCAGACGACTCAGTCTCACCACACTGAAAACCCAGCTGCACTTTTCCTCCTTTGATGTAGCAAAGATTGGGAACCAGCATTTTTTGTTAAACTACCAGACGTTATTTTGCTCTAGGATGTCCACCTGCTTTCTAAGAACAGTCACTCATATAAACACCAAGCACACTGAAATTACGCTCTAGCAGATAAGCAATTGCCTTCCTCCTTTCTCCAGTATTACATTTTTTTCCCAGTTTAATGTAATATTTAAGGTTACAGAACAGGAAAAAAGCCACCAAGTTACAAGAAAAATCAACTGAAATTAATTTAACAAATATATCTGTCAAGATTTGAAAAAAAAATACCATTATGTGCATTTTTCTGCTTCACAAAGGTTGTTTTGTATTTACAACACACCGCGGCTCTGAGAGATCTGAGCAAACTGTTACATTTGGGTAGAAACACCAAGCATTAATTCAGAGATGACAAAGTCATCTGGCTCTGTATTCTCCACTGTTCTTCAAAGGCAAATCATTTCTAACCTAAGGATAGGCTTCAGAGAAAGCCCTGAAAGGTTAAACAAAAACCTCTTCAGTCAAACGCTTACAACTCTTAAGACAGCCAGCTATAAATTATTAAGTAGCTTGTCTAATTGCTTCACGATGGCATCCAAAGCTCCCAGTCCCCCCTACCCCCACATCCCAAGACGCAATTCCAGCTGGATGCACTTTCAGCACAGACCATTATTCACCAGGGTCCGCTCTAACGTTAAAACGAGGTACCGGAGGTCAGGCTCCTAATAAGAAAACAAAGAGTAAGGTTCCCATCCCCACCTAACATCCTAAATCTCGACGCTACATCAGCGAGCTGACAACTGGAAAACCTAGGAAACCTCCTCAATAAGTAAAGGAGAAAGGAATCGGATTGCACCCAACAGTCAGAGTTTAAATCCCCCAAATTAAGTCATGTACAGTGAACTGCTCCTATAAACACCGCTCTGAACCACAGCCGTAAATTGGAAACTTCAACTAAGAATTATGGGACTTTCAGGTCTTCGGTCAGAGGACAAGAGTATAAAAAAGCAAACTCAATTTCCAGCTATCAGGGAAGAGACAGGCAAAGCAGGAAAAAAAAAGCACAAGATCAAAAAAAAAATATGTCCGACTCATCAACACGCGCACATTTTCCAATTCAATAGTTTGTAGGGTTTTAAACGACACATTTCAGGCACAGAAAACACATATTTAATGACTCAGGGTTTACAAACTATAGCATGGTTTGCAAATCAAACAAAATTGCTTTTTTTACTGCTGTAAATAACAGCACTTGTTATTTTCTAAAATACACAAACAAATCATCCCAACACATCCAAAAACATTTTCAAATATCTTTTGATTTTAACCCCTGAAGCAGTAAGTCTTGGCTTGAAACTTCTTGCCTTTTAATTTACAGATGTTAAATATTCTTTTGTGCTGACCGTCTTTCACTGTCATGAAATTATTTTTCATTATAGCAAAATGCAATTGATCGATTTTAGTGTTCTCTCTCCAAAAAAGAAACAAAAAAGACATCTGGCAGACATGCTTGGCTTTCTTTAAACCAGCACTACTGACCCTCAGCTACCTGAGGGACTCCATGCAGCTTTCACACCAAAGTCCACAATAATTCATGTACCTGCAGAGCCGAGATTACCATCAAGTCACCTGTAAACAGGAACGTGCAATGTCCATGGGAAGTCTTACCAAACGATTGCTAACTCAGGGAAATACAAGAGCAGGAGCAGCTCTCTACGCACTCAAACGGTGGTACACGTGTTATCAGGAACAAGATAGAAACCAAACAAGGTAGTAAAACATACGTGGTGTGTGTCTTCTGTCAAGAACACAACTGCAAGAGCAGTTGCTGAAGAAACCGAAGCCGAGGAAGTTCCAGCTGAAGATGAGGAAGAACTTCTTCCCTCTGAGGGTGACGGAGCCCTGGCCCAGGCTGCCCAGGGAGGCTGTGGAGTCTCCTTCTCTGGAGATATTCAAGACCCACCTGGACAAGGTCCTGTGCAGCCTGCTGTAGGTGACCCTGCTTCGACAGGGGGTTGGGCTGGGGGATCCCCACAGGTCCCTTCCAACCCCCACCAAGCTGGGATTCTGTCATCGACAAAAGACTCCCGTCCTCTTACCCGCTGCCACCAAACAGCCATCATAAATGCCACAGATACTGCAGAGTACTGATTAAGGGCTCAGAAAGAGAGTTAAAATCATAATATCCTATTGGATCAATGCACCTCTAACTCTTCACTGCTACTGGAAAGAAAAAAGGTAAGGGAACAAAAAAAAAAAAAAACCCATGTCCCTCTTATTCACCACTTAGTAACGATCCCTTAGCCAAACTTTGGCCACCTGTTTTTCAATACGGGGCAAAAGAATCCAGCAGTAAAAGATGCAAGTATGAAAGACAGAAAGAGCAGAAACAGAAATCTTACTATCTGGGTTAACTTACATGACATTTATGGCTACAAATGTACAGCAGGGTTTGTTTTGCTTTATCGTAAGGCGGCAATCGAAACTCGACCTCTGCACACCGAGAGGCTCTCGCGCAAAGGTTGGTGTGCACTAAAACGCGGCCCCAAGACTTCGCCCTTCCGACACCTCGGCTATCGAAAGCACCTAACCCGCATGGAAGAACACATTTTATAATCTTCCCCTTGAGAGCGGAAATTAAAATTAGCTCGTTACTGCGTCTTTAGTCGTAGGGGTACAAAAGACCAAGAAACAACATTCCTACGTGCAAAAGTCACAAAAATGTGTACAGAGAAGCAGCTCCATTCCGGTGATGCAGCACTGGCAGGGGCGGCGTCCTCAGCACCCTCGTCCTGAGCACCCTCTCCTTCCTCCTCCACTAAGAGCTCCGTTGTTTAATTAATTGCTCTACATAGGTGAAATGGACCATCAGAAAACATTAGACAACACTTAATTTATCATTTATACAAGGATGAATGCAAATCATTTTGAGGTTTGGGTTTTTTTCTTCCCACACCCCTAATTAATATTCATGAGGATAATTTCACAAAGGCAGTTATAAAACTACGTCGGAGACAGCTTGAAAATATAGTTGTGCTAACCCAGAAAGAGGAAACTCTCTCCCCTCTCCCGCCCCTGAAAGGGGGGATTTAAACCCAACGCAAACATTTACTGAACGACGGGGGTCTATAATATTTTAATCGAGTTATTCATGACACAAAAATAACCCTGTGGAAAACCAGATAACGTCCTACAAAAGCGAAGTTCATTTGTTCTGGACAGGTGGCCGGTCTGCGACTCCGCGCCGGCATCCAAAGCCCGCCCACAATAGCACTAAAGACGATTATGCAAATGCTCCCTATTCCCTGCTATTTTCCCAGGAATGGGAGAAGGGCTCCATGTGGAAGAAGCAATTGTTTCCCAGTCATGTGGAAAACAAACCAAGAGAAAGAAGGGAGGGAATGTGAACGGGAGATAGCAACACATACCCTTACCAGGCTGCTCTCCTGCTCTCTCTCGCTGAAAAATGCTTGAAATGATCATAACGGAAACGTGATTTCCATATGGGAGCGCGGACAGCAGGGGCCGGACGCAGAGTTCGGAGCCCAGGAAATGTATTCTTCATAGTCTACATTTTCCCTTGTATTCCACCGAGGGACGAAGCAGTTTAAAGCTGGTAACTCTGCTCCAGCTGTAACACATCACTCGAACACGAACGGTCGGGCTGCGCGATGCTTTACTAGAAGGAGCAGAAAGTTTGTAAAAGCTGGGCAGCCGATCGTCTCGTTATCTGGAAGCCTGAGTTTTGGCCACTTATCACGCTCCTGACAGATTTTTTTTCTAATTCCACATCTCGATCGTAATCAATAACCAAATGGGAAATCTAAGTCAATGCATTTGCTTCACTTCAGTCCTTCAATGATTATTAATTTAAACATGTTTTACTGAGCAACAGCACCTCGGACCACAATATGGACTAGCTTAAAGGTAGGTAAAATTTATTCTGACAAAGTACTAGAATGATTCTTGTGTTTCAAACACACCTCTCCAAAACCCATGGCTTTAATCACCCATTTCTACATAAAATGCTTTTCACCTCTTCCAAATACCAATTTTCCACCTAAGTACCCATCTAAATAATTCAGCTGTCCTGCTTATAGAATAACTGTATCTTACAGGACTTGGCAAAAAAGACTGTAGGCAAATGAACGTGAGACAACCAACCAGCAGCCTGCAACTTTCTTAATTAAAAGTTGGTCAAGACTAATTATAAGGCCATGACTGCCCCTTCCCTGAAAATGCCAGGTATCAAACAGATGCAGAGCAGCCTTAATGATCTAGAAGTGGTAACAGATAAACAACCCATCCCATTTTTCCTAAGACTGGATATCAGGAAAAATTTCTTTCCTGAAAGAGTGGTCTGGCCTTGGCCCAGGCTGCCCAGGGCACTGGGGGAGTCCCCATCCCTGGAGGGGTTCAAAAACCATATGGATGTGGCCCTTGGGGACATGGTTTAGCAGGCATGGTGGGGTTGGGTTGGCGGTTGGACTTGATGATCTTAGAGGTCTTTTCCAGCCTTAATGATTCTGTGATTCTATGATTAGCATTAACCTTTACCCAGGTCGGTGATTCGGCTCCGCAGCTGAACCAGCAGCAAATGGGTACAGGAGCAGCTGCATTACTCAGGGGTTGATTCCCCATTCACTATAGGCCTACAGGCCCCTCCAGGCACTGGCAGCTGCTCTAAGGTCTCCCCACAGCCTTCTCTTCCCCAGGCTGAGCAGCCCCAGCTCTCCCAGCCTTTCCTCCCAGCACAGGGGTTCCAGCCCTCGCATCATTGCTGGGGCCTCCTCTGGCCCCGCTCCCACAGCTCCAGCTCTGTCCTGTGCTGAGGGCTCCAGAGCTGGACGCAGGACTCCCGGGGGGTCTCAGCAGAGCGGGGCAGAGGGGCAGAATGCCCTCCCTCGCCCTGTGCTCACGCTGCTGGGGATGCAGCCCAGGGCACGCTTGGCCTTCGGGGCTGCCAGCGCACACTGCCAGGTCATGTCCAGCTTCTCACCCCCCAGCACCCCCAAGTCCTACTCGGCAGGGCTGCTCTCCATCCCTTCATCCCCCAGCCTGTGTTGGTACTGGGGGTTGCCCCGACCCAGGTGCAGGACCTTGCACTTGGCCTTGTTGAACCCCATGAGGTTTACACGGGCCCGCTTCTCAAGCTTGTCCCGGTCCCTCTGGATGGCGTCCCGTCCTTCTGGCATGTTGACCACACCACCGAGCTTGGTGTCATCTGCAAACTTGCTGAGGGTGCACTCGATCTTGCTGTCTATGTCATACATGAAAATGTCAAACAGCACCGGTCCCAGTACAGACCCCTGAGGGACACTGCTTGTCACCGGCGTCCATCTGGACATCGAGCCATTGATGACTACCCTCTGGCTGCAACCTTCCAACCAATTCCTTAGCCACCAAACACTCCACCCATCAAATCCACATTTCTCCAATTTAGAGAGAAGGATGGTGCAAGGGATTGTGTCGAACGCTTCGCAGAATCCTGGAGCCAGGTTTCCAAAGCCCTTGGAAGAGCCATGCTTTGCTGCCCCAGCTGCTGGAAGTTCGTTTCCGTTTCCGATCACGACCTCTTCTCCATTCAGATCCCGACAGCTGAAAGACTTCACGCTGATCTTCAACTGAAAAGAATTTCTTGGCAGTTTCTGCCATTGCTTTAAAGTGATTCATAAAATCCTCCTTACAGCACTGATATTCTTGCCACTTCTCTTTCAACACAATTCACAAATAAAAGTGTTGAGTGAAGACTCTTGCTCACATGTTCATCATACGTACACTGCCTTTATCACATCTCCTGCCTGTCTATAACTACTCCGCAGTTATTTTGACACTCCTTCGAATTCATATTCCTCCTTTTTCCCAAGCTATCAAGTACTTTGCATTTCCATTAACTCCACTGTTCTCTCTCCCTCTTTCCTGTAGGAAGCTCCTCCAGGATCAGCCTACCTATCAGATTCTGGGCACTCTGTAGACCTTCCAAACATCTTTCAACTGATTTTTTTTGCGTGCTTGCTTGTTCTCTGTTATTATTCGTCTTTCAGCACTGACATCTTCAATTCAAACATTCCACTTCAGAGCTCTCTTATCTTGCAATACAGCTCAGTTCAGGTTTCTCTCTGCGCACTCTTCTTACCGTGCCTCCCCTACTCAGACTTATCTGTATTTCCATTTTCAACACCAACTATCTGGTCAATCTCCTTAATCTCTTTCCACCCCAACCCCCCCCTGCCTCCTCTAACACTTTCCAGCCCAGCAGCTCCTCGTTCTTTACCCAACTCTGTTTCTTTGTCTTGGTCTGGTAACACAAAACTTGATCAGCCATTCCTATAATCTCATTTTTTATGCTGTTCCACAGCTCTTCACCATTCATTTCTTCTTTCACCAGAGACAAAATTCCACCTCCCAACTCCTTTGTTTTCTCTCCTGTATCTGGCTCTTTCCATCTGTGCTTGTCGTAGATCTTCGTTCTTGACACTTTTTTGGTTGCTCTTAGCCTCGCTGATGCCAGCGCTGGCTTTAGCTCTGGAGGTAATTCTGTGAGAGAGGAAGCCTCCGACGCCCGTAGGAACATACCCTGATTTACTGGAGGCTCCCTCCGGAGTTATCAATTCTTGTTCACTGTCATCTGCAATTCACTGAATCTTTAGAGGACAGGGATTATTCTGAGACTGAACTATATTAATGAGGAATTTCAAAGAGAGTTAAAAAGGTAAGCACAAGTATGGCTAAAAAAAAATTCCCATTTTAATTAAAGCACGCCTGCAGGTCATGGCAGCATTAGTATTGCTTTGGGGGTTATTTCTGCATATTAGAAAAATTTCTGCATACGAGAAAACCACTACCAGCTGTAATTATATGACCATACCTAACTGGATTTTACTAAAAGTGCTGCTCTTTTATTTAGTAGATTTTGTATATTAATTATTATTGGTCTTCTTTCCAGGTATACAGCATATATGTTGACAGAGGGATAAAAAGCATTTAGAATGTAAAAACAGGTTCACAGAGACAATACTGTTTACTTAAAGTGGAACGAACCCAGTCTGCTCTAACAGAGTCCAATGCATGGTCTTCTCCCCATCACATTTTTTCCACCCAAAAATCCTTTAAATGTGACAGCAGGTCGAGGGAGGTTCTCCTTCCCCTCTACTCTGCCCTGGTGAGGCCCCAGCTGCAGTACTGTGTCCAGTGCTGGGCTCCCCACTTCAAGAAAGACGAGGAGCTACTGGAGAGAGTCCAGAGGAGGGCTACGAGGATGAGGAGGGGACTGGAGCATCTCTCCTACGAGGAGAGGCTGAGGGAGCTGGGCTTGTTCAGCCTGGAGAAGACAAGGCTGAGAGGGGACCTTAGAAATGCCGATAAATCTCTGCAGGGTGGGTGTCAGGAGGACGGGGCCAGACTCTTTCCAGTGGTGCCCAGCGACAGGACAAGGGGCAACGGGCACAGACTGAAGCCGAGGAAGTTCCAGCTGAAGACGAGGAAGAACTTCTTCCCTCTGAGGGTGACGGAGCCCTGGCCCAGGCTGCCCAGAGGGGCTGTGGAGTCTCCTTCTCTGGAGATATTCCAACCCCGGCTGGACGCGGTGCTGTGCAGCCTGCTCTGGGTGACCCTGCTTCGGCAGGGGGTTGGGCTGGGTGACCCACAGAGGTCCCTTCCAACCCCTGACATTCTGTGATTCTGTGACCAGAAATCGCCTCCTGTGAGCAGCTGCGGTGCTGCGTACGCTCTCCCTCTCAAGACTGTGTTTCTTCCACCCCCAGGCTGGCACATCACCGGGCAAACACCCACAACGGGACCCACACGTAGCTGCTCCCCTCCTTCCTCCTTTGCACCGGCTCAACAAATCCGCTCGGCTCGAGAGGCTTGCGTTGGGCTACAGAGCCAGGGCCTGGCACAGGACACGGCCCCGCTCCAGCAAACATCCACCCAGCCCACTGAAACACCAACTCTTACAGGCACTCTCAACAGCTTCGCTTTTCCCCCAAAATTAACAGATAAGAGTGCACTTTAAAAAGTAGAAAAGCTAGTGCTAATAAAAAAAATATTATAACCCACGCTCTTTTGAAAACAAGATTCAAATAGCCACTTTTTCTTATTCACGTCATCATTATACTCATACCTGAGAGAAAATACATTTCCCCCCTTTTCTGGCACACAAAAACCTTCTGATTAATTTAGCATATAATTAATATATATTTGTCAACTCCTCCTTTCACCGTAGGCCACTAGCCCAATATTTTCTGTACAGCTATACAGATAGTGCAACCATTCATTATTCAAAGGTTTCTGCCACAAACCAAAGATGTCCTGGTAAATAACAGCTTTGGACTCATTACAAGGTGAGTCATGTTTGAGTTTCCACTCATTGCAGGTAACTCAGCTATTCATCCTTGAAATCTTCTTGCCCTTTGCGTATTATGCGGAGCGGTGGAGAGAAAAATCTCTGCTACAAACCATAGGAAGAAGAGGAAAAAGAAATTCATTGTAAATAATCAGCTGCTCCTGGGAGACAGAGACATTGCAGTGTGCCAAGCCAAATTAATCCCAGACACAAAGATGTGAATTAAGCTTTAAAACCATGATAAAGCTGGGAAATTAAATAGATCACTTAGAGAAATAAAACTAACTTCAGTCGGTACTTTATTTTACATACTGGCCTATGTGTGCCTAAAATTCAAAGTTTCTGCAAAGGAAAACGCTCTTCACACGGCTGCGTGAGGCCAAAAAGAAGAGCGCGCTGTTTACAGAGCCTGGAGAACGCCGACGGGCTTTCAAAAGTCTTGTTTTAAGCAATTGCATCAAGAACAAATTTCAGCTTAGAAAAGCCAACAAAATCCGTTCTTAAAAGATCTGAAATAGAATCAGAACCAAAGGGAATATCATTCATATTGAAATCAGTATTGCTAGATAATGGCTTTAAAAGAACAACTTTTCTTTAACCTAGAGCAAGCTTTGAATTTGCAGTCTGGTCTCATCTCTCCACTCCAACCCTTCTTTATCACATTTTTCATTTCGACTCCTTGAAATAAACGGTGTGTTTCTGAACACAAGGCGTCAAACTCAGCTCTGATGTGACTTCATTAACTTCTAACGGGATGGGTCATTAGAAAACACTTATATATTGTTGCAAATTTACATAGTTTTGTACAAACACAGTAGGAAGCAGATTTCCTATCTGGAAGCACTTACAATGCAACTAAAGCCACCAATAACCAGGGTAATCGGAGTATGTTGTGACCTGGCAGATGCAGAAACTGGGCAGTGTTTCAGGGGCACAGAAAAGTATCACTGAAGGCAAAACAGGCAGGAGACTGAGAGACGTGAACTAGAATCAGAAGCAAACTAATAGACAAGGGCACGACGCTTTAGAGCTTCACAAACAAGGAGCTTAACTGTGAAGGACAGAAAACCACTCGTGCATAGAAGAGAAGCACAGGAATCTGTAACGAATCATAGAATCACTAAGGCTGGAAAAGATGATCTTAGAAGTCAAGTCCAACCCTCAACCCAACCCCACCATGCCTGCTCAACCATGTCCCCAAAAGCCACATCCACACAGTTTTTGAACCCCTCCAGGGATGGGGACTCCACCACTGCCCTGGGCAGCCTGCTCCAAGGCCTGACCACTCTTGCAGGAAAGAAATTTTTCCCAATATCCAATCTGAACCTCCCCTGACACAGCTTGAGGCCATTGCCTCTTGTCCTATTGCTGGTTACTTGGGAGAAGAGACCAACCCCCACCTCACTGCACCCTCCTGTCAGGGAGTTGTAGAGAGCGAGAAGGTTTCCCCTCAGCCTCCTCTTCTCCAGACTGAACAGCCCAGGCTCCCTCAGCCGCTCCTCATCAGACTTGTTCTCCAGACCCCTCCCCAGCCTTGCTGCCCTTCTCTGGACACGCTCCAGCCCCTCCATGTCCTTCTTGGAGTGAGGGGCCCAAAGCTGAACACAGCACTCGAGGTGCAGCCTCACCAGTGCGGAGCACAGGGGCCCAATCCCCTCCCTGTTCCTGCTGGCCACCCCATTCCTGATCCAAGCCAGGATGCCCTTGGCCTTCTTGGCCACCTGGGCACACTGCTGGCTCATGGTCAGCCGGCTGTCGACCAGCACCCCAAGGTCCTTTTCCGTCGGGCAGCTTTCCAGCCACTCCTCCCCAAGCCTGGAGCGTTGCATGGGGTTGTTGTGACCCAAGGGCAGGACCCGGCATTTGGCCTTGTTGAACCTCATACAGTTGGCCTTGGCCCATTGACCCAGCCTGTCCAGATCCCTCTGCAGAGCCTTCCTACCCTCCAGAAGATCGATGTTCCTGCCCAGCTTGGTGTCATCTGCAAACTGACTGAGGGAGCACTCAATCCTCTCATCCAGATCACTGATGATGATGTTAAACAAGACCAAACCCAAAATTGAGCCCTGGGGAACACCAGTGGTGACCGGCCGCCAGCTGGATTGAACCCCATTCACCACCACTCTCTGCGCTCGGCCATTCAGCCAGTTCTTTATCCAGCGAAGAGTACACCTGTCCAAACCATGGGCAGCCAGTTTCTCCACATTGCCATGAATATTGAAAGGAAGTTGTTATTCAAGTCATTTCAGTTGCTATATGAGGGATGTTGGTACTTTGATGACTGCAAAAGACATTATGGCAACAATAAAGAGGCAAAAATGAATGAAAACATATGTGAAATATGAAAAAACGATCACCGAGAAAGATGGTATCCCACTGTTTTCCAAATTAGAATCTAATTTGTTTGAGAAAGACAAAAGGGCCGATCTGGAGATGAAAAGCAAATACAGCACTGGTTAAAGGCAGGGAAGATCTACCTAAGGGGGTCTGAAATCACAACGCTGCACACTTGCATATAGCAAAAGAGGATTCACTGAAAGCTTGTGGGCAAGAAAACCCGGGGATGACTGAAAATTGAAGCATCTGTGGAAAAGCTTTCAGATAAATCAAACACCATGAAAACAAAGACTGTAACAACTGCCAGCACCACCTAAATACATACATAAAACAAGCTTAGCAGCGGGATATGAACGATTTAATGAGTCCACATGCAAGCAGGGGTGATTAAAAAATGTTCTGGTATCATGTGATATTCATGTAAATGAGGGGCAATTAATGGGACTAAATTGCTTCTCACTTTTAAACAGTATCCAAAACCCATGCACCGTTTTTCTTCATTTGTTTTTGTATCCCATTCTTTTGCTAATACGGCCTCTTGTGTGAAATTTGACTACAACCAGTACTGAGATTATGAAAAACATATACTCAAGGTCATCTTGGCACAATAGCTGCTCCGTGCATTTGTATTTTTATTAGGATTAGTATTAGGTAGTGTATCTGCACATGCAAGCAAATACATCTTCCAGGCAATCTGAAAGGCAGCAGTGGCAGTTCTTCATTTTGTTTTTCAGCCTCGACTCCCACAACAGTGAAATTTCTGGGCACCCTGCCAAATTATATTTAATTAAAAGCTACCCTGCTTTTGATTCTTTAGTATCTTGGTTACCAGCTCCACTGACCACTTATGCAGTGCAAGGAATTTAATAAAAACCTGGTTTTCTCTTGTCTTTGCAGAACCAGTGATAGTGTAATTTTGAGCGTAGAGACAGCTGGCAGTGCAGTTAACTTAAAAAACTCAGAGAAGTAAAATACAGAAAAAGTTGAGATAGAAAAAGCTCCAAATCAGTGGAGTATTACCTACATGAATGCTGTACAAATGCTATTTATTTTAGTTTCCCACTTGGCAAACCAGTGAACCCCTGTTTTCTCCGGCAGAGAGGCACTTCTCCCGGCGCACCTCAATAATGCCAAAGCTATCAGTTCCAGCCTGATATCAGAAAGAAGGCAACAGAGGATCTTTGATTTGAACTACCTCTCCTGCACTCCAAGAGGGTCGATTAAAGACATCCAGTAGAGAGATACACACCAACAACTGCATAAACATATCTTGGATAATAAAGGGATAAAAGTGGCTGGCTGAAGAACGCACTAGTTCTTTTTATTTCGAGGCTGGGTTTACTCTGGCTTTTTTAAAAGGCAGAAAAATATCTCTGATCCTATCAGCAGCCTCTGGTCGTGGTTTTAAACAACTGAAATTATATCTTAGCCTACGCAAACCGATTACTGGCCTTTCTGATAACCTGAGCACAGCAGCATTTATAACCCAGCCCGCACAACCACCTACAGAAAAACTCACTCCAGACACTTCTCAGCGCAGCAACCACACCGGTTCCCGAGGACAACTGATGAGTTTTCCCCGAAACTGGGAAGGCAAAGTGAATTTCCACCTCAGAAGCCTGAGTAAAATAAAGAGAAGCAATAGAGGCGATACCTTCAGAAGAGCCAGCACTGTATTTTCAATTCTAACTCTCAATAAAGGAAAAATGGACAATACTATGAGAGCAGGGCTGGACAGGCATGCACAGCAGCACAACCTCGGATGCTCTCTTGTCTATACTGGAAGATACTTCTCTTTTTAAACATGCTGAACACTTACACTTAAAACTGCAGATAATGTCAGAAAAATCATAAAATGTCAGAAAAATCATGAAATGTCAGAAAAAACACTGAATGTATCTAAACAACAGAATTAATGTCGGACCTATCCCTGCATCCCACAGTGCTGAACACACACGCCGATACCACCAGCCAGCCAGGCTACACTCGTGCTCACACCAAGCCTAAATTCCAGCGATGCTTCCTCAGCGTGTCCTGATCCTGCCGTGAATCATCAAGCATTTCGTGGTCCTGAACCTGGATAAACTGTAAGGATAATCAGGCAGAAACTTTGTCAAACATAGCATCAGAAACTGGTTGAAAGAGTAAATCTCTGTTTTACTCCTGTTACATACAACCCCGTGAGGCTTGGAGTTGGTGGAATTGTACAGCTTGCTTAGTGTAAATGGTTTCAGTGAAGAAAAAATCATCATCATTTACTGAAAAGCTTTGTAAACTGGAATGTACATACTTTATTTTTACCTTTAGCCCGTGACTCAAATTCAACTACATTTAGTATCCTAATTTGGAAGTTAGGCCTCACTTCAGCTCTGTGGCTTACCAAAAAGAGCACAAAATTAGGAACTGAAAACTACTTCAGAAAGTTGTTTTCAACATTTCTGCTTTACAGGCTCTTTGCCCAACTTCTTAATGCCTCAGACACACAGGGGGAAAAACCCCACCTCAGATAAGTCATACAATCTTGCAGAGCAAGTAGTAAAATACAGCTATTTTAGATTCAAGAGCTCAATTTACTAACACACGGCCTTCACTACAGCCCTTCTCTCACAGATTTCTCACCGGCGACTTTTAAAGCAGCCGAGCAGTCACAGCAAAAGCGTTGCTGTAAAACAGATACCCAGTTACAAAATGCAAAGCGGAGGGACGGCGTAAGCTCCAGCAGTGGACAGGACCTTGTGCTGGGACTCAGCATTACCTACGCTTAGGAATGGTCTGCAGAAGGTGAGGAGCAATGAGCCGACGTGCTGATGACAGTGAGTCAGAGCGGTAAGGCTAAAGGCTGATATCAAGGACTGGAAAAAGATTTTAATGAGACTGAGGCACGGGATAACAAAATGGAAATGAAATGCAATGTTAACAAACATAGAGATGCAAAGAGGAAGAAAAACAGTATGCTAGGTGGACTGTTTCCATGCCAGGTCAAGATCTTGGGGTCATAACAGACAGGTGCATGAAAAACATCAACATCTATCAGCAGTCAAAAAACACCCAACCCAAAATAAAAACACGCAACAGTGACAGGAGCTAAGGTGGGAAGGGAGAACATAACACAGATGATCGCTATCACTGCAGGAACAGACGGAGCACCATCTCAGAAGTCTGGGGGCTGCCTCCTGAGGTCTTTCCCTCTGCTCCATCAAGGGGCAGAGAAGAACAAGGATGGTAAAACCGCCTGGATCAGTGGCCACAGCACAAACGACTCGGAGAGCTTGGACTCCCCACTTCTCCTAGGAAACCAGACAACTGAAGGGACGAGAGAATATCATGCTGGTTTATGAAATCACGACCAACATGGTGACCATAGACGGCAATTAACTGTTTTCTCTTTCTCCCGTACACTGAGAGCACCAGATGAAACTAGCAGAAGGAAGGAAGGTTCAACGGATGCATTAGTCAGGTTGCATCAAAAGCAGAAGGTGCTGTGATCTCAGGATTTTCAGCCAAACAACAAACTCTTTTCATCCAGAAGTATTATCACAAAAGAGAAAGAAATCCACTTAAAATTCCAAGTGGAAAAATGACAACCTAAAATATCTTAAGTTGGCTGGATATCAGGACCAGACGAAAGCTGACACATGGACTATGACGTACGTCCCCACAGAATGCCCTGAACTAAAATCACGGTAAGAGAGGGAACACTGACCCAAAGCAAACAAGCCTAAAGCCCATTGCCTCCCTGCCAGGTTCACTGACGCGGCTGCAGGTTCTCCATATTATCTCACAGGGATTTTCTTCAAGTCTTGTCCTAACGTCTTCCATCTTTTGAAAGAAACTGAGGTGACATCTGTGCTGCTCCAGAACATGAAGGATATCAAAGATTTCGTATTAAGTTACTTTGGATGGTTGGTGAAAAAACGGTGGAAAACTTTCACAGAATCACAGAACAGTCAGGGTTGGAAGGCACCTCTGTGAACCACCCAATCCAACCCCCTGCCGAAGCAGGGTCACCCAGAGCAGGCTGCACAGCACCGTGGCCAGCCAGGTCTTGAATATCTCCAGAGAAGGAGACTCCACAGCCCCTCTGGACAACCTGGGCCAGGGCTCCGGCACCCTCAGAGGGAAGAAGTTCTTCCTCATCTTCAGCTGGAACTTCCTCGGCTTCAGTTTGTGCCCATTGCCCCTTGTCCTGTCACTGGGCACCACTGAAAAGAGTCTGGCCCCATCCTCCTGACACCCACCTTTAGGACATTTATTGGCATTTCTAAGGTCCCCTCTCAGCCTTCTCTTCTCCAGGCTGAACAAGCCCAGCTCCCTCAGCCTCTTCTCGTAGGAGAGATGCTCCAGTCCCCTCACCATCCTCGTAGCCCTCCTCTGGACTCTCTCCAGTAGCTCCTCATCTTTCTTGAACTGGGGAGCCCAGCACTGGACACAGTACTGCAGATGGGGCCTCACTAGGGCAGAGGAGAGGGGGAGGAGAACCTCCCTTGACCTGCTGGCCACACTCTTAATGCACTCCCGGAGACCACTGGCCTTCTTGGCAGCAAGGTCATGCTGCTGGCTCATGGTCAACTTGTCAACCACCATGACATCCAGGTCCCTCTCCCTTTCCATGTCATGCAATCACACTAGCAGTGGAGGGCTGCAAGCTGTAACATCTGTAGTAAAGCACCTAGAAGAACAGCTTGCCAGGAGGCAGAAATACTGCCTTGTTCTTAGGCCATGCTTCTACTATCAGATAATCAACAAACCTTGCTTCTGGTATTTTGATTCCATCAGCTTTCCTGTATGCTGAAACATCTCGAGTACAGCATAAGGACTCTCCAAGGCCCTCCAGGGTTCTCTCTCCCCTGCGTGGACTCCCTTGACACCCCATCTGTACAACAGCCACAACACACAGGTTGTACCTCCTACCAGGAACGTGTGATCTGGCTCATACGCAGCCACCTCCCATGGAAATGGTGAGTTAGGAAGGTCTTGTCATGCTACGCATCCTGATGCGGTCCTCAAACACCAGCCCAGGTAGACCCGCTTCACCCCACAGAATTACGTGCTTGTTCTCACGTAGCTTGGTTCCAGTGATCATCAGTGACAACCCCCAAATCGAGAGTTACGAAGACTGAGTGGTCAATGCAGATCGCATGGGGAGGATTTCTGACAACGCAGGTAGCCAGATACGTCAGTACAACTGAAAAATAGATGTATTCTCAACCACGACCTGGAGCAGAGGCTTTAATGGAGACAGCCTAAATAGAAAGGACATCAAGCACAGAAGGATAACAGCAACTGAGCCAAACATTTTTCACCATTTGGAGTATTAGAGAGAGGAACAAGAAGATATAATTTGTGGTTTTACTGAAATTTCAAAAAAAACACGCTCATAAAATTTATGCTTTATGTGGCATGATGGCTGCTGCCATTATTGTCCCTTCCTTCACAGATGTTCAAATGGGCAATCAAAAAAGGTTTCGCTTTGTCAGTTTTTCCACTGCCATCAGTCATAGAAAAAAAAGCAGCTCAAGAGAAACAAAAGGCTGGGAGAAGTGGAACTGAAATGCTCATCTTTACTCCAGGTTTTACAAAGCAGTCTCCACATCTCACACCAGCCAGTTAACTACCAAGCTTTCTTCTTACAATCAAACCTTTTTATTTCGCTCCAGAGCCTACTGCAAGAACAGAATGGCACGACACTCCTCTGCAATCGAGGGCTTCACTTCAGAGGACGCTGCGCGAACCCAGGGTGATGCAGTGAAAAAAGACCACGTCAAAAGTAAGGGCGTCAATGCCAGGAATGACTGCTGCAGCACTGAGGAAGACCTCAGATTTGCCAGCAGCTGCAAGTTTCACCTCCAATAACTCAGTTAAACACCTCTGCCCTCCCCCCAACTTTTATGCCTGCAAAAACCTTTGTTGTTACATGAAGTATTGCACTGCTGGTGCAGAGCAAAAATGCTTATCTAGAGATATATACTATCAGAAGATAGTATATATCTATATATAGAGATATACACTATCAGAAGATTTATTAAAAAAATACAATGAAATAAAGGAGGTCAAGCTTTTAAAACTCTGCAAGCTACACGTAAACACATTTCATTGTTGTACAGTAAGTTAAACAGGTAAGATCTATCCATTTCCATTTACTATTACTATTTTATATTCTTTTCAAGAATTCCCAGGAAAAATAAAAAGGCAGCTGAACTCCCCAAACCTTCACAATCATCAACAGATACTTTTAAATCTACTCTTTAATAGAGCAACAAAGCATACACTCCACGCCAACTTAGGAATGGTTGGGTTGGAAGGGAGCTCTGGAGCTCATCTGGTCCAACCCTGGTCCTAACAGTAATCTACAAAGCACTAGAAATGTACTTTCCCGTTCCTAGAAATATCCCTAGAAAAAGTCCTACAAAGCGGCCATCAAACAAACAGCTCTTGTGGGTGGACAGCTTAGAGTGAAAGAGGGGATGGGAGAGGAGGCAGCATGAGACTTCCATCATTAAAAAGCCCTACTGTTAAAAAAATAAACAACATCCACCCCCAAACCCCCCTAAATTTTTATCTTTTATTGGTTTGTAATTACTGATACAGAGGAAAGGAAGTCAGTTTTGAAGTCAAGAACTCTTGGTTTTTTGTTATTTAGATCAAAAGCACACATACTTCCACTCCATATAATCAATACGCCATATATTTTTTGTTCTTTTTGTGTGGAAAAACCTACCTCTATAGGAGCGAGCAATCAACATTTGTAAAAACCACCTTCTGCACAGCTGATTCTGTCTGTCTGGTGCAACTGTTACTAGGTGAGGCTATACAGTAACTCTTAAATCCATCTTCCCAGGGAAGGCTGGCTGAGCCATCAGACTGATGTCTTGGCTGAGCCCTTCTGATTCCTATCGAGAAACACCATTTTGCTTTCATAAATTAAAAAAGGGAACGGGGTAGATCTCACACAGCGTCAAACTCCCCGAAATAGCCCCGGGGTAAGAGGTACCTCTCTTCGCAGAAAAAAAAAGTGGCAGGGTGTAGTTTTAGCAAAGTCTTAGTATTTCTTAAAGCAATTTCTAAGAACTCACAGTGGAGTCGTCACCCAAAAGCTTTCCGCATGAGACTTTCCAGAAGGTGTCTGCACCCAGATTCAAATTTCCTGAGCATTTTCTTCATGTTGCTGGGGTTGTTACGTGAGGGGGATTCTGCTTTCTAAATGGAGGAGACAAGATCTAACATGCTATCTATAGGCTACAAGAATGATCAGAAATCAACATTTTCATGGATTTCCACTGTTCCTGTCTCTGCACAACCCCTTTTAAGAGAAAGCAAGGGTTAAGTAGCTGATGAACCAAGATCTTTGTGCTGATGTCAGGACTATTATTTAAAAGCACACAGCATGATGGAATAAAATGGAAAGCCATGTTTAAAGGAACTTTTGATCTTTGATCCTCACGTCCCTTTGAGAACCTTCCCTTGCCCATCAGCCAGGACGAAACCTTCTGTTCCCGACTATGAGGGACAACTGACAGGTCGGTCATGGCGGCAAGCTCAGTGGCAAAGAAAACTCAAGCAGAACATGGCAGGATCAGTTGTAGGGTATCTTCACTTCTCAGACTTCAGATGTAAGAGCATAGGTGAATGATGATCTTTCCAAATACGGGATGTTTGTTTACTCTTCTCTTTTACATATATGAACCTCTCTGTAGAAGATTTAGCTTAGTCTGACATGGGTATACACCATTCTGGTTTTGTTCATGCTCTGTCATGGCCTCCACCACCAGGATAAATTTTTCAGCTTTCTTCTTAGTGTTTTCCCTGTCCATGTAACAGCATCATGCGCATATTTCCAGCATGTTTTCAAAACCAAAGGCCTAAAAATGGGCACTACAACCCAAAAGTTCGCTTTTTCCCCTCAGTTTTCATCAGATATTCTTATAAAAGTCAATAAAAAATTGTATCATCACTACACCCCATAGCAGTCATATATTTGAAAGCTCTTTTTTAAAAAGACAGGTAGTGTATTATCCTTCTTATCCAGAAGAAAACATTTTTATGAACACACACAAAAAGTAATCCTACTCACAAATCCCACCCCCAAGCCCATTTACTGGAGGACATTCATCCAGACGCTTTGCTCCACCTTAAGTGAACAGAAATTATCAGGAACAACAAAAACAGAAAACCAACACCAGACAGAAAAGGTCCTTCAAGACACTACTACTAACAGGAGAAAAATCATTTGATACGAAAAACGCAAGTTTCTAGCTAGCCTATTTGGGTAGACAATGAAAAAGCAAACACAGATGCATCTGGCATCCTGAACAGAAATAAATCCAGGAAACCTGGTAGCTCACGAATTTCACATCTCCAAAAAATATGACTAGCCCTTACTATTTTTTTTTTTTAAATTACTTCTTTATGGTTTGGGAGGGTAAAAACAGCTTTAAGCCACATTTGTACACAATCAGAGCTAAGAAAACCAGTGCTGAGACTTTTTTCATAAATCTGCAGGCTTCCTCCTACTCAATTAGTTTCTGTTTGCAAGCAGTATGAAATATGCTTTTATTCTTGTTGAAAATATGGCAAACTACCATTTGAACTGCAAAAGGCAGCACATTAAGAATATTGCTAGTGAAATGAACAGCAGTAAGAGTATCTGTCAAGCAGAAAATACAGAATAACATAAAAAAAAGAAAAAAGGGATAGATGGAGTAAGTCTATCCTATCATCAAAACAATCTGGGTGACTGAAAGGAATGTTTTACATATATAAATTAAAATGCAAATCGATGTTAAGGATTTCTTCCTGCACTATACTTACATGAGACTTCCACTTCATGTGTAACAATGATGTCTACTGCTGCTGCTGATGTCACTAGCTCACCAGCCAAACTGTATCTTAAAATGTTTGCTCAATGTCACAGAACTACAAAGTTAATTTATTTTCATATACACAGAAATCTCCCAATATAAAGCTTATTGCACAGACCAATCTTATTTTTCATGGAAAACACTGAAAAAAATATTATCCCCTTTCTCAAGTAGGACACAAACCAATGAACACTACTAAAAAAGGGTAAACAGCTAAGAAAAAAACTACTGTGCTGCCTACATTAAATCGCGAGAGACTAACCCACAGCGTGTTTTCACTGTTTCAACTCGTCATTAGTAGACCCATTTGCATACATGAATTTTATGTAATTAGAATGGATGCCATAATACAAATTTCCTCCCCATTTTGGTTTCAATTCCGCATTGTACTTCCAGAACATGCTGACATCTATCCCCATTCTTCATAGCTAAGGCAATTAACCGTTTTGTTGAGTTTGCCCACAATATCACAATTTGGTTAAAACCTTTCACCTTAGCAGCAAACAAGTGTTGACTTGTACTGAAATATCACTGAGTGCTCTAGAAAACATTTTGGAGTTTTTTGGTTAATTATTGTTATTTCTGTGATAGTGCCAATCCAGTAAACATTACCTATCCGGACTGTAGGCCAGGCCAGGCAGTTTCTGCAGAATCCAGGTGGACAGCACGCTCCCCCAGTGTTGGTTTTGTATTAAACCCAAAACAAACCACTAGTTTAGTTCTATTTAAAATAAGACAACAGCTCTAAAGTGGCATCTTCAAGATCTATGGCAGCGCATCAACAAAAAACTAGAGCACCAAGCTTTTAAAATATTGTTATTTATTCCTTCTACAGCTATGTGTAAGAAAATGAGCCACCTGAGGCGAGCTTCACTGCTGGCCACACAGACCTGAAAGCAGAACAATAAATGTTTGAGGCAACAGCCGTCTTTCGGTGAACTATCAGAAACAATCCCCCAGGATCTACAAGCTGACGTGCTACCTACTTCTTGTTCACGTTTCGCAACAGCCCCTTTAGATACCAGCAAACATCTTCATTTTTAAATGAAAGCTTACATATTGCTGGTAAAGAATAAGAAAATGCCAAAGTTACTCTTCTAGAGTTTATAAATATACCATGTCTTTACCCTAAAGCCTGCAAGTCAATGCGAGAGTTGCACAGTTCATGCTCCAGAGCCCGCAGCAGACATGAAGAAGTCTTCTTTCCATAACACGTGTGAGAAACATCCTAGCCATTTACTTCCATATTTACCGAAGGAGTAAGCCACGGAAACAGCAGCACGCACTCACTTCACAGAATCACAGAACGTTCGGGGTTGGAAGGGACCTCTGGGAGTCACCCAGTCCAACCCCCTGCCGAAGCAGGGTCACCCAGAGCAGGCTGCACAGCACCACGTCCAGCCGGGGTTGGAACATCTCCAGAGAAGGAGACTCCACAGCCCCTCTGGGCAGCCTGGGCCAGGGTTCTGCCACCCTCAGAGGGAAGAAGTTCTTCCTCATCTTCAGCTGGAACTTCCTCGGCTTCAGTTTGTGCCTGTTTCCCCTTGTCCTGTCACTAGGCACTACTGGAAAGAGTCTGGCCCTGTCCTCCTGACACCCACCCTGAAGATATTTAGAGGCATTTCTAAGGTCCCCTCTCAGCCTTCTCTTCTCCAGGCTGAACAAGCCCAGCTCCCTCAGCCTCTCCTCGTAGGAGAGATGCTCCAGTCCCCTCAGCATCCTCGTAGCCCTCTGCTGGACTCTCTCCAGTAGCTCCTCATCTTTCTTGAACTGGGGAGCCCAGCACTGGACACAGTACTGCAGATGGGGCCTCACCAGGGCAGAGCAGAGGGGGAGGAGAACCTCCCTCGACCTGCTGGTCACACTCCTCTTAATGCACCCAGGAGACCATTGGCCTTCTTGGCAACCAAGGCACACTGCTGGCTCATGGTCAACCTGATGAACCTGCCCAGATCATTCCAACAGGCACCTTCGCTGCCAGCACACATTTGTCAGACTAGCAGCCCATCTTTGATTACTTTGCAGCTGCTATTCGGACTCCTCTCCCACACCAGCCTGAGTAACCTGATGTTTCCTTTCTCCCTCCTCTTCCTCGGGAGAGTAGGCAGGGCTGGCTGATAAAAGGCCTTTTATCTGTAGGAAACTGAACAAGTCAACCACTGTCTATGTAGGGTCTTATACTGAATAATCACTTATGGTAGATTTGACTTAAACATTCTCTCTCTGTTTTCCTTGGGTTTTTTTTCAGCCGCCAACATATTCTGGTTTATACAGGCCTAAAAGCGCAACTTCCAAGGCTGCAAAGGGGAGGAAGGGCATCTGGTTTTTAAAAATAGTTAAGAACACATCTACTGTACCCTTTAAAGCAACCCTCGGTCTAAGACAAACAGCTTCGGGAGCCAAGGCGGCCTGCCCAGTTTACCCGACATCCAGCTACTGAACTGCTACATGTGGAGCGTCAAGTCTGGATCGCTGGGGTCAGGGACCGCTCTAGAACTGAAACGACGAGAGGCCGCTCCTGGAAAAGTCCGTTCAAGCATTTTTACAGCGTCCATACAAATTTACGTACTTTAACTATTGCACAGTGGGTTAAATGAGCTTTTCTTTTTTTAATTTTTTTATTTTTTCTAAGCAATGGTGACTTTACCCTCCAGAAAATTCAGGCAACTTGATCTGAGAAATATGAAAAGAATAACTTCTCAGAAATATCACTCCCTAAAACACAGGGAGTCATACAGACATAGCCCAAACCCACTCCAGTTACTGTGGAGAAGGCACAGTCAAACATTTCTTTAAAGTCCCACAGAAGAAAGGAATCTTATAGCTTACCTTTAAAATAAAATTTAAAAAATAAAATTTAATATAAAGCTCTTCTAAATTACCTTTGTCTGCCTAACATTTGCAAACCAGCTGAGTTGTAGAAAAATTAATCAGCCAAATTAACTAGCTGAACTTCAGGAGAAAACAAAGAATGAAGCTCTACACATACTTATTTCTGCATGGATTATTTTTTAAAACAAACATTTACTTTTTAATTACACTCTCCCGAGTACCATTCTCGGGCAATTCAGTGATTACCGTTTTTCTCTAAATTATGGCCTTTGGATTCTAACCGAGAACGCGCTCATTAAGTAAAGCAGCAGCGACACGTCGGAATACAAAAGGTTCGTTTTTAAATCGGCGGCTCCAGCACAAACGCAGGGCTAACTGAGAACGCGCAGAAACGCAAACAGGAGGCAAATGAACAACAAATGGCTTCTGATTTCTTTATGATGTGCTAGAAAATGTGAGGAAGGGATGACAGGCGAGATGCTCATCCACCAACTATTTGCCTTCTCACCTAGCAGTTTTGGGGATGAAAAAAAACCCCAACCCGCACTCAGGGCATCCATAAGCGTATCGACAGCTTGGAGATCTCCGCATTGAAAGCCCCAGCAGTGGTTTGCAACCCAGGATGCGTTTCCCACCCCTGAGGAAGTGATACCAGCCCAAAAGGTAGAGCGAGAACAAGGCTGCGAGGAGAACAAAGCGTGGAAAGGAAGGCGCAGCCATTACCAGGGGACTGTGAAAAAGGAGGGGGGTAAACAGCCAAAGAGCTCGGGTAGGGCCTGGGCTATCAAACAGCTGTGAGAACGAAGACGCATTTTTCACGAGGGTTTCTGAATGCTGGAACAGCCCCGCAGAGGTTTAGGAATGTCCACGCTTCAAGTTTTTCCAAACATAGAGATGAGGGCCTAAGTAACCTCACCGAACTTCAAAGTCAGCCCAGCTTTGGCCAGGAATCACAGAATCACAGAATGTTAGGGGTTGGAAGGGACCTCTGGGGGTCACCCAGTCCAACCTCCTGCCGAAGCAGGGTCACCCAGAGCAGGCTGCACAGCACCGTGTCCAGCTGGGGCTTGAATATCTCCAGAGAAGGAGACTCCACAGCCCCTCTGGGCAGCCTGGGCCAGGGCTCCGTCACCCTCAGAGAGAAGAAGTTCTTCCTCGTCTTCAGCTGGAACTTCCTCGGCTTCAGTTTGTGCCCGTTGCCCCTTGTCCTGTTGCTGGGCACCACTGAAAAGAGTCTGGCCCCGTCCTCCTGACACCCACCCTGAAGAGATTTAGAGGCATTTCAAAGGTCTCCTCTCAGCCTTCTCTTCTCCAGGCTGAACAAGCCCAGCTCCCTCATCCTCTCCTCGTAGGAGAGATGCTCCAGTCCCCTCAGCATCCTCGTAGCCCTCCGCTGGACTCTCTCCAGTAGCTCCTCATCTTTCTTGAACTGGGGAGCCCAGAACTGGACACAGCACTGCAGATGGGGCCTTACCAGGGCAGAGGACAGGGGAAGGAGAACCTCCCTCGACCTGCTGGCCACACTCCTCCTAATGCACCCCAGGATCCCATTGGCCTTCTTGGCAGCCAGGGCACGCTGCTGACTCATGGTCCCCCAGCACTCCCAGTCCCTCTCCACAGAGCTGCTCTCCAGCAGGTCCGCCCCAGCCTGTACTGGTGCCTGGGGTTGTTCCTCCCCAGGTGCAGGACCCTGCCCTTGTCCCTCATCAGGTTCCTCTCTGCCCAACTCTCCAGCCTGTCCAGGTCACGCTGAATGGCAGCACAGCCTGCTGGTGTATCCACCACTCCTCCCAGTTCTGCGTCATCAGCAAACCTGCGAAGGGTCCATTCTAACTCTTCATCCAGGTCATTGATGAAGAAGTTGAACAAGACTGGGCCCAGTACCGACCCCTGAGGGACACCACGAGTTACAGGCCTCCAAGTAGACTCTGCACCGCTGACGACAACCCTCTGAGCTCTGCCATTCAACAGGCTGGACCAGATGACCTCCTGGAATCTCTTCCGCCCAACAACATCCTGATTCTAAAATTAAGTGTAGACATGGAGGTCCACTACTCGGCAAAGGTCTCAGGACAGGAAGAGGCAGTCATGACTGTTACAAGAAGAGACTTTAGGCAGCGCAACCATCTTCATTCCCGACCCATCAACTGCCTAACCCACCACCACTGCCCACTGTCCATCCCCGTTTTCCCCAAGAGTGTTCTCCCGACATACCCGACCCAGACACCTTGTTCGAACAAATTTTCTGCCTCACTTTCCCTCGTCATTCCCCACTTCAGTCATCTCCTCTCCTGCTGCACCCCAGAAACACTGCAGGGATAATCCTGGGATGTAAGAACTAGTTTTTGATCAAGGGAAGGAAGGGCATGAGAACTAGGATGAAACAAATGGCCATTACAATACAGCTGGAATAATCTCTTTCTTTTTTTCCACCCCCTCCCCTCCAAAATATGAATAGGTTGTGGGCTCTCTTACAGTAAACTGTATGCCTCGCCCCTGTGGTAGTTTTTCACATGTTCCAAAATATTGCGTAAGTGTATCCCACTCCCTTCTCCCAAGTCGTTCCTAAGGTTTAAAAGAAATAGGTAGAAAGTATTTGCATTAGGGGGGGAAGACAAAGCCAGACTTAAACAACTCTGAGACAAGTATGTGATGTGGATACGGAATACTGGTATGGTAAGCTAGGAAATAAAGCAGAGCCTTCCTCTCGTATACCCAGGACAAGGTATGTGAAAAGACAGGCATGAAAAAGGAATCCAAAGGGAGGTGGAAAAGACGTGGTAGCTCATTGCTGGGATGGACTGGTGACTCACTGCTGGGTTTGCTGCTACTCTGGAGGCCCAAAGTTTCCACTTCGTTTATTTTTAAAACATTGAGTTGTGCCCAGCCTGCCCTCTGAAATCACAGGACAGAGAAAAGCAGATATTGGGAAGGATGACTCTTTGGATTGAACGCGCTAGAAAAAAGCTGAAATGTTGATGCAGTTAGGAAAGAACCCGAACACACACAACTGACAGTGAGGAGAACAGCGATGCCCAGAGGAGCAGCTCGCAGGTAACCCCGCAGAAAGCAAGATACACTGCCTGCTCCCTAAAACTGAAAGATCAAGCAAAAACAAACAGCTTTTAAGAATAAATTTTTTCATCTGAAAGTAGAACACTTAGATGTATCAAAATGCCAGGCAGTGGATGCTTACGAGCACAGTAATTGGAAAGAAAAATAACGGCCACAAGCAGGCTAAGAGAAATTTGCTTGCACCAGTTCAGCAAAAAATGTAGTTTCTTTATGAAGGGCTTTCTTTGTAGAAATAGCGTAATTCTAAGCTTAGCAACCCCTTTACAAGGAACTAGATGTTTTCACTGAAAATAGAAGCTGACAGTCCGCCTCTGTTCTTAGAGAAATATTATTTTAACCTAAAGAATTCCATAAAAGCTGTAGCAGATAGCTTAGCGTTTTTAAAAGGCTGCCTTTCAAAATTCTTTTTAAATGGGCAAATATATCAATATAGGGCATTTTACTTTTTCATCTGACTGAACAGAACAGTCAGTGAGACAAGACCTAAATCAGATACTTGACTTTTTTCCCCACTCTAAGTGCTGACATGTGTTTCTTGGAGAAGAAAAAGTACACAAACGACTGAACGCAAAATCTACATAAAAAGAGAAGGTCACCAGTAATATTGTTTGGAATGTCACACGTAGACCCCATAGGCTTTGTTCCGTGCAAAGTATATTATATTAAATGTTAAACGGACATTTAATATAGAGAATTCTAAAGAGCTTCTTGTTTTGCAGTAAAAAGGGAAACGTGCACTAAGAGGTTGAACTGTGACAAGTGCAGAATGGTATCAATAATCCCATTATAACACCTGATTTGTCAAACTTGTCTCTACAAGTTATTCTAAAAATCACAATAGTGTTCCTAACCATTTATGAAATGGAGCAGATCACGTCTTTGTAGCATTCACGGCCACTGATTCTCCATGCTTTGTTGGAAAGAATGGCATGAATAGCTACTAAGTCTTACACTTCATTTTCTTCAACCTCTTGCTGATATCCTGGTGTTCTGAATGGTGTTCGACCAAAGGAGAATATAATACAAAGGTAGTACCAAGCAGGTGTTTTCTTTCTGGAACCCACAAGTTCTCTCGATGTATTATGCAGCATCGTGGCTTAACGGACCAAACCAGGGCATCAATATGCATGATCTCCGCATCGGGCAGCGACCGGGAAGCGGTACGGAGCCTCTCCCGAAAAATGGAAAGTCTGGCGAGCTGAGATTTAAGACAAACCAACAAGACAGTCCAGGCTCCAGGTGTATCTGAAACCATGTGCGTACGCACGTTCCGCACCAAATATGAGGGTTTTTTCAGGAACATGGCAAGGAATTAAGACATTTTGAGTGGTTACCCATTAATAAATACATATTTCTCACAATCCAGGTTGAAAAACAGGTTTTCCTCTTAGTTTTGTACCTTAAATGAATGAATCCAAAGCTCTTTTAGAGATCACCATGGATTATCCAGAAGAAATATACTAAAGTAAAAAACGGCATAGAATAAAAAACTACCCACAAACTTATTTCTCCACAAACTTATTATTAGCCTTATTTCAAATATTTGAAAGATACTTTCTTCCCGGTAGAAAATTGTCTCCAGAAAAATTATTTAAGAGCTCTTACTAATTACAGGACACCTCTTGAAAGTAAAACCTAAGAAGGTTCTCGACTCCTAAGGTTGCTTTTTTTAAAAACCGAAAATGAAAGCACACAGTGAGACAACTGTTCAGACAACCCCAGATTATTAAATTCTTGGACTGGAAAGCAGGGATGCCTTATAGATCACTGCTTTTAACCCAGTTAAGTTGTGTAAGCAGAGGAAGTCTCAAAGGCATGCAACAATTCTCTCTAGCTCTTTAAAAGAAATTAATTACTCAAAAACAAGGCAAGTGAGCAAAACGAACAACAAGCAAAAATTTAGACAAATAAATTTGTCAGCTAACTAAACAAAAGGCTCAATTTGTGTAGAAGGCTTTAAGAAAAAAATGTACACCACAGGAAAGAAGAGGAGATACAGGCTACCGAGAAATTCAGACTGGGCAGGGGGAAATTCCGTTGGCTGATGGAAGGACGGACAATGAACTGGAATTAGTAGCACGGCCCCACTGTCAGGTGTGGAGATTACATTTATAAACGGACTTTGAAAAAGCAAACGCGACCAATGTTCTGTATTTGGAAAGCAGCAGTCTCTAACAGAAACGAGCATATTAGTACCATAGAGAATGTGTGCTATTAATGAGGAAAAAGACTTTCTAATCAACAGACTCACAAACACCACATTGTAAAGGAAAAAAGTTCTGACCCACTGATGTTCATTTTTATGAATGCTGGCTATCAGGAGACAAGATAAACATACACAGAGATGCTCTTCCTCATATAAGAAACCACTGTTTAATAAACATTTGGACCAACGAGACTCAGCTTTTTGCAAAACATGGAACAGGTAATATTTTCCTGAGAACCACTCTTAAACATTTCCCACCATATTTTCCACTTGATTCACACATCAGTGCGTCACAGTGAACCGAGTCACGGGTCAGCACGTGAGGACTACTGATCTATAACGCATTGGTGAGGTAGACACAACACATGTTCATAAAGCATTTGTCTTAGCACCTAATGAATTTTTAATTAAAAAAAACAACACTAGATACCAATAACTCAGACTTCAATATGTGGTTGTCAAAAGAATCATCGACCTAAGTCATCCTCAGCTGTTTTCTAAGCGCCTGCACAAGACTCTCTTATTATTCTGTGCTTTCATCAACGAAACACAACAACATTTTTTTTACTGGGGCCAGTGCTGTTCAGTCTCTTTGTCGGCGACATGGGCAGTGGGACTGAGTGCACCCTCAGCAGGTTTGCCGACGACACCAAGCTGTGTGGTGTGGCTGACACACTGGAGGGAAGGGATGCCATGCAGAGGGACCTGGACAGGCTGGAGAGGTTGGCCTGCGTGAACCGCATGGAGTTCAACAAGGCCAAGTGCAAGGTCCTGCACGTGGGGCGGGGCAATCCCAAACACAAGCACAGGCTGGGCAGAGAGTGGCTGGAGAGCAGCCCTGAGGAGAAGGACTTGGGGGTACTGGTGGATGAGAATCACAGAATCACAGAATCACAGAATAGTAGGGGTTGGAAGGGACCTCTGTGGGTCATCTAGTCCAACCCCCCCGCCGAAGCAGGGTCACCTACAGCAGGCTGCACAGGACCTTGTCCAGGTGGGTCTTGAATATCTCCAGAGAAGGAGACTCCACAACCTCCCTGGGCAGCCTGTTCCAGTGCTCCGTCACCCTCAGAGAGAAGAAGTTCCTCCTCATGTTCAGACGGAACTTCCTGTGCCTCAGTTTGTGCCCATTGCCCCTTGTCCTGTCACTGGGCACCACTGAAAAGAGCTTGGCCCCATCCTCCTGACACCCACCCTTCAGATATTTGTAGGCATTTATAAGGTCCCCTCGCAGCCTTCTCTTCTTCAGGCTGAACAAGCCCAGTTCCCTCAACCTCTCCTCGTAGTGGAGATGCTCCAGTCCCCTCACCATCCTTGTAGCCCTCCGCTGGACTCTCTCCAGTAGCTCTTCATCCTTCTTGAACTGGGGAGCCCAGAACTGGACACAGTACTCCAGATGAGGCCTCACCAGGGTAGGTGAGAAGCTCAACATGAGCCGGCAATGTGCACCTGCAGCCCAGAAAGCCAACCGTACCCTGGGCTGCAGCAAGAGCAGCGTGGCCAGCAGGGCCAGGGAGGGGATTCTGCCCCTTTACTCCGCTCTCGTCAGACCCCACCTGGAGTCCTGCGTCCAGCTCTGGAGCCCCCAACATGGGAAGGACATGGATGGGTTGGAGCGGGTCCAGAGGAGGGCCACGAAGATGATCCGAGGGCTGGAGCACCTCTCCTACAAGGACAGGCTGAGGGAGTTGGGGCTGTTCAGCCTGGAGAAGAGAAGGCTCCGGGGTGACCTTAGAGCAGCTGCCAGTACCTGAAGGGGCCGACAGGAAGGATGGAAAGGGGCTTTTCCCAAGGGTGTGTAGTGACAGGACAAGGGGGAACGGCTCTAAACTAAAAGAGGGCAGGTTTAGATTAGATATTAGGAAGAAATTCTTCCCCATGAGGGTGGCGAAATACTGGTCCAGGTTGCCCAGAGAAGCTGTGGCTGCCCCCTCCCTGGCAGGTTTCAAGGCCAGGTTGGATGGAGCTCTGAGCACCCTGGTCTGGTGCAAGATGTCCCTGCTGATGGCAGGGGGGTTGGAACCAGATGATCTTTAAGGTCCCTTCCAACCCAAACCATTCTGTGATTCTATAAAATCAGCAGGGAAGTACCTAACCAAGAGGACTAAACATTCCCAGAAATAATTTGAGTCGCTTGGTAAACCAGGAAAGTTCAAGCAAAATGTGTTCTCGTACAGTTCTCCAAGCTTGCATCAAAGCAGGCGTGTAGTGAAGTGCTTCAGGAGTAACGGATGACAGAGCTGGAAGGCGGAGAATGAGAACTCTCATGGGTCATCCTGTGCTTCAAGTGCCAGTGACAACACGGCTGTTGTCCTGGGTTCGGCTGGGATCGGGTTAATTTTCACAAGAAGTCAGTTGGGCCAACCCAAACCAGCCAATGAAACGGGATATTCAATACCATGTGATGCCACGCGTGGTATTTAAGCAGTGGAGCTGGCTGGAGCAGGGGGATTTGCTACTCGGGAGCAAGATGAGCATCGGGCGGTGAGGAAATCACACTCTGTACACTCTTTTTATCAGTATTGTTGTTGTTATTTTCTTCTCCCTTTGCCGTTCTGTTAAACTGGTTTTATCCCAACCCACAAGTTTTGCCTTTTCCTTCTGATTCTCCTCCCCATCGCAATGGGGGGAGGAGCGAGGCAGCGACCACCTGGTTCTTTGTTGCCAGCTGGGGCTAAACCATGCCAGATGTCAACCAAAGACATCATCTCCCAGAAAGCATCAGCTGCCGGTGAAGGCTCTACATCCCTCCTAGTTTCTAGCGTTAATAAAAGAGCATACTTTTTTTTTAAATTTATTTTTTTTTCCCCTCTTGGAAACCTGCTCCGTTTTTTATATTTTTAGTTACAAAGCAGGAAAAAAACTTGAGAAAGAAGCGCCAAGCCAACCTGCCTGACATGGTTGTCTATGACAGATGAGATCAACCAGAGCAAGATTCCAAAGCGGGAGAAACAGAGGAGCCTCGCAGCCACTAAGTGTATGTGAAAGGGTATCATTCAGTGCATGAACAGGCCTGAATGGCTCCAGCATTTTCTCTTTTGGATCAGGGGGTTTTTTTGACACAGCTTTTCCCCCTCCCCCAAGTAGCTGTGACAACAAGGCTTAAGGGAGTAACATCCAAACTCAAGTCACACACAACGCTTTAGTGGGTCTGCTGACTTCTCCCATAGAAATTCCTGCAACGGGGAAGGCAGAAAATTCAATTCAGACCTTGGTTTGTACAATTCCAGTAGCTGTTATCGCTGTACAGGTATCCTAAGTCCAAGAGGTGCCATCCACACACAGCCTCTACGGGAAAAAACTGAAGCAACTGAAGCTGGAACAAGGCAGCATCCTCTGGGCTCTGATGGTGAGGCCCCAGCTCTGGCCTGGGAGGAGAACATCAACCAGCACTGGAGGGCAAAACTGTGGGTTTCATATTCGATTACAAAAACATTGAAAAATTATTAAAATGCTGTGGAGTACTACTGAGAAAAGAGAATGAAGCTACCTCAAACCTACCGCCACACTTTCGAGTAATGCCCACGGACCATCTCAAGCCTCCAGGACCACTTCGAGCCAGACTGGATGTGGCTTTCTAAAGAGATCTAAACCAGTACAGATACTGAAAATCTCAAGAGAAGGATTATATGGAGAAAATTCAGACATTTGAAGGGTTCTTTTTTTTTAGAATTTTTTGTCTGTCTTATTAAATAGGCAGCAATGACAAACCCAACACCTGCAGCAAGCTCATTTATTCACTCTGAATTCTTCCTAATGTTTCCTACAGTAAGTTTGAAAATACAATAAGTACCTAGAAGGATTTCAAAGCAATCTGCTGTCTTACACATTAGCTGCTATCCAGTACATCCAGGTATAGCAACCATTCACCTTGCTGCCCAGTACAGAAATTTCTACATCGTCTACTCATTTACGACAAGAGGAAGTTCCTCTGCAGAGAAACTGCGGAACGACAGCCACGTTCCTTCAAAAGATAAGCCCGAGTTTCTGTACGTGTGCTAATTACCGATTAAACCCCTCCTCACGTGATCTGGAGTACAAAAGTCAAAGCTCTTAACTCCTCAAAAGGTAAAGTATGCCTTAGTCTTAGTAATACGTCTCCCTCACCCCTCCAGAAAGCTAATTTCACAGGTGTTTTTTAAAGTACTGCTTGATGACAAAAGTCATCCATTTCAGCCATAAAACAAAAGCAAGACAAATGACTAAGATACTATGGAAATACTCCAGAGAGAGATTTACCGCAGCAGTAAATCTAATGCCATCCTCAAAGGAATAAAATAAATAACTTCAGTTCATCGGTTAACAAAGCAGGCTACTGACCAGTCAACCTACGGCTGCTTCTTGTTTGTCCCCAAGTCGGGGACCCACCCTCAAAGTCTACA
This sequence comes from Opisthocomus hoazin, assembly GCF_030867145.1. Taxonomy (NCBI): domain Eukaryota; kingdom Metazoa; phylum Chordata; class Aves; order Opisthocomiformes; family Opisthocomidae; genus Opisthocomus; species Opisthocomus hoazin. The sequence continues at coordinate 4,743,212 of NC_134414.1, read as the reverse complement.
ATCTCTTCCTGCTCCCGTCAGGCCACAGTAACCTTCTGTATCCTTTGGGCTGAGAAACAAACCCAACATTCTGTCCAGACCACGGGGAATGAACTCATGGAAAGTTGCTTTTCGAGGCAGGTACCTCAATTTATTTTCCTGACACCCCAGGGGTTAGCTAGCTGCTGAGTCAGAGGGAAGACTTCATTTCACCCGGAATTTTTTTTGTATTCCAAGCCCGCTGGAAGGTTGTGTTTGCCGGGCTGCAGTTGTTTTGCCACGTGGGATTTCTGCACCAAGCCAGGTGACTCCCGTTCGACGCTGGAACGGTCGCATTCAGAGCTCTCCAGCACCTTCCCCAAGCCCCACAGACGCTGCTGTTTCTGTGCTGTGTCTGCCGTCCTCCTGCTCTTACAGTTAACGCTGCAGCATCGCAATAAAGCAATATATTTTCAAGAGAGAAGTACTTTACCTAACTCCTTACCTTTCTTCCTTGAAAGATTCTACTTCTACTACAAGTGGAGCAATGTGATTTTCAAGAAAGTCATCTGCGATCTACTAAAGCACACCTTACCTCTTTCTAATACTCCAGTATAGGTATTTTACAAATAAATACTTGTACAGGGCCCCTCCTCTGTAAACCCCAGAGCATTTTATAAGGCAAAGGAAGAAAAATTATTGAAATTCTATGGCTGAAGCAGAAGTTGCATTAATTGCCAAAGGCTTCTGTTTAAAAAAAATAAAAAAAACCAAACCCAAAACGTAACTCGAAAGACCGGGGATCTATTTCCCATTCTATCAAAAGGACCCATACTATATGGGCTAAAATTGACTCAATTTCTCTAACTCCTTATTAGGAAAATGCTATCACCTACCCATTCTTCACAGTTCAAGGATAAATGAGTTCACATTTGCAAAGCGTTGGACTCCATGGTAAAAAACAGCAAAGTAAAAAAATTAGCCACAGCATAAGTTAGTAAAACATGGGGGGGAAATTCTGATTTTAACCCTCAGAGTTTTAATCGACTGAAAGGCTGCTAAATAGGCCTCTATCTCTTAAGTAAAGCAGCCTAGCATCCTTGTCAGGAGATGGTAAAAGAAACAGACAGCTTCTACCTTCTGATCTTAATGGAAAACCAGCAGAGTAAGGAAAAAAAATAATCAGCTAACTCTTCAGGCACTGCAGCCCATTAATATTATTTAGATATACAAAATAAATTATGCATTATATTTTTATATAAAGCATATATATAAATATATAATGTGTAATACATAATGTATAACACACATGTTGTATATACACAGAAATTGCTATTGAAACTTTGTACCTTTTCATCACTTTTCTAGAAAACAGGTATTCACATATTCCCACGTCTTGACAGCAGTGTTTTCCCAAGTCTGGCAAGACTCTCGCGGGTGAGGAGAAGCTGAAAAGGGCAGTCATGCCACCTGCTCGCTTCCACCTTTCTCTTGCCTTGGCTGCTGCTTTCTCCCTCCTCTCTCCCCTCCTCCTCCTCCTCTCCCGTCAGCAGCCGCTCTCACAGGCTGCTCTTTGCTTTGGCATACGCCTCATCTTAAGGCTCCGCTCCTGATTATTATTGGTATGAACAACCCCAAAGGGTGCCCTCGCACTTCACTCGCAGCTGCCAACAGGAACGGGTGGATACAAACTACACCACCTTTTCTTTTCTCCATATTTTAAAATGTTTGCAGTGTATCAAGTTCCTCATTGCGACAGAAGCGGCAATCAACACCAGGTGACCCGACCGCTCTCTCCAGATCACAGATAAGATCCCTGTTTTTACTGAGCACCCACATCTCTTCAACGTTAATCTGACCTCCAGAAAAAACAGACGGGGGGAAAAAAATCATAACAATTACTGCCTTTTTTTTAATCTGAACAGAAACTTCTGCTTTGCAGCTCGGTTCAAACTCACAGAATGGACTTTCCTACCTTTCTTCTACATTACTGATGCCTTCAGTGTAGGTACTACCGTTAGCCCCCGGATTAGCACGCACTGAAACGAGCAGCACATTTCACAGCTCAGGCTCTTTGAGGTTACTCGCAAAGCGAACCAGACGCGCCACGCTGACTGCCTGGAGTCCCGCTTTATTCCGAAACAACGATCCACAGACCCAGCAAAACCAAAGCGGGACCAAACACGACGTGGAAGGTTGTCTCTGTGTTCCCAGCATGGGACACCAATTGGGAAAGGCTGCTGTCAAGCTGAAAGTGTTGAATAATAATACGTAGCACAGCGGAGATGGGACTATAATCTCTTTTCTTTTTTTCCCCACCATTTTACCTATTTCTTAAGCTAGATAAAACATTTTTTTTACTAGGTAGCAGCAAAAACACACGTTCACCAAGCTCTACTTCCACCTGATGAACAAGTATTCTTAGCCACTGATTTCAGCTAGCTTATTAATCAAGGAGAATAGCTAATAATAATAGCCATACCAAATTGCAATTTAAATGCTATTACTAGGGATACTGTTAATCGGAAACAAGAGCCTTTCTCTACTCTCAGTTCTGAATATTAAGGTAAGCCTTTAAGCGTATATTTAATAACACAGTACTGAAAGCAGAAGTGAAACGCTTAGCGTATATTCACAACAGATCTAGAAAGGACTGCAGAACTGTAGCACTAGGGCTGACACATCGAATACTTCTCCCATTTATATCACAGCACAACCCAGAAAAGCCAGTAAAGAACCCACTGGAGGCAGACGATAAGCAGAAAAAAACAGCTCAGAAAAGCTTCAATAGCAACAGGTACAATAGGGTGAGAAGAGTCAGTCAAGAAATCCCTTGATAACGGAAGACGCAGGGCAACTTACACACAGATCCTGTAATTCAGCACAAGCCACTTAACATGTAATTAGGGATAAATTATAAACACTGACCCATGGTGTTTCACTAGCATTTGTACAGGTTCTCCTTCCCCAAACAAAAGCACTCTGTATAGAAACTTGGCACCCACGTGCAGTTCATCAGCAGACAAGTTTTTTAAACCAACAAAGCATTCAGTTCTGAGAAACTTATTTGCACTGTCCACTCTTCCACTTTTTTTTTTTTTTCTTAAGCTTGCCAAAAAAGTCATAAGTTGGACTATTCCAAGTTCCCTAAGGTGACAAAAGGCATTTGGACAGAATCTGAGAAAAGACGTAGAAATCTTGCTTCAGAAATTAACTACTGAGAATTTCCAATTCCCTTTAAAACTGTTTAGAAGGAGTCTCCCGCCGTTGATGAATACGACTTCACGTTTATTTTGATCACAATTTCTCTCACCAATAGCCTTTATGTGAAATTTTATTACCATCTCAAAAACAGCAATCCTTTTACAGGCCCAAGAAGCAACATCCAACATTGTTCTTGAACTGTACACTTATCAGCAAGCCAAGGAAGCCACCCCACAAGACTTCATTCATAGCAGCAGCCATTCAACGAATCTCAAATGATGCAGCTGTATTGCTGGAAAGTCGGGGTTTTTTTAAATGCAAGTATCTGAAAGCCTCAGTTGTTAAGACTGAGCCTTCCGAATCCAAGAATGTAATTATTTTTCCAGCTTCGCAAGATGATTCCCTAAATGCAGCAACTGCTAGAATTGCCTCTCCTCTGCAGATGAAAAACATTCCTACTGTAGAATGGATAAATGTATATGTATAGATAAATGATAATTGATCTTCAATTCTCCACAATGTCATTACAAAAATCACTAAAGAATACATACTCTTAATGAAAGTTCCAGTAGGCATCTATCAATTCTGTCATTGAAAAATTGCTGTATTTAATCAAATTAAGTGCAACTGCCGATGTAATTAACGTATGCTAATGTAAATCCAGGTACAGGGGAAGAATTGGAGCACCAGTAACTGCAGACCCTTATAGCACCATTGTGAGCGTTCAGATTAAATTCGGTACCAATTTCATTTGCTTTACAAATCATTTTCAGCTGAGTTTTGGGCTGAGACCACACGCAGAAATTCCAGGACTAGAAAATGCGTACATCGCAGACACAGAAATCCTCTTTCAGAACCCGTCAGGAAAGCCTAGCCCACAGAAAACATTTCTTCCATATATACTCGTGGGTGATGCAGCACCGATGACTAAAGGGATGCTTAACACAACAGCCTACAAACGACGTTTGGAAACATCCTAGCGACAGCTTGTGTTTTCACATTTCACTGCTGTCACTGCCCCAACATCAACAGTTGTAATGTCAGGCACATCTCCAGTTGTATTTATTGTATATTGAGCTCCACAAGCTCCCTCATTTGTATTTTATTCTACCTTTAATCTATTTCCAAATAAATTAATGTATTTTTAATCTGTTGTACCTGGACTTAAGCTCCAAGAGCCATTACTGTAAATTAAGCAGGCAGCTGCCCCTTATTAGATGCTTTCTAATTTTGGAACAAGGGAGACTAATCAATCCCCCCTCCTTTCTCACAAACAAATCAAATTTCATTCCACTCCCTATCACAAGTACGAGGCCAAATCTGGCTGCTTTTCTTTCAGCTGAATGGGAAGCTGCTCTCACTAAAGCACGTGAATGTAAATTTATTTTGGACTGAGTATGCCAGAACACGTTTCCTCTCCTCTAATTGATCTGGTTTTACTTTTTACTCAAGTTTTGCACTAACTTCTGAGAAAACCTCAAAGAGCTGACGAACTTCATAACAATTTGAAAAAAAATGTTAAAAATGTCTTCTGTACCCAAGACCTTCCTCAAGTCAGCATGTCCACGAAAACACAGAACGGGCTTAAGTCCTGCATAGGCCAAACCTTCTCACTCAGAATTTCCACCACGTACTTTCATACTAAGCAAATTACAGAAAGGATAAACGAAAAAACACACACTGTGGAAAATTTGCTAATGAATAAATTACCTCAAGAGAACAATGCTATAGACATTAAAATGATTCCAGAACCTACCTGTGCATATTCTTTCTCTATTGCAGCTCTTTTCTGACTGAACGCTCTGAAAGAGAGAAAAAAAAAAATAATCTATTAATATACACAGCAAAACATTATAAATTCAGTAATTTACTTAAAAGGATCTTCTGCTAGGCAGTCTTTCTAGTTAAATGAGCAACAAAAAAACTAAATTGTTTGACAACTGTATACCAGTAGCCTAGCAACTGGTGCATGTGGACTTCACATATGCCGTGTTCAGATTTCCAGGTTTTATTGGACAAATTCAGTTCCCAGGACTACCGGTGTAAATACCGTTTACTTCATTAAAGGCTCATCAGTTTTCCACTGGTACAGTCTAGGCAAGAATTTGGTAGCACAGAAAAGAACTTGGCTTTATGCATCTAGACAGACTTACGTCTTTTTTCTTTTTTTTTTTTTTTGAAGAAAAAGAAAAAAGATCCCATTTCCTCAACAGCAAATGAACACACCAGGTTCGTAGTTGTAACCACAAGACTAACGGCCTCTCTTTAAACCCACGCTGTCCCACAGCAATATCCCAATTCAACCACTAACGTAGCTATACCACACCAGAACCACTTAAACGGTGCCAGTCGTAGCATGTCATTCCACACCAACTTCAGTGCTGTATGCTCATGTAGTGGCTCAAGATGTACCATCACCGTGTGTTTTCAAAACAGAGGGTTTCAACATCGTCACCGGTGTAACAGGAAGAAGGTTCAAACACCTAGATGTGTCAAGGCTCTCTCTTCGACAGCTTAAGCTATTCCCTCTTTATCCCTTGAACAGCCAAAGCAGAGGAATTTTCTTCGAGCTATACCAAAAACTACCAAACTTAAGGCTACGCCATCAGCAAGAACTTCTTCATTTTGAGGGTGACGGAGCCCTGGCCCAGGCTGCCCAGAGGGGCTGTGGAGTCTCCTTCTCTGGAGATATTCCAACCCTGGCTGGACGCGGTGCTGTGCAGCCTGCTCTGGGTGACCCTGCTTTGGCAGGGGGTTGGACTGGGTGACCCACAGAGGTCCCTTCCAACCCCAACCATTCTGTGATTCTGTGAAAAGAAAATCTAATTCCATTTAAATTACTTACACAATACTGACGGTGACACCTTAATAAAAAAATCCTCAGGAACAGCCTACAACCACGTTACCTCAATAAACACAAACGGAGCTCTGAACAGGCTCTTTCTACTCCTGCCTACTCCATTTCACCCATGAAGAGCACCCACACGCTGACAGGGCGTTACACGCTCAGTCTCCCCACCGGGAAGTCCAAACACATGGCGATTGCTTCAAATTCTTTCCAGATTAATGACAGCCCTGGAGAGCTGGCCATATTCCAACTCCAATAATTACATCCCTTCTTCCTCAGTGCCCCTCGTGTAGCTCAGGTGGGTACGAAGGGCTGCACAACGGTGCCATGCGGAACTCCCCTATATTAACAGGTAAAGTTGTCCGAGACGCCTGTAAATGAGTCCACTTTGTAAAGCGTTCACAAAGGTTCCTCTAACATTACAAAACAATTTGTTCTCCCGCTCCAAAGTCCAGAACCTCAGTCAGTTTAGCAAACATCTAAAAACCACAACACCCTTCTAAACGAACTTACTTTTCTGCTTAAGAGTATAAATAACTGCAGAAATAAGTACTAGGAATAACCAAAATGTGTTATCAATATTGAAAAGGTACAAGAAAACAAACAGCTGTCCTCAAATAGTAAATCTGGGGAGACTTCAGGCAAAGGCAGTTATTTTCCAATTCTCAGCTAATCTTATTTGAAAACATATAATCAGAGCTAAATGTTGAGGATAGTCAGTTTACACGGAACCTGGATATGAAGCTTTCTGTTTCACCATGAGGTTTTCCCCCCCATACAAAACAAATTCCACTTCAACTAACTACAGAACAATAATCGTGACCTAAGATACCCCCTAAAAACCTTCTACATTAAAAGGTTTACACTAGAGAAGAACACCAAAAGCATTCAACCAGCCCTAGTGTAGAATTACAAAATACCACGCAAATCAAATTTACTCGCACAACCGACAGAAATCTTGGACTTTGAACAACCGCAAGCTCCAGCACGAAGGAAACGTATGTACGGTAGCACCTCCATCAATCAGGAACATTTTAGAGTAGTTTTAGATTTTGTTCTGTATTTTGGATGGGATTTTACAAGAAAGTGGGCAAGACAGCACATAATTCTATGTACACAATACTTAAATTTGGCTTTGATCTATGTTTTGGTGAACGAAGAAAACGGTAAGTACTGAAAGACTGGGAGAATCAGCCATCCGCATTCCTTGAAGGTGGTGTTCTCTGCTGCTTTGTGACTGCATTTCCCTCGATTAGTCAAACACAAAGCTGTTTTTAACCTCGGGACAGTTTATACAGGAATTCTTTTATGACAACCAGAAATATATTACAAAACACAACGAAATATGAGACTGAAGTAGACACATTTCCCAGGAGAAAATTACTTTGAGCAGGGGTAAAACAAAAAGTCTGACTAATAAATGCATCATAGTTTCTTAACCTGGGAAAGCTGAAAACTTTCATGTGTATCTTGATTTTATGTACAAAGTTGGGATATTCTTAACCTTATTGTCATTCAGGATGGAATTTCAAGTTCATTCATGTAAGGATACATTTAGTTCCATAAGCTAATAAAATGTTCTCTAACTGTTACTGATAAGAAATGAGTTAGCGGGTCTGCAAGAAAGCAGGAACATTATTCATGGTTTCTTTCAACAAGGGTGTATTAATATCTGCTATTACACCTTTTTCTCAAATTAACCATTAATTAAGTGCAAGAAATACCAGAATTGCACACTCAAAAAAGTGTCTTAGGTTTGTTTCTGGACAGTAATTCCTAAGTATCATCTCTATCCTGCAAACATTACTTCATGCGATAGGCTTATTCCTTTTGCCACCCTAAAAATCGTTCAAAAGCATTTGAAGTCTTTGACAGTTTAAAAAGAGGGTGAGAAAGAATAAATACAAAGAAAATCAACAATATTTGGTGTATACAGTCAAGCTTAAGACCATTTTTAACTTAAGTATGATACTTGCCATAATTCTCACATTGCAGGAAAATCCTGACTTGGTCTCCAAAAAAAGAAAACCACTAAAATACAAAAAATTACACTCACCATCACGACAAGAAGCTGCCGTTCGAAAGAAATGTTATTCTGTTACACGTCTGGAGCGTGACCAGGCGCCTGCCTTTAAAAGAGCCTGCTGCTAGGGAAGACTCCTACAAGCCCGAAGGCAAAGGCAAGCTCAGGAAAGTTATTTCAATGGTTTCAACATACAGGATTTCACGTCGAGAGGCAATGCCAGCCACCCACAGCATTTCCTCACACGCTGCTGCCTACAGCCCCTTCCGTGGTTTATGGCTCCATAGGACTAGAATGAACTTCATCCTGGAGGGATTACAAAGGAATGTTCTTTCCGAAGCACAGCCAGTAAGAGAAGCTCTGCAGAGAAGGGCTGTCTTCCTTCAAAATGTCAGCAACTGGGCAAGTCTGGTCCAAAACAGAGCAGCAGGGTTAGAGAACAGTCGCTCCCATTGCCATCAGGACACTATGGACTAAACGTGCGGTCGGAAAGAACTTCTCTTCCAGAATAAAAACTAATGAGAATATCTGAAGAGGAGGAGATTTTTCTGTGGCATAGCAGCACTTCGCCCACCTACATCTTCTCGTTAGAGTCCTCGCCAGGCTTCTGACCTGGGATAACACCAAGGTGCATCACGAGGCTGAGCTGGCTGCTTCGTCCCCTGAGGACAGAAGTTCTTGGTCTAACCTTAATTTACAGGACTTTACATGACGAAAAATATCTGGATGAAAAGTACTGATCTGTGGTATTAAAGAAATTAGGTTATGCAATCTAACTTTCCCTTGGGCTCCGTGAAACAAGAGAAGGCTGCGAGGGGACCTTAGAAATGCTTACAAATATCTTCAAGGTGGGTGTCAGGAGGACGGGGCCAGACTCTTTCCAGTGGTGCCCAGCGACAGGACAAGGGGCAAAGGGCACAAACTGAAGCAGAGGAAGTTCTGTCTGAACATGAGGAAGAACTTCTTCCCTCTGAGGGTGACGGAGCCCTGGAACAGGCTGCCCAGGGAGGTTGTGGAGTCTCCTTCTCTGGAGATATTCAAGACCCACCTGGACAAGGTCCTGTGCAGCCTGCTCTGGGTGACCCTGCTTCGGCAGGAGGGTTGGACTAGATGACCCACAGAGGTCCCTTCCAACCCCTACCATTCTGTGATTCTGTGATTCTGTGAAAGAAAACTACGCTCGCTGTCACGCCTGCTTTGTCAATACTGCTTTTACTAGTGCCAAACCCTCACTGTCACTGCAAATTCCAGCAACCGTCAGGTATTCAAGTTACTCTCATCGATCATTAATTTAAAATAACAGATGCTACCAAATATTCAGGCATATTTTAATATTTTAATTGTAAATAAGCGTAACAATATGAAGTAAGGGGTCCACTCAGTGGAGAATGATACTTCAAGAAGCTTTCCTATAGAGAAACAAGAGAAAGACAGGCTCATCCTGGCAGGTGGATGTCCACATGGGCTGGAAATGTCTAAAGCACCCACTTTCATAAAAAAAAAAATCAGTATATTGACCTTAAAATATACATTACTGTTATATAAAACAATGTTATATTTGCCAAGATCATCCAGTCATGCAAATCTGAGGACGAAAGCCACAACTTGCACAGTAAAAAACAGTTAAACACAGTGACACCCTGAAAATTAGCAAGCAAAATACCCTCTCTGTTAAAAAGCTGATCTAACTACATCTAGCGAGCTGTGCAAAAATGCAAACAGGCACTTTGTGTACAGGTCTCTTGAAGAAAAGGAAGTAAATTTGCACAGGTGAATGTATTTCCATTTAAAGGCTGAGAAATTCAACGAGGCAAGCAGGGGCCTGAATCGCACATGGAATGAGGCCCTGTGCAAGATCCATAATGGTCAAAACTCAGACATATAACGGGCAAACTGGTGCAACTCACCTAGCACTGGCGGTTTGTGTCAATGCAATTTTTTGGCTATGGACATTCAGATAAAATTCACACAACTATGCAAAGCACCAGAAAACAAATTAGTATAGCCGAAACATCCAAAAATGTTAAGACTAAAGAAATGCACCTGTTTTAACTGACCTTGACCCGAGAGAGTCAACAAAAGCAAGGAGCAGCAGAGAAAAACACCACGCTCAGCTCTACCGCGACAGGATTTCCCAGGTCAGCAGAACACAGAGCACCAGAATTCACACTTTCAGCGCCGTTCAGATAAAAGATGATGAAAGGAGGGGGGGAAAAAGTTTGCACGTCCACACACTACACAGTGTTGGTAACCCTCCAAAACCTTCTTTTAATCCTTTTAATACAGGCTACTGTGTACCTAACAGCAGCTAACCAACCAAGACAGTATCGTTTTCTCTTTGCTTTACCAACCGCAGATCTCACCAAGTCGACAGAAAGCGAAACCCACGTTGAAGTGAGAACAGATGCAGCCCAGCAGAAGACATCTGCAAAGCTCCAATACAGGGAGAAAAGGAATGGGAAAAAAGGTGGAAATAAAAAAGAAAAAAGGAGGAATAAAAGATTGTCCCCTGTTTCAATTTTATGGGGTGATAAGGCAATTTTAAAATTCAGTTTGAAACTTAATTCACCCCATCAAAAATTCTTGAAATAAATCTACTTAGGAATTGCAGAGCACATTGCAACTGATTTTAAACTGACTCAGCCCACCAACGCTCAGGGAGGTGAATCCGTGAATTACGAAATACCCAGAAACTGCCAGCTTCCCAAAGAGCAGATGAAGAATAATTCACGACATCTAGAACGCACACCAGCCAAAAATTATGAATTTGCTATTTCTGCTTAGAACGTACACCGGCAGCACACACACACAGTGTGCAGTGATGTCTAAACTGATACGACATTGGGTTTCTTTTTTTTATGATCAAAGGATACACTCAGTCCAAAATTTTCCTAGTAATGTTTCAGGACATGGTTTAGCAGGCATGGTGGTGTTAGGCTGATGGCTGGACTCGATCTTACAGGTCTTTTCCAACCTTAATGATTCTATGATAATATTAAAATGGATAGATCTTCATTAAAAAAATAAAAGAAAAAGGGGAGGCAGGGAATATGACACACCAGAAAACTCAAAATTCAATATTAAATATTAAAGTAGAATTACACTGCCGGTTTTGTTCATTCTTTTTGTCCCATTTCAGAGGAAAGAAAGACGAAAGTCCCTCCTGAACAATCTCCGCACCACCTATCTCACAGTGCATACATGCATGAACCCCGTCTCTTCGCAGGAAAAAAGTCCCAAACCACCTTTCAAAAACAAAAAACCTGCAGGTGCCAAGTTACAACACAGCGTTACATTTTAATTCCTCACCTCCCCTCACTGACAAACAGACCCAGGATGAGATGTAGCTAATCTAAGTGAGGGAAATAGATCCTCTCATACATGAGTAACAGGGGAGGAACCCCGACAGCGAACTACTTGCAATATTTGTGTACGAGATGGCACTGAAACTTCCCGGCCGCCACCCCAGCCTGGCCAGCGCGGCCCAGGGGCAGGACTTGGCATTTGCCTTTGTTGACCTTCAGGAGGTTCCTGTCAGCCCATTTCTCCCATGGGTCTGTGATTCTGTGATTCTGGGTCGAGGTTGTTCTGAACGTTGCCCTGTCTCCAACCGAACTAACAACCAGTGTCCCCCCGTTTGAAACCCTTCATCAACCCGCTGAGAGCACGCTCCATCCCATCATCCAGGTTGTTATCAAAGCCATCAAACAGTATTGATCCAGTACTGACCTCCGAGGGACACCCAGCTGCCAGGTGGACTTTGCACTGCTCTCCACCACTTCCAGTTGGGAAGTCCAGCCAATTTTCCACCCATTTATCAGGCCGTACGTCCCGATGGGGCTATAAAGGTACCACAGGAGACTGTGCCAAAGGCCTGACTAAAGTCAACATATACACTGCTGCCACCCTGCCCGTATCACCAGCTTTCCCAGCAGGCAATCAGGCACCATTTGCCCTTGGTAAGTCCACACTGCCTGCTCCCAACCACCTTCTTGCCCCTTCAAGAAATGGCTTTTTGGAAAAGAAGTCTTGGAAAGAGCTTCTAGGAGGTTTTGCTCCATAATCTTCCCAGGGACTAAGGTAAGGCTGACCAGCCTTTTGTTCTCCAGACCCTCCTTTTAGCCATCTTTGAAAGTGGGTACAGCATTTGCCTTTCTCCAGTCACCAGGAACCTCTCCTGATCCCCATGGCTTTTCAAAGATGACAGAACTATCTCACCTCTGTAGTCCCAATAAGCTCACAGCTCTGCAATTGCACATGCATTTTTAATTCCTCCTGTTTGTTTCCCAGCTGCACGGGCTCACATATGCGAACCTGTGACAGATCCCCAGTCATACCGCAGAGAGCCTCTTCCAGGATTCTGTACCCCAGAAACATCTTCATCAGATCCCATGACCAAAGGTGCTTGTGCCCCACCTTGTCAGATGGATCCCATCCCTCCTCAGCAGTCCTTCTTTCGACAAGGCACTCTTGTTTATAAGATCCAAAGCCCTGTCTGCAACATCAGCTGCACAGCCAGGTGTCGACCTGCTGGATGCATCCATCCCTACCCAAGCCCATCACCTTCACAGGAAGGACTAAAAACACCCCCAGGGCCCTCCTGACCTTCACACTTGTCCCCAGAGTCCTGCCATCACTCTTTACACATCCAAGGTCACTTCTGGTAACATCCTAAGTGCCCACATGGGGTAACAGTCCCCATGTTGGATGGGCCTTTGTAGATATTTTGCGGTATCCTGGATCTAACTCCCCAGCAAACAATAAATCTCCCAAAATATCAAGTCAGCTCAGCACACGGACGCTTCTGCTTCTCCAGTGACCACCACCTGCCTCGGATGCTACGTAGTCTGCTCACTTCCTTCCACATTTCCTTTACTTGGTGGCACCTCGGTGCTTTCTCCAGAGCACATCTCCCACAGTGGGGGCAGCTGTTGACCCCAGCCCCAGGGAGAGGCACCACGACCACCTCACAGCCTGGACAGCAGCGTCCTCTGTTTCGGTTGAGGTCTCTGTTGTGCTGGGGATAGTTGCTCCCATTGATGATCCCGACACCATCACTGCCCAATTTCAAGCAATTCCACATCATGAGCAGAGTCTCTGGCCCACCTTCTTCTTGCTGTGCCATCTGCTACCCGTACCTGCAATCTCAAACACAAGTACAGGCCGGGTGGAGAGTGGCTCGAGAGCAGCCCTGAGGAGAAGGACTTGGGGGTACTGGTGGATGAGAAGCTCAACATGAGCCGGCAATGCGCGCTTGCAGCCCAGAAAGCCAACCGTACCCTGGGCTGCATCCAGAGCAGCGTGGCCAGCAGGGCGAGGGAGGGGATTCTGCCCCTTTACTCCGCTCTCGTCAGACCCCACCTGAAGTCCTGTGTCCAGCTCTGGAGTCCCCAACATAAGAAGGACATGGATGTGTTGGAGCGGGGCCAGAGGAGGGCCATGAAGATGATCCGAGGGCTGGAACACCTCTCCTACAAGGACAGGCTGAGGGAGTTGGAGCTGTTCAGCCTGGAGAAGAGAAGGCTCCGGGGTGACCTTAGAGCAGCTGCCGGTACCTGAAGGGGCCGACAGGAAGGATGGAGAGGGGCTTTTCACAAGGGTGTGCAGTGATAGGACAAGGGGGAATGGCTCTAAACTAAAAGAGGGCAGATTTAGATTAGATATTAGGAAGAAATTCTTCCCCATGAGGGTGGTGAAACACTGGCCCAGGTTGCCCAGAGAAGCTGTGGCTGCCCCCTCCCTGGCAGTGCTCAAGGCCAGGCTGGATGGAGCTCTGAGCACCCTGGTCTGGTGGAAGATGTCCCTGCTGATGGCAGGGGGGATGGAACCAGATGATCTTTAAGGTCCCTTCCAACCCAAACCATTCTACGATTCCATGTACTCCAGGCTGTATAGCTGTACAGCCATTCTCTAAACATCTGCCAAAGAGTTGCTTGACACTCCCAGGTCAGTCTGTTGCAGACAAAAAGGTTTAAGCACTCCTCTGCCAGGACACAGCCAAGAGAAGCTGTCTGCCAGAGCCAGCAGCAGCAAGCCAAGGGCAGGGCCCAGAAGGCGATCGCTGAAGAAGCGGGCTGAAAACTGCTGTACCAACTGCTGTGTCAAGCAGTGAACTCTGCTGCACTGTCTCGCCAGCACTAAGGGAAACTTCACTGGAAGCACATGCACGTGTAAGCAAAAGACGCAACACACCAGAAGAAACATCTTAACACTTCAAAGGTACAATGGCTAATGTTTAATAGATGGATATTTACTTTTGATATGGTCATAGCTGCATTAAAGCATTCTCTGTAATTCCAGCTGCCACTACAAAATCAAAAGGGGAGCAACTCCGAAATACTTGGGGTGAGGGAGGGTGCCAAAACACTTTCCCCTCTTGTAGGAAAACAGGATTTCTTTAGGAATGCTGACATTCTTGTTTGGAGGTTTAATTCACTGCTTTTATCTGGATGCCTCATCCCACTTTCCTCAGTAACATGAAAAATGCGCCACAATGAATCAATATCATACAAGCGAACAAGTGCTTTTACCTGGTTTTTAATTTAAGGACAGGTGTGTCACTAACAAAGGCACAACTGAATTCAGAAGTACCTCAGCTAACATAAATCATCCCTGCAGCTCCGTCTGGGCCAGTGGCTGGCAATAAATGCTGAGATAACACAGCACACCAGCAGCTGCATGCCTAATCAGGCACTTCAGGAACGCCCGTCTATGCAGGGACAGACTGCATTAATATTCCCTTTCCATGTCCGGCAGAGACAAAGGCAACATACCTGGAGTCATAATTAATCTACAGAAATTATTCATCATGACAAGACTCTCAAACGCTGCACGTAATAGGCTCCTCTTTGTGTTTTTCTGTTTACACTAAACAGAATTACCGCTACCACGGCTTTTTAAAAAATATGCATAAAATTCTGAGCGAAGGATAAATTATTTTACAGAAAAGCACTGATTTCTCAAGTTACCTATACACAGACTTCAGCAGCTGGAGCGCAACAATCCTGGTTAAAATTAGAAACATACTTCTAATAAGCAGGGTTCTCCCGTTAGCTCCTTTCCACCAGGTAAGCACGTATGTGGTTCTTCAAAGAAAAAGGCGAGCAACGCGCGCCGCTTCAAAGAGGCAATTTAAAACCCTACATACAACGGAGGCCAAACGATCAGAGGCAATTCTGATCATGAAGTACCCACGGCTTCAAATTCAGAGACTTTTGTAGGTTGGCTACACAAAATTACACAAAAGGCTGGCTTTCCCTTTTCCAAGCAAAACTCCTCTGAACGCAGAAAATGCTATCGCCTTAAGGCAATGCAGCAGCCTTGCCTGGAATACAGGAACAGAACCATTTCACTGCCTACAGCATGTAAAAATCACCGCCAGCTCTGTGATGCGACACCAGTTATCTGGCAGACAACTGGAAAGCTCTCAAAGCCTCTTCAAGTTCAAACCTGGCATTAGCAGGGAAAAATAAAAAGTACCAGAAGATAATGACCCTGCTTTCCCTTCCCAGACAGCTAAAAGTAAGCAGAAACCAGTTCATGACTGTTGCACTTTCAAAATTATATCTAAGGCAAAACAGAAACCCAGAACAAGTACAGCTGGAGGGGGTTAAGCAGCCTTACAAAGTGAATTCTGAACTGCTAAATGACTGAAATTATACCAGCATTACTTTTTGGATAAGGCTTTGTGCTATCAGTGAGAATGGCAGTCAGTCCTCTTCCCTCTCCTCAACAGTGTATTTCCCTGCCCCTTGAGCCAGCCCTAACAGTTAGGCAGCTGCAAAGTCATCAGGCTACCTGCTTTCCAAATTAAGAATTGCAACTTGAAAATCCATACAATGCTCATTGGTTTTTGTGATTTTTACTTCAGTTTTATGGTGCTTCTTTTATTTACAACTTATATGAAGATCACAGAAGACTGATCCAGTGATGAAAATCAAGAACAGAAATGTACTCAACACGCCTACACACAAAAGTTTGAGAAAGCAGCATTAGTGACCATGTACAGTTTACTCTGACCTTTTCTAGCCGTAGCATGTTTGCTGGCGCAAATTTTACGTGCCCACCATACCAACGTTGATCATTGAACAGCACTAAAAATATTTTCCTTAGGCATCAAAAAATTCACCCAGGACAAAGCACGCAAACTTAATTCTACAGCAAAGCTTTTACCATGACAAACAGTCTGGGTTTTTTCAAATAAATTTGTGCCCACATGTCCATTCACTATTGCTATTGTTCTAGCATCACGAATAAAATATCTTCAAAAAAATCTGTTAAACCTGACAAATTTAACTTCTACATTGACAGACAGCTATAAATACACCACGAAAAACAAAAGTGACCTGGAAAGCAGCAAGGTGCCGAGCGAGATGGGCACGCTGCAAGTCCCAAGTGTCGCAGACCGGCCCGCACACCTGGTACAAATCTGATGGTTCCTCTGGTCGCGGTCCAAGCTCGCTGAACCTCCAACAGCTCCAATCGGGAAGCTCCATACCTGAACAGACCTCCCAGCTCTCAGAATAGGGCAAAGGAGCTTCTGCACCTGCATCCATCTAGACAGCCAGGCTCAACTGTCATGGGAAAGCAGGGACAAACCTGTTTTAAGTATTGTCTACTAGTTACTGGAAAAGTTTTCTTATCTAAGCAGGCTAGTGGGACATCTCCTCCCTGAATCAACCCGGGAAAGGGCAGGGGTACAGAGATCCCCGCAAGGAAGCAGTTCAGAGACTCTTCAGGCAAAATAAGGCATGGAGTTCCTCTTTCAGCACCTACAGGCAAGGTAAAGTTTTGACTCTATCAGAACATGGCAAAGAATTAACTCCTTTACTACAACTCTTTCTACTGTCAGACCACGTGAAAGTCACTGGCAACCCAAGCTACCTCACCACGGAGCGCACTGCCTCCAAACACTTTCTGGCTAGGTGGATTCAATTCAAACATCCCTGCATTTCAGTCACACCAATGCTGCCTCTCTAAGGCTAGACCTCATGCCCTTGCTCTCACAAAAAAGGGGCTGAAGAAATTAAGAAGTTGTAAGCAAGTAGAAACTTCGTCCCATTTCATTTAAGACCGTACTCTCCACTGCCACAGAGTACTTCAGCTTCCTTGTCAGCCGCTCCAAGCAAAAAAATCACCAGATGCTATGTTACAGCAAATAATAGCCTTTATGACTGGTTCTAAAAATAACAAACTGTCTTCTGTTCAATGATTTTATACCATTGGAAAGAAACAGATCTCTTCCTAGAAAGGTGACTATTTTCTATGCACACAGTTACCTTCCAGATTTATCTGTTAAAGGACAAGCAATTCAACCAGCATTTTTATCAAGAAGCAAAAGTCTGGATCCCTCAGTGCATACTCCCATTCCATGCCAGGTTTGAATGATATCAGCCCTACCACTATTACCTTTCCTCCCAAAGACTTTGTACCACCTACTCAATAAACTCTAGAATAAGTTACTGTACTGTGTCGAGCATTTAATAGCACTATCCAAACACAGCTCTGCCGCTTAGATTTTGGGTTGGTTTTATTTCTCTGGTCTCCAGCTAAACTTGCTGTCTCATACATCACCACGAGATCATCATACACGTAGTTCTGCACGGAGATACACAGGTGCAATTTTCACCCCAGGTCTTGTAGAAAGATGTTCATCAACATTCACATCAGAGCAGTATCTTTCCAAACGATATGTTCAGCACATAAGTCTTGGTAAAGGTTTTGCCTGCAAGGACTGAGGGGAAAAAACCTAAAATGTTGAGTACTGCAGTCTTTTCCCTCGAAGTCATCACTAGGGCTGTCTCCCCTGTTGCCCCTGAAAATGTCCTGCTGCTACCATTCTCGTAGCACCCCTTTTATTACTCTTCATGTCCCTGACCAGCTGTAGATGCAACCGATATTGTTCTTCAGCAGCCAAGCAAAGCTTTAATACTCCTCCTGTACTGCCCACCATTTTCACTTGTACACTGTCCTTTAACTCCTTGCCCTGGCTTGTGGGGCTTCTGATGAAATTCCTGATCTTCTCACACAACAGGGTGGTTTGCTCCTTAGCTCTCTGGATGCGTTCCTTAGAAAAACTCGGTCAAAACCCTCATTGCAGGCACATTTCTCCTGCCTGGCTGCTCCCCAGGAGACTCCGCCCACCACCAAGCTGAATTCTGCTCTCCTGACAGTCTGTCTCCAGGTCCTGAAGTCGATTTGTGGTCACAGAAGACACCAAGCTGCCACTAATCTGGACAGGACTCCTAACAGCAAGTTACAAATACCAGCCTTCCTCCCACAGCAAGTACAGACAATTTGCAGTTCTTATACCACAAGCATCTCAACGCAGTGTGAATGTGGCCTCCAGGCCAAGACTTTTAACGAGAGCATACCAATACGATCGTTGCTGGGTAGGCCAAGTTCCCGTCAGCTGTGAAAGCACGCAAGCCAGAAGAACAAACTGAAACCATCCTCGCAAGGTCACCCACAGCCTAAGCTCCTGCCCACAGCGAAGCTCTCTGACCCACCACGAGAAGCCAGTGACATTTCCTGCTTATGAATCAACTGGAGGTCTGCCTGATCTCAGCAAATGTGCGAAGGACATCTTTACAGCTCTTCAAGCACAAATATTTGTAACATTAAGAAACTCTTTGCTTGCTGAGTCAAGAAATTCAGCTGTCTTCCCTGCAGGACACCATTCCTGCAGCTCACTGGCAAGCCATCCCTCGCTTTTTCTACTTACCTTGGTGTACTTGTCCAGTTCCCTGGCAAGTAAAAAAGAATACAAAAAGGAGATTTTCAAAACTTGATTTTAATATACATACTCTTTGTACTATCTCCTCTTCAGTCTTAAATAGTCAGCTTTTCTGAATACAGCTTCGTAAGTTCCCGCATAACAGTATTAATTGACAATTCTGTACATATCGGAGCTCTTTGCTCCTCTACAAATTCTTTACTACAACACATACCCCTATTTTCAAACAGTAGTTCTCCTCAAGCAAATAAAAGCTACAAGGTCCGCCCCATCCCTTTTATAGCCAAGTACACAGTAATTCCTTGTTGATTCAGCTACTACGGAACATTTTACCATCCTGCAGAGTCTTGCCACATTTTTCTACTCCTATTCTGGTACACGGAGCATTTACAGTAACTCACCATGTCTGATTCAGCATCTCAATAGTGCAACTAGAAGTACACTTTTCCTGCCAATAAAACTAATAATCTCGGGCAGCTTTGCTATGATTTGTCCTTTGGAATGTTTACTCTTTAAACACTCACTTCTTCTCAACTAAGACAAACTACAGTAAAGGAAAATTCTCTTGAACGTAAACAGAGATGTTGAAGCAGAAAACACTTCAACCAATTTGCGGAAAATCTGCTTATACCTTAAACCAGCATATAGCAAACTATATAACAAAGATCCTCCTAAATCAAGGAATCAAAGCTGTGCATGGTATCTTTGTGTCAAAAAGAGTCTTCTGCCTTTCCTGCTGGCATTCATCTACAGTTGTTTTACTACAGGTTTCACACACAATTTGCAGTATCTAGATCATCCTCTTTGCCCTCCCCTCAAGCAGCTCTCTGCAATAGTACAAAGATTTTTACGCATTGATCCCAGAGGAATTAGACAAACCTAGAAGAGAGGCAGAGCTTGAAATGATCCGCCTCTGCTTGGTGATCACTGCGCCCCATCCTTGACATGAAGTATAGCTCCTTCTAAACACTGTGATAGGTCTTCATCAGCATCATCCTTCTGGGCACACGAGAAGCTTATTCTGATTTGGACCCAGAAGAGGCTTACCCTCCCATACAAGAAACAAGTGGCAGCATACTTACAAGCCCGAATTTCTCTCAGTCGTTTTACTACGAAACAGGTCTCTCTCTTTTCTCTTTTGGAACACTGAGTAACTTCCATTCTCTTCTGTAGACAGAAACCCTCCAGCTGAGGCTAAGCTCTTAGCGGCTGGGTACAGCCACCCACACCATCACAAAAATTCAGGATTCTCAGCTCTGTTATTAGCTTTCAACCACTGCATTGGCAGACAGGTATAAAAAATGATCAGCTGGTGTATTTTTGGCAATCTAGTTCTTCTAACCACACCCTATTCAAAGGAGTAAAAAACTAACTTGCCTTCCTTGCCCACAGACAGAGAGCAGATAAACACAATCGTGCTTGGAAACAAAAAATCCAGACAGTCTAACTTTGAATTTCTTGACTTTAGAAGTTCTCACAGATTAACGTGAACCAGTGTGCCCTGGTTGCCAAGAAGGCCAATGGGATCCTGGGGTGCATTAGGAAGAGTGTGGCCAGCAGGTCAAGGGAGGTTCTCCTCCCCCTCTACTCTGCAGCACTGCGTCCAGTTCTGGGCTCCCCACTTCAAGAAAGATGAGGAGCTGCTGGAGAGAGTCCAACGGAGGGCTACGAGGATGGTGAGGGCACTGGAGCATCTCTCCTACGAGGAGAGGCTGAGGGAGCTGGGCTTGTTCAGCCTGGAGAAGAGAAGGCTGAGAGGGGACCTAATATATGCTTATAAATATCTGAATGGTGGCTGTCAGGAGGATGGGGCCAGACTCTTTCCAGTGGTGCCCAGCGACAGGACAAGGGGCAACGGGCACAAACTGAAGCACAGGAAGTTCTGTCTGAACATGAGGAAGAACTTCTTCCCTCTGAGGGTGACAGAGCCCTGGCCCAGGCTGCCCAGAGGGGCTGTGCAGTCTCCTTCTCTGGAGATATTCAAGACCCGGCTGGCCGCGGTGCTGTGCAGCCTGCTCTGGGTGACCCTGCTTGGGCAGGAGGTTGGGCTGGGGGATCCCCAGAGGGCCCTTCCAACCCCTGCCATGCTGGGATTCTGTGAATTATTTCCTGCTGTTTAAAAAATATCCCTCCCTAAAAAGCCCATTTATATTGCTTATTCACAATAGTTCAGCTGATGTACTTACAATGTACAGCTTCCCCATGCAATGGGTCACAAAGTCACCATTCTTACCAGGACATTTAGAGGTCAATCACAACTGGCATAGGCCAGCATGTGCAAGCTTAGGTGCTCTTTATAACATAACATAACACACACCCTGGTAACATTTATTACGCAAGCTTCTTAATGCAGTATCTGGAACGTGCTCCATACAAGTTATCTGATTTAAACAAAAATATTAACTTATATGCAAAATACTTAGTGCAATAGTACAAAGTCACGAGCAAACTAGTGTTTAAACAGGAGATATTTGTGGGTTTTATCAGCACAAGCTTCCAATCAATCTGAAGCTTCTCCTTCATAAACCTATCAAAACTGACAAAGCAATTTTCTCCCAGGTTTCAGTTTTAAGTAGGCTTTTGAACTCACATCTTATTCATCATTTAAAATGTTCTAACCCACACAACCTACGACAAATGACTCTTTCTTAAACCATGAAATATCTTTACATTGAGCCTGAGCAACAGCTCTCCAGTAAAGCACACAGAAAAAAATTTCCAGACAACATTAAACAGCCAGCAATGTACTCACCATAAATCACATTACTGTACAGTTTGGGATTAGGACGAGTTGCCACTAGCAACAGAGCCAAAAAAAATCAATTCTGTCACTATATATAGAGAATTGTTGTAACCTCAAACGTAGTCAATGTTTTCAGCAATTTGTCTCAGAGAAGTATTAGCAGTCCAGCATGCGATCAGAGAAACATGACATCCAGACACAAAACAATGCTAAAACAATAGTTTTCCCTTCAGCAGAATAAGAAAGTAAACAAAAGGAACAACCAGAGAGCTGCTGGTGAGCGTGAACGTTTCATTCACCCTCTTCAAAATACAAGCACGCCTTCTTTATAGATTTAGCATTTACCACAAATATGAAGATTGATTTTAGAGCTTATGTGTATTTAAAATAATCACTAATGAGTTGGGCTTTTTTAAAATGGGAAAATAAGCAAATAATTTAAACAAATACTAAGGTACTTTTCTCTAGCTTACCCAAACCTGATTCATCACATTCGAGATATTTCCTATTTAGAAAACCACCGGTATATCATAATTCAGACAGTCTAGCAGGAGTTTTTAGAAAACAGGAACATGAGGAGTTTCTTTGATCCCCATTTGCTTAACAGCTCTCTGAAGGAGCCAAGACACATTTCATCGTTCACGCAGCTTATTTCATCCTGGATCTGCAAAATGTTTTGTAGTAGGCAACAACCACCCTAAGAGTTCTAGCCTTACTCATCTGTCAGCTTTTAGGAATCTTGACAGTACCACCCAAGTTTATTACAAAGACTTCTCTCCTTTCTTTTCCTAGATTTTTAATACAGGCATTTCATTTTCAAATTATGCCCTTCACAAAGTTTCATTGTCATTCACATTGACGTAAGTCAAATTTTGTATTTGAATGCATTTGACAAGTAGTAATAATTACCATGTTTTTTCCCCTCAAAACACAATTACTCTGTCTTGTAAGCATATGGTACATTTATTGTTATTTTGTAAGTCAATAAAATTTAATAGTTCACTGAAAATATGCAGTCCAATTTCTAAAATGTATCTGTAAATATATCTCAGAGTATTCCTTATTAAGCCTCAGAGCAAGACAACAAGCTGCAACTGAAAATAATTTATCTCCACTTTTCACGCAACGTGCAGGCCTCAGCACATTCACTGCTAAAATACTGTTCAGGAGGGGTCTCTGTGAAGGCAATATTCACACGCTGTTTACACCCCAACCACACCGCTCTGCGTTCTAACCCATTTGTGCCTTCACAAAAAGCTGCTGCTGTTTAAGAAAGAGCTGCTATTTGTTGCAGATCTCTCCTAGACACTACCACACGTACAACAGTCGGCGCGGAATGTGTCCACACCTCAGCCACTGCAGTGCAAAGTTTCATAACTTTGCCAAAGAAAGTGGGTTTAAAAGATGTTTCAGGATGGCTGTCGCCCCACAACCCAGGTGAACCAACTGAACTGCGTACCCACAGCTGGGCACACTACTCTGCACACAGACACGGTAACGAGAAAGCACATTCCTGCTCACCATGTAGCTTTCTGTAAACAATACTGTTCAGTTTTCCTTCAAAGGATATTTAAGCCTGCTCGTACCTCAGATGCAGGAACTGGATCCATCAGTCACCGAGAACTGTGAAATGCGTGCTTCTTCTCACCACCATCTTCTCATTTCCCTGCCAGAATAACTCCATGCTACATCGCTAGTACAGGTTGCGGTCCACATACTATGGAAAAACAACTATGCCCACCACCGGGAATGTCTGTTGTAAATAAGCAATGGAAAGGCTGCTCAGCTCCTCGCTATTCAGCTCGTGTACGTTATCCCTGGGCCTGGTGGGACTCGGAGGAAGCAACAGGGGAGACACTGAAACAGAATTACGCTTTCTGCATTTGACGTTATTGTTGAAATAATGAGGAGTGGAGACTGCTCAATTTCTGTAGGTAAAGCATCTACTTGCTAGGGAAAAAAGAGAAAAAAAAAAGAACCACCCAAGTAATTTCTTACTAATGCCACTTGCCATCAGGTCTGGTACAGCACTGCCTATCCTTGAACTGTTTTCTTTTCAGTTCAGCTGATCTCCTTTCCTGGAATGGTGGCATTCCTTACCTCTACCCATTTCACCTGGGAAGGTTCTTGAGGACAACCAGTCACTTCTGCTTTGATCATTCCCTACACAGGAGAGAGCAGCCAAGGTTCCACCCTATGCTTTTTCCAAAAAGCAGAAACTTCAGTCTACTGCCAACCAGACTCCTGGAAAAGATGTTTGAAAGAGTACGAGAAGCCTCTTCTTGCCACTGGCTTTCCTTGATCTTGCTTACTACTTGCAATAGCATCAGCTGCTGCAAACACCTCGGAACAGGAAGCCCAACAGAGGATAATCTTCCCCAAGGGCAAACGCAGCTCAGGTGCTTAGCTGGGAATTAAGAATCAGTTTTTAGTATAACTAAACTGGAAATTCATTTATGGAAACAGCACTTTTGGGGAGCAGGAGTATCGCACAGTTAGACTATTTTTCCTGAATGAAAAGCCACAGTAAAACCAGAACACAGTTGCTAATACAGGTTGCCTGTGCCCTGGCAGTTGGCCAGCACAGCTAGGTGAAGATAAGGCGAAACACGTTTCAAACATCTCGCTAGCTGCGTCAACAGAACAGGGCCCAGCCCTCATCTAGCACAGCATTGAACTAACCCACTAAATCTAGGAAGAAAATAAACTTCCAAATTTCAACAGCTGAAACTTCTACACCAGGGAGATCCGTTTGCCCACTTTAGAGTAGAAAAGTGTTTGGATGTGTCTGGATTCACAACAACGTCTCTTTGGCTGAGAAGCTCTGGTCTCGGTTATGAACTGGACGGCAGTGTTGCAGTGCACCTCCACGTGAAGGCCTTGGCACTGATCAGCTCCAGCAAGCAGAGAACATCAAAGCACCCCCGCTAAGTAAAATGAACTTTTCGGGGAAGATCAAAGCTCAACGCGCCCCACAATCTAGGCCTGGGGTGTTTAAAAGACTACCCCAAACTCCAGAACAAAGACCACTGTCGACGGTCACATTCCTCTGGCACAGCAGAACTCGGCAGGAACGGTAAACCTTGGCTGCAGGACACAGAACGCGACTGGTCAGAAGTCCAAGTCTCCCCAGGAAATCAGGAATAACGACATCACCATCCTTGACTTCGAGTAAAAGCAATATACCTTCACTCCTACTTGCACATTTGTAAAGATGAAAGCGAAGACAGACGCCTCTAACCAAAAGAAAAGGGAGCACAAACAGGACGAAAGAATTCAAGGACATTTTTATCCGGCTTCAGCAACACACTAGAAGATGCTCAAACTCTTTATGTAAATTTTTATACTACTTCTTGAGTACCTAATGCCCACTAGCTGCTACAGAAACAGAGCATTTAATTCCCCTGGCATCAGAGATGGTCCAGCCACTTCACCCCCAGCAACAGGCTGACTGGAACACCGACTTTAACCAGTCTCTGGACACGAGCATCAAAATTCTTCAGATGTACAAATGAAAGACTCGTGTAATATCAAAGATTACGTTCACCGTCTCAGCAGAAAAGCCTAACCTTCAAATGCTTACAAAAAATAGAGTATATGGTCGTCTTTGTTTTTTACACACCTAATTAGCTCATAGTAACTAACCAAAGTCTGCTTTCACATAGATTAATACAAATACAGATTAACACTTTTAAAGTTCGTTTGACTTAGTGGGGTTGTTTTGTCTGGTTTTGGTTAGGTTTTCAACCTGTTTGAAGATAATACCTATCATTTAAGCTCTGCAGATATTTTGGTAGATTGGAAGCTTTTAGGCAGGTGCTGCCCTGAAAGCCTGCACGTTGGTCACCGCAATCATATCAAGCACTTCTGCACCTTTTACACAGCAAGCACAGGGAAAAAATTCAGGTGCCCAAAGAGAACCTAGCGCACTTCCCAAGCCTGTCACTACAGATAGCGGCAGTGACTCAACACCTCCCAGATCGTTACACTTCTGAACTCTCCGCTTACATCTGAAACACACAGAAAATAGCCAGGAAGCAAATACAAACTAGTCTTGCTGCAACTGCTCAAAGAAACTGCAGAAATTACATTTCTCTCATCTGTTTTTGGGTTAAAAATGTGGAATACAAGCAATAGCTATAAATCCCACTAACAGACCCAAAGATACCAGTTACACAAAATAATTCCCCACCCTAAAAATACTAATGTTTGCTATACAGAGATCTGAGTGTTCTTTTAACTGCAAAGACGATATTGCTCAAAGATCTAGAGATGAAATCAAACCATGAGCCCTGAATCATTTTGCTCACAACTTCACACATCTTCCTGTTAACCTGAAAAAATTAACTTCCCCCCCCAGTAAAAGCACCTGAATAAACCACACTACAAGAATTTTCTTCCCTGTCTGGATTATCAAAGAGACCAACTCCAGTGGATTTATTGGCTGCTTTTATATGGAGAAAGAGAAAAAACATCGTCTACTATTAAAAGGTTTCTCAACAACCTAAGGGTAGTTTCAGTAAACTGAATTAAATCCTCTGTTATTACAAGGTATTGAAATGCACAACACTCGGCTTTTACAACCCACACCCATATACCGCGTTACCCTGCTATAGAGATCCGCTATTTCAGCACAGCTGCTGCTCCAGACACGAAGTCCCATTCAACTCTCTTGTCATCTCCAGGAGCACTGAAGGGAGGCAAGGGAACACCAGTAGAGTTTTGTAGTCCTCTACTTGAAAACACGACCAGCTGTGCTACCACTGAGCGTCAACCCGACGGTCCCACCTCTCTGATTCTGTGCTGTCTAGTACGGGCGTACAACTCAAGGAGCCACGTGGAGAAGACAAGGGGCAACGGTACAAGTTGCACCAGAAGAGGTTTCATCTCGACGTAAGAAAGAAATTTTTTACCGGGAGAGCAGTCAATCACTGGAACAACCTGCCCAAGGACGTGGCAGAGTCCCAACTGCTGGAGGCTTTCAAGATGCGATTGGACAGAGTGCTGGGTAATCTCATCCGGGCTCCCTTTTCCACAAAAGGTTGGACCAGATGGTCTTTTGAGGTCCTTGGCTGGTCTATGATTCTATGAACTTGTGGACCGTAGTTAGCTTGGATTTATCAATTTAAAGAGCAAAGCTGGCAGATCTGCTCCCCAGTATTCTGCCTGGACATATTTCCAGATACAGAGTTATACACATTAAAGAAACACAAGTCACCTCAATAGCTTTAACTGCAGAACTGGGCCGGGAGGGAGATGATGCCAGTTACCAAACTATTTCCTCCAGTCCAGCATCAGGAAGGACAAACTACAGCTCTTACTGCCCATACAGCAAATTGTAACGCAGTGCAACACACAAGCAGAGAGTGGCAAAACATCAAAGGGACACAGGAAGATCAACAGCTGCACACCATTTCATTTCCTCACCTAAGCAGAAAACAGCCGGTTCTGTCAAGGCAGAAACCAACGGTGTGGCAGTCTGAAATTCTTACTGGTTGGACACCCCAGGGGAGATACCCTGCAGGAACATCTATTTTTAAAGAGCACCTATGTGTTCTGGTGTTGCTGGTATATTTAACAGAGCACTGGAACAGGTTGCCCAGGGAGGTTGTGGAGTCTCCTTCTCTGGAGATATTCAAACCCTGCCTGGATGAGGTCCTGTGCAGCCTGCTCTGCGTGACCCTGCTTCGGCAGGGGGGTTGGACTAGATGACCCACAGAGGTCCCTTCCAACCCCTACCATGCTGTGATTCTGTATAGTGAATTAACTGACATTTATCACCTTCACCAATACCACAGGAGATGGTGACATAAATTTATTAAAATTCAAAGGTCTGGGCTTTGTTGCGACCCGTGTTAAAAAAAAACACAAAACAAAAACAACACCTTGTGATGGTCCTCTTAATTTGTTTCTTCTCCCTTTGGTAATTCGGATGGAAATCCTGAAAGTAATACTACAATTGCCAGAAATGGCTTGGTTTCCCCCACCTATGCAAACATAAATTCTGTAGCAGATCTTGTATAGAAAATGTGAACGCTTTACCTGCAGGCTATGTCTCACACAACTGTGAACTAACGGCATTGAGAACAGGGCAAGAATGAGAAGATAAAGAGGAAATTCAAAGGCTGGCCCTATTTCTAATTAGGTGTTACCAGGCAGCTATATTTACTCGTCTTCACTTAGTCGGATCACATTGAGATAATTAGAAACAATCATACAAAATCAATTAACATGAAAGCAAATTTCACAAACAACAAGCATATTAAAATAACCTGTAAAGCTGCTGCCATCTACGCCCTTTCTCACCAGTGGCAACACAGCTGGAAAAGAGCAAAGTGCATTTAGAGATAAGACAGGCCAAACCCAGGCTGGGCAGACACCAACAGTATGAAAAGCGGCTGCTAGAAATCAAGACACAATAATGCTGGCTAGTCTTGCTTTTCTGATTTATTTTTTTAATTGACAAATCATTCTAGACTCTCTCCTCTGTCTCTGCCTGGTTTTAGGATGGACAGACATCTTTTTTTAGATCAAACATTAACAGAAATTCAGCAGCCTAACATGTGGTAATGTTTCCAGACAGAAATGCACAATCATGTCAAGAGAGTACAACTATTATGCTGTTGAAAGTCTGAAAAATGTTTGGGTCAATTTTATTTAACTTTTTTAAAAATTCAGGCCCTCATCTCTGTCATTCTCAAACTCTGAATTAAAACCAAAGCACTTTTGCCTTTCATACCCTTAGAAAAAAATTTCAAGTAATTTCACAAATTTCCAGCCTTTCCCAATATTGCCAGGAACGTCTCACAAAATATACAAATTCATTCATTCTTCTATTGAAACATCTTTAAAAGCACTTGTGATCTGAGATCATCTTAAGACTCTCATACCCTCAAGAAAAATTGCGGCTTGTTTGGTTTTTTGCCTCCTCCTTTTTTTCCTCCCCTCCAGATAGGCATACAGAATACAGCAGAGAAAAAAAAAAAAAATCACTTCTTTATTCTCAGTATTGTATGTATTTAAGCATGGTCACAAGTGCCAAAACTTTCTTCACTAACACTGGCTCGCATCTGGCACACAAGCTAGAAATAACTATACTTAGTGGCTTTACCACCATAAATCTTCGAAAGCCTTCTGCATGGCTGAGCTCTTCTCATAAAATTAGACACCAACGCGTTTTGTCTTTCTCATTAAAAGGACGCTCGCTGGAGAAAGCGCAGGAGGATAGAGATGTGTGTGAACAACCTTCTGGTAGCCACTGGAGATCAGACCTAACCGCGTTCTCACAGGCACAAAGAAAGGAATACTTCAAATAAAAGACTGTTACAAGGAAGATCTCTGAACATTGAGAACAACTTTAAAAATCTAAGACTAGAACCTAACATGTTTCCAACAGTACACCAGGAAAAACCCTCGATTTCAATAGATTTTTTTTTTTTTTGGTTGCTTTTACTCTTTCCTCAAGTACGAATTGGAAATACTGTGTTTGTTTCAGAAATAAACACAACTGAACACTTACAAACATTAATTCAATAAAAAGCCTCTAACTGAAAGTGTTCCTACTATGCCTTTTGGAAAAATGTTATTAAAATTTTAAAACCTACTATAAAAAAAAAAAACAGAAAAGCAGTACTTTCAGCTATTACAAACCAGTTTCGTCTACTGCAAATACTTCAGTGGAATAACTTTGGTTTGATTAGGTTTTGCTCTTTTTTTACAACCCATTTTTAAACATATGAATGCAGAACACCTTTTTTGCGTGCTTTCATACTGCAGTAAGCGACTAAGAAGATTGAACAAGTTCATTCACTGTACTAAGACAAAAAAAAAAAATAATCAGCTGCATATTCATCAGAACACTAAAATCACCCGCTGTGATACAAGATAACAGCTAGGTTGAAAGTCCAGTGGGCGCAGGAGAAGTGGATCTCAATAACCAGCTGAGGATGGCAAGCAACTAAGTACTAAGTTCTCCACAGTCAGATAACCACACTGCGCTGGCCCCTATCTGGGGGTTGGGGGGGAACCCACCAAAAAAATCTCTCTTTTTACCTCTGCCTCCCCTATGCAGAGTATTTACATGAGGTAAGAGCTGATAACATCGTTTCCCTCATTTGTCAGGACAAGCTTCCTACTCACCAGCACTGCAAAGGCCCAAGGTTTTCAAGGTCTCCTGACGGGTGATGAGACCAGCCGTTCTCTTTTGATTCCAAAGCCAGACTTGACCCGAACGCAGCAGTCAAATATTAAAAGGAAATTCACAGAATGCACCATCAGGAGACTGGCTGAACAGCTCTATCACATAAATTCTGTACATTTCTGAAGAGGTTCTTCAGCATGCTTTATATAAAGTTCAACCAGCCTTTATGAGACACAAACTACACACAGGTCCCAAGTACCACTTTCAGTAAAAACACAAAAACCTCTTCAGATACAGCAACAGCCATCTGAGCCGTATCAGCTTCTATGAAAAGAGGCATCTTTTTTATTATTTTTATTATTTAGAAACACCAACTTGCCACACTGTTTGCACCAGGGACCGTGGACAAGGTTTTACTTTCTTCTTAACTCCAGTTCTCTGGCACAAACATCATCACTGCCAAGAATCTGCTTTCACAACGTGCTAGCGGTTATTTTCAGCATGACAAAAACTGAACTTGTTCTGAGCCAGCCTGACACACAGTCAAAAACACTTCAGTGAAGCCAGTTCTGGCGGTGTAACACCGTCTTCTGCCATCACCACACCCTTCTCGCAGAGGCAAGGCACAAAATATAAGGGACCATGAACCCGACTGACACGAAACCAGCTTCACTAGCGGATGCATGTCTCCTTGTTCATCTGTGAGCATCTCAAGTAACTTCCAGAGGAAAGACAAGGCTGGCACGGAGAGGAGGGGAAGAAAAAATACAGTCTTCAGCCACGAAGCTAGATGAAAAGGGTGGAGTGCCCTCTGTCAACAGCCTCCAGGCCCCAAGCCACAGCACGTATTGTTTACAAAAGACTTCGTGTAGGTTATGCTAAAAGGCTGAAAGCACTGTCTGCAAAAGATGTGGAAAGCACTATTGGCAAAGGATGCAAAACCTGCAAAGTAAACCTTTTCCCACCAAATACGATGAAACAAATACAACAAAACACCATAGGAAATTAAGCCAGGCTACACTAATTGTCTCTGGAATGGTAAGAATGCTCTTCCTCTTTCCAATACAGCTTATCATGACATTTGCGCTATGTCCTGAACGTCTTCAATTCCTCTTACATAATACAGGGTTTTGGAAGTAAGAACTGGGACTGAAAATACTTAAATCCTCAAAGGAAAAGCCTTCCCCAGAGCATCAGGCTTGGGTTTGACCAAGTGGATCAAAGGAAGAGCTTTTTGCTCCTTTAAAATTATCCTGTACCATATATTCTAATATACATACCTAACTTAGAACATAGCATCATAGAAATGATAGAAATGACAGAAATCATAGAAATTATAGAAATCATAGAATCATTAAGGTGGGAAAAGACCTCCAAGATCATCAAGTCCAACCATCAACCCAACACCACCATGCCTGCTCAACCATGTCCCCAAGGGCCACATCTACATGTCTGCTGAACATCTAACTTGGTTGGTTGACAGCTACTCCTTGCAGTTGTCACCATAAAAATCTGTAACGAAGGCAACTTTACAGGACTGCATCACAACTGTTGGTTTTCTAGAGCTCTGTCAAGTAACATTGTGGTGAAAAACGATAGTTAGCTCCAGGAAAGGCCATACTCGGATAAAATTCAGAATTAAAAAATAAAAAAACACTACAAAAACAAACCCACACAACTTTCTGAAGGCTAACTTATTCTTGAAAAGGGGGCACTGAGACAAAACCGATCATGCAACCTTTGGCCAACAACACATACGCTGCACTTAGTACCACAATCACCTTTTCACTGTCCTCCAGGATAACTGCGTACTTGAGGCACACTGCTCACCAGCTAACGCAACAAGCCTGAATTCTCCTGAAAGCTTCTAAGAAAACACAAGCTCTTAAAAATCAGACTTCCAGAGCTTGTGTTGGAATTGCTTTAACAAACAAAAGCTCATTCAAATGCAAACCTTCAAGCCACGGTGGAATAAAAATATTAATTTTCTTTCTGATGTGAGAAATGGATTGTTGGGGGTTTATACCCTTACTTCTGCTACAAAAAATCCCCCAAAGAATCGTAAAAAACAGGAGACCCATTACCTTTTATATGTCAGGAATTAAGGAAAAGAATGAAGGAGTGGGGTCCGTTTCTCAATTTCACTGTGCCAAGATAGGCCTGAATCATTACACTGTGGCTATGTTTATACTGAAACTTTTTTTTTTTTGCTCAAAACTTGGACTTCCACACCCAGTAGGCAACATTTTTTTAAGTACATTCCAAGCTTCCCTCAAACAGTTCCAGTCAAAACATCACCAGATTTTAATACCATCAAGAATGTGAGCATCTCATTAAAGGGTTGCCTAATTATAGGTAACGTGCCCAGACCACAGATTCTGTGGCATTTTTATATGGAATATTATTCAGAAGTAACACCCTCAACTTTTCTCAAAATTTCTGAAATTCATGCGTATTTAGTGTTACAGCGAAGAAGTATGCTGTGTTCCCTCAGCTAATTAACAGAGTTTGGAAAAAAAAAAAAAGCCCAACCTTAAAAACGAACTCACAATACTCAGTAGCGGTGAGAAAGATCAACCCAAGAGGAAAGAAATGTCATCAACTCTGAAGAAAATTGCAAGCTTCAAAGACAAAAATTAAGCCTCTAGATCTACCAGTTGCACAAGGAAAGCCTTTTCAAGTGTGAGTCAAAGCCAGACTAAAACAATACTGAACATACAGTTTTCCTGAGTTCTTCTAATTCTTCTGCTTTTTCCCACTTTGCCAGGTTGCAGAATTCAGAACCTGCAAGCACCAAAAATCACTCTGCTCCTACTTAAATAACACCATAAACACCAAAGGCAAGAATCTCATCTGCCAAATGGAGTAAATGACCTTGAAGGAAAAAGGAAAGGTGGCAACAAAGGACAACTTTCTGAGCAGCAGCAAGGAGAAAAAACGACGACCTCCTCACGAAAACGTCCCAGCGATTGCTGAGAGGAAGTTCTGAACGGGATTTTTTTTTTAAAAAAAGGCCTTATCAATCAGATACCCACTAGCCAGAGGCAAACCTGCTCTGAAGCCTAATGTTCAAGAACATTCAAATTGCATTCCCTGCAGCCGGAGACTGGAAAGAACAGGAAGAAAGGTAAACTCCTCACTTCCACTTTGCCTTAGGACATGAAAAAAGCTGTCTCCTAATTTTTCAGAATCTCTTATGGCATCCTAATATCGCTATATATATATATAAATATATATTCTTTTACAGTTTTCTCTTCCAGTTACTCATCCTTCTGCAGCGCTATCTGTACTGTGACGAGGCTTTTCCCTAACACAGTATCTGTTAAGTGATCTGCGTTGTAGCTGCTACACTGGATTTGCTGTGTTTAAGATTGGAACTGCAGTTAGTTTCTGCTTCAGTACCTTGACTCACGGCCAAAGCTGCCGCAAACCTTATCACGAACCTACCAACATAATCAGTGAGATTACAGAAGCGTAGTCAAATTCCACTGGAGAGTACAAAGTATACTCATAGCAAAAGGTTACATGCAACTTTATGAAGTGGAGCATAATTCAATCCATAAAATGACATGTTAAAACTAGCAGCAACTAGCTATCTACAGATACATATTCATTCATACTTTTTTTTTTTTTTTTTTTTGTTAATATCTGTACTGTTGACTCAGGCTTGTTATGACAGGAACGAAACACCAAGTTAAAAGACGTTGAAGAAGTACTCTGTCCTCGTACTGGGCACATAAACACAAACCCCCACAAGTTCCTCTTTCCCTCACCCACACACTCCACATCCAACCCACGACATCTCAGCGGAGCAGAGGCAAGCGACAGCCCAGCTGACAGTGACACGGCATCCCAGACCAGAAAGGGCTCAGACTGTCAGGAAAGCCCTACAAGATCTCGCCACTTGGCCAAGTAAACAAACTTCACAAACCTAGCAGGCCTAAGCAGTACTGCTGAACATTAAATACAAAAGCATCTTGGAAATGGAGGTGATGCCCAAGAACTAATTAGAATTCACAAACTCAGAATTGGATAAAGGACAGACCAGGGAGAGATGAAGTTTCTGGGAGGAAAATAAAAAAAAAATAAGTTGACAAATTGGAGGGAACAAGCAATCTTCAGAGGGCAGAGCTTTGGAGGAGAGGATGGAAGACAGAACATACCACACAAAGGCAAAGCAGCAGAAGGAGGAAGGCAAGTGACACAGAAACACAGTGAGAGGAGAATGTAGCTTTATTAAAAAAAAGTGTAATTAATTTGTAGGATACATTACACTGCGACGTATGCCAGACTGAAAAATGAGAAGATACCTTAAACAAGAAAAGTAAGGAGGGAAAAACCACAAGGACAGAAGAGGGAAAGAAACAGAAGGAGGTATCGGTACATATATTTGCAGACATTATCAGGAGTACACAAAGATTATGAGCCTATGATTTTGGCAATTCTTTTTACACCATGAATTTGATTGAAAGTGATGAAAAACTCAATTCACAACCCAACAACTGAAAGGACGGTATCGCTATTCCATCTCAGCCAGAAATCATGCAATCTTTACATCTATTTTCAACACTCGGTACAGTCAACTGACTTAAAATGATGAAGCAACACAGGATCAAGGCATTCAGACAGCAGAAAATGAGCTAGGACTTAAGTAAGGTGGCCTTCCCAGCTGTGTAATTCACAAAGTGGCAGCTGTGTTTTCTACAGGAGCATTAGGCTGTGGTTACACAGTGTCTTTAATCCCACGTGAACCTGGGCTGCTGCTGCACAGTCTTGCTTTCCCTCTCCTTCCTCGAGTACTCACCCCTCCTACCTCCCATGCTAGCCGCGGCACATGCGCAGCCACACAGCAAGCTGGATCAGCGAATGGATTTATCAAAAAAAATTATCCCTTTTGGGGAGAAGAGTTGGGGAAGGTTTGATTTCAGGTGGGTAAATTCCCTAATTCACACAGCTCCTCCATGCTTATGCTCAGTGGAAATAGTTGGCAAGTGGAGCCGGCCTTTCAGCAGCCATTCAGACTTCAGAACAGATTCAAACAGCCATGCAACCACAATCCCAATCTCTCTGGCAAAGCATGAAAGCGAAGAAGCTTTACAAGCATTTTAGAATACATTAGCAAAAACTGTAAAGGCATACAAAGTTCTTTTGAGAGGCAGGCCACTTGAGATAACATTCAAGGCAAAGCAACTATCACCTAACAAGTTTAAGAAGTCTATAGCATACAAATACATTACAGAAATACCAAGCTGAATTAAAATGTGGATCATACAAAGTTCTTTACAGCTTTGCAGACACGTGCACACACAAAAAAGAAACGTACATCTATGTCCTGGCAAACTAAGAGCAATTTCAGAGCACGATGTGTAACTGACTTGCTACCACCAACCAAACAAGGCAATCTTTAAAACCAAAGTAAAACATACAAAAAAATGCCAATATCTCTGACAAATTCAGTCATTCATAACCCAGGTGGTCCCTGGGGAAAAAAAAAAAAAAAATGAACTTGCTGCCTAAAAGTAGCCAGGTGTGGATAGATCGAAGAAGTACTTCTAGCCATAGAGAAACTGAATGATATCTGGGTCATGGCAACAAAGCCTGCGTTTACCTTTTGGGGGAAAAAACCTGCTTCTCCATCACAGTTGCAGAAAGACAATCTTTTTATAGTAATGCCAGCACGGATCTACCACATGAAAGGGTATGGTAGCTTTAGTGAGCTACAGAAGATAAACATATGTCATGCCTAAAACTGAGCCAATGATCCTAAAAGCATCCTGAATCACTTGTTCCACAAATTCCCCAGTCACCACGTACGAAGAAGTGCCACACGAAGAGCCAAATAGAGATTACAAACACAGAAATGTATTTTTAAACCGATTTGCTAACACATTTCAAAACACATTTTTTATTATAGTCTTGTCAAGTCATAAAAAGCTACTCCAGCTTTCCTGCTACTAAGCTCCCACAGAGAAGAGAAACACAAGGCAGTTGGTAAGACTACAGTGGATATTTGATTTTTTTTTTTAATGGCTATTCGAATTCTACGTTGTGTCAAAATTCATCCTGCTCCCAGGAAAGCTTTCCACTCAACCATCGGCACGTAGTTCTGTCAAGTCCCAGGTATGCTTTCCAGAAGCAGAACACGTTGCCTTTTCTTCCCAGCCTCCAGGACCTGAATCTGCATCCTTGCACACAAAATGCTGTATTATCACTCAAAAAGAAGATGTATTTTAAATTTCAATAAACATGCCGGTTTTGTTTATGTACAGCCCTTAAGGAGATAAAGTATCTGCAGAGGGGCTGGGGAAAAAGGCAGTTACACCTATACACCTCAGCCCTGACCAAGAAGAATCCCGTTTGGAACAGGCTGAACTACTCTTTTCATCCCCTCCAAAAGACAAGAGCCATAGTTTAAGCCTTCAAACTACAAACATTTAAAGCAGTGCTCCGTTTTGCATAAAGATATCAAAGCTATTGGAATGGCAAGTATGCTTGTGATCTGGTAGGCTGCCAAAAATCATCTGCTAATGCAGTAGACAATAGATGTATTCTGCTAGCACTGGTAAGAGAACTTTCTGATCTTTCCCTTGTATCACTTTGGTTTAGTCGTATACAAAAAGGAACTGAAATGATGTAAAAAATGTAATTAAGAGTTTTAAATCCCATACAATACTATGGTTTACAAGTATTGCATATGTGATTTCAATGCTTGCATTTATATGCTAACAAATACAGTAATTATTTGTAATAATTTAACATATTTGAAGATGCATTCTTGAGCACTAACTTGCAAACCATGTATTCAGAGTGCCTTGTTGCCCCTGCAGCAGTTAAGTTTGCAGAGTTCAGAGCAGCATAAAACGAGAGCACGAAGCTGTACTCTTGCAGTGCCTGAAAGCTCCAACAGTGCTACGGAAGGACCCGAACTCTCTCAAGTCTCGATAAACAAACAGCCCTCAGTTAAAATTGAATACTTTTGGATAACAGCAGGGTGCTTTCTATAAAAATAATTCTTCGTTCCAGAGACAAAAAGATCCTGTGTGTGGTTCCAGCAAGCATTGCTTTCTGGAACGCTCCGGAATCACGGTGGCTGCATATCCTGAATACAGTCATAAATACAAAAGTAATGGGACGACGAGGCTGACACCCAACTTCTCACACGAGTGTCACACACGGACTGGCGCAGCATCAAGACTACCAAGTCTTTAAAGCCCAGCTCCTCCTTCACAGCTAGATGTAATTAAAAGGCCTCTGTGTCAGCAACCAAGATCTTTTCTTTTTTTCCAGCAAATGTTTTTACGCAAAAATTGCCTTGTTCTCTCTTATTCTCTTATCTGATATTTGAACAAATCATCGACACGATGGAGATGTCATATCCTATCACATCATTCAATGTTTAAAGAATGTTTAATCTGTAAATCCACGCAGTGATTCTGCAAACACAGACTGCTTGCAACAAGAAGGCTGAACAGAGACTATGTACATTTAGAGACTGTCTTAGTGAATTAAATATAACACAGTTTCTTAAATGATAACATTAAAATTTACAAATTCAATTAACTGTAGAAATTAAATTACATTCAAGAAAGGTATCCGAAGTCTGCATTTTCAAATATTGTCCTGGTTTTGTATCCACAGGCGGACCATGCTTACGACATCTTTCAGCTGAATGCAGACGGAAGTGATTATAAGCTCCTGAAAAATAGGAAATGCTAACAAAACCTGGACTAGAGCAGCAATACCTGGTCTAGATGTTCTAAAAATAAGCTTCTGTCTAGGGGGAAAAAAATCCTTGGATCAGTCTGCTACTTATTACTCAGCATTTGCTAGTTAAACACTGCACAGCCGCTCGTTTTAATCTAAAGAAATGAACACCGTGATCTTTCCCATACAAAAAAGCGTTTCAACACCCACAGAAGAAAAACATTCTCACCATTCTGATCTACGAAGAGAGGACACTGAGAGCGAGACAAACAGTATGTCATCTCTCAAAGGTAACACGGTTGCATTTTATATACAAACACCAAGGAAGAAATCTCATTTAAATAATTAATGGGAGGACTAGACACTGCCAAAAAAAGCAGTACAGCAGTGAACTCACTGCTGCATGTTTTACAGAAGAACCATCCTAGAAATTGATCCTCTCCAAATGGAATGATTAATCCTCCATACAATGCCAGGTACCCGCTGCCACCGTATTTTGCTAAGGGCAAACTTTTAACTTCAATAGAAGCAATCACATTAGGTAAAATGAATATTAAAGGCCCCACAATCGATGTCACGTAGATCTTCCCTATTGATCGTAACCCGTGCAGACTTTTAAATTATAAATGCAAACACCTTCTTATAAGTTTCTGGCAAAAAAACACAATCTATTTAGAAGTGCTGTTCAAAGCTATCTCTAGCGAGACATAAATCATCAGCGGTTTTAAAATATTTTAGTCATTTTAGCAGCCTCTTACAACCGGTAAATCAAACTCTTAGTGTATTATAGAGAGAAATATTGCTGAAAAGACCACCGCTTTTTGTATGTTGTTTGCAACTTTTTTTTTAACATTTCCCCCATTGAAGAGAAGAAAAAATGGTTTGCATTGTGTTAGCTCCAGTTATAATTTCCAGCTGTGTCAAAACTTTAACAGCCTAAAAGCAGGAAATCCAAAGAGGAAATTCCATCGTCAGTTCCTGAAGTTTTGTAACTCAAATGTTCTTCCAAAAACTGGATCTTAAAGGAATTTTGGTAGCATTTTCTGTAACCTTACCTGATATCTTCAAGTAGCTCACATTCTGCCTGATGCTTGGCCTGAAGTTTTGTCATCTGCTCAACCTGAATGTTTTTTAGCTCTTGTGTAACTTTCACCTACAAAAAACCACAGACCACATATATTTTCTGTAGAGTTTAAGTCAAATTTCAACAAGAAAAAAAAAAAAAGCGTGTTCTTCATCTATTCTGAAATTGCACATTTCAGTGGAAAAATTGAACACAGAATTAAGAGTGCAGTTTAACCCTACGCAACATTCATGAAGGCTGATTTCAATAAGTGCTGTTACACCAGCAGGCTTACACTACACACGACAAGAATGTCATCCTTATGCTCAACCATTAACAAAAGTGCAATTTTATTCCAAAACCTGGAAGAGTAGCTTGTGTGCAACGAAAGAGTTGTGCCTACCAAAAAAGAAAAAGCAGGCCATAAAGGAAAAAAATTAAATTACAGTGCATACATTTAGCACTTCAGCAGAAGTCACACAATTCAGAAATTTATGAAAGTGCCCTAAAATTGCTACCATTTACAGAAAGCTTAAGCACTGTGCATTAAATCAAAAGAGCCCTCTGTAAAAGGCTTAAGCAGGTTGGCCTTACATTTTTGGTATCGGCGTAATCTTCCTTTGAACCTTGTGATCATGAAGCTAAAATTTCAATACTTTGGGGACCTACTTGACAACTGGCGGGTAGCAGCATTGGCACAGGCTGCAGGAATTGTTTGATTTTGGAAGGGAACCTTGGGGTTGTTTTGTTCTTGTTTCATAAAAACGAGAGGTCTTGGCATTTAAGCCCTCTAGTGATCACAGGGAATCCATGTATTGGCCTAAAAAATGATCACCAGCATATCTGAAGACATTCTGCATTCATGAGGATAGAAATGCCAAACAGTTACTGTAATGGGGGAAGAGGGATGAAAAATTCAGAGAGGAAGAAGACACAGATCTCCCTCTTCTTCGCTAGCCAGGCAAAAAACCCCTAGATTTCATCAGCTAGCAAAAGCTTCCTCAATTTTAACAGTGAAAACAATTCCCCCGCAACAAATACCCTTAAATCACAACATTATGTAAAGACAAGTTTTTCACATGATGCAAAAAAAAAAAAAAAAATCACATGTACGCCCCTGGCTCTAAGCAGAAAAAGCGTCTATTTTTAACATGAACTTTCAGTATTTTTGGTTTTATCTGCATATGAAAAAACCCTACTCAAAATAAATAAACCCACACAAGACGATCCATGTAATGGAAATAATCTCAAACGAAATCATATAGGCAAAGAATGACACACATGTAATATAAATAAGCTGCCAAATACAAACTAAAATAGAAATAAGCACTGTTTCACAAAAGCAGAGTCCAGCCGCAAACCAAGAGGTCGCGAGGCAGGAATGAGCCAAGGAGAGATCCTCACTGCAGCTGCCTGCCAGGGCTACTGGGGAGCTCGGGGGATGACAAGGGATTTCTGTTTACGCTCCTTCTCAAGTCTTCCTTCCCTCCCAACCTCTCCTAGGCACTATTACAGTTCTTCACCCAGCAAACCCCTGCAATCTCCTCTCCTCACCAAGCAATCTCAACATCGCACGTGAAACCTCACATAGATGCGGCAATCAGACTGTAAATGATTACTGCCCAAACCACCCTCACCAGGCAGCATCACGAAGAATATGGAACACGCACAAATCTCAGAACCACAGAACTCCCTTCCACGGTGTCTGTACAGGAGCAGCCTCTCCACCCCGAGACCTGCTTCACCTTCACTAGCTCCCCTCTTTATCCCCACACATCATCACATACAACCCTCAAAAAAAACCCAATCAATCTCCATTATCGGTACTGACACACACCCGGCTGGACACGGTGCTGTGCAGCCTGCTCTGGGTGACCCTGCTTCAGCAGGGGGGTTGGACTGGGTGACCCACAGAGGTCCCTTCCAACCCCCTGCCATGCTGGGATTCTGTGAAGTGACACATAGCTCCAGACCCCACTGGAGCTCAAGTCTCCCACCTAACAACCTGCCTACACCAACAAGCCACACTCGGAACAGCCTTTTTTCGACATCTATGCTCCTTCTTCCATCTCTTCTCGCAGCAGCCCCCTCCTAATGCAAAGCACCCCATATCCCCACGGACACAAAAATAAAGCCTCCCCGCCGCGTTTGCAGATTGTTCCCATCACACACACGTCGCACATTTTTGGCTGCCCCTGTTCACCCGCGCTCATGATACACGCCGGGACAGCCCGCATCCTCACGCTGACTCCTGGTGTGACCTTCTGCTCCAAGACAACCCACCCATCGCTGTCGGGATCAACATGGTACTCCAAAGCCAGCAGAGCCCCCAAAACCCACCCGCCAGCCCCCCACCCACCCAGCACAGCCTGTCTCAGCACCAAGCCCTCTGCTTGGTCATTGACCCTTCCAGCCCTCCCCAGCCATCGCCCTCCTTCAGCTGGAGCCGAGGTGGCCCAGCCATGGTCACCCCAATCCCCCCAGCCCCTGCCCCCCCCGCCGTGATGTGGGAAAGGGGGTGCACGTCACCTGCACCCCTTTCCTCAGCCTGGCCCTTCCCCGCACCCCATCCTGCCCCCCCACACCTGACCCACCCCACCAGCACCCACGGCCCCCCGTGTCCAGCATCCAACCCCCCCCCCCATACATTCCCCCCTCACCCACACTGCGGGGCCGCTCACCAACCCCCCCCCACCCTGCTCCAGACCGGCGGGCCCAACCCGCTGCCCCCCCCACCCCCCCCCGCGCCCTCAGACCCCCCCCACCCCCCACAACCCACCCCACCAGGCCCCACCGCCCTGCCCCAAACACCCCCCTCACCTTCCTCGGCGGGGGCTGCATGGTGCTGCGCTGGGTCTCCACATCAACTCCCTCCCCCCGGCAGCAGGATGCGGCCCCCGCTGCAGGAGGAGGAGGAGGAGGAGGAGGAGGAGGAGGAGGAGGAGGAAGAGCGGGCAGTGGCCGTCTCCCTCCCGGTTCGGGGCGAGCCGCGGTCGGCGGGAGGAGCGCGGGGAGGGGGGGAGAAGGGGGGGGGGGGGGGGGGGGAGGAGGCCGCTTCTTCCTCACGGGGAGCGGCGGGCGGGAGCTGAGCGGCGTCCCGAGCGCCGGCCCTGGGGGAGCGGGGAGGGGCGGGAAGGCGGGGACCGGGGGGGAGCGACTTCGGGGGGGGGGGGGGAAGAAAAAAAAAAAAAAGAAAATGAGGGGAAAAAAGGAAAAAAAAAAAAAGAAATAGAAGCGAGCGGGCGGCGGCGCGCGGCTCGGGAGCGCCCCGCTGAGGGGACGCGCGCGCCGCCACCGGACGCCTCCCAGCGGCCCAGAGCGGCCACCATAGAGCGGCGCGCGAGGGGGGAGAGAGAGAGAGGCGGGGCGGCCACGCCCCCCCGCCCGTCCCCGCCCGGAGCGCCGGGTCCCGCGGCGGGCGCTGGGGGGCGCTGTGGGCAGAGCGGGAGGCGCGCGGCAGAGCGCGCGGGGGGGGCGGGGTTTGCACAAGGGGGGGCGCGGGGAGTGCGGGGGTGTGGGGGGTGCACGGGGCTGTGCACAGGGGGTGCAAGGGGTGAACAGGGGGGTTCAGGGGGTGCACGGCGGGGCACAGGGGTGTTTGCAGGGAGGGTGCGCAGCGAGGGTGCAAGGGGTGCACAGGGGGGTGCAGGGGTCTGCACGGGGGTTTGCAAAGGGGGGTGCAAATTGTGCACAGGGGGGCACAGGGGTCTGTATGGGGGTGTGCATAGTGAGGGTGCACAGGGGGTGCAGAGGGGGGCCCAGGGGGTGCACAAGAGGGTGCAAGGGGTGCACGGGGGGGTGCTATGGTGTGTGCAAAGGAGGGGAACCGGGGGGGTGCACAGGCGGGTGCAGGGGTTTGCACAAGGGGTGCAGGGGGGGCACAGGGGGTGCACAGGGGAGTGCGCAGAGGTTGCACGGGTGTGCACGGGGCGGGGGGTCCAAGGGGTGCACAAGAGGGTGCGGGAGCGTGCACAGGGGCGACGCAGGGTTTGCACAAGGGGATGCACGGGGAGTGCAAGGGGTGCACAGGGGGTGCAGGGGTGTGCGCAGGGAGGGTGCAGAGCGTGCGTGGGGGCACAGGGAGGGCGCGGGAGTGTGCACGGGGTGGACACGGTTGCACGAGGGGGTGCAGGAGCGTGCGAAGGGTGCGGGGTACGCATGGGGAGGCAGGGGGGTGTGCAAGGCGGGGGGGGGGGGGGATGTGCACAGGGCTGCAGGGTTGAACCCCACATGGCTCAGGTCACACAGATCGGGGTCCAGGTCACACAGACCGGGGTGCAGGTCACAGCCCGTGTCACCCGGGAGGTGCAGAGTGATGCTCGGGGTGCTCTGCACCCAAAAAAAATCAGCCACCACCTTCCCTCCAGCACTTTTTGGGTTGCAAAGCCGGGCAGCAAGAGCCAGGCTTGAGCTGGGGTTCGAGTACATGGGCGACTGTCACCCCGAAACCCCAGGGACGGCGGCTGGAGCAGCCCCGTTGAGGCTGGCACCCAGGTCCTCGGACATCCCGAGGCGACGGCAGCGGGTGCAGAGCACCCGGACACGCAGCAGCCCGCCGGCTTTGTGCTGCAGGTTGCTCTTCATCGGAGGAGAATAAACCACAGCCGGACCCTTGCCCGTCGCAGACATCGGTGGGACGCAGGAGAACCTGGGTCGCAGAAATGATGCTCGCCGTGAGGTCGCGCTTCCCTGGGTGTGAATTAAAAGCCCCTCGCAGACATGCTTCCCCCCCCCCCCCACGTCAGTGCTTAGCTTGGTTTCGCTTATTGGATCTGCCACAATGAAATCTTTGAAATCCGAAAGCGCATTTAGATGTTTCCTTTAAGCAAATTAGCAGGGCAGTTTGCAGAGCGCAAGGCAATTCTCATAATTGCATTTTCCCGAGCGCTCCAGTGTTGCTGCTGCTCCATCGCCGGCTCCTTTATTATTGATGAACTGCTCGACTCCAGCTCCTAGAAAATCACCACTCGCTTTTCAAGATGCTGTAGCCATCTTAGAATCATAGAATCATAGAATCATAGAATGGTTTGGGTTGGAAGGACCTTAAAGCTCATCTGGTTCCAACCCCCCTGCCATCAGCAGGGACATCTTCCACCAGACCAGGGTGCTCAGAGCTCCATCCAACCTGGCCTTGAAACCTGCCAGGGAGGGGGCAGCCACAGCTTCTCTGGGCAACCTGGGCCAGGGCCTCACCACCCTCATGGGGAAGAATTTCTTCCTTAGATCTAATCTAAATCTGCCCTCTTTTAGTTTAGAGCCGTTCTCCCTTGTCCTATCACCACACACCCTTGTGAAAAGCCCCTCTCCATCCTTCCTGTCGGCCCCTTCGGGTACTGGCAGCTGCTCTAAGGTCACCCCGGAGCCTTCTCTTCTCCAGGCTGAACAGCCCCAACTCCCTCAGCCTGTCCTTGTAGGAGAGGTGCTCCAGCCCTCGGATCATCTTCGTGGCCCTCCTCTGGCCCCGCTCCAACCCATCCATGTCCTTCCCATGTTGGGGGCTCCAGAGCTGGACGCAGGACTCCAGGTGGGGTCTGACGAGAGCGGAGTAAAGGGGCAGAATCCCCTCCCTCGCCCTGCTGGCCACGCTGCTCTTGCTGCATCCCAGGGTACGGTTGGCTTTCTGGGCTGCCAGCGCACATTGCCGGCTCATGTTGAGCTTCTCACCCAGCAGCACCCCCAAGTCCTTCTCCTCAGGGCTGCTCTCCAGCCACTCTCCGCCCAGCCTGTGCTTGTGTTTGGGACTGCCCTGCCCCACGTGCAGGACCTTGCACTTGGCCTTGTTGAACTCCATGCGGTTCACGCAGGCCCACCTCTCCAGCCTGTCCAGGTCCCTCTGCATGGCATCCCTTCCCTCCAGTGTGTCAGCCACACCACACAGCTTGGTGTCGTTGGCAAACCTGCTGAGGGTGCACTCAGTCCCACTGCCCATGTCGCCGACAAAGAGACTGAACAGCACCGGCCTCAGTACCAACCCCTGCGGCACACCACTCCATCACTTTAAAAAAAAAATAAACCCTAAAATGCAACTTGAATTCTCCTTTCTCCTCCAGCTATTGGTTTATTTAGTGCTGCTAATTAGTCTGACTCGTTCTCCCCGGGAAACTTTCTCTAAATGACGAGTGAGACACGGTGCGTCAACGGACGCTGTGATTATGTATTGCATCTCTCTATTTGAGCTGCAAAACCCACAGATCCCAAGGTGAGCGTGCAAGAGCAGGTCC
Source organism: Opisthocomus hoazin (assembly GCF_030867145.1). Lineage (NCBI taxonomy): Eukaryota > Metazoa > Chordata > Aves > Opisthocomiformes > Opisthocomidae > Opisthocomus > Opisthocomus hoazin. The sequence continues at coordinate 4,698,573 of NC_134414.1, read as the reverse complement.
TGTGCCCAGTAGCAAGTTGAAGCGCATCCAAAGCATTTCTTCCACACCCAGGTGTGGCTGGGGAAGTGCTTAGGGAAGGCAGAAGCACCGAGTGCAAGCGTTATTTAAAATATGTATTGCAGCTCCTGGACACGGCGTGGTGCTCAAAGCCATGGGATGCGCTCGGGGGAATCACAGAATCACAGAATCCCAGCATGGCAGGGGTTGGAAGGGACCCCTGGAGATCCCCCAGCCCAACCTCCTGCCAAAGCAGGGTCACCCAGAGCAGGCTGCACAGCACCGCGGCCAGCCGGGGTTGGAATATCTCCAGAGAAGGAGACTCCACAGCCCCTCTGGGCAGCCTGGGCCAGTGCTCTGTCACCCTCAGAGGGAAGAAGTTCTTCCTCGTCTTCAGCTGGAACTTCCTCGCCTTCAGTTTGTGCCCGTTGCCCCTTGTCCTGTCGCTGGGCACCACTGGAAAGAGTCTGGCCCCGTCCTCCTGACACCCACCCTGCAGATATTTAGAGGCATTTCTAAGGTCCCCTCTCAGCCTTCTCTTCTCCAGGCTGAACAAGCCCAGCTCCCTCAGCCTCTCCTCCTAGAAGAGATGCTCCAGTCCCCTCACCATCCTCGTAGCCGTCCTCTGGACTCTCTCCAGTAGCTCCTCATCTTTCTTGAACTGGGGAGCCCAGCACTGGACACAGTACTGGAGCTCGGGCCTTACCAGGGCAGAGCAGAGGGGAAGAAGAACCTCCTTCGACCTGCTGGCCACGCTCCTCCTAATGCACCCCAGGATCCCACTGGCCTTCTTGGCACCCAGGGCACACTGCTGGCTCATGGTCACCCTGTCGTCCCCCAGCACTCCCAGTCCCTCTCCACAGAGCTGCTCTCCAGCAGGTCAGCCCCAGCCTGTACTGGTGCAAGTACATGCGAAGGATGCTTCATTCAAGCAGGAGGGTGGAAAAATGGGTTGGAAAAAAGCATTTTTCTGGGCTAAGGAGAATTAGCTGGTGCTCCAGAAGCCAGGGCTTGTGGGGGGAGCGGGTTTGTGCAGGTAAACTCTGAAGTCAATGCTGCAAGGTGCAACGGTCTGCTTCCCCGGTGGTAAAATCATCACGCTGAGCCAACGCGAAACGCAGCCTCTGCCGAGCTCCCGGTGTTTTACCTCACTGCCCCAAAACCAAACCATGCCGCGTTCCTCCAGCCAGCCCCAAGGAGCTTCCTCCTAAAACATCTCCAAGCAGCAGCTGTGCGTGCAAGCGACCCTTTGCATGGCAGGTGTCAATCATCTGCAGCTTTTAGCACGCAGGACCAAGCAGCGGTTTAGGTACCACGTTGGCAAATAGATGCATCGTCCCCCCCTTACCATTCGTGGCGAGAGTTTTTCCACTGGTTGCTTGTATTCTTCCATGAATAATTTCATTTTGTACGTCTGACCGCAGACTCCCGGAAGCCTGGCCCACGGGACACTGCAGGTGCAGGAGTTTGCATCTGCGGTGATAAATCATGACGGAGCTGCCTCTTGGAGCTGGCCATCACACTTCCACGTCTTAATAATACTGAGAATAATCACGACTTGGGGGGGAAAAAAACATGAAGTAAAGAAGATGATTAAAAAGTAACTAGTATCAGTATCTGAGTGCTGTACATTTTATAAAAAATACTTGTTTTCACGGCATGACTTGAGTTCAAGCTGCATATTTTGAGCGTTTACCCCTTGATTTCTCCTTTTCGATCGCACAGGTCCATGTCTTCGGGTCTTGCCACAAGCAGGACTTGAAGGCAGTTGAGTGTCCTGCAAACCCAAATGATTACAGGCAAGCCCAGCTGAATCTGAACATCACAACTGCAGCTAGTTTGGGTTTTTTTTCTTTTTAAGTGATATATGGCAAGAAAGCTTCTGGCCAGATGTTGGAAATATAATGAGCTCAGAGGGTTGTCACCAGCGGCACTGAGTCTAGTTGGAGGCCTGGAGCTCGTGGTATTCCCCAGGGGTCAGTACTGGGACCAGTCTTGTTCAACTCATTCATCAATGATCTGGACGAAGGGACAGAGCATACCCTCGGCAAGTTTGCTGATGACACCAAACTGGGAGGAGTGGTGGATGCACCAGCAGGCTGTGCTGCCATCCAGCGAGACCTGGACAGGCTGGAGAGTTGGGCAGAGAGGAACCTGATGAGGTTCAACAAGGGCAAGGGCAGGGTCCTGCACCTGGGGAGGAACAACCCCATGCACCAGTACAGGCTGGGGCTGACCTGCTGGAGAGCAGCTCTGCGGAGAGGGACTGGGAGTTCCCGGGGACGACAGGGTGACCATGAGCCAGCAGTGTGCCCTGGCTGCCAAGAAGGCCAATGGGATCCTGGGGTGCATCAAGAGGAGTGTGGCCAGCAGGTCGAGGGAGGTTCTCCTTCCCCTCTGCTCTGCCCTGGTGAGGCCCCATCTGGAGTACTGTGTCCAGTTCTGGGCTCCCCAGTTCAAGAGAGATGAGGAGCTACTGGAGAGAGTCCAGTGGAAGACTACGAGGATGATGAGGGGACTGGAGCATCTCTCCTACGAGGAGAGGCTAAGGGAGCTGGGCTTGTTCAACCTGGAGAAGAGAAGGCTGAGAGGGGACCTTAGAAATGCCAATAAATCTCTTCAGGGTGGTTGTCAGGAGGACGGGGCCAGACTCTTTCCAGTGGTGCCCAGCGACAGGACAAGGGGCAACGGGCACAAACTGAAGCCGAGGAAGCTCCAGCTGAAGACGAGGAAGAACTTCTTCCCTCTGAGGGTGACAGAGCACTGGCCCAGGCTGCCCAGAGGGGCTGTGGAGTCTCCTTCTCTGGAGATATTCAAGACCCACCTGGACAAGGTCCTGTGCAGCCTGCTCTGGGTGACCCTGCTTTGGCAGGGGGTTGGACTGGGTGATACCCAGAGGTCCCTGCCAACCCCGACCATTCTGGGATTCTGTGATTCTGTAATCCTCTACCAGGCTGGCTTGGTGGTCTGCATCCTGATCATCCCCCATCTGCTACATCCTCCTGCTCGTACAGCTGTACCAGATGTTGTTCGCACATGTTCCAACCTTCCTCAATGCCAGAAAATAATCTCTGGGTTGCAGCAGCTCAAGCGACAGTAGACCCAGAAAAGCAAAAGGGAGTTTCTGCTGCCCATTTGGGCATCACATGAAGGTTTGCACCCATCTAATGTTAGCTCAGTGCTTCTCTGCCCTCCGAAAGGATGGACCCACTGCTGGGTTTTTAGAGGTTGGAGCAATGGTAGGGTTAATAATAATGCAGGGAATATTTGAAGTCTGTTGCACTGGTGTGCTCGTGCTTGGTCTGAGCTAAATTTTGATTTTGGTTGCATCTATTTGCTTTGCATTCGTAAGAGGTAGTTAAGGCCGTGTGGCTCGAGGTGGTTCAGCCCCTAATGTTCACCAAGATGAGCAGAATAGTCAGCGTGGGAGGTTTGTTAAGAGCTTCGTACTCCAGGTCTCCACAAGCAACAAGCATATTAAAAATACAAAAACTCAACAATAAAATGAATGCATCCACGGCTAATGAAATAGAGTCATTAATGGCAGGGAGTAGGCTGGGTTAGGTAAATAATCACTGGAGAGGGAGATGCAGCATCATTTGAGCGAGAGATGCAGCCAAAGGACTTCTATCATTTTCTAAATAGCGATTTGTCTTACTTTTTCTCCAAACCAGAAGCACATGAAACATTTCTGATGAAACCTGACAGTTCCATGAAGCTGGGCCGAGCTTTGAGGAGAGATTTATAACTCTGGGAAATAGCTGGCGTTGGGTTGCAGGCGGCAAATGGGGCCATTCCGGGTGGCTTTGCTTCTCCCTCGGTGGTGGATGCTCAAAGGGCGACTTGGGATGTTCATGGCATGGTGAACAGGTACCTTCAGACGTCGTGCTGCATGCTGAGGTCTCTTCAAAAGCTTTTCCGTGGGGAAATGGAGGGTTTTGAGCATGTGATGGCACCCACTACGGCTGTCTGGCTCCTCCGGGGTTAATTTGCCCTGCCAGCTAATGAGCTAGAGGTATCCCAGCTGAGACATGAGCAATTCCTCCTCCGTCCAGGAGAGAAACACAGCCTGGGACTGATCCTGGCCCAGCAGCCTAGATCTCGGTCCCCAGCTTAGACCCGCTCCCCCACTAACTGGGCCCCAGTGCCTCTGCATTGCTGGGAAACTGGGAGTTGAATGCGCCAGGAGCTGGCTGTATATTGGCAAGAAGAGGGAAATTTGTTAATTAGGTGTTGAGATAAAAACCTCCCAGCGATGGGCATGAGCAAATACTCCCCCGGCATTCCTCGGAGCAGTCATGCAGCCCTAATTCTCTGAGCAATGCACAGCACAGCAAGCAAATAAGCAAGGAAACGACCCGAATTATGTGCTGGTAGAAGTAAGATGTGGCTGGTTTGGCTCCAAAACAGGAAGAATAAATCAGGATCCTCACTGCGACAAGCAAGACCTGGGGGTACAAGCATCTGTGCTGGTGGGGAAGAGGTTTCCCAGTTCAGGGGGTGACCTGGTCAGTGATGGAGCGGCTCAAGCTGAGCTGGCTGGTGGCTTTTCCATCAAATCCTCCCATAGAAATGATATCCCGAAGGATCTGCCTTCCACCAGGGATCGGCCCTTGATGCCAGGTCATCCCTGAGCACACCTTGGCTGCTTTAACGAAGAAAGTGGCTCCCAAAATCCATCACCAAGGTCCAAGATGTGAACCCAAGCAGTGAGCAAAAAGGTGGGGGAGTGTCAGCGGCAGGGACCTGGAGAATCATAGAATCATAGAATGGTTTGGGTTGGAAGGGAGCTTAAAGATCATCTGGGTCCAACCCCCCTGCCATGAGCAGGGACATCTTCCACCAGACCAGGTGGCTCAGAGCTCCATCCAACCCGGCCTTGAACCCTGCCAGGGAGGGAGGGGGCAGCTATAGCTTCTCTGGCCATCCTGTTCCAGACCTTGTTGAGAAGACCTTAGGAGTGACGGAACAAGGTTTTTGGGGTACCTACGGTCCATTTGGTGACCTCTCTCTTTGGTATAAGCCAAGGGGAGGCTGTGTGCTTCCCCATCCCCAAGTCCCTTGGCCGTGCAACCCTCCTGCTTCTAGAATCATAGAATCATTTAGGGTGGAAAAGACCCCTGAGATCATCAAGTCCAACTGTAAATCCAGTGCTGCCAAGTCCACCCCTAAACCATGTCCCTAAGCACCAGGTCTACACATCATTTAAAGACCTCCAGGGATGCTGACTCAAGCAGTTCCCTGGGCAGCCTGTTCCGGTGCTTGATAACCCTTTCAGTGGAGAAATTTTTCCTAATATCCAATCTAAACATCCCCTGACGCAACTGGAGGCCATTGCCTCTCATCCTATCGCTAGTTACTTGGGAGAAGAGGTCAACACCTGCCTCACTACCACCTCCTTTCAGGTAGTTGTAGAGAGCGAGAAGGTCTCCCCTCAGCCTCCTCTTCTCCAGACTGAACAGCCCCAGCTCCCTCAGCCGCTCCCCATCAGACTTGTTCTCCAGACCCCTCTCCAGCCTCGCTGCCCTTCTCTGGACATGCTCCAGCCCCTCAGTGTCCTTCTTGGAGTGAGGGGCCCAAAACTGAACACAGCACTCGAGGTGTGGCCTCACCAGTGCCGATATGGGGGATACAACCCCCCAGCTCACACCCACAGCACCCAAACTGAATGTATTCATCTGAAGGGTGAACCCATCCCCAACCTGCTTTGGCTCTCCAGCTGGGTTGCAAGGTCCAGCGCTTGGACTGGCTCTGGCAATAACGCTGTTGCCCACTTAGGTGGGAGATGCCCCATCCCTGTAAACATTCCAGGCCAGGTTGGACTGGGCTCTGAGCAACCTGATCCAGTTGAAGATGTCTCTGCCTATGGCAGGTGGGTTGGACTAGGTGGCTTTTAAAGGTCCCTTCCAACCCAAACCATTCTGTGGTTCTGTAATAGTGGGGGACACAATGTGACAGTGGGAAACCCCAAGGACACCAAGCTGTGGGTGTTCCCCGAGATCTTCACCCCAAGTCTGGCCTTGCTCTGTGTCACCTTGCCAAGGAGACAACATGGAAACCGCTGCAGGAACCGCGCAGGGCTTTCTGGCCAGCACATCCCAGGGAGGGAGATAAACAAAACACAACCATGCCCTGAGCGGTTAAGAAAATAATTTGTTGGCCCGGTTGATTTTAATCTTCTGGAATGCTTTTTCTAAATCTGGCAGTTGGAGAAGGTTCCTCCCCTCCCTGCAACCTCTCCAGAAGGGACCGAGTCCTCGTGAGGATGCTCAGAGCATTAATACTCCGGTTCCCCTTGGATATGCTGGTGGGAATGGGGAGCTGCTTCCCTGGGGTCCACACCAGAGCAAGGAGGGGGATGAGATTTTGGGGGAGAGCAGCAGCAAATTAGCTGAGAAAGGCAGGAGCTTGGCACAGCATCCCTAGGCCAGACAGAATAAACAGTACTCTTTAATTTTTTTTGTACTTTATTTTTTATTATTTTATTTTCTTATTATTTTGGTGGGTTTTATTATTTTTTGGACTTCATTTTATTTTATTTTATTTTACTTTTATTATTTTATTTTAAATTTTCTTTTAATTTTTTATTTTATTTCATTTTATTATTTCATTTCATTTCATTTCATTTCATTTCATTTCATTTCATTTCATTTCTTTTCATTTCATTTCATTTTATATGAAAGAGGGTACAGAACACAGTCCCAAAGAGACACATAATGCTCAAGGAGCCCCAACAGAGATGAGACATAAAGGTCAGAAACCCCCAAAGCCAAATACCAGCTGATGGTGACAACTCATAGCTGAAAACAGCAACGTATTCCCTCATCTAAACAGAAGATGAACTGGCCATAAAAGCAAAATTTGGAGAAGAACCCCAAGGAATGGGGGCTCTCTGGATTCCCATCCCCATGCAGCTCCCTCGGTGCAAAGGGCATCCCTTCGGAGCCAGGCTCCCGAGCAGCCGCTTACCCCCATTGCCTCTTCCTTCTCCACACCCGAATTTAATCCCAAAAGTGATTTAAACTTTTTTAAGCACAAAAAGCTCGTGGGCGAGCTTTGCGTTTAAGGACTCTTGGTTGCACAGACACGCTCCGGAGCAAAAACCGGCGTGTTTTAACCCACGCCATGGGCAGGGTGATTAATGGATGAGGCAGCTCTGGCTGTGAAAACCTCGGCGGAGAAGCATTTCCCCCAGCAAATCCCAGCAGCTGCTGACACAGCAGATTTTGCCTGCTGAACTGGCAGGAGTTTTCCTGGCAGAAGGATTTGCTTGCCAACGGAAACCGCAGCGGGAAGGGGCTGCCGACGCAGCAACTGCCAGTCTGCGAGGTCCCCCCGTCCCACGGAGAGGAGACGGGAACTGCTTCCTCCAGGGAAGCCAGCTTGTTATATTAAATAGGAATATATAGGAATATATAGTAGTCCTGCGAGAAGCAGGGAGTTGGAGACAATGATCCTTATGGGTCCCTTCCAACTTGAGATATTCTATATTTTTGTATTAAATATGAATATATAGGAAATAAAAAGCTTAATGGCTATGATAGATTGATAGACAAATAGACGTAGATCAACAGATCGATAGATAAGAAAAAAAAGAATGAAAATATGAAAATGAAAAAATGAATGAAAATAGAATAAAAAGACTAAAAGAACAAAATTCTCCATCATAAATAACTGATATCCCAGGGGATGGCACAGCCATTCCCTTCCCCTCCTGTGTCTTCAGCAGTCTGGGAGCCAACTCCTCCCAGGAGCAGGTAAAGCCAGAAATTGAGTTTGGCTTTATCTGACAGCTGTTGTTTTGTTCTGAGTGTTTCTCCCAAGGCTTCAAAGACCACAACAGCATGGAACCAGATGTTTCCAGCCTCCAGATGTTGTGCCTCCAGATGTTTCCAGCTCTTCCTTTCACCTCCAGCCCTTGCCATTGATCTGATGAGATGGGAATAGGTTTTGAGGGGCCATGGAGATGCCATGTCATGTGGACTTCTCAGGCTGGGGGTATCCCAGCATCTGTTGTGGGGGCTCCTAGCATCCTTCCGCTTCCTGGGATGCAGTGAAAGATCAGGGATGATGGGTCCTGGTCCCAGCTTGGTTGCTCAAAGCAAAACAAGTGCTCAAAAAATGATCACAGAATCACAGAATCGCGGAATGGTAGGGGTTGTAAAGGACCTCTGTGGGTCATCTAGTCCAACCCTCCCACCGAAGCAGGGTCACCTAGAGCAGGCCGCAGAGGACCTTGTCCAGGCTGGTCTTGAATATCTCCAGAGAAGGAGACTCCACAACCTCCCTGGCCAGCCTGGGCCAGGGCTCCGTCACCCTCAGAGGGAAGAAGTTCTTCCTCATGTTCAGACGGAACTTCCTCGGCTTCAGTTTGTGCCCGTTGCCCTTTGTCCTGTCGCTGGGCACCACTGCAAAGAGTCTGGCCCCGTCCTCCTGACACCCACCCTGCAGATATTTACAAGCATTTCTAAGGTCCCCTCGCAGCCTTCTCTTCTCCAGGCTGAACAAGCCCAGCTCCCTCAGCCTCTCCTTGTAGGAGAGATGTTCCAGTGCCCTCACCATCCTCGTTGCCCTTCGCTGGACTCTCTCCACTAGCTGGTCTTCACCTTGCACAACCCTGGCAGAGCTTCCTCAGCATAGCTGCCATTTTCCCCATAGTTCCCCGCTAATTCATTTGATCTTTATTTCCACTTCTTCATCCTTTCACCCAGAAAGCCCTGCACATCCATCAGAAGGAAACGGATGGAGCCTCCGGGCTTTCCCCACGTGGGGGTGCCATGCGGATGCGAATCAGGCTGGTGCGCGTGTCCCACAGCCAACGGCAAGGCGAAAGGAAACACCGCAGCAACTGAGACTGCTCATTTATTTTTTTGCCATAGAGAAGAAAATATATGGACTGGGAAAAATAAGATTCACAAAGCAAGCAAATAGCAAGAAATTGCACGGGTGGGGAAAAAGAAGATTTACAGAGCGTGCTTTAAGCACCCCCACCCGTGCAATTTCTTGCTTTCTGCATGCTCCGGCATTCCCCAGCGGAAGAAAAACATCCCCCGTTGGAGCTTGTTGTAACATGGTGCTAGCTGAAGAAACCTTGAAGTGGCTCTTCAGGAGCTCAAGGGATGAATCAGCCTCCTCCAGATTAAACTGGGGCGGAACGACTCGTCCCGCAGCCGAGGTGGCCGCGGGGAAATAGAGGTCCGGCCTCGCTGGACGAGAGCCCATATGGGCCTGCTATGTCCTGCTTGGGCCTGTTCCACCACATTTAGGTGAAGGCTGGTACACCCAAGCAGCTTAGTTCCCCGTGCTCTGCTGTCCTAGCCTCTCCCCATTCCTCGCTCGTAATGTTTACCATACCTGGAGGGGTGAGAGCGGGATTAATTTCCATGAGAACACGTCGAAAGAGTAAATATCTCTGAGCAGGGACGCCTGGCAGGTTTGTGGCATTTGTTTTCCTCCAAGAATTGGCAGCTTTCCTGCGCTTTTTCTGGTTGCTCGTGACCGGATGTGAACATCAGGATCCGTGGAGGGAGGAGGCATCTCCCCATCTGGAGCAGGACTCGATCTCTGTCCTATGTCTCGTCCCAGGGTGGGGCCGTAACTGTTTCCAAGTCTACCCAGGAGGCAGTTCTTGGTGGTTTCAAATGGAGGTGACCTCTCTGCTGGTGTAAATCAGGTAAATCCTAGCTCAGCCTCCTCCTTACACCAGTGTTTTCTCCCATCCTGGAGCTGGGAGCAGATGAGGGGAGGCAAAGAGAGGAGATGAGGGTTATGTCCAGTGATGGGTTTTAGCCCTTGGGTGAGAGTGAATCTGTGGGGCTGCTATGGTGTGGTGTACGACTGGGACCCACAAAACCCAGCCCCATAGGGTAGCATCAAACACCCGTTGGCTGGTTTTCTGATGTGGAGCTGCGCTACAGCAGCAGTACACCAGGAGAAGGAGACAGGTCACTGATACCACTGGAGTAGATGAAACGTGAGAAGAGTCTCCAAAAGCCACACAACAATGCTCCTGATGTTTGGGAGTATCTGGACAGCAGGCACATCTTCATAGACTCAGGTTGTGGGATCACATTGCCCCTGCGATATGGGCACCCAGAGATGGTTGCAGGGTGTCCTGCCCAGAGCCACCCCGGCCTGTTCACCATTGTTGAATGTAACTCCAGGAACCCACATTTGTGTTCAACAAGGAGTTGTAACCATCACTTCTGTGGAGCTGGGATGGTATCTTAAGCGATGCGGCCACCTGCCTTCATCCTGAGGGTCATCTACAAGGTCCATGGACTGAACCATCAGCAAGCCTTTACCAGCCTCTTTCATTCAAACTCTTCTATGTGACATGGACGTGGACATGGACATGGGCATGAACATCCCAGTGAGCAGCAAGATCACCTGAAGACCTGTTCAGGATCCTCAAGGCTGAGACACACCTGCTGAGCTGCTCCTGAGAGGCAGTTGTTGAAGTCATCTTCAGGAAAGTGACCTTCGTCTTCCTGAAGCTGACCTCGAAGGGACTGACCTAACCATCGGGAGATTATGGCAGTAAGGAAGGGTGGGACAGTAAGAAAAAAGGGATGAAAGAAAAGACAAAAACGTGGAGGGGACAAGAGATAAGAGGAGACAGAAAAAAGAGGGTTGGACCAGGGATGAAGAGAAAGGACATGGAGGCAGATTATAAAGACAAGGGAGGAACACTGGAGTGGTAAAGTGTTGAGGTGTGTGACAGCAAATATGATGACGATGCCACTTGACCCTTTATAAAGCACCAGAAGGATCCTGGGGTGTTGTGGATGCTTTCTGCATTGCAAGAACCTTCCATGCTTACTTGATAGATGCAGGAGGACAAGGCTGAGGGGACACTCACTGGGTCAGACCTACAAATCCCCAAAAAGTGTTGCTGTGGGTTCAGGGCTCTCCCAGTGCAGATGTCCCAGTTTGGTTTCATCTGGGAAGAACTAAGATTGTGTGCTCTGGGGCTGCGTTTCCAGAGCAAACCAAAGTGCAGTAGGTGGGACAATCAGGGAAGTCACCACAAAACTTCTTGCTCTGACTTAAAACATTGCCTTTGAATCCTGTGTGCTCAGCAGTGCAGACCTCCTCCACGCTGCCTCACCGCATGGTCCGTAGCAGCAAAACATGCCTTCGACGGCGGAGGAGGCAGCATTCCATCTCCATTCTGTAGAGGTCACCATGTCTGTGCCTGAACATCCTCCAGGATGTGTCACCTTTCAAATAGAGGGTGATTTGGGAAGAAGGATGGTTGCATGCACAGTGGTCGTGGAGAGAAGGAGTCTGATGGACACGTGGGAGACCCCTTCCCCATAGTGGAGCCCAAAGCCAAGCTCATGTGTCTGGCTGTCCCCAGGTGGTGTGTTCACAAGTCAAGGAGATGTGGATTGCTCCCAGTTGCCTGGCTTTGTTGTGGGAAAAGATAGGAAAGGATGAGGGTGGTTGCAGTGTGACAAGACAGAATTGCAGGCGTGCTCAGCAATGGTGAAACTGGACCCCTGAAGCTGCTCGGAGGGTGGCCATGAGATCCTGCACTGAGATAAGGCTGAGCTGAGGGCCTCAGCAGGCTCCAAAAATGGAAGTGCTGCTCATGGGTGGCAGATCTCCAGCTGGCTTTTGCATCTTTAGCAACCAGTGCCTGTGGGTGTTGGACTAGATGACCCACAGAGGTCCCTTCCAACCCCTAACATTCTGTGATTCTGTGATTCTGTTGAGGTGCAAGGTCAGAGCTGTCAGAGCTTCTTCTCAGCCTTATGAGAACTTCTGCATGTTTGGGGGTTTCCCATGCCTTCCTTGGAAGTACAAGCAGTTGTCAGACTGACAGACTCCTGCTCCAAGCTGACTCTGGCCTGATGGAGGTGGGTCTGACCCCAAAAGCAGTGTTTGCCCTGCTTTTCCACACTCTCAGTGCCTCCAGCTCACGGAGACCTGCCGCTGTCAGCCCTGGCTTGTGCAGGAGCACGTCGGGATGGGGCCGTCCCATCCGCCATCCCCTCTGCATGAGCTGAGCAACGTGTGCATTCCGCTACAAATTCCCCTGCCCGTTCGTGCGTCACTGCCGCTCTCCCCCGTTTCTCGTTAACGTGTAACTCGAACCTCGTCGGGGCACATTTCTGCGATCGCAGCGTTATCTGTTCCTGGCTGGGCGCATCCCTGCCTGCTCGGACCATGGGTATTTTTATCTGCGAGTAGATGGTATCATGTGAAGGACAGTGGATGGGGAGGGCTGAGCGTGCTGGAAGGGTTCCTTGGATCCCTCCAGGAAAATTCCTTCATGGACAGACAGTGAACAACCACCCGGAGAGAGGTTCTGCAAAATTGTGTCTGAGAGCAGTTTTGGGAACCAGGAGCCGAACACCGCTCCAGGCTGTTGTGTGGCCGGGAGAGGATGTGGGAAGCCCTTCTCCTCCTCACTTACCAGCTGCAGAGGGAAAAGGACTGTTGGATTTATTTCTGTGTCCATGGTGGATGTTCAGGAAGGACGCGGCTCCAGCACTGGGTGGTTTTTAGAGCAGACATGTTGATCAGGAGTGGTGTGGGTAGAGCTGGCTGACCTGCGGAGCAGGGTGAAGGTGGAGATGCTGACACCTCATTGTACTCTCCCATTATCAGAGCACTGCTCTGCGCCAAGGGCTTGGCGACGTGGGGACCGTATCAGCCCGCAGCTGCCTGGGCTGGACGGAGCTGGCCCATTTCCAGCGTTGCTCACTTGGTTACATCCCCTTGCAGCCCTGGTTATCAACATCAGCCATCCCCACCACCCTGGCACTGATGTTTCTCCTGGTGCTTTTGCATACAGACGTCTCCATTCACCCTGACCAGCCTTAATACCTTTTTTTCACCTCTCTGCCTCTCTTCCTACAGCCAGGGACAACTGAGGGGAGGAAGAAGCAATTGTTTGCTAGGAGATAAGCCCCTTCCAACCCCAAACACTCCCACCTTTGAAGCCTGGGAGAATGGTTGTTGTTCATCCAAGGGGAATTTCATGCCTGAGGGTCTAGATGCAGTCTCAGATCCTGCAAAGACCTTTTCCCAGAACCTTCTCTAAACAAGAGATGACTCTGGCAAGTCGCTTCCCAGCATTGTGACCACAAGCCCAATCCTACCTTCTTGTATGCTTCATACTTTGCATAATGTTACCATCTTGACCACTGAAGCACTTGTCGGACCAGGAGAATGCCACGCTTATAAATTTTTCTCCTGTTTCTGACCGCAGCACTTCTGTAATATAATGCAGCAACATGCACATCCCTTTCTCTTTCGTTTCTTGGAAACGTCGCTGCCTGATTCCTTGTCCTCAATTTCAGTCTTTGGGTGGGTGAGACACCAACATCGAATATTACATCCAGTGGCACACAAATAAAGACCCACACTAAGGTTTTTCTTGCTAGGGCAAGAGGCTTTAGGAGCCAAGAGCATCCTTACAGGGAGGGATCTCATCATAGAATCATAGAATGGTTTTGGTTGGAAGGGACCTTTAAAGGCCATCTAGTCCAACCAGCCTGCAGGGACATCTTCCAGTGGATCAGGTTGCTCAGAGCCCTGTCCAACCTGGCCTGGAATATTTCCAGGGATGGGGCATCGACCACTTCTGTGGGCAAGCTGTGCCAGTACCTTACCACCCTCACCATAAAGAAATTTCTCCTTATATCCAGTCTAAATCTCCCTCTTTTAGTTCAAAACCATTCCCCCTTGTCCTATCACTACAGGCCCTGCTGAAAAGTTTGTCTCCAGCTTTCTTATTACCCCCCTTTAAGTACTGAAAGGCCGCAATAAGATGTGCCCGGAGCCTTCTCTTCCCCAGGCTGAGCAGCCCCAGCTCTCCCAGCCTTTCCTCCCAGCAGAGGGATTCCAGCCCTCGCATCATTGCTGGGGCCTCCTCTGGCCCCGCTCCCACAGCTCCAGCTCTGTCCTGTGCTGAGGGCTCCAGAGCTGGACGCAGGACTCCAGGGGGGTCTCAGCAGAGCGGGGCAGAGGGGCAGAATCCCCTTCCTCGCCCTGTGCCCACGCTGCTGGGGATGCAGCCCAGCGCACAGTTGGCTTTCGGGGCTGCCAGCGCACACTGCCGGGTCATGGCCAGCTTTTCACCCCCCAGCACCCCCAAGTCCTTCTGGGCAGGGCTGCTCTGCATCCCTTTATCCCCCAGCCTGTGTTGGTACTGGGGGTTGTCCTGACCCAGGTGCAGGGCCTTGCCTTTGGCCTTGTTGAACCTCATGAGGTTCACCTGGGTCCACTTCTCAAGCTTTTCCAGGTCCCTCTGGATGGCATCCCATCCTGGCGTGTTGACCACACTGCTCAGCTTGGTGTCATCTCCAAACTTGTTGAAGTTGCACTTGATCCTGCTGTCTATGTCATTGATGAAGATACTAAACAATATTGGTCCCAGTACAGACCCCTGAGGGACACCACTTGTCATCAGTCTCCTTCTGGACATTGAGCCGTTGACCACTACTCTCTGCATGCAACCATCCAACCAATTCCTCACCAACCACTGCTGGTTCCTCCAAGGAAGGATCTGTCCCTGGGTGCCACTCAGGGAAACAAAACAGAGCTGAAGCTCCTAAGAAAACCCCATGGGGAACTATGACCTTTGTGGTTGTTGACTGGACCCTGCTCCAAAGGGAGCACCTGGAAGGAGACAGGAGGAGAGGACATCAGGAGATAGACGGGTGGCTTTGTAAGTGCCCATCCATGATTTGGTGGACAGCTTGGAGTTACTGAACTTCTGCCAAGGCTAGGAAGGGAGAGATAATAGATGTGAACCTGAAAGTGTGGTGTAAGCCAAATTCAGCATTTTTTCCCTGTTTTGCGGAAGGGCCTGGTACACTCCTTCAAGAGGGTGGTTATGACGTGGAGACGGGCTTAGAGCTGGGCCTCAGCATGCAAGAGGGGAACTGAAACGTCCCCTGCAAAGGAGAAACGGTGGGAACCTGATGTATCTCTGGCTGCTTTGATTTTACTCCTATTAAACTTTTCTCTACAAAGAGCTGCACCTCTTACAGAGATGATGCTCCGTGGTCAAGCATCATGCTTGCTAAAGCAAAGTGACCGCAAAGCTCCAGCCTGAGAGCGAAAGTGGTTTATCCCTGCTGTAAACGAGCAAAGGCACAGAGATCAGCCCCACTCCTGCCTGCTTTTCTGACGCTTGCTCTTGCCAGCAAAATGATTTTATTTGGAGGGCGCGGCTTTCAGACATGCAGAGAGATGAAAACTCTGATATGTGAAAGACAATAAGCCAAATGGCCTCAGAGATTTGTGTTCTCCTAGAGCAGAGCATGCACTGAGAAAAGAGATTGTGGCAGCAATTATTAGATCTAATCAAAGCATTTTAACAATAAGTAATCCCCTAATTTGACTTCTAAATGTAAAGGTACAGATATATTTTGTGTTTTGAGTTTTCTATGTGCATGTTCATCTTGCCTGAGCACCAGAAAGCAGCAATAAACCCTGCGCAAACACTAATTTCAGTGCTGATTTCTCGCTGGTACAAAAGGCCGAACAGCCTTACATCGCTCTCCCAAAGCTGAGTTCATTCAACCTTGGTAGATGATCAACAGCTTCCCAACAGTACTAAATAAACCTGGGCTCAGGTGTGCTGGCTGAAAAGTTGCTGGGTTTCACAGAATAACAGAATCACAGAATGTGAGGGTTTGGAAGGGACCTCTGTGGGTCATCCAGTCCAACCCTCCTGTCGAAGCAGGATCACCTACAGTAGGCCGTAGAGGAGCTTGTCCAGGCTGGTCTTGAATATCTCCAGAGAAGGAGACTCCACAGCCCCTCTGCGCAGCCTGGGCCAGGGCTCCGTCACCCTCAGAGGGAAGAAGTTCTTCCTCATCTTCAGCTGGAACTTCCTCGGCTTCAGTTTGTGCCCGTTGCCCCTTGTCCTGTCGCTGGGCACTACAGAAAAGAGCTTGGCCCCATCCTCCTGACACCCACCCTTCAGATATTTGTAAGTATATAAATATACTCCAGATGGGGCTTCACCAGGGCAGAGGAGAGGGGGAGGAGAACCTCCCTCGACCTGCTGGCCACACTCCTCTTAATGCACCCCAGGATCCCATTGGCCTTCTCGGCAGCCAGGGCACACTGCTGGCTCATGGTCAACCTGTTGTCCACCAGCACTCCCAGGACCCTCTCCGCGGAGCTGCTCTCCAGCAGGTCTGCCCCATACAACACCTGCATAAAACCAGCCCCTCCACACTAGACAGGCCTGCCATTTTCCAGAGCAAATTGGTTTTGCCGCTCTGAGCATGTTGCTCATGCTCTAGGAAAGTTTTTTCTTCTCCAGGAATGGTTGATAGGTTACAGTGGCAAACAGCAAATCCAAGCCCACTCTTACACAATAGCCGCTCCAGAGAGTGAGTTTTTGTCTTTGAGTCACAGGGGAAATGAAACAAGGATTTATTTTGTTTTTTTAACTCCATGAAATATTTAATCTGTTTACTTTACCCGTTCACAAATGCAGATTGTACATTCGGAAAGTCCCAGCATTTAGAGGCATAAACATGAGCTTAGCCAAGCCTTATCCTCTCCTTTCAGCGTCTATAGAGAAGATGCACATCTGGCAATGCATGGCTTAACAAAACTCTGAAGAAGGACTGGATCTGGACGGCGTCTGCAGGACAAAAACTGTGCCGCGAAGCCCAAGAGCTCACAGGTGTGCTCATGGCATGGATACATCTGAAACCTGCAAGCTGAGGTTTTCCATCCTTGCTGCTTTTCACAGACACATTTTGCTACTGGTGTTTGCTTTTCTACACGCTCAGACTCCCAAAAGACGTCACGCAGGGCTGGCTGCATTGAGGAGAATGTCTGACTCATTTGCTGTGCTCCGCTCGGTTGCTGGTCACAGAAGGTCCCAACCCAGACTGGGACACGACGGGGAGCCCAGCAATGCGGGAACACCCTGAGCAGCCCCGTGCCATAAACGCCCCCAGCTCCTGGCTCCGGGATAGCATCTGGGATATGTATTAGTGGTTATAGGACATGAGTAGCCTCCATGGTTGCACAAGCCAAGATGAACTTTGTAGGCATAGAGCCTCCCCATGCCCCGGGTGAGATGGATTTGTTAGCAGAAGTCAGGAAGAAAATGCTGCCTGGAGGTGAAGGTTGCCCTTGCCAGGGCGTGGGAGCATTTTTACTCTCCTGAGCATCCCATTTCCAGCTGCAAAAGGCATTGCCTGAGGCTGGGCAGTCACGGAATCACAGAATCACAGAATAGTAGGGGTTGGAAGGGACCTCTGTGGGTCATGTAGTCCAAACCCCCTGCCGAAACAGGGTCACCTTGGACCAATTGGCTTCTGACCTCGCTGAGACCTAAACACAGCATTTTGCCTTGCCCATGTTTTTGCCAGCCCTCCGTGGCCTCCCCTTGTCCCACTCCTCTCCAAGGGGACACTCATTCACCACTGTCCTGTTGGGAACAACCAGGCTACATGGGGACCCCAAATGAGGGTGTCATTGGGTGGCACATGGACATGGCCTAGATGCTGTCCTCTATGACCAGGACTAAATCTGGCTGTGCAGATGCTGCTGTGTGTTGAGACGCTGTCCATAAGAGCTGAATTTGAGCTGGAAGGACCCTGTGTGTATTTATACGGACAGTAAAGTCTGAGGAAATTGGGACAGGGAACCCTCAGAAGTGGTGCGGATGTGAAGGACAGTGGCCATCCCCTACTCAAGTAGTGCATCTATGTGTGTTCTCCATGAAAAGCTAGAAAAGCATGTGACAGGGAGCATCACCTAACCCCGGCCCCAACCCCAGCCCTAACTCTAACCCCCACCCTAGAGATGGTCTTCGGGTGAATCTGTGCTCCCCAAAACCTAGCGAGTGTCAGAGAAGATTGGTTTCCAACCAAGGAGCATCCATCTGCGTTTTCATGGGCACTGAACCAAAGCAGAAGGAAAGACATCACCTCAACTGAAAGGGCGATTGGGTGCTGCTTGGGAAGGGTGCAGGCAGGGAGACCCAGTGCATAAAGTGGCAGGAGACAGAGTGTGTTTCCATGCTGGTGCGACAGGGCTCAGGGCCACCTTGCTGTGAAGAGGGCCCTTGAGATGAGGAGTTGGCAGCGGTGAGGCAGCCCCAAGTGCTGGGCAGCGCCGAGGTGATCCCACAAGTCCTCAGCACACATCCATGAGGAGCATGAAACTCCTCTTAAATTCAAGCATGAACCCCCAGTGACTTTCCCCCTCTCTTGCTTGATGGTGAAATGTCGTGAACTCTTCAGGAAGTGAATCGGACACTCAGGAGAAGGGATGTGAAGAGTTAACCCAGTTTCTGGCTGTGGGCTGTTGATCCCACAAACGCAATGTCCCAGTGCAGCTGCACTTCTGATACCCTCTCATGCATGGTCTGGAGAGGGCTGGAGGACCAGGGCACACTCAAGTGCTCTTTTAACGACCTCCATCACTCTTGTAACCACCTGCATGATGGGATCGAGAATGCTCAGCGAGTTTGGGAACAAGGCCAGGTCGGGGAGCACGGTTGACTTGCTGGAGGCAGGGCTGCTGGAGGGATCTGAAAAGGTTCAACAAGGACAAGTGCAGGATCCTGCCTCTGGGACATGCTGGCCTTGTGCGACAGGCCAGCCTGGGGTGGCCAACTGGGAGCAGCTGGTGGCCACAAGTTTCCTCCAGATCAGAAGTGTGCATTTGCAGCAGCGAAGCTCAACAATATCCAAGGGTGGCATACTCAAGAGTGCAGCCAACAGGGCCAGCACAGAGATTCCTGCTCTCTCTTTGGCACTGGTGAGACCGTGTCTGGGCAGGGCATCCAGTTTTGGGCTGCCCAGTACCAGGCAGAGTGTGACAGATGGGCCCAGAGGGGCCACCATGCTGGAGCTCGGGACATGGAAGGAGAGGCCAAGAGATGCAGAGTCAGAGAAAAAAACCAAGGGGTTTTTTATTGCTGCCTGCAGCTCCCTGCTGCGATGTTGTGGGGAGATGGAGATGTCCAGTGACGGGACAAGAAGCAGTGTCACAAGCTGCAAAAAGGGAAACTTCCATTAGATACTAGAAAAAAATCCCATAAGGGTACTCAAACCTTGGAAGACAGCCCAGAGAGCAGGAAAATCTCCATCCTTGGAGACAATCAAGTCTGTACTTGACACAGCCTGACCTTGTTGAAGGGCAGACTTGGAGCAGAGACCCCAGACGACCCCACAGCCTCAGTTACTCTGCAAGTTCCCCACGCTGTGCTGAAGCTTGGGCTCACACGGGCAAGCTCTCCCGGCAATAAGTCCCCAACAGTGAGGCAGAAAGCCAACCAAGACCTGCTAACAGAGCAGCAGGGGTGGAGGACACAGGCATGCCCCCTCCCTGGACACTAAAAGACTCCTTGCTCCGTCCATGACGTGGCTCTCAGGTTTCACTGGGCTTTTTGTTTTCCCCACCAAAAGCCAAGTAGTGTCTCATTTCCTCCACCTGGCCACAAGCTGACTTCCTCCATAGCCAACAGGCTCTGAAGCCAACAGATTTCTCATTTGAGATATTCCTCAGGGGTCCTTCGGGGACATGCACCCATCTCTGTCAGAAAACCCCCTCCACCTGCTCCGAGGTGTCCACCATCCCCTGGGCCCTCACCAACTCTTGGTGGAGGGAGACAGGGAGATGCAGTCACCAGCATCTCCATCCTCCCCATGAACATCTCCTGGGGCTCACAGGGGAAACAGTAGTGGTACCCAGACCAGACCAGGGCCTCGGTTCTGCTGCTGCCATCCTGTTTCTTAGGTTGGTCCTCAGAGCCCCCAGAGCTGAAACCAAGACAGCAAAACATGATAAGTCGCAAAATGATTCCCTGTCGGTTGTAAACAACGGGAAAATATAATGGAAATGTAATTAGCTAACTCAATTATATTGTTCCACTTCATTCCGCTGGCATGGTTTTGGTTTAGGCTCTTAAGGAGGTGTGGAGGTGTAATACTTGCTCCATACTCACCTTTAAGGAATGGGGAAACTGAGGCACAAGCTTTCCCTGGTGGTCAGTAACCAGTGTGGCTAGCAAGCACGCATAGACACGATGACAGGACCGAGGATATTGCTGGCTGCCCCAGCCCTCAGTCCCAGAGCAAAGACATCCTCCTCCTGAGAAATCTCTCCACCCGTGGTGCTGGTCTCCATCCATTACTGAGCTCACCAGAATCTTGGAGGAGGTCAAGGCTTGTGGCCTGATTGCTGGGGAGGATGGTCCCAGACTCCTGCCCTTTCACCACTGTCACAGGGCTCAGGTGGGTTTCAAGGTTACTCTGGGAGCTGAATTTCAGATCAGAGGACACCCAGCAGCCTGGCAGTAGGTTCCCCAGATGCCCTAAAACCATGTCGGTGTGAGATGACCATGTCCCATGTCCTCATGGCCCATGGAAGATGACTACAGATCTTTCACTCTGGTCTTTGTCAGGGCACACAGAGGTTGCCCTGGGCTCCAGGGCTCTGCCGATCTGGTTAGCATGAGCAGTGAGCCTTGCCCGGAGTTGCCCATCAGCTTTTCCCACTGGTGCGAGCCATTGCCATCACCCTGTAGCCACGGTGGGATGGGGAGCATGGACCTGAAGTGGTATGGAGGATCACAACTGTGCCGGGGATTCCCCAGCCTACGCAGTTGGTCCCGGTGGACATGGGAAGAAGCAGGGCATTGTATCCCAAAATAGCTGCTGCGTTACAAAGAAAAGGTCGGTGGAGAGCCAATCTGTAGGGCT
The DNA here is from genome assembly GCF_030867145.1 of Opisthocomus hoazin. Taxonomy (NCBI): domain Eukaryota; kingdom Metazoa; phylum Chordata; class Aves; order Opisthocomiformes; family Opisthocomidae; genus Opisthocomus; species Opisthocomus hoazin. Next base: position 4,677,874 of record NC_134414.1, on the reverse strand, counting down.
CCCCGAGAGCGGGAGGGTTTCCTCCTGCTGCAGGAAGGTGAGTGACTCACTGCTATGGAAACTGGAGGGACACGGGAGAGGCAATCCCTCTCCCTGGTGGCTATCTATCTACAGATAAATCTCCATCCACTTCCCTTGCAAATACCTGCTCCCGAAAATATCTATTCCTGGAGTTTTCTTATCAGATGGTATTATTTATTTATTCTGGAAATCACAGAGCCCTGAGGGTCCTTGCTGTGGCTCCAAGCACATCCCAAGGCTTTGCCATGGCCACCACATGAATGACTCATTGAAAGGGAGAACCTGGCCAGTCCCCACGCCTGGAAACACCAGGAAACACCTGCAAGCACTTAGCTAAGGGAAGGGTCTTCCTCGTGCTGTTTTCTAGCCAGGAAGAGGTAGATCCTGGTGACGACGAGACAGCCTGTTATTTCTACGTGAGTCTGCGGTTCAGTTTTAATGCCAGCTACCAGCTTCAGGGTAATGGTGGGTTCACGGTGCAAACCATGCCCACGGTGTCCTTCAACCTGCTAATGTGTGAACCCTGCACTGTGTCCCAGTCTCTGTCCAGGCCACATCGGGACAGGTGGGACAAATCTCAACAGCGACCAAAACCATCATCCATTTTCCACAAGGACCTTGTGCGTGGTCCACCTCTCACTGTAAACCCAGGGCTTGAAACAGACTGGGAAGTGTCTGCTGGTGACCACCCTCCACACGTTCCCCTTTGTAGCCCAGAGCAGGCCAGCTCAGCTTCTCCTTTCCAAAAAGACCTGCCCGAATTGCTAAAAGCAAGATCGAGACGTTGCAGGCACAAGGCCGTATGCCACGTGTCAAACAGCTCTTTGGTCACCAGATGTCTAAGCCAGACGCATGCTCATACTAAATAAGGCACAAAACGTGAATAAATAGGGCAGAGACTGTGGGGAAGAAGCAGTGTTACATGAAAGCACCATGCTGGCAGGAGGCAGTGGGGTCTCCCCATGGATGTCTTTAATGCAAGACGCAATGCCTTTCTAACAGAGATCAACCCAAGCACCAGTTACTGGCTTTCGTGAGGGGTTGCAGGGTGAAATTCAGGCGGCAGATAACAAAACTGGACCTGGTTATCTACTGGTCTCAGCAAGCCTCCCTGGCACTCACCCAGTTTGAGACGGAGGCTTAGGGCTCAGCGCAGTGGAGCCATGATGGAGCCGGCCATGGTGCTGCTCCATCACTGGCATGTGTTGGCACCTTCAGCCTGACCCCAGTCTGCTGGGATCCCCTGATCAGAGGATGACAGGATAACTTCAGCTGGAAGGGACCTCAGGAGGTCTCCAGTCCAACCTCCTAGTCAAGGCAGCGGCAGCTCTGGCATCAGACCAGGTTGTGTGGGGCTTTATTCAGTTGGGTCTTGAAAACCTCCAAGGATGAAGGTTGAGCAGCCTGCTCATGGTGGAGCAGTTTTCCCTTACACTCAACCTGACATATCAGTAGTGGCGAAGTTGGTGGTATTGCCATGAAGATCAAGACTCACTCAAGCAAGTCTCCTTGGCCCTCATCATGGGAAGAGAATGAAGGCAACAATCCTAAGGAGCACCACCGTCGCCTCTCCTGGGAAAGCCCCATCGGCACCAGGAGCAGCCCTGGGATACATGGGGAAGGAGACGTTCTGGCTAATGCATGCCCCAGGCTGCTTCTTGCAGATCGGGATGCCACAAGTTTGGTCCATCCAGCTGAAAAAAAGATGCTGTTATAAAGGTTTATGTCTCTTTGCAGAGGTGATGCTACAGGTCCTGCTACCCTTCCTCCCCTCATCTTCTGCATCACAGCCTGTCAGCAGTCTCTCTCTTTCCTCGGGATAACAGCATCATCATTTCTCCTCCCCTTCTCTACAGGTCCTCTGCTCCTTAGGCACAATTTATCTTTTCATTTAGAGATGGCCTAACTGATACCCACTTCTTTAAGCACTCAATTAGTCTCTGCTTGTGTTTAGCTTGGAAACTGGTCCTTTGATTCCAGGACTTGTCTGGGAAAAACCAAGCACAGGACCAACAGTACGGGTCAGTCCAGTAAACACTGTTGTCTCCAAAGCTTGTTTTGCAAATCTGGGCTTCCCAGGACCGTTCGGCCGAAGGCCAGAAGCAGATTTGCGAGGAAATAACCATTTGACCTGGAGGAATTGGTTTCTGCTTAGCTAAGTCTTGCTGATAGCTACATCCCCAGCTCGCCGAGGTCGTTGAATCTGGCACTGGTGACAAGCCTGCTGCCGACCAGGGGATCTCCAGCACTGGTAGCACACACCCATCACCGCAATGGTCTTGCTCTGTGTTGGTCCCATCAGCGATCCCAAGCCGAGGAGCCAGCCTGAGAGACTCCGGATTAATCCCTGGAACGTGACCTTTACATGCTGGGAGTGGTGGGAGAGTTATTTTAACTGCAGTGGCAAAGATCCAAAGAAGAAACACCAGCCAGGCCCTAGATAACAATATTGGACTGCTGACAAGGACACCAGTTGGGAGCGAGCCTTCGGGCTGGTCTCCCTCCCAGGGGGTGGGTTATCACGGAGTGGACATGGGAAAGCAAGTGCCTCCTGTTTCACCTGGTTGGAGGTTAACAAAACCCCACACATCCGTGATGGAGCACCAAACCTTCAGCCTGCATTTCCCCAGGAGAAACCCATGTGGACCCAATTTCCCACCTCCCCAGTTACCCTGACCTTGTTCCACCATGGCCAGGGAAACAGAGGCAGGTCGCAGAGCTCTGTGCTCTGCAGGGTAGGCTTTCTGAGTCCAGTTTGGATTTAACTGGTGTTTTAAATGAGAAAATATGGAAAAATGCAAGAAAATTGATCTTGATGATGGGAGGGGGCTTAAAAAGGAGTAGCTGAATTGCATCCATCCTCTGCAGGGAGGTGTTTATTGAGAATTGAAGGGGACCTAACCTTGGTCTGCTTCAAACCGGGTTTGTATCTATGGGGAAGCTGCTAAGGGATGGGTGCAGGAGGATGCTGCCAACCTTCTTCCAAAGGGCAGAAGCAGGATGGGACCCCGAGGAGCGCAGCTGGAGTAGCGTGAGGATGTAATGATGCACTCCCCATCCTCCCCTGTTCATCAAATAGGAGTGAATTCAGTTTGGGGTCTAAAAAGGGACCCGGTGTGGTTCTTGCACCCATTTGAAATGTTAATTTAGATGGACATCTCCAAGGGGCCATGCAGAGGCTGGACTCATCCTGGCATCACTTGTGTGTGTGGTTTCCTAGCACTGCCTGGGCAGTCTGGGGCTGAGCAAATCTCTTGTTTTCTGCTCTGAGTTGGACAAAGAGCATCCCACATCACATGGCATCCATAAGGAGTGGTGGTTTTCTGGGGTCTACGTGTCCATCAGCCCTCCCAGAGCCATACCCTGGGTCATCTCAACACGAATCTCCCTGAGGACGCAAAGTTTATTTTGGAGCAGGAGGGGAAGGAAGTGAATTCAAAAGCCCCATATTGAGAACAAGTATTTTTTTGGAAACAAAGGGATTCCAGGGTGGGACCCTGTGCTGGCCCCCGTGGTCTCGCTACTGGGAGCCGAGAGCAAGAAAAATGACCCAGAAAACTACTGCAAAAGGGCTTTCCCCCCACCACCAAAGGGAACTTGTTGCTGAGCATCTCTGGGGTTCTTGTCTGCTGGGTTCTACATAAGGAACAGAGAAAAAATGGGTTTGCAGACACAGGATGCTATGAGCATCCTGCCGTCCCATCCCATAAACCAAGCTCCAGCTGGAGGAGCCAGAGCAAAATCCATCATGGCGCCGGGCTGTGCTTTCACCTTCAGGCTGAGCTGCTGGTGGGTCAGTCAAGCAGTCAACCTAAAAATCTGGGGGGGGTTCAACTGGACCTCACAATGCAGCTGCCCTTGCCCACTCTATCCCATCATCACAGAATCCCAGAATGTTTGGGGTTGGAAGGGACCTCTGTGCGTCATCTAGTCCAACCCCCTGCCGAAGCAGAGTCACCCAGATCGGGCTGCACAGGACCGTGTCCAGCTGGGGTTGGAATATCTCCAGAGAAGGAGACTCCACAGCCCCTCTGGGCAGCCTGGGCCAGGGCTCTGTCACCCTCAGAGGGAAGAAGTTCTTCCTCGTCTTCAGCTGGAACTTCCTGTGCTTCAGTTTGTGCCCGTTGCCCCTTGTCCTGTCGCTGGGCACCACTGGAAAGAGTCTGACCCCATCCTCCTGACACCCACCCTGCAGATATTTATTGGCATTTCTAAGGCCCCCTCTCAGCCTTCTCTTCTTCAGGCTGAACAAGCCCAGCTCCCTCAGCCTCTCCTCGCAGGAGAGATGCTCCAGTCCCCTCCTCATCCTCACAGCCCTCCACTTGACTCTCTCCAGTAGCTCCTCATCTTTCTTGAACTGGGGAGCCCAGAACTGGACACAGTACTCCAGATGGGGCCTCCTGAGGGCAGAGTAGAGGGCAATCATTCTGCTACAAGGTGCCCATGCATGGTTGGACCCACGCCTGCCCGGCTCTTCACCAGCTCTGCAAACAGAGAAATGAACCTTTTTCACGGCTACCTCTCCTCGAGCGCTATTTTAGGCTTGGACGATCACATGGATGGGTCACTGTTGCTGTTTTTAGGAAGGCTTGGTTTTAGGACACGTGCTTACCCTGCTCTTTTGGACACCAGGATCAGCGCACAACCCCTTCCAGCAGCACCAGCCATGCTCAGGGGAACATCTCTTCTCCCAGCCACCTCTTCCAGCACCTCCTCTCATTGCAGCTCCCTCAGAGCGAGTCCCAGAGGAAGATGCAGAAGAGGAAGCGGCAAAGAGCATTGCAAAATTTGGCAAAAACTCCATATCTCTGTTCCTAAGACAGCCATTGGTGGGGTCAGCAGTAGCAGAGCTGATGATGACGCCCACCAGGGAGGAAGGCTGACTCCACCAGCCTGCAGCATCGTTGTGACCCTCCTCCCTCCCTTCACCGGTTGCGGTGCAGAACCACGTCCGCCGCTGCTTCGTGCCTGCTGGGAACCAGCCTGTGTTACCAGCAACGCACGTAGACCAAGCTGACAGGTTTAATTTTAACATGCCTGCCCCGGTGCGTTGTGTTTATTTTAGGTCTTTATAGAAGCAACGCCATCAGCCACAATGGGATCCTTGTGCTTGGGACCTCGACGGCTGGTTCCTGCTGCCTGGGAGGTCGTGGCAGCACCCGAATCGCTCTCCGCAAGCATCCTCCTGAGGGAGGGGGATGCACTTGGAGTTTGCAAACACCTCCGAAAAAGCTGGGTTATGGAGGAGCTTGGAGGAAAAGTGAGCGGCTCAAAGCCTGGCACATCCATCGCCCTCCTGCTCTGAAGCCCCCGTGGTCGGTGGAGGAGGAGGGCTGGGGCATCACATGCGCTTGGTGGGAAGGAAACGAATGCCAAGCCAAAAAAACCCCAACTTCTGCTGGAGAATAAAAAAAGACACCCAGACCGTTAAAGCCGCAGAGTAAAGCCCTCTCTGCATTGAAGTGATGTGGAAAAGATTGAATCTGGCTGCTTCCAGCTGCTTACTCCAGCGAGGATCACATGCATCAGGTCTCCTCCACGTGGCCCCTTCCCCAAGCCGTGCCAGCTGGATGCAGCCCCGAACAGCAAAGGTCCCCTGTGCCCCATCTGCACCCACTTGTCGATTCTTGGTATAGGGATGAGTGGAAAAAGGGTGAAGGTTGCCTTTCCGTGGTCAGCACCTACCCACTCACCACCGTCGTTGTGGCTCTTGGGTGCTGCTCCTCTGAACGCCATCAGCCTTGGGGATGGCAGGAGAAGATTCACGCAGGAGTGAGTGCGTATGATGGATGGACATTGGGACTGGCTCATGGTGCTTTGTCAGCCCCAACACCCATCTCCAACAACTCTTTCTCCAATCAACCCTGCTTTGGAGCTTGGCCGGCTGCTGGGAAAGTCCCTATGTGTCTCCAAAGCACCCAGTGGGTACCAAGGCCACCTGACCACATCCCCTGCATGCCCCGTTGGCGCTGACCACCAGGAACAAATGCTTCATCCTCCAGCTAGACTGAGGTTTGCTGCCTTTTATACACCCTCAGAAGTTGCTGATGGTTCTGAATTACTGCACCTTGGGAAGCTGCCAAAAGATCTGCTCCCGTGGGATGTCCATCCTGCTCCCATGGGATGTGCCTCCTGCTCTCATGGGATGTGCCTCCTGCTCTCATGGGATGTCCCTCCCATATGCCCAGCCACACAGGGCACATTTCTACCTCCTGAACATCTTACCGGCCAAGAGACCATGAGAAGTGATCAAAAACCCATGGCCAGGTTGGATCAGGGCATCAATTTGCGCTTCTGTGGATTTATAAGGATGCTGATGACGCTTTCCTCTCCCACCAGCAAACGTGAGGCAGGTCTGCAGGCTCAGGCCAACACGTCTGCAAACCTTCCTTGCTTCCACTAAGGCTTTAAAAAAGAAGTGAGAAAAAGGGATTTGATATATCCCAGCTTGTCTCAAGCGTTTCTGCCAGCGTCCCCTTGCCCGCACCACAGGTTTAAGCTGCACCCGTGGGTGCAGTGCAGGGCTCTGCTGTGGCCACCCTGACCTGCCTGGTCCTCCCGTTCCTGTGTCACATTCCTCCCAGCTAGACAACATGGAAATGTTTTGAAAGCGTCTTAGAAACCTGCGTCGCTGCCAAAACGGTTGAAAAATGAAGCTGTGAAGGGAAATGCAGGGTTGCTTTCCAGCTCGGCTCGAATGGGTATCGCCGCTCGCCTCCGTCTTCTGCTCTGCAGCTGCACAAATCGTTCGCTTCTCAGCTGGATTTAAAACATCTGCCTCTTCCTTTGGCTTCTCTGAGCTGCTCTGGAGGTGGGAAATGGAGATCTGGGGGGAGAGAGGCTCTTGGTTTGGGTGCCCTGGGCTATGGGTGATCATCACCTGCATGAGAAAGGTGGGTTAGGGTGGACATCAGAGGACAACAACCCCCCTCCCACCTCCGTCACACTGAAATGAGCGGAGGAAAGCTGGAAAAATACAAAAGCAGGGGAAGGAAAGGCTTTTCCGTGCAGCAAACAGTGAAGCTGAGAAGCTTCTGCTTGCTGGAAGGTGCTGGGGCTTTGACTGGGCCTGGAAAAGGTCTGATGGGAATAAGACTCTCCAGGGGACCACTTCCCTGCTCCAAACAAGCTTTCAGAAAAACATCTCCTCTTAAGGGTTGAAGAGTCCAGCAACAAGCTGCTGACCAAACCTCTCAGTCGGTCATGGCCATAATTAATTACCCCTGGACGTGAAAAAGCCACCTGTCTCTTGTCTTGAGCTGTTTGGCTTTACGTTGCCGTGGAAGAGCCGCGGGTGTTCAGACCTCGGAGGATCAGGCTGGGGGAAACGGTGCCAGACAAGGGCTGCTGAGCAGCAGCCATCACCCCCCTGGGGCCAACAAATCTCTGGACATCATAGAATCATAGAATGGTTTGGGTTGGAAGGGACCTTAAAGATCATCTGGGTCCAACCCCCCTGCCATCAGCAGGGACATCTTCCACCAGACCAGGGAGCTCAGAGCTCCATCCAACCTGGCCTTGAGCACTGCCAGGGAGGGGGCAGCCACAGCTTCTCTGGGCAACCTGTTCCAGTGTTTCACCACCGTCCTGGTGAAGAATTTCTTCCTAATCTCTACTCTAAATCTGCCCTCTTTTAGTTTAGAGCCATTCCCGTGTGTCCTATCACTACACACCCTTGTGAAAAGCCCCTCTCCATCCTTCCTGTCGGCCCCTTCAGGTACTGGCAGCTGCTCTAAGGTCACCCCGGAGCCTTCTCTTCCCCAGGCTGAACAGCCCCAACTCCCTCAGCCTGTCCTCGTAGGAGAGGTGCTCCAGCCCTCGGATCATCTTCATGGCCTCCTCTGGCCCCACTCCAACACATCCATGTCCTTCCTATGCTGGGGGCTCCAGAGTTGGACACAGGACTCCAGGTGGGGTCTGACGAGAGCGGAGTAAAGGGGCAGAATCCCCTCCCTCGCCCTGCTGGCCACGCTGCTCTTGATGGAGCCCAGGGTGCGGCTGGCTTTCTGGGCTGCAAGTGCACATTGCCGGCTCATCATCCACATCTCCATCCATCACCTCTAGACTTCGAGGGAGCCGGGGCGAAGGATTAGGGGGATGAGACCAGAGTGCTATGGTCCAGTTAACCCAACCCTTGCCCAAGAAGCGTTTCCAAAGCCCAGAGGGACGGGCTGAACTCGGCACCGCGCTGGCATCCCGATCTGAGCCTCACTCAACAGCTCTGCCCAGGCATCTCCCACCCTCTGTGCAAGCAACAAGCTTGTCCTTCCTCCCTTATCAGCCCCACATAGCAGCGCCGTGATGTATTGTTTTCCCTCCTCAAACAAATTACATCAGAAGAAGGAAACAGGCTTTTTTGTTGTTGTTGCTGCCTTCTGGCATGGAGGTCCGTCAGCAAGATCTCTGCAGCACCGTTTCCATGCCAGACATTCATATCCTTTTTGTGCTGGCGAATGACTCTTCAGCCGGCCGCCGCCTTCTGCGTTTGAATAATAGATGGCATCGGTGCCCTTCCCCCCCTCCCTCAGGGGGTTTATGATCCCCCCCCGGCCACATCCAGGAGATCCAAGGAGCCCCCGCCTGAAATCGGATCCAGCTGCAGGAGGAGGATCTGGCTTACGCCCACGGACGCAGATGGGGAATCCACAGGGGAGAGCTGGGGCTCGCCCTGCGCTCATGACAGTGGAAAACAACTGGGTCACCTGCCCATGATATGGGCCTCATCCTGCCCAGAAACCCTCCAGCCCCCTCCCCAGATTTGAAGGTTTTCTCAGCCCGGGTGAGTGAGCCCCGCTGGGGAGGTGGGGTTGAGCCTGGTCACTGCTTCACTTGGGCATCAATTGTCTGCAGGGAGAGGGCAGGCTACAAAGCAGGTGGTGGCCCTCCATAGCTTCCTGCAGCTTCTTGGGAGGCTGCGTTGTGCCACGACTCAGTGAGGACGGACCCCAGAGCATCTCCACAGGGTGCTGGGGGGATATCATAGCATCATAGAATCATAGGTTGGAAAAGACCTCCAAGATCTTCAAGTCCAACCGCTAATCCAACACCACCATGCCTGCTAAACCATGTCCCCAAGGGCCACATGCACACAGTTTTTGAACCCCTCCAGGGATGGGGACTCCACCACTGCCCTAGGCAGCCTGGTTCAAGGCCTGACCACTCTTTCAGGAAAGAAATTTTTCCTGATATCCAATCTAAACCTCCCCTGACGCAACTGGAGGCCATCTCCTCTCATCCTATCGCTGTTTACTTGGGAGCAAAGACCAACCTCCACCTCACTACACCCTCCTGTCAGGGAGTTGTAGAGAGCGAGAAGGTCTCCCCTCAGCCTCCTCTTCTCCACACTAAACAGCCCCAGCTCCCTCAGCCGCTCCCCATCAGACTTGTTCTCCAGACCCCTCCCCAGCCTCACTGCCCTTCTCTGGACACGCTCCAGCCCCTCAACGTCCTTCTTGGAGTGAGGGGCCCAAAACTGAACACAGTACTCCAGGTGCAGCCTCACCAGTGCCGATATGGTGGATACAATCCCCCAGCTCACACCCATAGCACCCAAATTCAATGTATTTCCTAGAAATTTAGAGTAGGCTACAAAGCCGGTGGTGGTCCTCCAAAGCTTTCTTCAGCTTCTTGGGAAGCGATGTCGTGTCAGGGCTGAACAAGGAAACATCCCAGAGCAACTCCAGAAGGTGTTGGGGGATATGGGGGATACAACCCCCAGCTCACACCCTCAGCACCCAAACTCAATGTATTTCCTAGAAATTTGGTACCCTTGAAGGATGTCTCTTCCATGGTATGGTCCACTTTGCCCTTAGGTTTTTGTAGACCTTTTGCATCCCAGCAGAGAGATTTTGACAGGTCTGCTACCCTCTGCAGGAGCTGGACCCCCATTTGCGGTTGAACCCAGCCCCCAGCAGTTCACAGGAGAAGACATGTCAAGGAGCAGACCTTGAGCAAACCTTCTCCCATGTCCCCCTAGCTCCAGCAATCTCTTCCATGGATGGAAAGTCCCAGCATTGGGATGCAAGAGGTGCAGTATCCCCTTTCCAAAGGGTTTACCTGGATCCCCAAGGAAGAAGCATTTCGCTGTGACGTGGCTCCCAGGAAAATGAGAGCGGAGCAGAAGAAGCTGTGATGAATCATGCCCCCAGATTCACTCTTCTCTAAAATAAATTGCCCCACCCTGGGGAGTTCATGGCAAGGCAGCTGGTTTTGACTTGACAGCTCGCTGACTGGCTGGTGGGAACCAGTCCTGGAAGCTGCAATTAGAGCCAAAATTGGCCTCAAAGTCGCTTTGCCAACTCATGTCCCCATTCCTCCACTTCCCTTGGAAATGAAGCTGGCTTGCGGTGGAGGATGTGCTGCAGGGCATCACCTGAGGCGTGTTGGCACCCTCCCTGGGTTTGATGGGGCATGGTTAGGTGTCACCCACAGCAGGGTGGCCAAGGCAGGCCCCCCGAATTTGTCTCATATAGCTGATTCAGAGGCATTTTTTTGCCTCCGGGGCTGGTACCGGGACCCCCTTACATCTGTGTGGCTGCTCCATGTCCCAGGTAAGGGACTGTGGGGTCTGCCACAGGTGCAAGCTCCAGTACCAGGAACCCTGGGATGCAGGGGAGGGGGTCATCAGGGCGGCTCTCTGAGGACTCTGGGGCCGCTGCAGATGGGGGGAGGTTGGATGCAATGGGGGTGAGTGGCCCCAGCCCCGGGGCAGGTGGGATCCAGCCCTGGTCCCAGCCCTGATCCCATCCACAGTCCCATCCCTGGGCAGGGGGCTCAGCCCTGACCCCGTCCTTGGTCCCATCTCTGGAGCAGGGGGCTCAGCCCTGACCCCATCCCTGGTCCCATCCCTGGGTAGGAGGCTGTGCTGTGATCCCATCTCTGGTCCCATCCCCAGGTGGGAGGCTCAGGCCTGATCGCATAGGTGGTCCCTACTCTGGGGTGGGGGGCTCAAACTTGATCCCATCCCTGGTCCCATGCTGGGTGGGGGTCTCAGCCCTGATCCCATCCCTGGGCTGGGGGTGCAGCTGTGATCCCATCCCTGGTCCCACCCCTGGGTGGGGGGCTCAGCCCTGACCCCATCCATCGTTCCAACCCTGGGCAGGGGTCTCAGCCCTGATCCCATCCATGGCCTCATCCCTGGACTTGGGGTGCAGCTGGGATCCCATCCCTGGTCCCACCTCTGGAGTGGAGGGCTCAGCCCTGATCCCATCAGTGATCCAATACCCACGTGGGGGGCTCAGCCCTGATCCCATCCCTGGTCCCATCCCTGGACGGGGAGCTCAGCCCTGACCCCATCCATCGTTCCACCGCTGGGCAGGGGTCTCACCCCTGATCCCATCCCTGGTCCCATTCCTGGGTGGGGATCTCACCCCTGATCCCATCCCTGGTCCCATCCCTGGGTGGGGGTCTCACCCCTGATCCCATCCATGGTCCCATCCCTGGGTGGGGGTCTCACCCCTGACCCCACCATGGTCCCACCCCTGGGCGGGGGGCTCAGTCCTAGCCCTAACCCCGCTCCCATCCCCGGGGGGGGTGGCACGGGGGCAGCTCTCGGGCTCCGGTCCCGGTCCCGGCCCCGGGGAGGGCGGTGCTGGCCCCGCTCCCGCCCCGCTCCCAGCCCCGGGGAGGGCCCCGCGCCCGGCCCCCGCCCCGCTGCCCCGCTCACAGGCGGCCGGACCGGGGGGAGCGGCCGGGCATGGAGCGGCCCCCGCCGCCCGCCTGAGGGGAGCGGAGAGCGGCCCGCAGCCCCCCGCACGGAGGTGAGCGGGGCCGGCACCGGCGGGGGGGGGGGGGGTCGTGCCCACGCGGGAGGGGGGGCGAAGGTGCGGGACGGGGGGGGGGGGGTGCGACCGCCGGGGTGCGGGTGTGCAATGCGTGCGGGGGGGGGGGGGAGTGGGCACACGGTGCGGGACGAAACACGCACGGACCCCTGTGCCCACGCACACACATGCACATGGGTGGGGGGGACACGCAGAGACCCCTGTGTGCACACACACGGACGCGGGTGGGGGGATACACGCAGACCCCTGTGCCCACGCACACACACACACACGGACACGACGTGGGGAGAACACGCACAGACCCCTTTGCGCGTACACATGGACACGGGGGGGGGGGACACGCACAGACCCCTGTGCACACCCACACACCGACATGGGTGAGGGACATGCACGGACCGCTGTGAGCACACACACACACGGACACGGACACGGACACGAGTGGGGGGGACACGCACGGAGCCCTGTGCCTACGCACACACATGGACACAGGTCGGGGGGGACACGCACGGACCCCTGTGCGTGCACACGCACAGACGATGCGTGGAGGTGGCACTCACTGCTGGGTGGGTGACACGGGTGACGCGGGTGACGCGGGGTCCCCGTGCACCCAAAGCGGGGAGCAGGGCATTGCAGGGGCAGAGCTGAACCCCAGTTCCCCTCCCGGGTGCTGGGGCACCTCGCACCCCACATACTGCTGCTGAAACTGCCCCCAAACCCCCAAACTGCCCCAAAGGCGGGGTGGTCGGAGCAGCGGCGGGCAGCGAGCCGCTGGCACGGGCTGCTGCCGGCACAAACGGTTCAAGGGGGCACTCGAGGAAGCCTCCTGGGCTCCCTTTGCTCCTCTTTGCCGGAATTATTTGATTTTTTTTTATGTGTTAATTCCCAATAATCTCTTTTGCCGCTCGGTTTCTCCCTTCCCGGGGGAATTCGCTGGCTGTTTATCAGGGGTTTGCTGTACACAGCTCTGGTAAAAGCCACGGAGCTGACTCCTTGCTTTACTCCAGCTTGTGTTTTTCCACCTCCTTGCATGCGAGGGTGCCCGTGTAATTTATTTGGGGATGTTTTAATATGCGCCGGGATCGGTGGGACTCTGGTTTCACACCCTCTGACTCCTTTTAGTAGCTTCTAACCCCAAAAATGCCTTCTTCCCCGGAGCTAGGCGCCGGGTGGCATCACCGCAGGAGCAACTTTCGGGGCAAAACGTCTCCTTTCTCTTTCTGCTCCAGGTTTCTTATCAGCTCATTGCAAAACCCATTTGGCAGCCCGCTGCTTTCCTGTGCACGAGGTGGGGAGCAGCAAACCCCGCTCCCGGGGGGCCGCCGGCGCTCGGGGACGGGTGCCCCCGACGCGGGGCTTGCGGCTGCTGAAATTGGGCTGTTTCGTTACTGACAGGCCCCGAGTTCCTCTTCCTCATTTATATCTGAGCAAAGGGAACTTTGGCCTTCGGCCTCGGTGACCGATGGGCTGAAGAGCTCCGGGGTGAAGGGGAGACCCCTAAATACGCTGCTGAGCCTTGGAGTGTGGCCGCATCCCGGCCATTAGTGGGTTATAAAACCCTGAGAATTATTTCTGACTCTCCTGGCACGGAGCGGCTTCACCCCGTCTCTGCCCGGTGCGATTTTTCTCTCCGGTTATTGACATAAAGCCAAAGCCGTGGATAGTTCGCTGGCAGCGGAGCGTGCCGCCGTCGTCCCTCCTTAATGCTGAGCATCCCCTGCTAAAGCCTGAACGGGTACCGGCCCCCGAAGCAAAGACCCTTTTGCTCCCACGGGATGCTCCTTACGGAGGAGGCAATGATCGCCCAAAGTCCACTCCGCGTGGGGTTTTCTGGGGTCCGGTGCTGCTTTGGCTTCGCGGTAACTGCCGGTGCCGTGGTCGAGCCCGATAATCGCGTCAGCCCCGGGCTGGGATGCTGGTTATCTCCCAGCCGGGCAGAGCGTGGTTGGTTCTGCCTGGGGGTTGTGGGTGTTGGTGGATGACTCCCTCGGTTTGGGCAGCAGGCTGGTAGGACTCCGTGGAAACGTCGTTTTGCCCAGATACAGGGCCAGTTGTAGGGTAAAACAGAGTTACCAAAAGCGGGTGATCGACCAGAAACTGGTCCCATGCTCTTCTCCCAGTGCAACCATCGCTTGCTCCGGTGAGCAGCAGAAAATCTTGGAGGGCAGAACCAAAGTCCAATTCCCGCTGTAGAAACCAGCACAGGGCTCCTTTCTATCCCCAGGAAGACGAAAGGCTGCAAGCGCCCCATTTTCCCCCGCCAGTAAATAAAACTCGAGATTTGGGGGCTCAAAGAGGATCTGCCCCCAAGCCCGTGGGACGCTGCAGGGTCTTCCGGAGGGCCGGTGATGCAGGGATGCAGAGGGTTCTGGGCTCCCCAGTTCAAGGAAGATGAGGAGCTACTGGAGAGAGTCCAGCGGAGGGCTAGGAGAATGGTGAGGGAAATGGAGCATCTCTCCTCCGAGGAGAGGCTGAGGGAGCTGGGCTTGTTCAGCCTGGAGAAGAGAAGGCTGCGAGGGGACCTTAGAAATGCCTCTAAATCTCTTCAGGGTGGGTGTCAGGAGGATGGGGCCAAGCTCTTTCCAGTGGTGCCCAGTGACAGGACAAGGGGCAATGGGCACAAACTGAAGCCGAGGAAGTTCCAGCTGAAGACGAGGAAGAAATTCTTCCCTCTGAGGGTAACGGAGCCCTGGCCCAGGCTGCCCAGGGAGGTTGTGGAGTCTCCTTCTCTGGAGATATTCCAACCCCACCTGGACACGGTCCTGTGCAGCCTGCTGTAGGTGGCCCTGCTTCAGCAGGAGGGTTGAACTGGGTGATCCCCAGAGGTCCCTTCCAACCCCTACCATTCTGTGATTCTGTGATTCTGTAAAACACGCGGAGAGCATCACCTTTGCCATAGCAGGAAGGGAAATCTCGAAGAAGGGATCAAATATTGGCCAGGGTGGTATTTGCTTCGGGCAGGATCAGTCCCCGGAGACCTGTTGTGCTGGGAACCGAGGCGGGTTCAATCAAATGAAGGCGGCTTTAATTACACAGAAGTGCTGGCGCCAATGGGTTTGAGGCTTTTATCTGGTTTGCTCTAAAGCCACAGGTTCGGTTAATCCGGATTGACTTCCCGTGGTGCGGATGAAGGCCGGAGGTTTTGGGAAGCGGAGTCTCAAAGGGAGATAGATTCAGGGAGGAATTCAGGGAGTTTCTTGGGGAAAACCAGCAATTCCCAGAAAAAGTCCTATGGCTCAAAGTGAAACATTTTATTTAGCCTTCAAAGTCCTGAAGTTCTTTTGAAGTCATCACATCTTTTATCCAAACGCTCTCTCCCCTTTTCAGCTTGGGTCAAGTGACTGCAAAACCCTTTGGGAAACTGAAACTCCTCCACAAAAATACTTTTCGTGGAGATAACAAATTCAGCTCTGCTGCTTCTCAGCCTGCGAGGCAGGAGGGGAAACCGAGGCACGGGGACACTTTGGTGGAGCAGCTCCATTTCTGCCGACCAGAGCAGAGCTACCAATGCCCTCTAAGGCATTTTTCTCGGAGGGAGGAAGAGAAACAAAGGTTCTTTACGAGCTCATTGTGGGAGGAATGAGGGTTTCTGGCTATTTTTGGGGACAGAGGAAGGGCTACATCGGAGCCGTGGGGGACGAAAGAGGGGGCATTGCCCGGGGGTCTGGGCAGGGAGATGGGTAAAGCCCCGTAAGATGCTTAAAACTTGATTTTTGAGTATCTTGGAAATGTATCTTGGAGGTATCTTGCCTTGGGCTTGCTGGAGAGAAGTGCTGGGGAGCGGTGCAGATGACGGGACTGGGACGGCTGGGGAATGTCCTCAGCCCACGCTGGTGGCCAAAGCCAGCCCGGAGGAGAAAGGCGCTGAAGGTCACCACGTCGGAAGGGAGCCAGATGGAAAGGGCAGATGAAAACCAGTCTGTTTGGCCAGGCTCAAGTTTCAGCCTGGTCCCATCTCACGTCTCGCAACCAGACGGGCTCGGTAGCATCCGAACGCGCCTTCTGTTTGCTTTTGGTCGCGGAGGGTTTCAACCACGCTCCCAAAGGAGAGAGAAACGATGCCAGGTCGTTTGCTTCCCAGCGTCTCAAGTAGTTCCTGATCCAGAGCGAGGATTTTGATGAGTCTACTAAATGCCTAGGAATTAGGGCAGGGAAAACACCCACATTCTCCTTGGGTCTGTTGCAAAGGAGCCGGTGGGGAAGGTGCGGTGAATGGATCGTGGTTTAGACCTCCGGCGTAAAATTACGGGAGCTGTGGTCGCGGTTGGTGCGTCCGTGTCGCACGGGTTTGATTTCCCAGGGCCTCGCACCGGCAGAACAAAGGGCTGCATCTGTGAGGTCCTGCCGGTAAATTAATCCACATTAATTATGTGGGAAGGTGAATTAAACTTCATCAACCCCCCTTGTGAAAAGGCCTTCATCCCAACCATGCTTTGGTCACGTTTTGTTTGCTTTCATGGCTTTGCTTCTGCTGGCAGGGTCCCCAGCAGAAAACACCACGGGATGGATGGTGACCATCGGAATGGCACCGGGAATGCTGAAAAATGAGGTAGAAACCGGGATTAAAGCCCTTTACTCAGTGATTTGGTGTGCAACCCCATATCCCCATGGTTGACCCTGGGTGCTACACATCCCTCGACTGCCCATGACCTTCTCCGGTGACAGCCCTCTCCGTGCCCATAGTGACTCATCTAAATATCCCCTGCCCGGCCGTGGTGGATACTGTTACAGGAGTGTTTTGGGATGCTGGCATCACATACGCATGCCTGTGGGTATATATATTCGAGGGCACATGGCTGCTGGGATTGCAACACCAGTCTCTGATGGAGCACTGGAACAGGTTGCCCAGGGAGGTTGTGGAGTCTCCTTCTCTGGAGATATTCAAGACCCACCTGGACAAGGCCCTCTGCAGCCTGCTGTAGGTGACCCTGTTTCGGCAGGGGGTTGGACTAGATGACCCACAGAGGTCCCTTCCAACCCCTAACATTCTGTGATTCTGTGATCTGCATCTGCCTGGGCTCCTCTCCTCACAGGGCTCCTCTGCCATGCTGCCTTCATCTGCTATGGCTGATGGTTCCTGTTTTCTGGGGGAAAAAGCATGGCCCGTGAGATAAAGAGGTCCAAGACCATGCTGCAAAGAGAGAGATGGTTCAGCTGTTGCAACCAGGTTCATCCAGACCCAACGCATGGTCCAGCGTGGAGGAAGGTGGTCGGGGCAATGCCCTTGCTGTGCATGGGTGGCTGGAAGGCACCTAAAAAGCCATGCATGGTCAACTGCATTCGGCGCGGGAGAAAAAATCTCCCACCATGACCCTGGGAAGGGCCAGGTTTGCTGAAGAAGCAGATGCAGGTGGTCCTCACTGAAGCATTGTGCTGGGTTTGCTTTTGGGAGTCATAGAACGATTTGTCCTGCTTGGCATCCTCAGCGATCGCTGTTGCTTTCTCCCTCCCCTCGTCCCCACCGAGGGCTCGGTGTGTCTGGCGTTCATGCCATCCGGCCCGTAGGCAGAGGAAAGGGCAGCTTTTGTGCCTTGGCTGGCCGTGTCCTCTCCGTCCAGCTCACTGCGGATGCAACGGGGCCGGGGACGAGGGGGCGGACCGCGGCCACGGCCCTGACAGACACAGCAGGTTTTGTCCCAGGGATTCCGGGCAAAACTAGGGAAGAAAAAAGAGAAAAGAAAGGCTTTTGCAGATCCAGAGGGAAGAGGAGGGAGAGCACGACGGCAAGGACAAGGCTGCCTTGTGAGCAGGGTTTTGTCTCCGTGATTACCCTGCTCGAGCCAAGGGGAGAGCCCTGTTTGCGCCGTGTGCTGAAGATGGAGACGTGCATCTGGGCACATCCATGGCCACAGCATGGCCTGGGGCAGCCCGTGCTGCCCTGCACGCCAGGGGAGATTCCCCACCTTGACTTACGGATGGGTTTCAAAGGCCTGGTTGGGTTTTCTAGCTGGGGTGGCAGGAGCCGCTGGGGAGGCAGGCTGGAAGATGGGGTGATCTTGCGCCCATCGGTGCTTCAGAACTGGGTGATGGGTTGTCTGCAGGGGACAGAGGGGATGCAGATGTAGAGGCATGGAGACTTCATGCAAGGCTGAAGTCTCTGGAGCTCTTTAACCCTTTCCCGTGCCTTTTATGTGGCTTCTCTTGGTCGTGGTGGCCTGTCTGACCTGTTTAATCGGCTGCCAGGTCTGCAGGCAACCTCTGTCTCGTTGGCCACAGATCTGCAAAGCTCAGAAGGAAGGAAGAAATTGGGGAGAAGAGCAGATGGAAAGTGTTTTACCATCTGCCCAAGCACTGTCAACCCTCTCCATCCACAGGGACAACACTCTTGCTGAGGACTTGAGGGAAGCAGAATGAAGGGTGATGGGACCAAACCTGAGCCAAGTCCAGGAAAAGCAAAACCAGGCCAGGACAGAGTGAGATGGGTCCTGGGTCCTCATGTTCATCGCGGAGTGGTTCCCAAAGTTGTATTTGGGGTTTTGCAGGCATTGCAGATTAGTCAGGGTGTGAGCATGCATGTGGTTGCTGCCCACGTCCTCAGGAAGCATGAGCCTTGGCCAGTGCTGCTTCTGGTCTGCTCCCAAGGCAAAAGCAGCGAAATGGGGGAAACATCATCAGGGTTCATTGTCCATGCCACGTCTGGACATCAGCAGTGCTGAGTCTAGTTGGAGGCCGGTAACTAGTGGTGTCCCCCAGGGGGTCAGTACTGGGCCCAGTCTTGTTTAGCTTCTTCATCAACGACCTGGATGAAGAGTTAGAATGTACCCTCAGCAAGTTTGCTGATGACACCAAACTGGGAGGTGTGGTAGATACACCAGAAGGCTGTGCTGCCATCCAGCGAGACCTGGACAGGCTGGAGAGTTGGGCAGAGAGGAACCTGATGAGGTTCAACAAAGGCAAATGCAGGGTCCTGCACCTGGGGAGGAACAACCCCATGCACCAGTACAGGCTTGGGCCGGACCTGCTGGAGAGCAGCTCTGCGGAGAGGGACCTGGGTGTCCTGGTGGACGACAGGTTAACCATGAGCCAGCAGTGTGCCCTGGCTGCCAAGAAGGCCAATGGCATTCTGGGGTGCATGAAGAGGAGTGTGGGCAGCAGGTCGAGGGAGGTTCTCCTTCCCCTCTACACTGCCCTGGTGAGGCCCCATCTGCAGTGTTGTGTCCAGTGCTGGGCTCCTCAGTTCAAGAAAGATGAGGAGCTACTGGAGAGAGTCCAGCGGAGGGCTACGAGGATGGTGAGGGGACGGGAACATCTCTCCTACGAGGAGAGGCTGAGGGAGCTGGGCTTGTTCATCCTGGAGGAGAGAAGGCTGCGAGGGGACCTTATAAATGCTTACAAATATCTGAAGGGTGGGTGTCAAGAG
Organism: Opisthocomus hoazin; assembly: GCF_030867145.1. Lineage (NCBI taxonomy): Eukaryota > Metazoa > Chordata > Aves > Opisthocomiformes > Opisthocomidae > Opisthocomus > Opisthocomus hoazin. The sequence continues at coordinate 4,658,716 of NC_134414.1, read as the reverse complement.
GATGGGGCCAAGCTCTTTCCAGTGGTGCCCAGTGACAGGACAAGGGGCAATGGGCACAAACTGAAGCACAGGAAGTTCTGTCTGAATATGAGGAAGAGCTTCTTCCCTCTGAGGGTGGCGGAGCCCTGGCCCAGGCTGCCCAGAGGGGCTGTGGAGTCTCCTTCTCTGGAGATATTCAGGACCCACCTGGACAAGGTCCTGTGCAGCCTGCTGTTGATGACCCTGCTTCGGCAAGGGGTTGGACTGGGTGACCCACAGAGGTCCCTTCCAACCCCTACCATTCTGTGATTCTGTGATTCTGTGGATGGGTTGTTTGATCCAGTCCCTGGAGCAAGGGCTGGAGTTATCCCCATGTGATGGGCTGGAGGCATCGCTTCACCTGTTCTCCATCAGCTGTGAGTTGTCAAGGTGCTGTTCAATGCCATGGTGCTTCGCTTTGATGACAGATCGTCCGGGTTGGCAGCTTCTAGGTGTCCCTCACTGCCTCCTTCCCTGCAGGGTCTGAACTGGAGGTGGCTGCAGGATAGCTTGGGGTCAAAAAGGCGGTTTTGTTGGCAAGAAAGGCCATGCCCACACCATCCTGCAGTGTGGCGGCACCGGGTTAGAGCTGAACGATTTAGCTGAGAAGGCTGGTATTGCTCTTTTCCACCTAAAATCATGGTGAGATTTGGGTCAGGGTGCATCCCCCATGCTCATTCAAAAGGGCTCCTTTACCCAAACCCTTTCTCCTGCAGTAGCTCCCAGTCTCTGAGCTCCTGCTCTTCTGAGCTGGATTCACCCCCTATAACCCCGTTTCCATGGGCTCCCCACGACAGGGTACAGCAGCACAGGGCTCAGCACGTTGCATCCGCTGAGATCAAACCGCCTTGTTTTACGGGAAGGGAGGCAAATGCATTTTAATTTGATTCCTGGCTGATGGGCTTGCTGAGAGATCGTGTGTCGGCTGGGTCGTGGGCTGTCCCCGACGCACAAAAGGGCCCTTGTCCCTCCTGACGCAGACAGTGCCAGACTCTGCAAGTCTGCAGAGACTCTTTCGAGTCCATTTTTCTCGTCTCAGCTGATCATTCCCATGCATAAGTCAGCTTTGCACAGAGATGGGCAGACTTTCTGGTGGTGGTGATGCTGGAGGAGCAGGTCTCAGGACCTGGAAGCAGGACCAGCGAGACGGCCACCATCAGCCCAACACTAAACCCATTAAAACCAAATCATCGTCATCAACAACCAACCTAGACAGAGCCTCTGTGGTGGAGAACATGCTCCCTTTGGCAAGGTTTGATTACAGGGGCCTCCAGATGTTATGGTGATGTTTGCTCTACCAGAAGGAGCTGAGGACCTCTGAAATTAAAGCCTTGCCAGTCACAGGGATTGCTCATTGAAGAGCATGGTTCCCTTTTCTTGCCCTTTCTGCCTATGGTTTAGTAGGACCCACCTTTCACAGTGCTCAGCTGAGTCACTTCTCATGGGTGGCTGAGCACAATATGGACCATCTTTCCTGTTCTGTAGCGCAGGAGACCAAATTTCTGCATGAACCTAGTGGCAAGGGTGGATTGTGGCATTGAAGAGGGCTGCAGGAGATGTGAGTTGGACTCCCAGGTGTGGCCTGGGATTTGTTGGTGACTTTAGAGCAGCTTGGTTCCTCCTCTGTGCTCCAGATACAAAATGAGTATAAATAAAACTCCCTTTATCTGCTTGACTGGAAGTCCTCCATGCTAAGGACTACCTCGGTTGTGTCAACATCCAATGCAAAGAGGCGGTGGTCTTTGTGGGGATGTGGTGTCCTGGCAGGAGAGATGTGCTGCCACCTCTCAAGTCATTGTCACCTGCACTGGGATAGCAATGCCTGACAGACAGCGAGCTGTGCTTGGGGGTAGTTTTTGGATACGTGGCAACCGTGACAGGAGGAGAAGGGAAGGGTGCAAATACAGTAATGATGACAGCATGGACCACACAACGTGTCTCAGGACTGTGGCATTGGAGTTTTCTTGTCTAACCCACCTCTTCCAGGGACTCCTCATCTCCGTGTCCTTACAGCCTCTTTGCTTCCCCCCCAGGGTGATGGCGAACCTAACAACTCCTCCAGCCTGGACCAGAGTCATCAACAGCTCCTTGGACCCATTCGACGCAGGAGACAATGCCTACAAGTGCGTATTTGATGAGGACTTCAAGTATGTCCTGCTGCCCATCTCCTACGGCATCGTGTGCGTGGTGGGGCTCTTTCTCAACCTGCTGGCCCTCTACGGCTTCATCTTCAGGATCAAGACCTGGAACGCCTCCACCACGTACATGTTCAACCTGGCCGTGTCCGACACGCTCTACGTGGTCTCCCTGCCCCTCCTGGTGTATTATTATGCCATGGGGGACAACTGGCCCTTCAGCGTGGGCTTGTGTAAGATAGTCCGCTTCTTGTTTTACACCAACCTCTACTGCAGCATCCTTTTCCTCCTCTGCATCAGCATCCATCGATTCCTGGGCATCTGCTTCCCGCTGAAGTCGCTGCAGTGGGGACACGTTCGCTACGCCCGGAGGGTGTCAGTCATCGTGTGGGTGGTGACCGTCGTGTGCCAGTCGCCCGTGCTCTTCTTTGTCACCACCAGCGTGAAGCGTGACACCATCACCTGCCACGACACATCCAGCAAGGACCTCTTTGGCCAGTTTGTTATTTACAGTTCGGTGATGCTGGTGCTGCTCTTCTGCATCCCTTTCCTCATCATCATCGTCTGCTACTGCCTGATGGCCCGGAGGCTGCTGCAGCCCACACGGGGGATCTCCCGGCTGTCCCGTTCCAAAAAGAAGTCAGTCAAGATGATAATCATCGTCTTGGTGGTCTTCATCGTCTGTTTTCTTCCTTTCCATGTCACTCGTACCTTGTACTACTCCTTCCGGAGCTGGGACTTGAGCTGTCAGACCCTCAATGCTATCAATTTAGCCTATAAGGTGACTCGTCCCCTAGCTAGCACCAACAGCTGCTTGGATCCCGTATTGTATTTCCTAGCAGGACAAAGATTTATGAAGTTTGCGGGCAACAAAATGCCAGGGAAGCTTCAAAACGAAATGGCGCTGGGCATCGTGCCCAACAGCCACCTGGGAACCAGCAGCGACACAGACACGTTATCCAAGGATGTGAAATCCTAGCTCTGCTCCGGCATGGCCGGCGTTGTCTCTGCGACGGAAGGGTTTATCCCAAGTGTGAATCACAGAATCCCAGAATGTTAGGGGTTGGAAGGGACCTCTGTGGGTCATCTAGTCCAACCCCCCTGCCGAAGCAGGGTCACCCAGAGCAGGCTGCACAGGACCACGTCCAGGCAGGTCTTGAAGATCTCCAGAGAAGGAGACTCCACAACCTCCCTGGGCAGCCTGGTCAAGGGCCCCATCACCCTCAGAGTGAAGAAGTTCTTCCTCGTCTTCAGCTGGAACTTCCTCGGCTTCAGTTTGTGCCCGTTGCCCCTTGTCCTGTCGCTGGGCACCACTGAAAAGAGTCTGGCCCCATCCTCCTGATGAAGGAGGTCAGGATGATTCAGAGCCCAAGGCTTTTGGTGTTTGCGGTGCCTTGGCTTGCACCCACTTCAGCATGGTCCGTGTTAAACACGCTCCTCTGCTTGTTGTTGTTTCAAATACGTTTTTTTCAGGAAGGTGCTGCAGTGGTTCTACACACAAACCCCATATCTCTGCCTCGTCATCCAAGCCTGCCTCTCTGTTCAATGCTGAATGGCGTCTCTCCACCAGTAAGGCTGCGTGCCCTCTTTCAGGGTGGCCAAATCTGCTAAAAAAAAAATCATGTCGTGTATGTCTTAGATCATTTTCTAAAGCAGAAACGTTGTGTGCAAAAGGTGCCCCTAAAGAAATCCATCTGCCCATCTCCAGGTTCCCTGGCACACAGTCAACAAAGGTTCCTCTGTGCCTTGGCAAGGGAGGAGAGGCTTTCGGTCGATGAGGAGCGTCAGCTGCAGATCTGACAAACAGGTCGATGAAAATGTCAAGCGCAAATACCAACTGCAGCGGGAAAGCGTCTCCCACGGCTTTGCATCCCTGAAAGAAATGCTCTCCCAGCTTCAAGCCCCGGCATCACAGCATCACAGAATCACAGCATGTTAGGAGTTGGAAGGGACCTCTGTGGGTCATCTAGTCCAACCCCCCTGCCGAAGCAGGGTCACCCAGAGCAGGCTGCAGAGGACCTTGTCCAGGCGGGTCTTGAAGATCTCCAGAGAAGGAGACTCCACAACCTCCCTGGGCAGCCTGGGCCAGGGCTCCGTCACCCTCAGAGGGAAGAAGTTCTTCCTCATGTTCAGACGGAACTTCCTCTGCTTCAGTTTGTGCCCATTGCCCCCTGTCCTGCCCCTGGCATCTGCTGGCAGAGCCGGGAGGAGACTCCCAGTTCCTGTCCAAGGGCTGGCTTCCCATTAAAAAAGGTGCTGGTGGACCCTCCATCCCACTGGAGTATGCTGGTACCATCAAACAGGTCCCCTGTGGGTTTCTCTGGCGGGGTCAACGTCTTCTTGGAGACCTGTTAGTGTTTCCCAACAGCAACGTTCACCCTTGAAAAGCTTTTAGGAACCCGTAGCTTTCTCTCAGCTGCTGGCTTTAAGAGTCATCTCCAGCTCATCAAAATTCAGGGTGAGCTCTTCATGTCTTGTTTTTAACCCCCTTACCAGTGACTCATATTCCCAGCAAAGAAGCAAAGACTATTGCTCATCTGCTTGGCTGTGTGCTGCTGTGTCCTCGTTGCTGCTCAGAGGTGACAGCCATCTGGGACCTTTAGCAGCTTGCTGTGACCCAAAATGCTGCCCAGATGCTGCTGTCTGGTCCTCCCATAATCCCAGTAATCCCAGTGCTCCACTGCAGCCAGTCAACGTATCCTTTACTGACAGTGTGGACCTTCCCTGGGAAATCTCACAGCACTAAACTCTGGGTGTAGGAGCCATACCAGTAAACGTGGTGCTAAGCGTAACCCCAGTCCTGTCTGTATTTGGCCTCGAATCCCACATCAATGAGGACAGTTCAAAGTAAGCTAGAGAAAATATCCACAAAACACTTCACCAGAAGGTCCTCTTGGTCTTTCTCCCTGTAATTGCTGGGTTAGAGAACAGAGAGCCCAGGTCCATGGTTTCCTTGCCCAGCCTTGCCACGAGGATGCTGATTCCTCACCCCAAAAATGAAAATTGCTTGTGCTGTAGCGCTGGACGAGTCATATTGTATAAAAGCAGCCCTAGCTCTATTTTAGGATTAGATAAACACTTTTGATCCTGGTTTAGACCAACTCCTCAGACCTCTTCTTAGTTTCTTCCAACCCTCCTTCCTATGAAGTGGCTTGGTGGAGATAAAGACACGCCGTGACGTAACCGGCCAAGTTCAGCCAAGAGCAACTGGGAGGTTGAGGGTCTACTAGGATGTTCCTGTGGTCCCAGCTCGATGGAGCCATGGTCCCATGGAAGGCCCTTGTCCCAACCAACAATGTCACAACCACAGGAGGAAAACGAGGGGACTGTCTCATGCCAGAGCACCACCAGCAAAGAAAAATAGGACATTTGTAGGGTGGTTCAACTTATCCTTGAGTGAACATTTAGGAGACGGTCGGGCTAAGGTAGGACTTGCACCGTGGCAGCAACTTTTTCTCCTCGTGCCTGTGAAGGGAGCTTGGCTTTAGGGGAAGGGTCATGGTGTAGTCAGTGGGGCAAGACAAACAATTACGAGAAATTAATTCAACTGAGGCGCTGAACTGGTACAAACGTTACTCCAGGCCAGGTCTTGCCTGGTCTCCTGCACTTGCCAAAAAGCAACGTGAACACCAGGTTACGTGCTCTGAATAATTCAACAAAAATGTGCTCAAACTTCACTCCTGCAGTCCTGCTCGGTGATCCCACCTTTCTCTGAGCTAGCATCAGCCGACTTCAAACCACCGCCTCGGGCAACACTGCTAGTCCCATCAAGGGGGTCCCGCTGAGACCCTGGTTCCGCACAAGCTAGCGGCACTGTTCAGATGGAGAGCGGTTGGAGAGGTACCAACTGGAAATTTATATGTAGAATTTGTTTTTTGTTTGTAGAAGCACTAACTTATACTAATAAAAAGTGGGTTTTGTGACGACGACTGTACATTTTTATTTTTGTAACATGCAGACACCTCAGATTTCTTATAGCAAATAAATTTATTTCTACTATGAGCACTCTTTTGCTGTCTCCTCCAGTGTGTAAAAAGAAGAGGGGTATTAAGGGTAAAAACTGGGTTGTTGAGTGTCACAGGCATGTTTCAAGCTCCAGATACAGTCTGGTCTGGGAGGGTGAGATCCATCTGTCCATGCATGGGCTCCACAGTGGATACATCCAGCATCTAAACTCCTGTAGGAGTCCATGGAAGAGCTGGTGGCCCCAATCATAGAATCATAGAATCATTAAGGTTGGAAAAGACCTCTAAGATCATCAAGTCCAACCGTCCACCCAACACCACCATGCCTTCTAAACCATGTACCCAAGTGCCACATCTACATGGTTTTTGAACCCCTCCAGGGATGGGGACTCCCCCACTGCCCTGGGCAGCCTGGGCCAAGGCCTGACCACTCTTTCAGGAAAGACATTTTTCCTAATATCCAATCAAAACCTCCCCTGATGCAACTTGAGGCCATTGCCTCTCATCCTGTTGCTGGTTACTTGGGAGAAGAGACCAACCCCCCCTCACTCCCCCCTCCTGTCAGGGAGCTGTAGAGAGTGAGAAGGTCTCCCCTCAGCCTCCTCTTCTCCAGACTGAACAGCCCCAGTTCCCTCAGCCGCTCCTCATCAGACTTGTTCTCCAGACCCCTCCCCAGCCTCGCTGCCCTTCTCTGGACAAGCTCCAGCCCCTCAATGTCCTTCTTGTAGTGGGGGACCCAAAACTGAACACAGTACTCCAGGTGTGGCCTCACCAGTGCCAAGTACAGGGGCAGGTCTTCTCATCCTTGGGCAAGATGAGATGGACCTGAGATGGAAAGGGCTGCTGGAGCATCCCCAAACTCAGAAGCTCATTGGGGAGGGTTTCATTTTATCTTGCTACTGTCTCTGCTTTTCCAGAAAGCCCAGTAACACCAGTACTTGTCCCACATCCTTGCTTCTCAAGAGACCTAAGACCTGGAGAAGCAACTCAATGGCCTCATGTGAAAATTTGCTGTGGAGACAGGTTGGAGCATCCCAGTACATGCCAGGATGGTTCCTTGTGGCTGGTCAAAGCGAACCTCTGGGCCTCAAATGCCACTGAACAGGTCTTCAGACCTCCCTCTAACCCATCCCCAGTGGGGTCGTGCAGCTCCTTCCAGTGTGCCCATGGACATTGCACTGCAGACCCTTACAGCACTGTCCCGTAACTGCAGCAGGCTGACCTGAAACCTCTGATTTATCCCTTAAAGGTCTGGCAAAGGTTCAGGCAGGGGAGAAAATGCCCTGCAAAAGACCACTGCTCCTGGAGTCTGTCTGCCAAGCAAAACCTCCTCTGAATCTCTACCTAATGTCTCTTGAATTCAATGTTTGCAGGGGGCTGATACCGCTCATTCTGGCAAAACTCAGGGACAGAGAGAGCTGTATGGTGATGGCAAGGCTTTACAGGGGCCAAAAAACCCTAGCAGCATAAGGAATTCAATAGCCAGTCTTTTTGGTTGTATCTCCATGGACTTGGTGAGTAGCTTCTCCTAGGCCACTCCTGTTGAAGACTAGAAGTTGCTACATGAACTAATTAATCTCCCATAGAATTGTAGAATCGCTAAGGTTGGAGAAGACCACTAAGATCATCAAGTCCAGCCATCAACCCAACACCACCATGCCTGCTAAGCCATGTCCCAAAGCGCCACATCTACATGGTTTTTGAACCCCTCCAGGGATGGGGACTCCCCCACTGCCCTGGGCAGCCTGCTCCAAGGCCTGACCACTCTTTCAGGAAAGAAATTTTTCCCAGTATCCAATCTAAACCTCCCCTGATGCAACTTGAGGCCATCCCATAGACCATGTTTTTTCTGGTTCACTCCGCAATTCATGAAGCCACCTCTTGTTCCCAAAGGCTTCTCACCTTCCTCAGCGGACACCCGGAGAAGGTTTTTCTCAGGTCCAACCACAGTCCCATGGAAGAATATATTTTGTTTCCTATTGCAATTTATCTGCTGCACGCTGCCTGGCTTTTGCTGTGCCTTTCTCTGCCAACGTAATGAGTCTTTTAGGACACACTCGTCTCAGCTGATGAATTCATTACAAACTGTGATCAAATTACTTTGACATCAGCCTGGCAATTATCTGAGCAGCTCTAATTCCTTCACTCTCATGCCGAGGCCGATTTCTCCAGCCTTCAAATTAATTTTGTGCCTTTTTGCCACACCTGATCTCCCAGCAATCTCTTTAAGATGCAGCCGTGGTAATAACTGCCCATGACCCTGTGGTGTGGGATGGAGAAGTGCTTCATGGTCCCCTGCACCACGGGAGAAAGCTCTGCTTTGGTTTCTCTTTTAAAAAGCTTTCTAACCCTTACAGTCACCAAAACATGGAAACTCAAAAACAGAGAAGCAGAGAGGTAGCTGCAAGCCCCAAAATAGTTAAAGTAGTCATCACAAAATACGCTCGCTGAAAAATGCCTCTTGATTTTCAGCCCAGGTTTTGGAGTCCCACCCCAGGGTGAATGCCATGCGGAAGAAGGTCTTGCACGTGGATAGCTTTAGCTCATGGGTTTTACATCATCACACCCAAGTTTTTCCTGCAACGACTTCCCTGTAGCTCATACCAGCCCTGACTCATCTGAGTCACTCAAACCCAAGAATGAGAATTAAGCAAGAATAATATCCATTGACGGGGAACACAGAGATCGTGCAGTTACTTCAGAGAAACAAAAAAAACCCAAACCCCACTTTTTCTGAGTATCTCTTAGCAATGGGAACAGGAAGAGAAAGTTAAGAGTGCTGAGGGTTTCCTGCCAGTGAAACTAATCTGCCATGTAGGCTTCAGGGATGCACACTTCTGCTAGACCTTCCCAGCATCCAAGCCCAGGGTTTTTCCTTCCCGATCGTGCCTTTCTGTGAGGTAGACCCTTAATCTGGCAGAGGAAGGCAGTGGGTCATGTTGTTACTTTAAGCCACTTGGTACATCCACTTCTTTTTCAGTGAGTGAGTCTTGGCTTCATTTTTCTTCTGGTTTTCGTCCTTGGGGCTTGATTTTCTAAGCCACAAGTCTGTCTGTCTGCCCCTTTGAGTAGTGTCTAATCTAGTTGGCCAGTTCAGCAGAGGGGCAAAGCCTCTGTGCTATTGAGCTGCTTGGAGTTTCACAGAAAGCAGCTTGCCATGCTAAGAAGAAAGAGCTGAAGGCCCCCCCACCCAGCAGCTCAACCTTTATATTAGACACCAGAGAATCCACAGCAGCATTGCACACACTACAGCCCACGGTGGCTTGGGAAGGTGACCATCACACGACCAATGATGGGTGAGGAAAGGTGACAGGTGGTGCCCCAAAGCCACCCAGGATAGCGGTGTCGGGTTCAAACAGAGGGAGGAGATTCCCAAATCCCACAGACTGATCGCATTATTGCAGAAATTCCCCTAAAAGGATGGGCCAAGGCAGCGTTTGCTTGGGAAGAAACCAAACCCGTGGGTGCTTGAAATAGCACGCCAATCACCCAGCTTTGTGAGGAGTTTATTTTAAGGCTTTCATGGGTTTAATACCAATATTTGCAGACTCCTTGGCAAATAAATGCCTAGGAAAGCCTGAAAGTTTAAAATATCTTTTTTTTTTTCTTCTTCTTTTTTTTTCCCCCGAATATCTGCAGTTTTAAGCACTGGTTAAACATCACGGTGGGTGTTTTGGACACTGTGAATGGACATGCGTACATGCACACATGCCCACATAAGCACAAAAAGCATCCTTCCCATGCTCCAAGAAAGGAGTGAGGGTTTGAGCCCTCACGCCCGAGCCCTGCCCAGTGGCTGCCCTCCCAAGGGCACGGCAAAGGGTGCAAAACAGCCCTCTGTACCCCAAAATCCTCCTAATTTGTACAAGAACAACAACTCTTCAAATCCTCCCAGCGAGCCAAAAGCTGCCTGGCTGTGGCTCTTCACCCATGTGATGAGATGCAAGGTCTCAGCTGGGTGCTGGAGGTTCCTGCCTTTGCAGTAAAAGAAGTACCCAAGCAGTTCCCCCCAAAAAAAACTGTCTTGGCTGGGTGGGTTTTGCAGCCCCATTTAACACTGCCAGCGACAAAGCAGGAGATCCCCTGCCAGATCCTGCTCCTCTGCTTATACCACTCATGGTGAAAAGGCAACATCTGACAACCCCATTTCTAACACCCCCCGAAATCCTAGGGGACACCTGAGTTGCCTTCAAACCACCAAGCTTCCACCCTTGAACTTGGAAAAATGGAGCGGACAGGCTGGAGAGCTGGGCAGAGAGGAACCTGATGGAGCTCAACAAGGGCAAGGGCAGGGTCCTGCACCTGGGGAGGAACAACCCCAGGCACCAGTACAGGCTGGGGCTGACCTGCTGGAGAGCAGCTCTGCGGAGAGGGACTGGGAGTTCCCGGGGACGACAGGGTGACCATGAGCCAGCAGCGTGCCCTGGCTGTCAAGAAGGCCAATGGGATCCTGGGGTGCATGAGGAGGAGTGTGGCCAGCAGGTCGAGGGAGGTTCTCCTCCCCCTCTGCTCTGCCCTGGTGAGGCCCCATCTGCAGTGCTGTGTCCAGTTTTGGGCTCCCCAGTTCAAGGAAAATGAGGAGCTACTGGAGAGAGTCCAGAGGAGGGCTACGAGGATGAGGAGGGGACTGGAGCATCTCCCCTACGAGGAGAGGCTGAGGGAGCTGGGCTTGTTCAGGCTGGAGAAGAGAAGGCTGAGAGGGGACCTTAGAAATGCCGATAAATCTCTTCAGGGTGGGGGTCAGGAGGACGGGGCCAGACTCTTTCCAGTGGTGCCCAGCGACAGGACAAGGGGCAACGGGCACAAACTGAAGCACAGGAAGTTCCAGCTGAACGTGAGGAAGAACTTCTTCCCTCTGAGGGTGACGGAGCCCTGGCCCAGGCTGCCCAGAGGGGCTGTGGAGTCTCCTTCTCCGGAGATCTTCAAGACCCGCCTGGACAAGGTCCTGTGCAGCCTGCTGTGGGTGACCCTGGTTTGACAGGGGGTTGGACTGGGTGATACACAGAGGTCCCTTCCAACCCCTGCCATGCTGGGATTCTGTGATTCTGTGATTCTGAGTGTGGGGGGGTTCCAGTTGAGATCCCAGCTGGCGGGATGAACAGTGGGAGACCTTGGAAGAAGGTGGAAGATGAGTGGAACGCTGCAGTCCACGTAGTGCAAAAACCGGGCCAGCATCCTGCGCTGATTTTTAATCGAGAAACCGTTTGGCTGAACACACTGAACCCTGCTGCAGCAGAGTCCTCTGCTGGTGCTAAGGGGATGTGGCAGCAAGCAGCAAGGGGTCCCCACATCCACCTGGAGTCAAAGTGGGGTGTCCCACAGGAGTGCTAACAATGCCCTAGGAAAACCCCGGGACCACACCAAGGGATGGGAGCAAAGTCCCACGCTAGCAGTGGGAGTATCGGGGTGCCAGCAATTGGGTGCCTGTCCCCATGATGGGATTTCCACCCAGGCAGGGTCCTGGTTTTCCTCCATGGGACTTTCCAGGGGATGGAGATGTTTTCTATTCACTTTGAAGTTCCCGTTGCGTGAGCTGAGCTGCAGCATGCGAGATGACCAGGAAATCAGGCTCTCCTCCTGTGACCTGTGGTTTTAAGGACAAGGAAAGAGTCCAGTCATCATCTGCCTTTCATCCAGCCGCCCACCCACCGCTCCAGCTCCGTCCCTGCACACACGTAAAGGCTTGATGCTCTTTTAACATCCTTGCGTTCATTTCTCAACAAAACTGGGGCAAGCAAGTTGGAAACCAGCTGGCCACCATCGGGGAAGGAGTCCAAGTGCAAGTCCAAGTGCATGGATGGAGGTGGCAGCCATCTGGGACCCACATCGGAGAACAGCTCTACAGAAAGGGACCTGGGTGTCTTGCTGGATGACAGGTTGACAATGAGCCAGCAGTGTGCCCTGGTTGCCAAGAAGGCCAATGGCATCCTGGGGTGCATGAAGAGGAGTGTGGCCAGCAGGTCGAGGGAGGTTCTCCTCCCCCTTTACACTGCCCTGGTGAGGCCCCATCTGCAGTACTGTGTCCAGTGCTGGTCCCCCCAGTTCAAGAAAGATGAGGAGCTACTGGAGAGAGTCCAGAGGAGGGCTATGAGGATGCTGAGGGGACAGGAGCATCTCTCCTACGAGGAGAGGCTGAGGGTTCTGGGCTTGTTTAGCCTGGAGAAGAGAAGGCTGAGAGGGGACCTTACAAATGCCAATAAATCTCTTCAGAGTGGGTGTCAGGAGGACGGGGCCAGGCTCTTTCCAGTGGTGCCCAGCGACAGGACAAGGGCCAACGGGCACAAACTGAAGCACAGGAAGTTCCGTCTGAACATGAGGAAGAACTTCTTCCCTCTGAGGGTGACGGAGCCCTGGCCCAGGCTGCGCAGAGGGGCTGTGGAGTCTCCTTCTCTGGAGATATTCCTGCCCTGGCTGGAATCGGTGCTGTGCAGCCTGCTCTGGGTGACCCTGCTTCAGCAGAGGGTTGGACTGGGTGACCCACAAAGGTCCCTTCCATCACATTTTGGGATTCTGTGACCTTGGTGTGTGTCCTTTAAGATGGGGGTTTGCTGCCATACCTGCATTTGGAAATGGGTTTATTTTGGCAGGATGTCCCTGATCAGCCCTTCGCCTGGGCCATGAACCTCCCTGCACAATTTCACCCATGGCCAGATTGCTGGACCAGTTGTCCTGGTCCCCTGAGGACCCCTGCAAAGCCATTAGTGAAGCTGTGAGCCCAACACCGGGATGAGGGATGCAAGCAAAGCGCTGGCAGGTGCCTGCAAACCTCCTCTGTTAGGATGCAAGAGGATGCGACATCTTTCTTAAGACCTTCGTTAGGTGAACAGCTCCACCACCAGCCGGATGCGGTTCTTCTCCTGCTCCTGTTTCGTGACCGTGTGCATTTTGCAGCCTGGCAGCAGGATGAGATGCCACGTGGGTGCCAGCACAGCCTATTTGCAAATAGGGTGCGGGTGCGTTACCCTGGCACAGTGGCTGTTCCTCATGGTGTGTGGAACGAGTCCATCTAGTCCCAAACAAGCAAACAGGCCTGAGCACCTTGGGATGGGATTGCAAAGCAGGTCCTACCTCCTGAGGGGCAGCTGGCTCTTCGGGGAATGATCCTGTCACTGCACGCTGCAATTGTCAGGGCCAAGTAGGGGAAGGTGCTCAGGGGATGGCCACAATTCGGTTAGCAGAGCTTCTGGTCTTCCTTGCGCAAAGGATTCACCAACCTCAGCTTCCATGCTAGGAGAGAGGGACCTTGCTGTGGCTTTTGGGGAGCTGTTGGACACTCCAGAGTCTGCTGCATGCCCTCATCCCTCTGTGAAGGACCCATGATCACAAGGGGAGGATGCACTTCCCATAGTCCAGATCCCCAGGGGAATGTATCCCACCTAAGTGGACCTCCAGGCATTGGTGGAGGCCAGAGGAGACCAGCTGCCCCTCCACCAGCCCCTATGGGAAACCAGGGGACCTACTCTGGCAGAGCCATCTGTGTTGGTGGCACGTCCATTGAGGTAGCTGCCTGGAGTCCATCAGGATAGGGTCAGACAGGATCTAGGAAAGGGATCCGTGGAGGTCTTAGGTCCAACCCAAAGCTCAGAAGAGGGCTAGGTCCAAAATCAGAGGATCCTGGACATGACTCAATGCATGCCAAAGTGGCATCTCAAGGGTGTCCATGGGTCCATGACCCAGAAATGCCTTTTCCTCTCCACTGGGTATCAAGAAAGCCTGGCCAGCCAGCTGGGAGTTGCTAAATGACACAAATTGCCCCCAAAGAGCCTCTGCACCACTGCCAGGGCCCTGTGCTCAGCAAGATGCCCATACTCTGATGTCTCACCCCTCCAGCATCCTCCCAGGATTAGCTCACAGGGCTAAGGCTTAAAAATAACCCAACGGGGGCAGTGGGTGGGTGGGCATTGCTGTCACCGCACCATCACTAACGTCAGCTTTCCCAAATCCATCTGTACTCCGATGCCGGCTGTGAATCCCGCCCGGCACCCCGCGGCTGCGCAAAGGCATCTGAGAAACCACGGGGGTTTGCCAAGAAAGTATCAAAAGCTCTGGAGCAACCTCCCTGCTGATGCCTCCCCATCTGCTCTTCGTTAGGCAAATGAGCTGTGGGCTCCTGGCTGGGTGGTCTGGGCTTGGGGACCCCTCTGCGGTCAATTCCCGGGGTGATGTGGCTGGGATGGGGAGCAACAACAGAGCTGGGGAGGGGTGTGGAATTTTGGGGATTGTGGGCCTGGATCGAGCAGCATCCACATGGATGATGCCTCCAACCAGGGCTGTGGGCAGCAGCGAGCGCCCATGTCCCATGGCCCTGGTTCCAGCTGGTGATTAATACCCCACTGGCCTGAGCCTCATCTAGAATTTCTGTGGATCATTTCCTAGAAATTCATCATCCCTTCCCAGGCAATGCTTCCCAGATGTTGCAACCCATCTCTGCATTTCGGCATCTGGCTGGTGATGCAGCGCAAATCTTGGGGGAAAGGCAGCACTGTGCAACATCCCCTTGTAGCACTGAAATCCCCGTCGTCTTCAAAATATTTCCTTTTTTTGTCCCAATTAGCAAAGGACTGCTGAGTTATGGTAACTCCTCGAGCATCTCCAGAAGGCAGTTGGGTTGAAACGTGATGTAAAAATTAATTTGTCGCAGCTGTTCTTCCTCCTGGTTGCCCATAGATGGAGGAAGAGAGCTCCTTCAGTGATCTGGTTGATGAGGGTACATGATGTTTTAGGGGTCTCCTCCTCTCCGCTTTGACCCGTCAGGTGCCTGGTTTGGGCGATTTAATGCCTGTCCTGGGAAAGATATTGGCCATGACCTGCACAAGACCCTGCTACCCAATGCCATGTGAACCCATGAGGAAGAGATGGTCCCTCCAGAAGCACACGTACCCTCTTGAGAAACTCAAGATACCACATGAAACGTGGCCCCGGGATAGGCAATGGTGCAAGGATAAGCAAACACAGCTCTGCTGGTCCATGAGACAGTTCAGGACCCATCTTCTGGGTACGCATCCCATAGGGTTACTCCCTCGCCACTCCAGCTCAGGCGGCCTCATCCAACCCACCAGTGGGCATCCTGAAAAGGAGCTGCTTTGGAGGAGTCCAGGTCCAAAGCATGCCAGCAGTGACAGAATGATTAACCTGAACATTCACAGCCCGGAGGTATGGGTCTGGCCAATGATGTCCAAGGAGGCTGAGTCATGCCAGGAGAGAACCACAGAGAACCAAGGTCTGATGGAGAGAAAGACTTCCCCCAAAGAATTTTTCTGCTGCTCAGAGACTGATGTTAGTTGACGGTGGAGATCTTTTGGGGGCAATAAATGGAATCCCAGATCATGTCTTAATTTTTGGAGCTTTTTTATTCTTTTCTTCCAGAATGAAGCGGTTTGTTCGGGAGGCACAGAAGTATTCCCCTTCCCCCTTTTCTGATACAAATTACTTGATTTTTCACTTCAAAATCACAGTTTTTCAACAAAAAAACATTTTTTTTTTTTTTTAGCAAGAAACCAAAATAGGTAAGGGTTAAAAAACCCAACAGAAACTATTCACTTTGACCTCCCTTTGACCGGGATGATGTTTTCCTCCCAAATTTTGGTTCAACCACCCAGTTGAAAAATGCCTCCTTGCCCCATCCTCGCTGCTCGGGCCGGCTTTGTGGGTTTTGTCCGGTTGCGAGTTAATGGGATTGTTGTGAAACTGGTGGACGCACGCTTGACGTTGACCCTGCGTGGGAGGAGGAATCAGTCAGAAGACTGCAAGTAAACCGATTTAGTAGGAAAAGAGCAAGAGAAAGACCTTGTTGCTTCATTACCCCGCGGATAAAGCGTTCAAAAAAGCGGGGGAAGATAAAGCAATCCTTTTCCAGTCAAAGCAAATGTTTACCCTGCGCGATGCAAACTGACCCCAGGTAATCTCAGGTTTAACGACATGGTTTAATACCACTAAAAAGGGCCTCTTTTGTGTTTCTGTCATCTGGAGATGTCGTACCCACCGGGGGATTTTCCTACGGGGATCTGAAGATATCCTGCTAATAGCAGTTGCACTTTTTAAACATGTTGTGAAACATATGTGATATAAAAATGTATATATATATGTATTTTCAAAATTTATGCATTTTTATATATATATATTTACATAAGCCCCAGTGCCCCGTCGCTGACATAGGCCGCTGGGAAAGGGACAGGGTAAGGAATGAGCAATGTGATACCTGCTCTGAATCACACCCTGCTTTTGTGGCTGCAGGGTTCTGTGAGGTGGAGGTGGGGTTAGTGTGCTCATTAATCTCCAGAAAATTTCCCTGCCTTGGAAACTTTCCAACTTCAATAACCTCCACGTGTCGCCTGGCCTCCTCCAGGTAGGCCACCAGGTGGGTGACGGAGGATGAGTTGCAGTAGCTGTCACCTCCATGCTCCATCTCTTGATGATGGCAGTCTGGGTCTTGGACAGGTCTTTTACAACCATGAGGAGGCAAAGAATTGCTGGGGGAGATCTTCATCCCCCCCATGGGGCTCGTTACGGCTCCAGCCCATCTCCCTGTGAGGCAGCAGGATGGGGACAGCTCACAGGAGATGCTGGCACCTCCTCACCACTACACAATTCATCACAACAAATTTTATTCAAGCCCATGAAGCTCTGCAGAAATTCACTGTGGGCTTTGGTTCCTGTTAACTTATTTTTCAGATTTTAGTGAGCTGTTCCCCAAAATCTTCCATGCACACTCGAGAAGGTTTTTGCATTCAGCTCGCCATGTTCATAACCTCTTCCATGCCTCCCCCTTTGGAAGTGGCGTGGACCTTCTGCAGGAGATTTTCTTTCTTCTAATGATTTTTTCCACCCTGCTGTTTAGTTCTAGCTGCCCTGGGGAACATTTTTACGGCCTTTTTGAACCAGTGCTTTGCATTTGCATCCTCAGTCTGCTTCCACTTCATCTGCAAACGTCTCATCCTGGTGTTCAGCTGCTTAATTCTGAGGAGCTTCCTCATTTCTCCGTAATTTCCCTTTTTGCAGTTAAACAGTGCAGTAGTAGCTTTTTTTCCACTGCAAATAATTTACAGTCACTGAACCTCCTCTGCTAAATCCATATGACTTGCTAACCATGGCCAGGCAGGGGTTTAGCCTGCCAGCTCAAACCCATCAAGATAATGCCCAAGCATGCTCAGCCTTATAGGTTGGCCAGACAACTGTCGTTTCCAAGGATGGAGCACGCACTTGGGGCTAGATCAGGAGGGATTTCAGAACCTGAGAGCTTTAAAGGCTTTTACAGAGATTGAATCGTTGTCGACCTCCACAAGGAAAAGCCCAGAGCATCTTGCAGCAGACACATCCAGTGGACCAGTTCTACATGTGACTGTCTCAATAAGAGAAGGGAAATTATACTGTCTCGAAAGAAAATGTCGTTGCAGATAACGCCTTTTTCAGATATGTCATGGTCTAGGGCAGGGTCCAGGGGATCTCACCACCATCAACATCTCATCCCCCTCATCGGGGCAAGGCTGGTGGGGTTAGTGAGAGTCTGGCTGAAATGGTCACCCTGAGGACCCTCCCTGACACACTCAAGGTCCTGGAACAATCAGAGCTGGTGGGAACCAAAGGGTGCTTCAGACAGGAGCACGTCTCCGTGGACATTTCTAATCTGGGCCTTGGGGTTTTGCCCAGTAGAGACAGTGTGGTCACCCTGCTTCAGGATGATTGTGCCCTCTGACCACGCTCCTCCAGGGACAACCTCTCTGACCTCTGCTCCAGCCAGCAGACTCCGGGCAGGCAGTGACTTTCCTGACACGTAGCTTCAGTCTAATTAGTCTAAGAGGAATATTTGTTCTGGCTTTGCCCAGAGCAGCTGGCTGTGGGCCAGGACGTTTTTACTCCCCAGCCTGAGCCCTGGAGAGCCGCCGGTCAGACTGTCGCAGCACAACAAATACCTTGCCCTGACCCTGTCTGTCACAGCTTGGCTGCTCAGAGCTCGGCGGCAGCACCAGAAGCCCGTGCATGGCTGCTACAGAAGAAGAGGAAAAGCTAAGGAGAAGTATCCTCAATTTCTAGTGGTCCAGGACCTACAAAATGACTTGGTTTGATGGTATTTCTGCACCCCTAAGCCAAGTTATAGCCCCTTTTTTCCAGGAAATCCTGAAATCTGCAGATTTACACAAGGGTGTAAAAGCACCGTCTTGTGTGGCTACACCGAAGACCCTCTTCTTGGCTCAAAAATGTTACGGGGAACTACAGATTCCACGAATATGGAGCCAGGCCCCTTTTTCCATGGTAAATGCTGTACAACTTCTTGCCTGGCTAAGCACACATCTCTTACCCCACATGGATGTCTTGGGGGTCCTCAGAGCTGAACCCCTTTCCTAACCGCTTGGCTTTCTGGTTTCACAGAGAGCAGAGGATGAGGATGTCTCCTTCCTCCTGCAAATACCATTCCCTGCCACCAGCTCGCCTCTTTGCTGTTGTTCTCTGTGGCCTGAGGTTTTGAATGTAATCCAGAGAGAAAGCGAAAATGGAAATTCTCCAGGGCATGGAGGGAAGGAGGATGGAGAGGAAATGGTTTCTGATCTCGTGGCAGCTGAGAGGTGGCTCCTTCCCCTCTGGCTGTGGACCAGGCAGCTTGGGCTGACCCAGCTGGGAAGCCACAGGGACCACTGGGACACGAAGCCCAGGGCAGGCTGACCTGGCAGGTCACGTCTTACGAGGCTTTGCTCCTCAAGTGAGGGCATTAGAGATGCAGAGGCAGAAAGGGGTTGAAGTGTTGTGTCTGAGGTTGCAGACTGACAGAGTCAAGATGAGACTTTGGATCCATGATCTAACATCTTGCTGTCAAGACCATGAGTAACTGGGAGAAGGAGGACAAGGACTGTGGAATCTCAGTCTGGCTGTGCTCGCGGGGGGACAGGTAGCCATGTGCCCTACAGCAATGCCTAGCTCAGCTGCTCCTGCTCAGCTGAAGAAGCTGGAGGTCTTATCACGGATGGATTCTCTGAGGTCTAATTGGGTTTTCTCCTGGCCTTGTCCCCCCCTTGTCTCCTTCCTCTTCCACGTGCTGGTGGGAACTTCAGGATCTCTGAGCTTCTCACCTTCTTCCAGGTGGGACCAAATGGACCGACAGGCTCAGAAGTGATTCATCTCACAGAAACACACTCTGGTGTGCTGATGAGCACCCATTTGCTTAGAAAATCCACCATCAGGGATCTGCAAAATCAAACATACCTGCCTTCAAGGACACAAAAGCTTGTAAAACATGTTCTGTTATTGGGTTCTCTCTGGTCATCATCTCATCCCAGTTTTTCCAGTATTTTCTAGGTGTTCCTTGTCCTCACAGGGGTCTGAAAGCTGAAACTTCAGGAACCAGTACTTCCCAGTCTGCAAACTGGGACACGCCAACCAAAGCCAGCAGCTGCTTTCCACCCAGTGGGTGGATACCTGTTGTTAGAGCTGCCAGGGAAGCACCAGCTCTGCTTCCTTCCAAACTCCCCGGTGGGCACAGCGGGAATTTCTGTTCCATATTTCATTGCCATTTCTTGCTCTGCTCCAGGCATCATGTCTTAAGTTCAAACATACTGAAATGTCCCAAACAAATTGCCGCTGGCTGCCATGAGAAATGTGGCAGATATGAGCCACGCACATTAATGCTCGGTTAAAAATAATCCATTAAAACTGGCAAGGGAGAAGCCTCGGTGTCCTAGGAAACATCACAAAGAGGAGCTCAGTTTGTTGTTCAGGATCTGACTAAAATGCTGGTGCTGGGTTTTTTGTCCCTGTTATTATTTCCCATCCAACCTGCTGCTCTCCAGCCTCTCTTCCCCTCCATGTTTTCCCCTCCCCTCCTCTTCCTCACGGTTTGGTGCTGGGATAGCTCCGCTTTCCACAGGAGAAACCCTCCTGGAAAGGACAAATACTTCGCCTTGCCAAGGGTTGTTTGTGTACTTGTGTGCACTATTTCTAAGGCACTGGTATTTCCCCAGTGCTCCCACTGTCACTGATTGTGGGAGGTCACTGTAATTCGGCAGTAGGCAGAAAAGAGCTCTGCATAATCCCAAGCCTTGTCCCCAGATATTGAGAAATCGCTTACTGATGGCCTTCGTGGCATGAAGCGCTTGTGTTGGCCTTTGAAAACAAGCCTCAGCATTGGGTGAATGAATCAACTGGGCGAGATGCTTCCCGAGCCAAAGGGAAAGGGAATCAGGCAAATCCTCAGGGATGCTTAGGCCTGCTCAGCGCGCATCGGCCAGGATGCAGGAGGAATGCTGAAATCAAAAGAAGTGGGGAGGGAGGGAGGGAAGCAGAGAGGAGAGAAATGTTTGCAGCACGTTGGACCAAGCAGAAGGACCTCTGATCATTGAAGGAAAGGCCAAGGGAAGGGAAACACCCAGTGCCGGGGTGGTTTCCCAAGGGAAACGACCCTAAGCTTGACAATGCATCCAACCACAGTGCTGTGAAGAACCAGAGAAGGGGCCAAAACCTGGATCCCACGGGGGGCAGACCTGTATCGGTCTCTCCTGCCCATGTGTGCATGTTCAAACACAGGGAGAGATTTAACAGCCAGCTCAGAGACACCATAGGGATATGGAGAAACACATCTGACCAGGTTATGGAGACCACCTGCGTCACTGTTTGGAGTGTTGGCCACCTGCACCTCTCTCTAGATGAGGAGAGGGGAGCTATTTCTGGTCCATGGATGGATTTTTGGCCAGCTGTGCTGCTGGGATAGCCTCGTGGCTCTGTCTGACGAGATGATTTCCCTCTGGCAATGCACTTTGCTTCAATTACCACAAAATTAGTAGGACTCATATAAGAGCTGCGATCCTGATGGCTGGGTGGTCAGTGCCAACATGCAGGGCATGGCAGGTCCACATGTGCTGCTGACCTGCTTGGAAAAACATCCAGCTCTGCTAAAGGGTGATTTTTACCCTTTCTGACCTCTTTAAACCACTTGATCCCAATTCCCATCAGCTCCTGAGTCCTGCCTGGATCAAGGTGCTGGCAGCTGCTCAAATATACTTATTTATAGCAGTGATTTTTAACCCCAGGGATGCAAAGGGCAACAGAACAAAGCGATCCAGTTTCAACAGAAATGATTTTGGACCCAGTCCCAGGGGGGCAGGACGTGTCCGTGCCCCCAAGGCTGGCAGCGTGTGTCCCTCTCCTATCTCTGGCACGGTCCAGGGTCGCTTGGCCCCGGCTGCGTTTCCGCAGAGCTGAAACGTTTCCACGCTTCGCAGCCTGGCAGGGACTTGCCAATGGCTGTCCTGCTGCACGTTATCTCAGCCCAGCTCCCTGCATCTGTGCCAGCCCTTATCTCCTCCCAAACGCACTCCCCGTGCTTATAAACTGGGAGCACGCTTAAACTGGGAGCACATCCCTTCCCTGCCAGCCGGTTCTGCAGGCTGAGCGAGCGCGATGGCGTAGAGGGGCGATTTGGGGCAGTAAATATGTGGTTGCACCTTTTTTTCCTCTATTTTTTCACCTTTTCTCTTTACGTCGTAGCTTCGGTTCTGGAACTGGGAGCCAGTTTGGCCCATCCTGGATGTACTGGGGATGGGAGGGGCGTGTTGGGAGGTATTGCTGGAGGAGAGGGACATCCAGCCCCCCATGCATGGGGTGATGCAGGGCTCGGTGGCTCTTTCCCCTTATCAGAGATGGGTGAAAGGCACAAGATGCCCCGAAGGCGCTGAGCCGAGCAGCCTTGGAGGGCAAGCACAGGCTGGAGCCAGCGACCAGTGGGAACGGGACTGTTTGGGCTAAGGGAGAGGCTGATTAGAGCTGCTCAAGGCCCTCAGAAAGCCGACCTCACTGCAGCAGCGAGGATGAGGAGCTGGAGCAGAGGGCTCAGCTTGGACATCTCACCACACATCAGACCTGCTCTGCCCCTGATTGCTGAGGCCAAGCAGCCCACGTCCTTTTTTGCAGGGATTGCTGGAGACTCAGTGATTTGAGGGTGTTTGTCGTTGCCTGAGACCCCCTCCAAGCCTTCTTCAGCAATGCTCTTTTGGAACCAGGTGAATGGTGGTCCTCTACATCCCCAAAACTACCTGGGGCCCACCAAAGCACCACTGCTCGAGCACCGGTGGCACTTTGTGCCCGGAGCCACATGGCTGACAACCACCACAGCTCCAATGAACACCTCCCAGAAGAGCAATGAGCTTCAGCCCATTGACTGTCCCACCGAGAGCAACCTTCCCCGCTCCATGGTGTCGGTGAGGTGTGAGATGCCCATGTGGGACAGCAAGCAGAAAGTGAGACAGAAAGTAGGTGCCTCTTCACGCCACAAATCCTTCTCCAGCCTTCACCTGACCAAGCAGTTTCTCACCAAGCCCAGTATTTCACTTGCTTCCCCCCTCCTCCCCCTCAAACCTGATGCAGCCTTGGCTCAGCCTTTCACTTAAGCCACCAGCCTCCAGACTCGAGGGTCCAACCAGGGAGGATTATTGCCATCAATGGCAGCAGGCACAGAGGTGCCATAGCCTGGGGAGGAAATATCCAAAGCGAAGCAGGTGTGAGAGGCATTTCTGTGCTGTGTACCGATCTGTGTACCACACCCATCCTTCCAGCTCCAACTCCATCCTCATCCTCATCTTACTTTCTATAAGTGCAAGATGTTCTGAGCAAAAGTTCTCCAGAACAGCAGTTCTGGAAATTGGGACCTAATTCTCTCAAAATCCTCAAGGCTGATGTTTTGCACAGCCTGGAGAACACCTTTAAGGTGACTGGAACTGTGAACCTGGCTTGGCAGAGCACATGGATAAGTATGGATCCCTCTCCAGGGGAGGAGGGTTCACCTGGCCTGGTTTCAGCAGCTAAATGTCAACCATGGGTGTGTGAGAGGAGTTTCTAGCATCAGAGAGGACAATACTTCCAGAAGACACCTAATGCTGTCTCCAGGGTTGCAAGGTGAATTGTCCTCTGGAGGTAGCTGGTTCTCCCGATGGTCTATAGATGCAGCCTCAAGACTCAAACATGGACCTTTAAAAATACAGCTGGACTCATCAAACCAAACTTAGGCATCTAGGCTGGATGTCCACCCAGTGTAGCTACCCAGACTCTCCGTCAGGAGGGATGTAGGTGCTTCCCAGTGTGGTTCATCTCCAACTGTGCCTGTGTTGTCCCCCCCAAGCCAGCTGGAAAGGGGCCCATCTGAAAGCGGAGCAGGTTGAGCAGCCACTGTGCCCAGATGTTTCTCCAGGAGCAGCCTGACAAGAGCACTGACTTCCCTGCCAGCTGTGCTAACATCTGGACTTTGCTATCCTGCAGGATCACCCGCTGCAGAGGACAGAAGTTCATCCGCTTCAGCCAGAGCTTTGATCTCTGATCTAATGACAAACACGTGGTGCTCATACTCCGCAGAGCATCTGCAGGCTAACTGGAATTTACTGAGGAGGGAGGAGGAGGGTGACAAGCTCACGGTGTCCTCGCAGGGCCACCGTGCAGGGCAGAGCAGCCCTGCCTGCAGCCCTGATGTGCACTATGGTGGTGGGACAAAGCCTTGTATAAGTGCTTGGAGAAGGCTGGCATTAGCAGCCCCTCCACCTTGCAAAGGAGTAGACAGAGCCCAGGACAGGCGCATCCCCCTTACACCAAACTGTGGCTTCAAGGACTTTCCTGGTCACCTGCTGGGTATGGGAAAGACTCCCACCTTCCCCCACAAGTGGACAGGTTTTATTTCCTAAGGGTGTCCTCTCCTCCCCTCCCATCCACAGAATGGCTGAGGCTGGCAGGGTCCCCTGGAGACCATCTAGTCCAACCACATGCTCGATCAGGGTGACCAGCAGCAGGTTGCCCAGGGCCACATCAAGATGGGTTTTGAGCATCTCCAAGGACGGAGACTTGGCAAGCTGTGCCAGTGCTTGACCACCCTCACAGCAGCAAAACCATTTTATTATGATTAAAGAGGATTTATTGTGTTTCAGTATGTGCCCATTACCTCCTGTCCTGTCACTGGGCACCACTTGGAAGATCCTGGCTCCACTTTCTTTATTTCCACCCTATCAGGTATGTGATAAGATCCTCTCAAGTCTTCTCATTTCCAGGCTGAACAGTCCCAGCTGCTCATGGTCCCAGTTCTCTCAGCCTATCCTCATACAAAAGATGCTCCAGTCCCACCAGAACACCCAAGTCCTGCTGTGCAGAACTTCTTTCCAGCTACTCAGTGCCGGGCCTGTGCTGTTGTCTGGGGTTACTCCTCCCCAAGGGCAGGACTTGCTGTTGATTGAACTCCATGAGGTTCATCTCTGCCCCTTTGTCCAGCTTGGCCAGGTGCCTCTGGATGGCAGGACATCCATCAGGGTATCAGCTACTCCTCCCAGTTTCGTATCACTTTTCCCTTTGTCAGGGCTTCCTAAAAGACAGGGAACCATGGGGCACCCCTGGGCTGGCAAGGGACTTCCCAGCCAGGACCCATCCCACCATCCCCAGGAGTGGTGAGTAGGGCAGACCTCGAGAGGAGACAGCCAGGGGAAGCTCCAGGCACCAGACATGTTCATGGTGATGAGGCAGGTCTGAGGCCAAGCCAGAGCATCAATCCATGAGAGCCCGTGGCCAGGCAGGGCTGGGCTGTGGTGGGGCCGGAGACACCTACAGAGTTGCTGGGGCAGGGACTGACAGCCCCAGGTTGAACTGAAATGGGGGTCCTGGGCCCAGAGGCGGGATGGGGGGAGGTTCAGGGGAGGCTGGGCAGGGCATTTAAAGTGAGTTAGTGTCCTCAAGCCCCCAGCACTCATCTCTTCTGTCCTAAGTGGCCAGGATTGATCACAAGAAGGAAGGAGCAGACAGGATGGGTGGTGCAGGATGGACATGGACTTGGTGTAGGTCTCTTGAAGACGTGGCTAATGACCATTGGTCATCTGCTTAAGATCATAATAGCTGAGAGGTTGCGGGGGTCAAAAAGAGATTCTCCCTCCTGGTTTGGGCCATGGAAATTTTCACAGAGGTTTTGAATCAGTTTCTCTCCTCCGCAGCACTGGCTCCAGCTGAGAGGAGAGTGGCTCCATGCGAAAAGACACCATGGCCCAAGATGATGGAGGTCTCATTTCTACTAGAGATTTTCCATGGTTTTTTAGGTCTTGGTCATGCAAACAGTTCCCCTCCTTAGCACGTGGTCAGCACTATCAGCGCACAGGACCTGTCTCAGACAGGACCTTGGGGTGGTCTCACTCTGTCTTGTCTCCAGCCGAGACACTCAGGAGGGGTCTGGGCAGGCTACGAGGGATGAAAGCGGTTTGGTTCCCCATTGTCCTTGTATGGGAATTTGGATGGAAACAAACGTGTAAGAAGCTAGCCAAAAGGAAATACTCTGCGAGAGATGTCAAAGCAGATTTTAATAAATGTTTACAAACCGCCCAGCAGCCGAGAGCGGGAATAAGGAGGGAAATAACTATAGAAAAGGACACTTTTACTATTTAAAACTTCTTGAATCACTCCTACCTAAAAGAACAATCAAGCCTTACTCATTTTACTTGAAAATAGAAACCTTTGGGAGTCTTCAGGACAGGGCAGCATCGTCCCGTGCTGGAGCAGGCGAGACATGTGGCGTGTGGAAGAGTGACCTTCCCAAATCCGGGATGGGGTCTGTGTCCCTGTGGTACCCGTGTGCCTCTCAGGAACAAGGTTTTTCTTCTCGGTGGCATCGCTCCATAGCAGGGATGTCCTGCTGGCTCTGCTCTGATTGAGGAGCAGAGATCCTGGGCACCGGAGCTGGGGAAGGGAGAAGTTTTTCACCTGCTCCAGGTGAAATTAGAGAGGACACCTATTCTGTGTCTTCTCGAGGACGATGTGGATTTTAATGCTGAACAATTCCCAAAGCTCCGCTGGGGCCTCTGCTTTTGTGCTTTCCTTGGCACAGGGCCATCGTGTGAGTCATAAACTGCTTGCTGTTTGTTTAATGTACCAATTCCGGCTCTATTGAATCTCTGAGAGGGAAGTTAATTCATAAGCTCAATCAATATTAACTGCCTGAGGAGGAGGAGGAGGAGGAAGAGAAGGAGAAACCAGCCAGTTTGGTGTTACAACCACACCAGTGAGCCGTTTCATGTTGCCTACTGGTGTGCGCGCGTCTTCCTCACTCAACAGTCCTAGGACAATGTGACAATCCTAGGACCTATGGGACAATCCTAGGACCTATGTGGACATCGTTGTCCTCCCCAGACCCTGCGTGACACCTACAGAGACTTGCCAGGGGCGCAAGGGAGGAACACAACCTGCTGGAGACATCTACTTGGAAGATACCCAAAGAAATCAGCCGGTCTGCACACAGGTCCCAACAGGGACATCCCTGAAGAGCGAGTTAGTGACGTCTCTGATACCTGAGAGAAGTCCTGTGTTCATGCCTGGCAAGCGATGGGCGTGCAGAAAAGGGAGGAGCGGGGCTGGTCTGCTGAAATGCAGAGCAAGGAAGAGGGAGAAGAGCCAACGGAGGAACACATCCAGGAGCCGGCAGGGTGAGAGCCAAGCCCTTGAGCTGTCCGGGTTGTCTGCAGGTGTAAAAACCTTGTGCACATATGAGCGCTACAGAGGTAAGTGCTGTCTCTGGAGGTTGTGAACTACCCACCTAGGAACGGCCTAAACGAATCGTTGCTGTGCTGTCTCATGGGCCACGTGATACCTCTAAAATACTGGAGATCGGGGCATTTGGACACTCACCCAGGAGATCAGTCACGTGGGATGAGGCTCAGCCCTTACACAGGAACTGAGCAGAGAGGCACGTTCAGGCATGCCAAAGTGAGATGAGACCGCAAGGTGTGTCATGCCCAAAGGTCTTGGTTAGCCAAGAGTTGTTTGCACCTGCTCTTATCCCGGTGGAGAAAACCAGTATATCCTCTTATCTCTGTGTTCAAAACCAGATGTCAAGGTACCTGGAAAAAAAGAGATTTAATGACATGCTTAATTACAGCCATCTGGTCACAGCCTGTCCCCTTGGCCTCCAGAAGACAAGGTCCTGTTGACCACTAATACTTGGTGCCATGTGTCTCTGGGACGGAGTCCACCACAAAACATTCTGGAGAAGATCCCACGGCTCTTTCTCCGACTGCCCTGCTGAAATGAGCCAGTTTAGACCAAACGGGTCCAAGCCCACCAGCTGCTGCCATTGCAGTTGGTCTTGAAGACAACGTAGCACATTCATCTCCTCCTCCAACGGAGATTCAGAGTATGGCGAAGTCACGTCCCCATGCGGGAGATTGGCCTCGAACCTTCCTGGAAGCCCAACCAGCTTCTCGTCCATCGTTCCCGTTATTTTTCTGGTTTTATTTTAATCCTGTGTTTGTTATTGTTCAGTTTTCCTTTGAATAATTTTTTTCTGAGAATCCGAGAATAGAAGACCATGTCAGATAATAACAGGAAGGAAGTGAGAATGCCAAGCATTCCTGGATATATTAAATTAAACCTATTTCACAAGGTTTATTCTGTTTATGCTAAAGACTCATTTGGGCCTTTATCCTTAAAATTTATGTTGGAGCAGCTACCGCCCTGCTGAGGGTCGGTTTGACACGCACGGAAAGAGAGGAACCCAGCCGCCGACAGCTCCCAGCCTGAATAAAGGGGTTTAAAATGCCGTACGTCCGTCTTTCCCTGAGCCTGGCACTGGGTCTAAGCTGTCTGACAGTGTCCATGCAGAAAAACAAACAAAAAAAACACCAAAAAAAGGAGAATAAGTTGGAATAGAATAGAATAAATTGGAATAGAATAGAATAAACTGGAATGGAATGGAATGGAATGGAATGGAATGGAATGGAATGGAATGGAATAGCATGGAAAGGAAAGGAAAGGAAAGGAAAGGAAAGGAAAGGAAAGGAAAGGAAAGGAAAGGAAAGGAAAGGAAAGGAAAGGAAAGGAAAGGAAAGGAAAGGAAAGGAAAGGAAAGGAAAGGAAAGGAAAGGAATGGAATTTTTCTTTTCTATTCTATTCTAAAGAAAAATAAAAAATACAATACAATATAATAAAACAAAGGAAAACAAAGCAAAACAAAATAAAACAAAATATAACACAATAAAATAAAATAAAATAAAATAAAATAAAATAAAATAAAATAAAATAAAATAAAACAAAACAAAACAAAAGACAATACAATAAAATAAAATAAAATAAAATAAAATAAAATAAAATAAAATAAAATAAAATAAAATAAAATAAAATAAAATAAAATGAAGCTTTATTTGCAGGAAGAAGAATTACAGATTCTACACGCTAGAGAGGCTGATACCCCATACAAAGGGTGACGCAGAGCAGGCTGGAGCAGTGTTGTGAGTTTTCCACCCGCTGCTGCCTGCGCTGCCTGAGCAGACGCTGCCTGCGCTGCCTGCCGGCACATGCAAGCATGAGAGGAACGAGCTGATCTTGTTTGCCATCAGATTCCCCTCCTTCCCTCCCCGCCGATGTGCAGAACTTCGCAGCCGCCTTGGTTTTGCAACACATCCCCGACGGGACGGACCTGCTTGAACATTTTTGGCCTGGGCAGGTCTCGGGTGGCCTGGGCGGCGCAGGACGGGTGGGTTGAGGGCAGGAGGGCCCTGCCTGCTAATCCAGGAGGCTTCACCCATAGCAGACGTGGGGTCCAACCCTCCATTTGAGGGTCCTGGAGGGTTTTGTAGTGGTTAGCTGGAAGCTGGGCATTCGCCCTTTGGTGCAACTGGGGAAACTGAGGCACAGATTGAGGATCAGCGTTGCCCCAGGAGCTCCTTGGTCCAACCTCCCACTCCCAGCAGCGACGGGTGCAGACCTCCTTGCTCAGGGTGGTCTTAAAACCCCGCAAGGATGGTTCTGACCTCCACATCAGCATCTCCTGAGCATCTGTGAGCATCTCCTGGCCACGCTCCTGTTCTAGGAGATGCTCCCTCTCTGCAGCACCCAAAACCCCAAACATGGTGCTGCAAGCCACCCCGCTGAAAGAGAAGGTGCAGCAACCGTGCCCGGTTTTGCCCAAACTAAGACAGCTGACGGCCAGGACCCCCCAGGATTGTATTTTCCATGTTATAGTTTCACCCCAGTGTTTGTACAAAACGTCTGGGCACTGGCTCTGCTCTGAGGATTGTTTAGAAGATGCTGCCAAGGCTAACACTTCTCACAGCACCGTTGCATGAGGACCACGTCCCTGCAAAAATTGAGTCCATCCTGGGAAGCTATTCCTGTCCCCCTCATCCTGGGCACCGAGCTGGCCCCAGACCCCGAATTCTTGCTGCTGTAGGAGTTACGTTGCCCGTAACCCAAGGCAAACCCTATAGCAAGTCCCAGGTGGGTTTGCTGGAGCTTTGAGCCCTTCTCTGCTTGCAGAAAAGGGGGTGTGAGGGGTTTCCTGATGGATTAGGTGGGAAGAAAAAGGTGGGAATCATCGCCATTTGGGGATGGAGTATGTGAAGTGGTCCCTCTGCAGGGATGCTCCCAGTAAAGCCTTCACCAAGTCATGGTTTAGTCATCTCCCAGCAAGTAGCTGTTACCTGTTATCCATAAATCAAGGAGTATTAATATCAGGGATATCTCAAAAATCTTCATATAAAATGTTATCATCACATTTGGTTTAGTTGAGAGGCCCTGGCGGGATTTTTGGCTTACCTGTAAGTGGTGGAACAGAAAACTTGTGTCTAAATTTCACCTCGTTTCTGAAATTCTGCTCTTTTCCAGAAAAAAAGGAGTTGCTTTGATATAAGAAAGAGACAATTTCTTGGAATAAAAAAAAACTCACTTTGGACCTGGCTTCCCCTTTCGCCGTCTTCAAGGGCATAGCGTGATCTTCTGAGAAGCAGAACCGAAAGGGAGAAGCAAGGACACGTGAGTTGCTCCACACAGAAGACTTTGTCGACCATGCCGGACATGAAACTGAGGTTATTTTTCCCAAAATAAATGTCCAATCTGGTTGCCTTTTCAATGGAAGGAGCAGGACGCTGTGGCTTAATTACTTGCAGCAGTGGTTGGTTGCGATGGACCCATCTGCAGGCAATGGAGAATCAGCCCAAGAGTTGAGAGTGTCCCTGCCTGCCCCTGGGAAGCAAAGAGTCCATGCTCTGAGTTTAAATTCCTGGAAGGTTTTGGTCCTTATGGGAGATGACTCATGCCTGGGTGTTCTTTTGGCTGCTCCGGGGTTCCCACCAGACCCTCACAGCCCTTGGCGAGTGGATGGACAGTCTGAGTCAACAGCTTTGCATTTAGTGGTGTTAAGAAGGAGAAAGAGCAGTGAAAGACTTACAGTCCCCATTGCATGAGGTCACGGACTAATTGCATAGACTAAAAATCGCATGTCCACCCAGCTGGGAGATTTGAGCCATGGCTTGGAAGCCCCAAGTGAACTCATCCCAGGCCAAATCCCTTATCGCTTGCTGCAGGAGCAGCAGAGAGGAGCACGGGTTTCCAAGGGAAGCAACAAGAAGCTGCACCAACACGTAGTTTTTAATGCAAAGAATTAACTTTGTGGCACACAAACTTGCTGGTGACTCACACACAGTCAGGTGAGAAATTTGCCTATCTTGCCCTCGTGCTGCCCCAACCCATCCATAACGTCAAGTGTTGGGTGGCCACCAGACAGGTGATGATCTGTGCTCCTGCAGCAGCACATGGTGGCAATTTGGGACACTTGTGTGTAGCCCTGGTTTACGGTGATGGACTATGATCATGGAGCCCCTTGGGTTGACTCATACCTAAGATGATGGTTTTCAACCTTAAAATAGTTATTTTCACCCTACAAATGTGCCCGGGTGTGTGGTCCTCATGGGATGGTGGTACCCCAAAAGGAGGCATCTCCATCAATGTTTCCACCCTTCGTCACTGGTTGTAATTGGGGACAATTGTTTCCCAGAGAAAGACCTCCAGCTGGAGAACTGCCTCTGGTCCAACAGCCAAAGCAAACAAGCTATCGAGGAAACAGCAACAAGTTGTGGGAAGTTATTTTAAATCTTTCCCGGATGGGAAATACCAAAGGTACCTCTGGGTCTCGTGTGCTTTGGCCTCCTTACTCCTCCTTGCAGACGTGGCCTGGAAAGCGGAAGAGTCTGGAGGTGGTGAGCCAAAGGGACACGGCGTGCTCCTCCATCATGCCCTGGGCAGCTGGCAGCGGGGCTGGATGCTGCAGGTCCGCATGGGGAGCTGAGCGTGCTTTTGGAAACGCTTTTATTATCACTTGATATCTGGACCCATCCCTGGGGCTGCTGGCAGAGCCCAGTTCTCCCAGTACAGGGCTGGTGGAGCTCCATGCTGGGTTGCATCTCTGCTCCATACCATGTTCTCCCATCATGGGGAAAGGGGATGATGGGCGTTTCTGAAGAGATGTGTTGGTGAGAAGACCCAGATGGCCATCGCTGTGCTGAGCCTCAGGAGCTCACTGCTCTCCCAGGATGGGAAGAGCCACAGAGGGGTGAAAACCCAGAGGGGCTGGGTGATCTGCTGGCACGGGAAGGAGTGGAAGGAGCTGGAGGAGGTATCGTGGCCAACCTGGAGGCATTTGATTTCCACTCAACCATGCAAAATTCAGAGATGTCCTCATCCCAGACCCCAGCTCTGCCCTTGAAGGGAGAAAGTGCAATTATTTGTGAGGCTGAGGCAGTGAGAGCCAATGACCTCCCTCTATGCAGAGCCTCCTGGCAGTGAGGGTGGAGAAGACCTCTCAAAGGTAGTCACAAAGTGTGAAGGCCTACCTCAGAAACCTCCATCACGAGACCTCTGCATGCCCCAAGCCCAGGGATTTCCTGCCTGCAAAGACCCACATATGTGGGTCCCAAACTCTCCCTTCCGAACCTGCTTCACCAGCAGACAGACGAGGTCTCCTGCACCCAGGACATCTCCTTCTGCTGAAGCTGTGAAAGAAACTGGAGCCTAAGACACCACCAATGTCTGGATCCCCGTGCTCCGCACTGCTCCTTGAGGATTCCCAAGCAAAGAAAAGCGATGGGCGGAAGCGACCCTGAGTCCCCAGGGCACGTCAGGGTGTGCCGGTGAGAAGAAAGGAAGCCTGCAAAGATCAAGGCGTTAATCATCTACGTGCTAGCAGGAGGAGAAGCTCAGCAACCCCTTCCTACCTTGCTGACGTCCGCAGGGCTCTTGGAAAGCAAGCTGGAGAGGAAAACAAGCTGAAACACACTTCTTCAGAAATGCTGAGGCATAGGAATGGTAGGTTAGCTCGCACTTGAAGCAAAGCCAAGGCTTTTTTGTCTGAATTCCCATCGAAGCCAAGGTTTCCTAGCACTGCCGTGGAGCCCTGGCAGAACAGGTATGCTGGGCTTGTAGGCTGTTGCTGGGACCCCGTCATCTCCAGAAGGAAATTTGGGCTGGATGGCCAGAAACGTGGGCCTAGGACCCATCATGGCAAGGAGGGATGAAGGTTAGACCAGTTTCTCCAACGCAGAGGTCCAGCAGTGAGGCTTGTCTTCTTCTCTTGGGGTTTTTACCCCACGTAGCTGCACCCGCTTGACTGCAGTGAACGTTGATTGCAGCAAGAGGACGGAGGGGATCATCAGAGTGGACCTCAAGAAATGAGGCATTCTCCACTAAATGCGTCCTTTGCCAAAAATTTCAGGGCTCAAAGGCAGGTGCTGGGGTAGCAGACGTCTGCAGGTGGGACCGGGGTGACCGTCTCCTCTGACCTGGTTAAAAAAGAGAAAGTTTCCATCAGATGTCACCTCCTCATGAGCAAGCTCTACCAGGTCTACCACCCTGGCAGGCTGGGGCTGTCAGGACACGAGAAATTAACTTTGTTTCCATTATAAATAGCTTTTAGAAGTAATTAATTTTTTCATGCAAGACATCTCCGGTCTGGTGAGCCGCAGTGAAGCCCGAGGCAGGAGGGACCCAGCCTGCGTCCCTGGTACGTCTGGGTCGGGGGTGAACTTGAAAGCCTTGTAGGACCCTCCCCATGGGGACATCGAGCGTCTGGTGGTGGGGACATCCCTGCCCTGAGGCTTTTGCAGAGCTTCAGCATTTGAAAAATGCTGCTTTTCGCCTCCGGTGAGAGTTTTGCATCGGTTGGAGGAGCACGGTCCCCAGTCCCGGCTGCCTACCTGGCCTCGACCGCAGATGCTCCCCTCTCCATCCGCACCATCCCGACATCCCGCTGCAACCCGCCGGCGGCTGGAAACCCGGAGACCGGCGGGAAGGTGCAATTACCCTGGGCAGCGGCGACAAAGGTCGCCTGCAATCGGTCACTAACGCGATTACTGCCAGCATCCAGCCGGAGGAACAGAAACCAGGCGGCCAGAGAGCCTCGTGAGGCCAAATCCAGCCACCGTGCCGGGCCTTTTTGCCAGGGATTAATTCAATCCATGAGACTAAAAGAGGAACCCAGGCCATTCCTTTATTCCTCCCAGCGAGCTTCATCTCTCTTCAGATGGATAAAAAGAGGCACAGAAAAGATTCTGTGCTCAAAATCTTTTTTAGCCTCGCCGTTGCCTCTGAATTTGCCTCTCCCATCCCTGCTCAACCCCTAAAATGTCATTTTTTTGCCCGGGGCTCGCATTTATGCCAGGTGCTGCAGGGCTGGGCTCGAGGCTACAGGTCCGGCTGCTGGGCTCAGCGGAGGCAGTTGGGGTTGGCGGGCAGCCAGGAGCCGCTATTTTATTTTTCTTTTTTTTTTTCTAACCCTCCCTCCAGTATTTACAGTGTCCCCACGGCAGGACAGCCGGTTACGAGGCGTTCACCTTGGGGACCCGCAAGGACACGCGTCATGCCAGGAGGGAGGAGGACACCAGCTCCTTTTCACCAGCTTGGAGCTTGCCCCGAAGGTGGAGCAGCTCATCGGAGGAGTGAGTTGTGTCTGTTCTCAGCTGCATTCCCCAGGTGCCCTGGGCTCCCCATCGCTGGCTGCTGGGCTTGTTTGCAGAAGGCATGTTTTCTGCTTTGCTCTGGGGAAAGACACTATTTTCCCCCCAGTTTCCGTCTCCCCGTGGCAGCTGAGGGAGCGGGGAATTTCACAAGGGCACCGAGCCATCGCCAACCCAACCCCACAAGCCTGGGCAGCCCCAGGGCTGAGCGCGATGGCTCCAGCCTGGCTGTGGTTGCAAATATTCATGGCTTCTCCTGCCAGAGCCCATCTCCCCCGTGGCCCAGCTACCCGGCTCACGCCATGATCGATGAAAGCCCGCGTTGTCCGCCGTAGCGCAGGCGCCGGTGGGATCCAGACAGGCTGCGGCACCTCGATCCACCTCCCCGTCCCGCGCCGTGCAGCCGAGCCCTTGCCCTAAACTCCTCGCCTCGTGTTTGGGTGCCAGCTCCGGGGGTCCGTTGCTCAACGAGGTGGCACCGGGGAGCCCCTCGCATGGTTCTCCATCATCCGGTCGGCATCTCCTCGCCCTCCACCTCTACCAAGACCCCTAAAAAGGGAGGAGAGGAATAATTCTGGAGGGCAAACTGGGCTTCCAGGGAAAGAAAGGGCTGAGTCCGTAATCCCACGTAATCCCGGCGTCCCCGGGCTGTTTATGCATCAGCCCTTTCGCACTCAGCGCGTCCCCGCGGGCTTCCTTTCCTTATTGCTCTTTAATTGCCCTGCTCAGGAAGCGCGGAGGCTCGATCGCCTGGTTAATGAGTTACCGAAGCCACCGACCCCTTCCTTCGGCTGCGACCCTGTCCCCCAGCCGCTCTCCGAGAGCTCCGGCCGGGACAATCCAGCCGTTGGCATCCCACCCCGTAAATCCCACATTTGGGGTTGCTGGAAGCCCCCCCAGCTGTTTGCCCATGGCCAGAAGGCTGATCCAGATGTGGGCAGCCCCCTCCGCGCAGCTGTGGGACGAAGCCCAGCTGTTCCCCCGCCCCTAACCCAGCTGTGTCCCTGCCCCAGCCCCCGCCGGGGCCGCCCGCAGGTGCCGGGGCCGGAGCGGGGCGGAGCGGGGCTGGCCCGGGGCGGAGCGGGGCTGGCGGCGGGAGGCAGCGGTGGAGGTCCCGGAGCTGCTGCCGTCCCTCCGCATCCCGCTGCCGGTGAGTGCCCAACCGGGGCGAGGTGGGAGCCGGGAGGGTCGGAGGGAACCGGGCGGGGGGGGATGGATCGGGCAGGGTGGGATCCGGCGGGGTCCGGCAGCACCGGGCAGGGTGGGACCCCAGAGGGTCAAGAGTGAACTGGGCAGGATGGGACCGAACCGGGTGGAATCGGACCCAAAAGGGTCAGACCGGACCGGGCAGGATGGGGTCGGACCGGGCAGGACCGGGACAGAGCATGTTAGACAAAACCGGGTCAGGATTGGACCCGAGACCGAACCAGGCAGGACGGGACCCCAGAGGGTCAGAGCAAACTGGGCAGGACTGGAGCGAGTGGGACAGATCCGACTGTGTAGGATGGGACCCCTGAGGGTCAGAGCAAACTGGGCAGGATGGGGCCAGACTGGGCAGGATTGGACCTGAGCAGGTAAGACCGAACCAGGCAGGACAGGACCCCAGAGGGTCAGGGCAAACTGGGCAGGATGGGGCCAGACTGGGCAGGATTGGACCTGAGCGGGTAAGACCGAACCAGGCAGGACGGGACCCCAGAGGGTCAGAGCAAACTGGGCAGGATGGGACCCCAGAGGGTCAGACCAAATTGGACAGGATGGGGCCAGACTGGGCAGGATGGGACCCGAGCAGGTGAGACTGAACCAGGCAGGATGGGACCCCAGAGGGTCAGAGCAAACTGGGCAGGATGGGGCCAGACTGGGCAGGATTGGACCTGAGCGGGTAAGACCGAACTAGGCAGGATGGGACCCCAGAGGGTCAGAGCAAACTGGGCAGGACTGGAGCGAGTGGGTCAGATCAGACTGTGCATGATGGGACCCAAGCAGGTCAGACTGCACTGGGCAGGATGGGGCCAAACTGGGCAGGATGGGACCTGAGCGGGTGAGACCGAACCAGGCAGGATGGGACCCCAGAGGGTCAGAGGCAACTGGGCAGCGTAAGACAGGACTGGAGAGGATGGGGTCAGATCCGGAGAGCATTGGTGCTCCAGTTCTGCTTTGGGCTAGCCCCAACGCCACCCCAAATGGAAGCTGCTGGGCTTTGCGTTTGGGGAGGTTTAGCAGCTTTTACTACAGAGCAGGGCTTAAAATCACACCGTGATCCCCCCCGGCAGGGTTGGTGCAGAGCTCAGTGGGGTGGGTTCGCCCCGGCCCCTCTGCTCCCACAGCCTGGGATGTGCCCGGGATGCGCCTGCACCTCCCAGGGCATCCGTCGGGATCAGCCCCGTGCAGAGCATCCTCAAATCCGCTCCAGGGACCTGGTTTCTCCCGGCATCTCTGCTGCCGGTGCCAGGAGCCTGGCCTCCGCCTTTAAATATATCTATATATATATATATTTACATATATATATAGAGAGAGGTGTAAATATATTCATATATATGAGCATGTGTGCCTAGATGTGTATAGAAGCGTAAATGTATTTGTATGTACGTGTGCGAGTCCGTGCCTACGTGGAGACATATATTTGTTTATATAGGTGTAGAAGTCTGTATATACAAGTGTATGGATGGAGACATATATATATTTCTATATATATGTGTAGAGCTATGTATGTCTGTGTATACACACGTGTGTATCTGTGTGTGTAGAGCCATATATCTTTGTGTTTATATGTATAGAGATATATTTATGTATAGATATGTCTATATAGAGATAGGTCTGTATGTATAGAGGTATATATATGTGTAGAGTTATATTTATAAAGGAGTACGTGCTTCTGTATATATGTTTATGCACATGTGTGTGCATGTGGGTGAACATGCAGCTGTATATGTGCCTGTATGTCTGTACATGTGTAAGAGTTTATATAAGCCCAGCCAGGGCCTCAGTGCTGCCAGCTGAGACCAGGCAACCTCGTTGCACCTCCCCTGTCCCCAGCATCTCCCATTCCCAACGGGAAAACACTGCCTGGGTTGCACAGAGCGTACCTGAGGTGCTGATTTATTTTAGAGAAGGGGCACCAGGAACGTGGGGAGGTGAAGGGAGTCGCCCAAGGACAGAGTACATCGGTGGCAGAGCAACATCGGTGGCAGAGCAACCCGTCCCCGTGCCCTGTCCCTGTGGATCTGCGTTAAGCACCCAAATATGATGATTTTCGGGTGCTCTGGCCCAATATGGCCACATCATTACACCGTCAGGTTTCGATAACTGGAGTTTTCCCTTAAAACACCCAAGGCTTCGTCCCCAGCCACCTTGGGGCAGGTGGGACATGTCCATGGGCACCTGAAGATGTCTTGGGACCAGCCAGGAGCTTTCTGGGCACAGGGACGTTGCAGCTTCGGCCAAGCAACACGCGAGGCGGGAGCATCCACCCTTCATCCCCTCTGAAATCCGCTGAGCTGGAGCTTTCGCTTCCACCTCCGCCCTCCCAGCGCTGCCACCAAGCCACCGAGATGTCCCCGCCACGGTCTCCTCCCAGGGCAGGACAGACCAAGCGCGAAGGTTTCCAAGGGAAGAAGCCACCCCGCCGTATCCTATTCCAGGGTGGCAGCAGCCGAAAGATTTTCCCACCGCAGCAAGCTTGCAGAAACCCCCTCCATATTAATAACCGGGGTGTTAATTAAAGCTAATTTCACCAGAGAAGGGGTTGGGTGAGATGAAAGCGAAAGGCTTGGAGGGGCTCAAAGCCACGCGGGCGCGTGCCGTGCCGGGGGAAGCTGGCGGCCGCTGGTGAGCGAAGCCGGCGATTATTTTTAAAGCTCTTCCCCGTCTGACCGCGGAGCAGCCCCACTTCTCTTTCTGAACCCCGTTCCTCCTTCGCAGGCACCGTAAATCCCCGGGGATAAGGGTGACCCCATCCTACAGAGCACCCCAAAGCCACGAGGACCCCCCTTTCCCCCCTTCCCCCCTGGTCCCCAAGTCTCACTGAACAACGGCTTTCGTTCTGAGCCCATCACTGTGGTGTCAGGGCACCAGGACCCGGTCTCCACGATCCCACGGGTGTCTGCTTTTAGGGGAGGCTGAGGGCGGAGGGCACCCACCCCATCACCCCAAGGGCTGGCAGGGATTCCTCTGATGGAGGTTTTTTTTGGGGGGGAAAAGGGACTTTTTGGATAATCCACCAAGCCGGAGCATGACCCAGGGACGTGCCCCGGGCACAGCAACAGGATGAGGCTGAGTCTCTTGATGTGGTTTCGTTAATTGGAAGTAGCGGCAACATACGGGTGATGGCGGGGTCACAGGCAGTGGCAGGCAATGGGTACAGTTGGGGGGGGGATTCTGCGGTGTCTAATAGACGGGTTGTGCTCGGTGCATCCCGCAGGTGGGTTTTTCCTGGGATCAGGAGGGATTTTTCCTCCTCCGGCTTTGCTGTCCCTCCCAGCCCGGCTGCACTGGGGTTCAGTGCCCTGTTTATCTCTTACAAAGAGGGTTTTTTTTTTTCTCATTTGCCGTTTTTAGGAGGAGGATCCCTTGGTTTTTGGCTGCTTATTATATTTTTTGGTGCAGCTCTGTCTGTGAATGCCCTCTGCCACTGATGGCCTATGTGGCCTTGGGCATGTCCCTTAGCAACCCCACTGCAAACACCCCTCCAAGGGGCATTCTGAGGAGAAAATCTGTTAAAATGGGGTGTGAGTTACACTGGTTTACTTCAAACCCGGTGCCTCAGTTTTGCTTGTGCGGCTGCGGCAAGCGGGGACAAGGCAAGTGGATCATCTTCCTTCTCTTCGTGCCACCATGCCAGGTGACCTCCTTGTCCTGAGCATCTGCCCCAAATGACCGCACTTGGAAGGAGCCAAAAATGAGGGAAAATACCCTAAAACATGGGAAAATACCCCAGAATAGGGGAAAAGACCCAAAAATGGGGGAAAAAAATCAAAAATTCGTAGGTCTGGTGATGCGGCTGGTGGCCTTGGCCTCTCAGTCTGGGAAGCAGCCCCTGCCCCGGTGGCATTTGCCAGCTCTCGATGTCCCTTGGTGTCTGGGTGCTCCTCTTTGGGGGGTGCAGTCTGGGTGCATGGGGGGGGTGTGTCTGTGCACACGTGTAGGGCGTGTCCACGGGGCAGTGCACACGTGTGTCCTTGTGTGTGCAGGAGCCCACATATGCGTGTAGGAGATGTAGGCGTGCAGCGTGGAGCCGTGATGCAGGTGCTGGTGTGGGCTGTGCTATGCCATGCCATGCCCGCCATGCGGTGCAGTGCCCACCCTGCCACACCGTGCCATGCACTGCCGTGCCATGCAGCGTGGTGCGATGCCTGCCCTGCCATGCAGTGCCAGGCGGTGCCCGTGGTGCCATGCCATGCAGTGCCCACCCTGTCATGCCATGGCATGCAGTGCTGTGCCATGCAGCGTGGTGTGATGTCCACCCTGCCACGCCATGCCATGAAGCGCCCATGGTGCTGTGCCATGCAGCTCAGTTCCCACCCTGCCATGCTGTGCCATGCAGTGCTGTGCCATGTGGCACGGTGCAATGCCCACCCTGCTGTGCAGTGCCATGCAGTGCCCACGGTGCCATGCCGTGCAGCTCAGTGCCCACCCTGCCACCCGGGTTTCTGTTCCCCATCAGGCCCTGGGGTGCTGCCATTGGGACGAAAGGGGAAGCGTTGCTTAACGGGGTGAGCGCAGCACCCCAGGGCCACAGTTGCACCCAGGTGCTGGGCTACGCGGCAGGTCCCAGCACCCAGTGGCACTCCTGGCACCCTGCGGCACCCCAGCAGGTAAGACAAGCTCCCCTAAGAACCCCCCCGCCATGTCTCACTGGCCACTTTGTCCCCAGCATCACAGCAGTGCTCCTGCGAGCACCTGTGGGATGGCAGAGGCTTCTGTGGGTGCCCAGGGTGGAGGCTGGGATGGGTGCTGCCGCAGCCTGGGGTCCTGGCGAAGTTCTGGGGGGTCCCAGGGCACAGGACCGTTCACAGCCCTGGGGCACTTACTGGCTTGGAGGTGGCAACGCGGGTGCTGGGACTGCTTGGAGCTGGGTGACAGTGGGTGCAATGGGGCACAGTGGGGTGAGGGGAGGCTCCGTGGAGTGTCAGGGGGCTCAGTGGGGTGCAGTGGGACTCAAGTGGGGTGCAGGGGGCTTAGTAGGGTGCCGGGGGCTAGGAGGGTTATGCAGCAGCAGGGAGGGCAGAGGAGGAACTGATCTGCAGGGTGGTGAACCCCCAAAAATGGGGAAGCCTTGTGTGTCCCCCCAACATTCCCTCCAAGCCTCACGGCTGGGCTGTGCTCCAGGGCTGGTAAACTCCCCAAAACCCGAAATGGGGCCACCAGGGTGGTAGGAGCTAGCAGGGTGCCCCTTAGACTTGTGTGTCCCCCTCTGGTCCCCCCTGCCCCATGCATCTGGCCAGAGCTCGGCCACTTCCCCTTCCTGCCTCAGTTTCCCCTCTCAGTCCACGTGGTGACACCGGCCACCCCATTTCCAAGAAAGCTCATCCCTGCGTCGGGGCTGCTGCTGGGGCATGTGAGGGCGAGCGGGTGCCACCGGCCGGGCTCACAGACAGGTCTGCCGGCGGTGGAAGAAGCGAGAGGAGGAAGGGGAAGCGGCTCTGCCCACGTCTCCGAGCTGCTGCAACCCAGGAGCGGGAGGCACCCACGGGTGGCACGGTGAGGGACTCGGCCAAGGGACATGGCCAGGGGCAGAGGGTCTCTTCGTGCTGTAGGACCATGTCTTTCACGCTGGTGTCTGCCTCTACGAGAAGCAGATGGCCTCTTCCCCAGCTCCGAGCAGCTCAGAGGCCACGTGGATGGGCTCTCAGCCTTAAAACCTCCAGAACCGGAGCGTCACCCAGTCCCCCTTCCTGGATGAAAGTAACAGCAGAACATTTGTGGGTGGTGGTGGACTGGGTGCAGCGGACATCTCCCCAAACCCAGAGGATGTGACCTGCTGGGTGACCGGCCGCGGGGCTTTGGCACCCCCTGCAGAGGAGCAGGACTCCGTGCTGGAGGCTAACAGTGCGCAGTGCCGTTATCTTCCTCATCTTCCTCTCCGAGACCGGGACGAGGGCGGTTTGGCCCTACGCAAAGCTTTCTACGGGGTGCAAGCGCTGGGGGAAGCGGAGCTGAGATGGTGGCAATCACCATGTGCCACCAGCCCACGCAGTCTCGCTCTCTCTACCTTCACCTCCCTGATAGACCCCTGAATCCATCATTGTGGGCTAAAATAGAATCACGGAATGGTTTGGGTTGGAAGGGACCTTTAGAGGCCATCCAGTCCAACCCCCCCACCATAAGCAGGGACATCTTCAACTGGGTCAGGTTGCTCAGAGCCCTGTCCAACCTGGCCTGGAATGTTCCCAGGCATGGGGCATCAACCACCTCTGTGGGCAACCTGGGCCAGGGCCTCACCACCCTCACCATAAAGAAATTTCACCTCATATCCAGTCTAAATCACCCTCTTTTAGTGCAAAACCATTCCCCTTGTCCTATCACAACAGGCCCTGCTAAAAAGCCTGTCCCCATCTTCCTTATAACCCCCTCCAGGCACTGGCAGCTGCTCTAGGGTCTCCCCGCAGCCTTCTCCTCCCCAGGCTGAGCAGCCCCAGCTCTCCCAGCCTTTCCTCCCAGCACAGGGGTTCCAGCCCTCGCATCATTGCTGGGGCCTCCTCTGGCCCCGCTCCCACAGCTCCAGCTCTGTCCTGTGCTGAGGGCTCCAGAGCTGGACGCAGGACTCCCGGGGGGTCTCAGCAGAGCGGGGCAGAGGGGCAGAATCCCCTCCCTCGCCCTGTGCCCACGCTGCTGGGGATGCAGCCCAGGGCACAGTTGGCCTTCGGGGCTGCCAGCGCACACTGCCGGGTCATGGCCAGCTTTCCATCCCCCAGCACCCCCAAGTCCTTCTGGGCAGGGCTGCTCTCCGTCCCTTCATCCCCCACCCTGTGTTGGTACCAGGGGTTGCCCCAACCCAGGTGCAGGATGGGGCTGTGGGGTCACACACACCGGTCCAGATTCATCCTGCCAGGGTGGATGTGGCAGCGTGTGACCGAGTCACCAACCATCCCCTTTGTCATTCGCAGGTGCTGCTGAAGGGCCACACCAGCAGAGAGGACGTCGACAGGGGGACCACTACTATGGCCAACTTGACAGCCCTCGTGGGTGCTGGGAGGAACTCATGCACCTTCCACGAGGAGTTCAAGCAGGTCCTGCTGCCTCTGGTCTACTCGGTGGTGTTCATGGTGGGGTTGCCCTTGAATGCTGTGGTCATCGGGCAGATCTGGGTGGCTCGGAAGGCGCTCAGCCGCTCCATGATCTACATGTTGAATCTGGCCACGGCCGACCTGCTCTATGTCTGCTCCCTCCCGCTTCTCATCTACAACTACACCCAGAAGGATTACTGGCCTTTTGGGGACTTCACCTGCAAATTTGTCCGCTTCCAGTTCTACACCAACCTACACGGCAGCATCTTCTTCCTCACCTGCATCAGTGTCCAGCGGTACCTGGGCATCTGCCACCCCTTGGCCTCATGGCACAAGAAGAAGGGGAAGAAGCTGACGTGGCTGGTGTGTGCTGCAGTGTGGTTCATCGTCATCGCTCAGTGCCTGCCCACCTTCATTTTCGCTTCCACCGGCACCCAGAGGAACCGCACCGTCTGCTATGACCTGAGCCCACCGGATCGCTCCGCCGCCTACTTCCCCTACGGCATCACCCTCACCGTCACTGGCTTCCTGCTGCCTTTTGTGGCCATCCTCGCCTGCTACTGCAGCATGGCCCGGATCCTGTGCCAGAAGGACGAGCTGATCGGCTTGGTGGTGCCCAAGAGGAAGGACAAAGCCGTGCGTATGATCATCATCGTGGTTATCGTTTTCTCCATCAGCTTCTTCCCCTTCCACCTCACCAAGACCATCTACCTGATCGTTCGTTCATCACCCGGCCTGCCCTGTCCAGCTCTGCAGGCATTTGCCATCGCCTACAAGTGCACACGTCCCTTCGCCAGCATGAACAGTGTCCTCGACCCCATCCTCTTCTACTTCACCCAGCGCAAGTTTCGTGAGAGCACCCGCTACCTCCTCGACAAGATGAGCTCCAAGTGGCGGCACGACCATTGCGTTACCTACGGCTCCTAGGTGAGGATGAGGGCCACCTCGGTGTCACCGGCACCGGGCATGGAGCAATTTTGGCTTTAAGCTCCACGGAGCAGTGATAGCTTCAACTGGGAATGAGCTGGAGGACAGGAGGACGCCATCTCCCGAGCTTTCAGCACTTTCATGCCATCTCTAGCCTGCAGCGGCACAGTATTAACCCCATCACAGCAGAGATCCGGTGTCCTCTGTCTGGCTTGGTTACTCAGTTTGAGCAGCTTAGAGCCATGTTTCCTTAGTGGTCAAGTCACCGATGCAATAAAACCACTGTTGGGACCATGGAGAACGTGGTGGGACTGTGGAGGACACAGTCCCTGGCTCAGGGCGAGCTGCTGAGGAGCAATTTCTCCCCCTTCTCATAGAATCTGAGCATGCCAGGGGTAGGAAGGGACCTCTGGGGATCACCCAGTCCAACCCACTGCCGAAGCAGGGTCACCCAGAGCAGGCTGCACAGCACCGCGGCCAGCCGGGGTTGGAATATCTCCAGAGAAGGAGACTCCACAGCCCCTCTGGGCAGCCTGGGCCAGGGCTCCGTCACCCTCAGAGGGAAGAAGTTCTTCCTCGTCTTCAGCTGGAACTTCCCAGGCTTCAGTTTGTGCCCGTTGCCCCTTGTCCTGTCCCTGGGCACCACTGAAAAGAGTCTGGCCCCGTCCTCCTGACTCCCACCCTGAAGAGATTTAGAGGCATTTCTAAGGTCCCCTCTCAGCCTTCTCTTCTCCAGGCTAAACAAGCCCAGCTCCCTCAGCCTCTCCTCATAGGAGACATGCTCCAGTCCCCTCACCATC
Organism: Opisthocomus hoazin; assembly: GCF_030867145.1. NCBI lineage: Eukaryota > Metazoa > Chordata > Aves > Opisthocomiformes > Opisthocomidae > Opisthocomus > Opisthocomus hoazin. Next base: position 4,614,936 of record NC_134414.1, on the reverse strand, counting down.
CTCGTAGCCCTCCGCTGGAATCTCTCCAGTAGCTCCTCATCTTTCTTGAACTGGGGAGCCCAGAACTGGACACAGCACTGCAGCTGGGGCCTCACCAGGGCAGAGGAGAGGGGGAGGAGAACCTCCCTCGACCTGCTGGCCACACTCCTCTGGATGCACCCCAGGATCCCATTGGCCTTCTTGGCAGCCAGGGCACGCTGCTGGCTCATGGTCACCCTGTCGTCCCCCAGCACTCCCAGTCCCTCTCCGCAGAGCTGCTCTCCAGCAGGTCAGCCCCAGCCTGTACTGGTGCCTGGGGCTGTTCCTCCCCAGGTGCAGGGCCCTGCCCTTGTCCTTGTTGAACCTCATCAGGTTCCTCTCTGCCCAACTCTCCAGCCTGTCCAGGTCTCACTGGATGGCAGCACAGCCTTCTGGTGTATCCACCACTCCTCCCAGTTTGGTGTCCTCAGCAAACTGGCTGAGGGTACACTCATTTAAAGATTCCCTGATGGGGCCGTGTGAAGCCTGGGGAGGGTTTAGCTCATCTTGTACCTGTCTGGAGAATGTGGGACCGTGTGTTTCTCCAGCTCAAGATCAGTGCCAGAGATGTTTTTTGGAGTAATGCTGGATATCCCTATCCCCCAGTCCTCAGCATGGGGCCAGATCAGTAAAAGACATGGGCCCACTGGTACCACTGGTGCTGCAAAACAGCGGGAGAACATCCCTGGCCAGACTGAGAACTGGGAAGAGGGCATAAGGGCAACTGGGACACCCATGCTGGGTTTCGCACCAAAGCAATGACCGTGGGCTGGGTTAGACACAAGCCAGCGGTGTTGTCACCTTCCTGGGGACCTTCAGCATCACTGAAGTCCAGCTCCCTGCTTAGCCCAGCACCCCAAATCTGCCCCGTGCCAGCATCCTCAGGGCCCTGCTGTCACCTCCTAACCAGGATCCACCAAAATCAGAGCCGGCACACCCGGACACGACAGCGGGAGCCGGGAAACCCACGCCACCGAGCTACTCTGTGTCCTCACCCACATCACTGCACGTCCCACCGTCGGCTTGGCCTCTCCGCCGTCCCCACGCTGGGTCAGGGCTTGAGCTTCGCTCTCCACCACCTCCGGCGGGAGGAAGGATTCGCTTACGCGGCGCGGGGCGGATGTACCACTAACCGCTCCGCGAGTCTTCTTTAACGCCTGGGACGTGGAAAATCAACCTCTCTCCCTTTTTCGGGTGGGTCTGTACGCAAATCTACACCCGCTATACGTACACACGTAGAACACGTCCAAGCAGGAGAAGGTTTGTAGCCCAGCACAGGCGGCGTGGCGCAGATATTCTCCGCCCTGAGTACACTGTATGTACCTATGTATCTATAGTGTATGTATTTATATATAATATACATACATACATATATATATATACATTTATCGCCGCATTTTCGCGGGTTGACTGTGCGTAACAAGCGTGTCTGAGTTGATATAGGCAATTTGCTGCGAATCTCCAGACATGAGCATCCCTCCTGCACCCGGCCAAGCGTGTGACTTCATCCCGACTTGCTCCCCGCCAGCGCGTGGCATCAGGTACCCGGCCACGCAAGGACCTCTTCAGCACCCAGGGCTGGTGGTCCCAACCGTGGCTCCTTGCTGCCGCGAGGATGAGGAGGGTGCTCAGAGGGGTTGTCGGCTCTTGGGCGACGCTCGAAGATCTCAGCGTCGCAGCGGGCTGGAGCAGGAAGGGATGGTTAGGTCAAACTGCCTGGTTTTGCAGGAGCGGTGGCCGTGTCTTGCTGAGGAGGACCATGCGTGGTGACAACGGTTTTGTGTTGGGGCGCAGAAAGTGATGGAGGAGGCAGAACCAGCCCCGGGGTTCTCCTTGGCCAGAGCTCATCCACGTCCAAATCTCCTCCGACCTATTTTTGGGGTCCGGCAATGGAAGGGCGAAGTGCCAGGGTCTGCGAGAGTGGTGGCCACTAGAACAATCCCAGCCTGGTGTCCCCAACTCTTCCCGGACAGAACGAAGGGTGACGGGGTGGGAGACGCCAGGCCACGCCATCCGGACCCAGGAGAGGGCGCAAAATATTCAGATTTGGAGAAATATAGCTGGATCTGCGGGTGCCCACCGGGCTCCAAAAAGGGATGGAGGACCCCTGCTCCCTCACTCCACCCCGTGCCTGGGCAGCACCCATGGGACGAGGTGGCCGGCCAAAATTTAACTGCAATAGAGTTTTGAGGGGAAAAAAATAAGCAGGTCCCAAAAAGGCTGGTGGTGGCTACAGGGACGGCGTGGGCTCGGGCGGTGGCATCCAGCAGCCCCAGAACACCCCGATGAGGTCACTGAGAGTGGAAACACGATTTCGGAAAGTTGTTAAGGGTTGGAGGTTCATGGAGCGCATGAATTTTTGCACTTTGGGTCTGACTATGACGTGCCTGGCCTTGGGGTCCTGTTGGTGGTTCCCTTGGTACCACCAGGCCCAGAAGCCACCGTGATGGGCACAACAGGGCACCTTAGGGATGCGGTGGGTGCTTCGATACATCTCCTTCGCTTGCGAGATGGTCAACACCAGCAGCCTGAGGACCAGGTCCTATGGCACCGAAAGGCAACGAAACGTGTGGCTCATCCCAAAATCCCATCCTGGACACCAGATGACCATGAGGGCATCATGGGGACATGGTCCTTACGGCCAGGAGACACCCAGGGGAGAACGAGGGGAGGAGGCTGGAGGGAGGGAAAGGAGATTCGGGGAAGGAAGACCTGCCGGGGCGGTGCGTCTCACAGCATCGCCGGAGGTGCTTTTTGGGTTATGAAAAATGCATTTATGGAGGGATGTTGGATTTTTTTTAGTCACCACCAGGTTTTTCTGTGCCCCTGGGACACAGCAATGTCCTTTACGTGGCCAGGACACGGCTCCAGCCCCATCCACGCTGCCAAGGCCCCAGCTCACCCATCAACTGGCCCAGTCACCCTCTTCATTTTTCACCCCCCCAGCGACAAACCCGTCGTCTGGGGGGAAAAGGGGGTGACGAGCTGCTGATCGCAAGCGCTGACGAGCGACGCTAAAAAACGACGAGGGCGTCTGTTTGGCGGGGCGGCGCGACACCGGGGTGTTCCGCCTTCCCCGCCGACGAGCTGCTGGCACCCAAATTTTTCGCTCGCTGGCACCCAAATTTTTGCTTCCCGAATCCTGTTTTTCCCCTGAAAAATAAAACAAGCAAACAAAAAAAACAAAGCTGGGAGGAGATGGAGCGAAGGGGATGAAGGGTGCGGGGGGGGGTGAGGGGGTGTGAAGGATGCGGGGGGGGGTGAAAGATGCGAATGGAGGTGAAGGATAAGGGGGGGGTGAAGGGTGTGGGGTGATGAAGGATGCCGGGAGGGGGTGAAGGATGCAGGGGGGGTGAAGGATAAGGGGGGGAATGAAGGATAGGGGGGTGAAGGATGTGGAGGGGGGTGAAGGACGTGGGTGGGGTGAAGGGTGTGGGGGGTAATGAAGGATAAGGGGGGTGTAAGGGTGCGGGGAGGATGAAGGATAAGGGGGGGGTGAAGGGTGTGGGGTGATGAAGGATGCTGGGAGGGGGTGAAGGATGGGGGGGGAGCGGAATGAAGGATAAGGGGGGGGTGAAGGGTGTGGGGTGATGAAGGATGCTGGGAGGGGGTGAAGGATGGGGGGGGAGCGGAATGAAGGATAAGGGGGGGGTGAAGGGTGTGGGGTGATGAAGGATGCTGGGAGGGGGTGAAGGATGGGGGGGAGCGGAATGAAGGATAAGGGGGGGTGAAGGGTGCAGAGGGGGGTGAAGGATGCAAGGGGGGGTTAAGGATGGGGGCAGGATGAAGGATAAGGGGGTTGAAGGATGCAGGGGGGATGAAGGATAAGGGGGGGAATGAAGGATGGGGGGGTGAAGGATGTGGAGGGGGGTGAAGGATGTGGGTGGGGTGAAGGGTGTGGGGGGTAATGAAGGATAAGGGGGTGTAAGGGTGCGGGGGGGATAAAGGATAAGGGGGGGTGAAAGGTGTGGGGTGATGAAGGATGCCGGGAGGGGGTGAAGGATGGGGGGGGGGGGGCGGAATGAAGGATAAGGGGGGGTGAAGGGTGCAGAGGGGGGTGAAGGATGCAAGGGGGGGGTTAAGGATGGGGGCAGGATGAAGGATAAAGGGGGGTTGAAGGATGTGGGAGGGGTATGAAGGATGGGGGGGTGAAGGATGCGGGGGGGTGAACGGTGTGGGGGGTGATGAAGGATAAGGGGGGTATAAGGGTGCGGGGGGGTGAAGGAAAAGGGGGCTAATGAAGGATAAGGGGAGTTGAAGGGTGCGGGTGGGGTGAAGGATAAGCGGGGGGAAGGGTGCGGGGTGATGAAGGATGCTGGGAGGGGGTGAAGGATAAGGGGGGGGGATGAAGGATAAGAGGGGGTGAAGGGTGCTGAGGGTGTGTGAAGGATGCGGGGGGGGTGGGAATGAAGGAAAAGGGGGGGTGAAGGATGCAGGAGGGGGATGAAGGATGGGGGGGGGGGGTGAAGGGTGAAGGTTGAAGGATGCGGGGGGGGGTTAAGGATGCCGGGGGGTTGCGATGGATGCAGGGGGGGTGAGGGGTGCTCCCGCTCGGCCTGGGAGCGGGAGGGCAGCTCTCCAGCCGCCTCCCCCCCACCTTAAATAAAAAAAATACATAAATTACATTTTAAAAAGGGCAAAACCTCCAACCATCCCCCCCCCGTGCGAGAGGAAACCACGCCTCCGGGGAGGAAAGTTTATTCGAACGCAACAAATAAAAAAGCAGGGGGTGAGGGAGGAGGAAAAGCTACGGGGAGGGGGGGGGGGGGGAAGAGAGAGAGAGAGCAAACAAAGCGGGCGGGAGGATGCGGCCCGCCGGCAGCCCGGAGGAGGAGCGGGGCCGGGCGGTGCCTGCGGCGGGGCCGGGGCCGGGGCGCGGCGGGGCCGGGGCCGGGGGGCGGGCGGAGGCGGCGGGGGGGGGGGGCAGACAATGGCGGAGGGGGGCAGCGGCCGGGGGGTAGCGGCGGCTCGGTGGCTGCTGCCCGCCTCCTCCCCGCCTTCCTCCTCCTCCTCCTCCTCCTCCTCCTTCTTCTTCTTCCCGGGTAGGAAAGTTTCAGCGTCGATCGCGGAGCAACAACCGGGCCGGGTTTTTGGCAGCCTGGCCCCTTCGGTACGGCAGCTTTCGCTTCGTTTTACCGAGCCGGAGCCGACGGGCCCGGTTCATGCCGGGGCTCAGCCACCGTCCCCGGTTCCACCGCCGACACCGTCGTCGTCGTCGCCGTCGCCGGGCCCGGGGTTGAACGCGGAGCCGCCGCGTTGGCCCAGCGTCCCGGCGATGAGGAAACTCTTCGGGGAAAGCTACCGGCAACCTACTGGGGGAACTGGGAACGGGAATGGGAGCGGGAGAGGGATGGGGAACGGGAACGGAACCGGGAACGGAACCGGGAGCGGGAGCGGGAGGGGAGCTCCCCCTCCGCCTCCACCCCGCAGCCGCGTCCCGCACCCCGCTCTCCGTTCTCCCCGCGGAGCTCCGCCGGAGCCCGGCCCGCATTCCTGGCATAACTCGGCTCGACCGCAACCACCCTCCTCCTCCCCATCGCCCCGCTCCAACGGGGAGGACGAAGCGGCGGCGGCATCCCGTTCCCCCCGCGCTTCGTCCGGCAGCGAAGGCGAAGGGCAAAGCGTTGCCCACCGCCACCGCGCCGCCCGGAAGAAGACGAAGGAGGGCGGTGGTTGGGAGAGCCCGGCGGATGGCGGCGAGGCCGAGGCCGAAGGCTGCGGGAGGGTGGTCACCCGTCATCCGTTGCCTGTGGTGGCCCGCGTCTCCAAGGTGAACATCCTACCCTTTGGCAGCCCCGGCGGGTCGCGGAGCAGCAGTCGTTATTCCAGCACGGAGACGCTGAAGGAGGAGGAACAGTTTGGGATCTGTTGGCCCAACCAAGGGCGGACTCTCCAGGCGGGTTACGGCATCTATCGATCGCCCAGTTTCGGGACGAGCGATGGCCTGGCGTGGGGACAGCCGGCGGTCCGCGTCCGTCCCAAGCTGCCGCAGGGCACGGCCAAGGCGAAACCGGACTTTGGGAATGAGAGCTTGCACCAGCTGGGGCTGGAAGGGGAGCAGGCCAAGCACCGCAAGTCCTTGTCCAACCCCGACATTGCCACCGAGACCCTGACACTCCTCAGCTTCCTCAAATCAGACCTCTCGGAGCTGAAAGTGAAGAAGAAAGGGGTGAGGATCGGCTTTGACGCGGGTTCTGATGGCTGCTCCGGCATCGCCAACCCCTCCCCTGGCAGCCACAGCGCCGCTCAGCCCCCCAACCGCTGGGCACCGGGCGAGCGGCCAACGCTCAAGGACCTGACGGCCACTTTGCGTCGCGCCAAGTCTTTCACCTGCTCCGAAAAATCGGGGACGCGGCGACTTTTCCTACAGAGCACCATGAAGCAGAGCTCCTCTGAGCTCCTCCTTGCCACTGCTGACAGCCAGGACCGGGTGGCCTCGGATGGGGGACAGCGAGGGGACGAGGATGATCTCCCCATGGTCATCCAGGACCAGTACATCCAGGAGGCGAGGCAGGTCTTTGAGAAGATCAGCAGAATGGGTTCCCAGCAGGACTATGGCTTCGCAGCCGAGCAGAAGGACAGTGGAGGTGTGGAGGGCGCTGAGGTGGTGGCACCGACGGGGACGACGGACGCGACCCTTCGGGGACGTGTGGAGAGCACGCGGTATTTGAAGGAAGTGGAGTCGGAGGAGAATCTCGCTCGCAGGAAATCCGTGGAGGAGCTGTCGGGTCACGAGTCGAGTGTGACAGACGAGGGCATCGTCACAGAGCCAGAGCCTGTGGGGATGCCCTTCCAAGACCTGCATGAAGCCGTGGACGCCTGGACGCTGCCCAATGCTGGACCAGCAGCTGGTGACACCGAAACGCCACTGCCCGCTCACCCGGCAGCGATGGTTGAAGACCTTCCAGCTGGCAAATCCGAGACACCGAGCACCCCCGGCAGCTTGCGGCGGCGGCGTAAGTTCCCCTCAGCGGGTGTCCATGGGATGGAGGGTGGCAGCGAGGGTGGCACCGAGCCCTACCGCTCCCTGAGCGACCCCATGCCCCACCGGAGATGCTCGGTGGCGGAGGAGGCGAAGAATTTCTCCGTCGACAGCAACCTCCTGGGCTCGCTGAGCGCCAAGGCGGGCATCCCCCAACCCGCCGCCATTGCAGGCAGCGCAGGCAGCGCCGGCAGCGACCTGTCGCTCGGTAGCGATGGGCCGCGGGACTACAGCAGCCTCATCCGAACCATCGTCAGCCAGCCCGGCGCCATGGCCAAGCTCATCGATGAGAAGGGCAACGGCAAGACCATCAAGAAGAAGTCGTTGAGTGACCCCAGCCGCCGCAGTGAGCTGCCAGCCGGTGCCTTCGAAGGTCCTGGTGAGGCCATCAGCGAGCTGGAGCCCAGCATCCCGCCGTCCAGCAGCGAGCCCATCCTCTCGGCACAACCAGCAGCACCAGGCACCGGCCGTGGCTATGGCTTTGACCCCAAGTTGGCCGATGTGTTGTCCCCTCGCATCGCCCGGCGCAGCTCCAAGAAGCGTTCCAACCGCGCAGCTCACCAGGAAAACCAACCACCGCCAGCGCCTGCCGTCCTCGCCAAGAGCCGCCCGGCCACCAAGCACGTCCGTCACACCAGTGAGCCCACCACCTTCGTCCCTATCACCGTCCCCGAGCCGCTCGTCGCCTCCGGCCACCACAGCCACCTCCCCGCACCGGCTGCCGGCCGCTCGCCTGCCAAATCCTTCCCGACCCTCCAACCTCCTTCGCTGGAGGATGTCACTAAGCGGTACATGCTGGCCCTCAACTCAGGTGACGTGTCCCCCGGTCCCGGGGATGGACCCTGCTCTCTGCCTGCTGCCCCACCGCCCCGGCTGCCCCGGTGCCCGCGGCCGCCTGACGAACACGGCCCCAGGACCAAGCCGCAGGTGGTAAGTGCCCATCCATCCTAAAAACATCTTCATTTCATGAGGTACGTTACCCGTCCAAAGCGTTGGTGGCTTTGGGAGTCCCTCACGTGTCCCTCGCTGGGGACAAATTCCCATCGGTAGATGTGCAGCCGGATGGCCGAGAGCGTTCCCAGCCCTTTCCGACGGCCCCAAGGGGATGAGCTCTTGCTTTTAGGAGCGACCTCCCCCAAAAAAGGCGACTTTTGGGTGAGGAGAAGTGATTTCCAGGTTAAATAGCACCAAATTTTGGTGAAAGGTGGTTTTAAAAACGTATATATATATAATATGCTGTATTTCCATATAGTGTCTCCCAGCGATGCTATAGAAGATCCGGGTGTGCTCTTGCCCGGCCCCGAGAAGCTGAACCAAAAATTGCTTTTTCCTTGGCAGGGAGGGCTTAAATGGGCCTTTGGCTTGGGGTACCCCATGTCATACCCCTTACTGAGCAAATCAGCGTTTCCCCCCCAAAAAAAATCGCCAGCCTTCCACCGGGGACCACGGGCTTTGCTGTGCCGGCAGCGTGGGAAAAAGGGGGAAAAATATTCTTGTGCACACACTGAATATTTATTGGTGGGTAAAGTTTTATCCTGTCTGCGGAAGAATTAATGCTGCTTGGAGGATGCGAAGGCGGTTTGCTCGCCCCAACGTGTAGCTGTGTGCTTTGGGGGTCTTTCCTGGGGTGGGTTTTTTGGACCCTCGGCTGTATTTTGAAGATGGACTTGGGTTCCCATCTCTCCGGGTGTTTGTGCTGGGAAGCGCTTGGAAAAGCCACCTCCTCCTGCGGCACAGCAGCGCTGGCACCCACGGGGCTTTTAATAGCTCCGGGTGAAGCCCAGAAATACCCGTTCTCGCGGGGGATGAGCCGAGAGCTGTCGGGAACGGGGCTGGCAGGGCTCTCTCGTCCTGGTTCGATGCTGATTTAAGAGGACGGGCTGGACCGTTCCCTTCCAACAGCCGCCGGCAGCCAAGCGTGAAGTCCCCGAGGCTGAACCCAGCGATGTAACCCTTGCTGGCCGGGCCAGAGCTGCATGGAGTAGGGGTGTTTTTCTTTGCACGCTCATGAAATCCAGATCCTTGCGGCATCATTCCCCCGAGATATTCTCTTGGGGTCAAACATCCCTGCAGCATCATTTCTCCAAGATGTTCTCTTGGGATCCGGCATCCCTGCAGCATCATTCCCCCAAGATGTTCTCCTGGGATCCAGCATCCCTGCAGCATCGTTCCCCCAAGATGTTCTCCTGGGATCCAGCATCCCTGCAGCATCGTTCCCCCAAGATGTTCTCCTGGGATCCAGCATCCCTGCAGCATCGTTCCCCCAAGATGTTCTCCTGGGTTCCAGCATCCCTGCAGCATCGTTCCCCCAAGATGTTCTTATGGGATCCAGCATCCCTGCAGCATCGTTCCCCCAAGATGTTCTCCTGGGTTCCAGCATCCCTGCAGCATCGTTCCCCCAAGATGTTCTTATGGGATCCAGCATCCCTGCAGCATCATTTCTCCCAAGATGTTCTCCTGGGATCCAGCATCCCTGCAGCATTGTTTCCCCAAGATGTTCTTATGGGATCCAGCATCCCTGCAGCATCATTTCCCCAAGATGTTCTCATGAGGTCAGGTGTCCCTCCAAGATGTTCTCCTGGGATGTGGCATCCCTGCAACATCCTCCCCCAAAATATTCTTGTGGGATCCAGCATCCCTGCAACTTCATTCTCTTGAGATATTTTCTTGGGGTTCAGCATCCCTGCAGTGTTATTACCCCAGGATATTCTCCTTGATGGCTCTGCCCCCTACCCAGCTCCTTCTCCGTTGTGGGACAACAGCCGTTGGTGGCCAAGAACAGGGAACTCTCGGCTGCTGCGTAAAACATCCTTGGAAATAATTTTTGAGTGAATTTTGCAGCATTTTCGCCTGATGTACCAGTTCAGAGCGAGGTGCTTGTCCTCTGATCTTGCAGTAAAAAGTGCTATTGAAGCATCAAGCGTTATAATTAAGTGAGGTAACGAGGAATCTCCTGGGGCTGTGGCTGACGGCACCTTGGGGACGTCGGCAGGTCCCCGAGGTGAGGCAGTGCCCCCAGCGGCATTTCTTCATAAAGAAATATCTCTTACTAAATTATTAATATGTTAAGTTTATATAATACACGGTTTATATTCATAATTTATAAAGAGATATTTCTGATTCAGGCAGCTCCCTGCGGTGCCGCAGGGACGGTGCCCACCACGTGACGGCCCCGGTATCAGGGATGCTCTGCTGACCCCGCGCCCCGATACACCTCGCAACCCCGATTGCTTTGGGATCATTTCGGGTGGATTTTTACCAACTCCAGCACCGGGCTCTGGCAACTGGGAGCCCAGTTTGGCTGAGCATCACCTCGGGGACATGGGCCACCCTGTGGGGCCAGACCCCGGGGATGCTGCTCCTCACCTTGCCTGAACCCGCTGGCCTCGGAGAAGAGGGTGCGAATTTTGCCTTTTAAGGGCAACGCCGCAGCTGTATCTTCAAATCTCTCTTCAGCCTTTGAGTTTCTTTGTGCTGCAGCCATAACATAACTGAAACCAGGATTTTTTTATTTCTCTTTTTGATTTATTGTATAGCGGAGCTGGGATGTTTTATTTCAGATGGCACCAGCCGGGGCTGGGAGGGCGGAGGGGGACCGAGCCTTGCAAGGGAGTTGCTTTAATTATAGGCGAGAGCGTCGAGGACCGGATATAACTTGGCACCAGGACGGCTGGCTGGGAGCGGAGATTTACGTGCTCCCTGACCAACAGCGAAGCAATCAGCTTTATTTTTTATTTATTTTTTCATTTTCCCCTCCTTAAGTCGGTGGAGAGGGCTGGCGTCCCGAGGTCGGTCGTCTGCTTGCGGACGCGGGCGTCGCTGCTTGGGGATTTTGGGGCGTCGGAGCATCCGTCCCGCGTCGCGGTGGTGGTCCGTCTGTCCTGGTGTCCGTCTCCACCAGGCAATGCTGGGAAGGGATTAATAATGGGGTCTGGCAAGTGTGCAGCAACGCTCCCCCAAAATGTTCTCCTGGGGTTCAGCATCCCTGCAGTGATGCTCCCCCAAGATATTCTCCTGGGGATCAGCATCCCTGCAGCATCGTTCCCTCAGGATATTCTGGGGTGCAGCATCTCTGCAGCATCATTCCCCCAAAATATTCTCATGGGGTTCAGCATCCCTGCAGCACCGTTCCACCAGGATATTCTGGGGTGCACCATCCCTGCAGCATCGTTCCCCCAAAATATTCTTCTGGGGTTCAGCATCCCTGCAGCACCGTTCCCCCAGGATATTCTGGGGTGCAGCATCTCTGCAGCATCATTCCCCCAAGATATTCTCCTGGGGTGCAGCATCCCTGCAGCATCGTTCCCCCAAGATATTTTCCCAGCCCCCATGGTTTGGGGGTGCTTTGGCGGAGGTGAGCGCGGCTGGGCCGGTTGTTTGCTGGGTTCGGCCGCCCGGCGCGTCCCGGCTGGGAGAGGTAACGTGCTGTTCTCCCTCGGCGGCAGGACTGTTTGTCCTGGGCGCTTTCCAGCGATCCTCCGTGGGGCTGGAGCTGGCCAAGCTGTCCTGGGTGCAGAAGGCTCCTTCACCCTGTGTCTGACGCTGGGCACGAGGCGTTTAATTCCCCAGGAGCCGTTAGCAGCACGTCCCGCTCCAGCACATGGCACAGGGGCCGCAGGAAGAAAAGATGCTTTCCAGAAAGCAAGAAAAAAACCCCAAGAAACTCAAGATAGAGAAGTTTTTCAGCCTCTAGCGTGCCGTGAACCGCTGGGATGGGCAGCACATGTGTGCACACCTATGCACACGCGTGTGCAGCAGCCCGGCACCAAGCAAGGGTGCATTTGGGGTGCATTTGGGATCAGTTTGCTGCTTGGTGAAGGTGTAAGCGGGATGCCAGGCTGGCAACCCCTTGCATCTTGCTTTTCCCTGCGGCCGAATCCAGCACGGGATGGAAAATTAGGTATGTTCGCTGCCATGCTCTGTTTGTTGACTTAGCAGCAGTTGGATTAAACAGGAAAATATTGATTTAAATATAGCACCTCGCGGGAGCGGAGGAGTCGTGGGAATGTGGCCCCCGGCGCCCCGGCCGCTGCCTTCCCCACCTGCTGCTCCCCGAGTGGGGCGGCTGCACCCCAAAAAAGTCATCAGGGATGGAGAGGGATCCCCGGAGGGAAACGTCGGGGTCACGTTCCCAAGGACGCTTGCGTAAAGCCGCTCCATCCCTCCCGAGCATCCTCCCTCCGAGCTTGCCCCGGCATGGCTCCATCCTCCAGAAGCTCGTCCTTGCTTTGGGGACAGCTGGAGGGCCAGGTCCGTGCACCGACCCTATATTCCTTGGCCAAAGTTTGGCATCTTTGGACCTATTCATCCCTCCATTCCTTTCCCGTAAATCTCCATAGAAACCAGGTTTTGGGCCGCGGCTGGGAGTTTTTTCATTTTTCGGCGTTACTGGAAATCTATAATTAAAGCCGTTGCGGCGGGAGGATGGGGATGGGTAAATTTTGGCTTTCTTCTCCCAGTGCCTGCGCCAATGTTTTGCCTGGCTTTTGTGTTCCTGGCTCCGCCGTGCTCAGCGAAACGCTGGGGTGGGGGGGAAACTGAGGCACGCCGGCAGCCCCCGCTGCCCCGCGGAGGGAGGTTGGAGGTGGGGTGGGGCGAGGAGAAGTTGGCTGGCGTCGGGGGGACCCACAGGCGATACCACCTATCAGCGGCGTGGACCAACACTGGGACCACCGGCACGGGGCCGAGCTGCGCAGCCGGGGTGGGGATGAACCAGCCCAAATCCCCTTATCTCTGCCGATTTTTGCCCCATCCCTGGTGCCAAAAATCCCCTTAACTCTGCCCGTTTTTTACTCTTCCATTCCTCATTCCCAAAATCCTCTTAACTCTGCCCATTTCTGCCCCTTCCCTGCTGCCAGGGTTTTGAACATCCTTGGGTGACACAGAGGACATGTCACAGCCACCCCCCTTGCTCTTGTCCCCGGTGCCTGCCCCCACTTTAATTAAAAGCTTGTAATTAATTATGCAGCGAACTCCAACAGAGCGGATGGGCTGGCCGGGATAGATGTCCTTAGAGCCCGGACACCCCAGGGCAGCACCCCATGGGTGGGGGCTGCCCTGTGGTGGTGGCCGTGAGGCAGGATTAGGGCTACAAGGATGATGAGGGGGCTGGAACATCTCCCCTACGAGGAGAGGCTGAGGGAGCTGGGCTTGCTCAGCCTGAAGAAGAGAAGGCTGTGAGGGGACCTGATAAATGCTTATAAATATCTGAAGGGTGGGTGTCAGGAGGATGGGGCCAAGCTCTTTTCAGTAGTGCCCAGTGACAGGACAAGGGGCAATGGGCACAAACTGAGGCACAGGAAGTTCCGTCTGAACGTGAGGAAGAACTTCTTCCCTCTGAGGGTGACGGAGCCCTGGCCCAGGCTGCCCAGGGAGGTTGTGGAGTCTCCTTCTCTGGAGATATTCAAGACCCGCCTGGACAAGGTCCTGTGCAGCCTGCTCTGGGTGACCCTGCTTCAGCAGGAGGGTTGGACTAGATGACCCACAGAGGTCCCTTCCAACCCCTACCATTCTGTGATTCTGTGATTCTGTGACCCAGCCCTGGAGCGAGAGGGTTAGCGCTGGGCTGAGCTCGGTGCCGGGGGCTGGCCTTGGCCCGCGGCCGTCTGGCCCAAAGGTCGGGCTCTTGGCAGGACGCCGGGGCTGCAGCGAGGGTGGGAGGCTGGGACGGCCTCAGCGTCAGCTCCACTTCCAGCCGGCGGAGAGACCCGTGGCCCCGCGCAGGTGCTGGGGTGCCCGTGCAGGGGTGCGCGGTGAGGTCCCCGGTGCTGGGGTTCACGTGCAGGGGTGCACAGCGAGGTCCTTGGTTACTGGGGTGCCCATGCAAGGGCGCACGGTGAGATCCCTGGAGCAGGGGTGAATGTGCAGGAGTGCACGGGGAGGTCCCCAGTGCAGGGGTGCACATGCAGGGGTGCACAAGGAGGTCCTTGGTTGCAGGGGTGGACATGCAGGGGTGCACAGAGAGGTGCTTGGTAAAGGGGTGCACGTGCAGGGATGCACAAGGAGGTCCTTGATGACGGGGGTGGACGTGCAGGGATGCATGGGGAGATCCCTGGTGCAGGGTTGTCCATGCAGGGGTGCACAGAGAGGTCCTTGGTGCTGGGGTGCACATGCAGGGGTGCATGAGCAGGTCCTTGGGTGTAGGGGTGGACATGCAAGAGTGCACGGGGAGATCTGTGGTGCGCCTGTCCAGGTGCATCCCTGCACAGGGGAATCCCTGGTGCTGGTGTGCACGGGGAAGTCTGCAGTGCTGGGGTGCATGGGGTGGTCCTTGGTGCTGGGGTGGACGTGCAGGGGTGCACAGGGAGGTTCTTGGTCGCAGGGATGAGCGTGCAAGGGTGCATAGGGGGTTCTTTGTTGCAGGGCTGCACATGCAGGAGATCACTTGGTGCAGAGGCACACATGAAGGGGTGTGCGAGGAGGTCCCTGGTGCTGGGGTTCACATGCAGGGATGCACGGGGAGGTCCTTGGTTGCAGGGTGTCCATGCAGGTGTGCATGGAGAGGTTCTTGGTGCAGGACTGCACGTGCAGGAGGTCCCTTGGTGCAGAGGCACACATGCAGGGGTGTGCGAGGAGGTCCCTGGTGCTGGGGTTCACATGCAGGGATGCACGGGGAGGTCCTTGGTTGCAGGGTGTCCATGCAGGAGTGCATGGAGAGGTTCTTGGTGCAGGACTGCACGTGCAGGAGGTCCCTTGGTACAGAGGTGCAAGTGCAGGGGTGCGCGAGGAGGTCCCTGGTGCTGGGGTTCACATGCAGGGGTGCACGGAGAGGTCCCTGGTGCAGAGGTGCCTATACAGGGTGCATGGGGAGGTCCTTGGAGCAGGGGTCCGCATGCAGGGGGGTCCCTGGTTGCAGGAGTGCAGGTGCAGGGGGGCTTTCCTTGCGCTGGGGTGCACATGCAGGAGTCCAGAGAGACGTCTCCGGTGCCGGTTTGCACACGCAGAGTTGCACGGGGAGATTCTGGTGCTGGCGTACGCATGCAAGGGTGCACAAGGGTGCGTCAGGAGATCAGCTGTGCCAGTTTGCACGTGCAGGGGTGCACAGGGAGATGCGTGGTGGTGGTCTACACACACAGGGGTGCACAGGGAGATCCCCGGTGCCGTTTGCACATGCAGGGGTGCACGGGGAGATCAGCAGTGCCCCGGTGCATCCCTGGATGGGGAGATCCCAGGTGCTGGGGTGCCTGTTCAGGGGTGTAGGGATAAATCCGGGGTGCTCTGTCTGCAGGGGTGCAAGGAGACGTCGGTGCTCCTGGTGCACAGACCCAGCGATGCATGGGGCCTGTGCAGGGTTTCGTGCCTGGGTTTTTCCGTGCAAAATCGCACGCCTCCGAAGCTTCTGCTTGGAGGAGGTGGCCTCGATCTCCGATCTGCTCTGCCAGGAGAAGCGGCAGGTCGGCATCTCTGAGATGTGAGTGTTGGCACCCTCCTGCCAAACTCAGCTGGGGTGAGAGCTCAAAGCTTCCTGGGTCTTGTCGCTGCCGCGGTGGTCCGTCCTTGCAAGGGTTGTGGGGTTTAGAGCCTTTCCCAGGGATAATTCCGACGCGGGAGGTTTCCCGCGGATGCTGATCTCTATGTGGTGGGAAGGACCAGGGAGGTGATGGACCTAGGTCGCCGCTTGCTGTGACTTCGTAGCTGAGTTCCACCACCCCTCCGTTGCAGGCAGGTCCCAATAAGGTGGTTCCTGCAGCTTCGGAGCTGCAGCAGGGACTTCTCCTAAATTTGGGATGGAGAAGGTGGTGCCGTCATATGAGGGGAAGCAGGGCAGCACTGGGGTTTGGTCTGTACAGAGTTTCTTCCCCTTCTCCCAGGGCTTTCTCCTAGAAAGCAGGGAAAGGGACTCCCTTCCTTCCTTCCTTCCTTCCTTCCTTCCTTCCTTCCTTCCTTCCTTCCTTCCTTCCTTCCTTCCTTCCTTCCTTCCTTCCTTCCATCTCTAGCCACCCATCTCCATCCATGTAGCTCCATTTATTTATCCATCTCCATCCACCTTTCTCTATCCATGTATACATCTCTGCCCATCTCCATCCACCCATCCATCCACCTCCATCCACCCATCTCTATCCCTCTCCACCCATGCATCTCCATCCACCCATCCATCCACCTCCATCCACCCATCTCCATCCCTCTCCACCCATCAATCTCCATCCATCCATCCATCCATCCATCCATCCATCCATCCATCCATCCATCCATCCATCCGTCTCCACTTGTTTCCACCCATCTCCATCCAGCTCCATCCACCCATCCATCCACCCATCCAGCCATCCCCCTCCACCTATCTCCACCACCCATCCCCACCACTCTTCCAAAACAACAGGCCCCACTAGCCATACTGGTATGATTTTCAGAGCAGGCATGGTCCATCTTCCAGGGCATCTCCTCCTGAAGGCATCAAGCCCAGCTTGCACAGAAAGAACCCACTAAACTGAATACATTACAATTTCCACCATGGTGTTTCCAGGCCAGGAAGTGTCCGGAGAAGAATTCCACCCCCTCTCCCTCACCGTGGCTCTTTTTAAAGCTCTGATGGTTGGTCCCGGTGGGGCTGTTTCTCCGGGCTCCCTCCGTTTCCATGGAGAGGATGGGTGAGGAATTTCAAAGGGAATGGCTCCAGTAAATGAACTCTTCTCTAAAAATAGCGTGTTTGCTTTTGGGTCTTTGGGAACTGCGGCCCGGCCAATGGGAGGGAGAACGAAAATCAGCATCTGGGTAAAAATATTTCAGTAACTCGCGCTTTGTCCAAACTCCTGTTGGAGCTGCTGGGCTTCCGAGGGGCAGGAGCTGGTCCCAGCCTGCCCAGTCCCTGCCTGCCCTGGTACCAGTTGCTCCACGATGTCTGTCCCTGGTTGCAGGTGGGGATTGTCCCCAAGCTGCGTGTCCCCTTGTGCCTTATATAATTTCTTTGAAGTTCAGTTCTTTTAAGCTGAGGGGGGTTGATGGCAGGAATGTGTGACCCCCATGTCCCAGAGCTCCTGGGCACGTCCTTTTTTGGGAGCCAGGGATGGCCACCACCGCCTTCCACCCCACCCGTGACATTGAAGACACCAACGATCCTCACTAGGACATCTCTGCATGGATGTGCTGGGGAAAGGACATCTGTGGTGGTGTCCACCACCAGGGTCCCGCTGGAGGAGGAGCCACCATCCCGACATGGGACGGGCACCACCAGGTCCCCTCTGGAGAAGCCACCATCTTGATGGGGGGATGACCACCACCAGGTCCTCCCTGGAGGAGTCACCATCCCAGTGAGGGGACAGCCACCACTAGCTCCCCTCCAGAGGAACCATCATCTCAGCAGGGGGATGACCACCACAGGTCTCCTCCGGAGAAGCCACCATCCTGACGTGGGGACGACGACCACCAGGTCCACTGCAGAGAAGCCACCATCTTGATGGGGGTGATGGCCACCACCAGGTTCTTCCTGGAGGAATCACCATCCCAGTGAAGGGGCAGCCACCAGTAGCTCCCCTCCAGAGGAACCACCATCTCAACGGGGGGATGGCCACCACAGATCCCCTCCATAGAAGCCACCATCCCGACGTGGGGACAGCCACCACAAGCTCCCTTCCAGAGGAACCACCATCCTGATATGGGCATCGCCACCACCAGGTCTCCCCTGGAGGAGTCACTATCCTGACATGGTGATGGCCACCACCAGGTCCCCTCCAGAGGAGCCACCATCCCTACGTGGGGACATCAGCATCCCCATGTGGTTCCCGGGGCTGAAGAACGTTTCCTTGGCAGTGCCGTGGAGTTGCTATTTGTGACTGCCCATTCCCGAGCTCGCCGATACTCTCCAAAAAAAACAAGAAGTGAGTTGTTTGCATGGGAAGATTGGCATCTCCAAGCCCGGGATATGGTTTCCTGCTTTTTTTAGCTGAAGTAGCAGCAGACTCGTCGGTCTGCCCTGATTTGGCGTCCTTCATCTTGCTTTTTTTTGGGGGAAGGGTTTCATCCTGATCGCTCAACAGAAACGCTGTCGCTAGCGGTAGGGGATCGGTTTTGGTCCTCTTTTTTTTTTTTTTGGTTGCCCACAACCCCGGTGAGATGGGATATAGATGGCTCAGAGCCTCAGTAAGCGGAGAGGGGACTCGTCCCTTGGTCATCCGAACCCGGCGCAGGTCAGTAGATGCCAAAATGCCCTTTTTTCACACCAACACCCCTCCCCCACCACCGCCGGGGTGCTGCTGTGACAATGACGCGACAGGGAAGGTGTCACCTCTCGCCTCACCGTGATGTGACGTGAGATGTGGGCGTTCCTGGCGAGGTCCTTGGTCCGTGCTCCCCCCCAGCTCTCTGCCACCCCAGTTGCAGCTGTGCTGGGCAAGGGGACCCGCTGAGCGTAGGGTGCCGCGGGGATGGGTGTCTGTGGGGCATGGGTGACACTGAGGATGAAGGCTGGTGTGGGCATAAAGGGGATCTTCTCCTGGTGGTTGCACCCAGGCTGCTGCCATGGGCATGGATCCAGGTCGGGGGGGTGGCATGAGAAGAGCCAGGACAGTGGCATGGAACTGGCTGTTTGGGGCTACTGGCTCCTGTATGTCCATCAACACCTTGGCGTCCGTCAGCTCCTGGATGCTTGTGGATTTGTGGATTCCCCATGGACTCCTGGTACTTGTTGGCTCCTGGGTACCCATCAGCGACTGGGCGCCCATCAGTTCTTTGGTACTTGTGGATTCGTGGGTGCCCGTGGACTCGTAGTACCTGTTGGATCCTAAACATCCATCCATCAGTTGCTGGGTGCCCATCAGCTCTTGGGTGTCAGTCAGCTCCTGGATGCTTGCAGGTTTCTGAGTGCCCGTGGACCGCTGGTACATGTTGGCTCCTAGTTGCCCATCAGCTTGTGGATGCCTGTCGTCTTGTGGTTCCTTGTGGATTTATGGGTGTCTGTGGACTTGTGGTATCTGTTGGATCCTGGGAATCTTCAACTCCTGCATCCGCATGCACTCTGGGTGCCCATTGGCTTCTGGGTGCCCGTGGAATCCTGGGTACCTGTTGGCTCCCGGGTGTCTGTCAGCTCCTGGTTGCGTGTGGATTCGTGAGTATCCGTGGACTCCTGGGTACCTGTTGGATGCTGGTCATTCATCAGTTCTGGGGTGCCCGTGGACTCTGGATGCCCATAAGCTCCTAGGTATCTGTTGGCTCCTGAATGTCCATCAGCTCCCTTGAGCTTGCTGGTTCATGGATGCCCATGGACTCCTGGTACCTATTGGATCCTGGGCATCCGCCAGCTCCTGGGTGCCCATGGGATGCCCATTGGCTTCTGGGTGCCCATGGACTCCTGGTTGTCTGTTGGCTTCTGGGTGCCCATGGACTCCTGGCTATCTGTTGGCTCTTGGGTGCCCAACAGGTCCTGGGTGCCTGTAAGCTCCTTGGTGTTGCTAGGTCCTGGTGCCTGTCAGCACCTGGGTGCTCATGGGCTCCAGGGTAGCTCCTGGGCATCCATCAGCTTCTGAGCATCCATCAACCCTCAGGTACCCAGATGCTCCCAGAATTCTGGGTCCACATGGAGACCTGGATGCCCATCAGCTTCTGGTGTCCGTCTGCTCCTGGTGCCCATTGGCTCCTGGTGCCCATCAACTCCTGGTGCCCAGTGGCTCCTGGATGCCTTTTGGCTTTTGGGTTCCCATTGGCTCTTGGGTACCAACTGGGTCCTGGATGCCCATCAGCTGCTTGGATGCCCTTTGCCTCTCAGTACCCCATAGGCTCGTGATGCCCAATAGGTCCTAATGCCCATCGGCTCCAGGGTGCCCATCAGTTCCTGGTGCCCATTGGCTCCTGGGTGCCTGTCAGCTCCTGATGCTCTATGGCTCCTGGCCCCCATCAGCTCCTGTGTGCCCATCAGCTCCTGGTGCCCTATGGCTCCTAGTGCCCATCACCCCTTGGGTGCCCATCAACTCTTGATGCTCTATATCTCCTGGCCCCCACCAGCTCCTGGGTGCTCATTGGCTCCTGGTGCTCATCACCCCTTGGATGCCCATCAGCTGCTGATGCCCAATGGCTCCTGATGCCCATCACCCTGTAGGTACCCATCAGCTCCTGGTGCCCAATGGCTGCTGGTGCCCATCAACTCCTGGTGCCCAGTGGCTCCTGGTACCCATCACCCTGTGGGTGCCCATCAGCTCCTGACGCCCTGTGTCTTCTGGTGCCCATCAGCCCCTGGGTGCACATTGGCTCCTGGTGCCCATCACCCTGTGGGTGCCCATCAACTCCTGGTGCCCAGTGGCTCCTGGTGCCCATCACCCTGTTGGTACCCATCAACTCCTGATGCCCAATGGCTCCTGGTGCCCATCACCCTGTTGGTACCCATCAACTCCTGGTGCCCAGTGGCTCCTGGTACACATCACCCTGTGGGTGCCCATCAGCTCCTGATGCCCTATGGCTCCTGGTGCCTATCAGCTCCTGGCTGCCCATCGGCTCCTGGTGCCCATCACCCCTTGGGTGCCCACCAGCTCCTGATGCCCTATGGCTCCTGGTGCCCATCACCCTGTGGGTGCCCATTAACTCCTGGTGCCCAATGGCTCCTGGTGCCCATCACCCTGTGGGTGGCAGGCCAGTGCCCTCCTGGGTACCCCAAGTTTGCTCTCACACCTCTCACCTAGATCCATGCCCCACACCACCAAGCACCCAGGGCACCTCCTACCCACATGTACCAGGCTGGCACCCAGCGGTGACACCAAAGGGTGCCAGCATCGGGCACCCTTCTCCTCCCTGGCTTGCCTCTCCCCCCAAAACACCAATAACTGTCGTTTTGGGGCGCTGTGGGATGCGGCCCGTGCCAGCAGCGGGGGATGCTGGTGGGGGAGCCAGGGATGCTGGTGAGTCGGGGGGCTGGCGTACCCCTTGCCCAGCGTTTGCGGGGCCGAGCGTGCCCGGGGAGGCAGCGGAGACGGGAGGGGAGGGCAGAAGAGCGCGGCTGACCTCAGCATCTGGAAAGCTGCGCTCTTGGGCCGCGGCCTGCGTGCCGAAAACCGGAGGCAAAAAAAAACCCTTCCATATTTGGTGAAAGCTGCTCTAGGGCTCGGCGAAGGCTGGCTGCAAACGAGGGGCCGGCGAGCCCCCCGCAGCGGCCCGGGCTGCGGTGACACGAGTTTTGCAAGGGCTCTGCAAGTGGGCCAGGGGATGGCTGGCAGCGGGAGGGGGGATAAATTGGGGTGAGCATCATGGATCGGGTGGGAGGGGGGCATGGGAACGGGGGCACCCACGGGGTGCTGCCTGCGGCAGAGGGAGGACGCCCTGAGATGAGGCAGCATCACCCTGAGCCTCGTATTTTGGGGGGGGGGGGCCCCTCGCACCCCGGCGCCGGTGATGCAAACCCTGATTTCAAGTGAAAATCTCGTGGGGAAAAAGCACATTTAGAGGATGAATTTTTGTCACTTCGGCAAACGAGCCTCCCGCTGTCTCCCCATCCCCGCACCCCACCAGCACCGCTCCCGGCGCTGCCGCTCACCAGGACGGCACCAGGATGCCCAGCATCCTCCCACCCTGCCATGAAAAAGTTGCTCCAAATCCTTTATTTTTTTATTCCTGGCTTTTTCTCACACTTAAAAAGTAGAATTACAGCCAGGCCGTGTCCTCCCGGGATAAATCACCGCAGCCGAGAAGTCAAAGAAGGGAAAACGGCCGAATTCTCAGCGCATCCTTTTGGGGCAGAAGCCACCCCTCTCCTCCTCCTCCTCCTCCTCCTCTTCCTCCCCATCCCGGAGGTGGTTGTGCTGCTGGGTTTCTCCGTGAGAGCATCCCCGAACAAATCAAGGCTCCTCTGTGAGCTGGGAGCCTGGGAAAAACCACGACCGAGGGAAAAGCAAACATCGCCAGCCCCAGGGCTGCGAATAAACACGGGAGTATTATTAGTAACCGAAGCGGAGCTGAATCAGAGCTGCTGATTTATGCTCCTGTTTCCTTTCAAGAAGTTACGCTTTGGAAAGTGGCTCGGACTTTTCTTACCCGTGGGAGAAGAGCGAGCGGCTGGGCGGGGAGGGGATGCAGCCCCGGACGTGATGCTGTACGGCGTCGGCCTGGCTCGGGCACGGCCCCCGTTCTGCGGCGCAGGTCCTCGTGTTGCCCCCCTGGGACGCACCGGGTGGTTTGTCCAGAACACGGGGCCTGGTGGTCCCAGGGATGGAGGGGACTGGTACACAGGGCTGGGATGACTGGTTTTCAGGGATGGGGAGACTGGTACCAGGGATGGAGGGGATTGGTACCCAGGGATGGGGTGACATGCCCTGGGAAGGAGGTGACTGGTACGTGGGGATCGGAGGGACTGGTACCATGGATGGGGAGACCGGTACCCAGGGATGGAAGTGACTGGTGTTCAGGGATGGGGTGACTGGTACCAGGGATGGGGTGACTGGTACCAGGGATGAGGGCGACTGGTGCCCAGGGATGGAAGTGACCAGTACCCAGGGATGTGGTCACTGGTGTACAGTGATGGAAGTGTCTGGTGCCCAGGGATGGAAGTGACTGGTACCAGGGATGTGATGACTGGTGCCCAGAGATGGAACTGACTGGTGCCCGGGGGTGGAGAAGACCGGTGCCCACCGATGGAAGTGACTGGTACCAGGGATGGGGTGACTGGTACCCAGAGATGGCAGTAACCACTACGCAGGGATGTGGTCACTGGTGTCCTGTGATGGAAGTGCCTGATGCCCAGGGATGGAAGTGATAGGGTGACTGGTATCCAGAGGTGGTGACTGGTACCCAGCGATGTGGTGACTGGTGCCCAGGGATGTGGTCACTGGTGTCCAGAGATGGAGGACACTGGTGCCCAGGGATGGAAGTGACTGGTGCCCAGCGATGGGGGTGACTGGTACCATGGTTGGGGTGACCGGTACCCAGGGGTGGAAGTGACCGGTACCCAGGGATGTGGTCACTGGTGTCCAGTGATGGAAGTGTCTGGTGCCCAGGGATGTGGTGACTGGTGCCCAATGATGGAGGAGACTGGTGCCCAGAGATGGAGGACACTGGTACCCAGGGATGGGGTGACTGGTACCCAGAGATGTGGTGACTGGTGCCCAGGGATGTGGTCACTGGTGTCCAGAGATGGAGGACACTGGTGCCCAGGGATGGGGGTGACTGGTACCATGGACGGGGTGACTGGTGAGATGGCAGTGACCAGTACCCAGGGGTGTGGTCACTGGTGTCCAGTGATGGAAGTGTCTGATGCCCAGGGATGGAAGTGATAGGGTGACTGGTATCCAGAGATGTGGTGACTGGTACCCAGCGATGGAAGTGACTGGTACCCAGGGATGGGGTGACTGGTACCCAGGGATGTGGTGACTGGTGCCCAGGGATGGAGGAGACTGGTGCCCAGGGATGTGGTGACTGGTGCCCAGATATGGAGGAGACTGGTGCCCAGGGATGTGGTGACTGGTGCCCAGAGATGGAGGAGACTGGTGCCCAGGGATGTGGTGACTGGTACCAGAGATGAAAGTGACTTGTACCCAGGGATGGAAGTAACTGGTACCAGGGTTGGAAGTGACTGGTACCAGGGATGGGGTGACTGATACCAGGGATGGAGTGACTGGTACCCAGGGATGGAAGTGACTGGTACCAGGGATGAGGGTTAGTGGTGCCCAGTGGTGGGCTGCCTGGTACCAGCAATGGAGATGCTTGGTACCCAGGGATGCCAGGGGCTGGTACCAAGGATAGCAGGGGCTGGTACCCAGTGAAGCAAGGTGTTCCCCTGGCTGGTGGCTGCCATCCCTCCACCCACATGGCACAGAGCTGTGCAGGACGTATGGCTGAGCATCGTTTATCCCAAGGCGAAGGTTGGATGGGTTTGCCTTGAAAGCCCGACAAAACCCAATCAAACCTCCCGCTTAAAAAAATCCCGAGAGGAGATAATGTGATTTTTCCAGGAGATTTTCTGCCAGAAACTGAGCGATTGAGGAAATATGGGGTTGGATGTCACAGCATCGTCCTATTTTGGTGGCAGCCAGGGGCTTTTCCGGCTGCGCGAGCAAGTTCGACGTGTCAGGATGATGCCTTTGGCTGCCGAGGTGTTTGCTCATCGCGTTGGGATGGATGAAAGCGGGTCCAGTTTTGTTTCTGAGCCTTTTTTTTCCAGGTAGAAATAAAGCCAAGGGTGCTTTAAAATTGTTGAGGGGGGGCATTCCCCATAGACTGCAGGCTGTCCGGGGCAGGGGCCTGTCCCCACCAGCCAGTGGCTCCCACTATGTCCCAGCTCCCTCTAGTGGGATCTGGCCCGGGAAGAAGGATCCAGGGAAAGAAAAGGTGCAGAAATCCCAGTTCTCCCCAGTTTCTTCCAAACTGGGAATGGGGGGTTTCAAGGAAGTGCTGAGATTCAGGCTGCCCTTAGCACGATCCCACTACGAGACCCTAGAGAATCCCACCCTCACCTCCAGCAGTGCGGAGCGTCGGCAGCCGGCGGCAGGGACAAGGCATAATGAGGGAAAAACAACTTGTATTTATTTGTTCTTAAAATTTTGGCACGTTTTGGAGGGGTGGGAACAATTTCCCTGCCGGGGCTAGCTCCTCCTTCAGCAGCTGTGGGAGGGATGGTCTTGGGAAGGTCCCAAGCGGTAAATCCTGCCCCCAAAATGGTCCGAAATGCTCCAGATTTCTCCTAAAACTGTTTTGTGCCCCAAAGCGAGGTCTCAGGGTCAAAATCCCCCCGCTACAGCTCACCCAGGGTATGGCTGAGCCCTGGCACAGCTCGTTACACCGCTGACCTCAGAGAAACGCTGCGTGTTGCGGGTCCGGGAAGGAAATCTGAGGGGGGAAATGGAGTATCCTGGGATACAGAGATCCCTCCTCCCACGGGATGTGGTTTTAGCATCTGAGCCGGGTGGTGACAGCGCAGGGGACAGCCACCCGTGCGGCCCTGGCTTCAGCGGCCCAGTTCCCACCAGCAGTGGGATTTGGGCGGGGGAAGTCCTCGAAGTGGCTGCAAGTGGCATCGTTCCATGCACTGATGTGTGCGTGGGCTCAGCCTGAGCTCAAAGGCCAGAGGTTGCCATGACGGGTGGGATTCCTCGGGGATGTTCATCCCTGCTCTCCCTTTCCCCTAAAAACCCCATTTTTTAAAAAAATATGAAGTTATTAGGACTTTCCTCCATCGATGCCTCCATGTTTGCAGGGGGTGGAGGCAGGACACGATTTGCCAGGTCCTTTTTTTTAGTGTTTGAAGATGTTTTAAAATCCCTGAGGATGCTCAAGCTCCTTCTGCATTGCTACGGCCGGGAAGGGAAAAGCAAAGTGATGGATTTGCACCCGGACTTTTTATTAAAAACTAAAATAGAGCAGCCTAGGAGAGCTCCCGTCCTTGTTCAGGAGGCCACATGGGGTGATTTTTCCAATGCTGGGGGGAAAAATTGGGAGAAAACCCCCTCTCCGAGCCCCCATCCCAGGTTTGGGGTGCTGCTGAATCCCCCCCCAAATCCCCAGTGCCGGATCCCCTCCATCTTTGGGATTTCGGGAGCATCCTCATGACGCTGGCACAAGCCTGTGGGGTGGGGGCTGAACCCCTTGGCTCCATCCCAAAGGATCCGGAGGCTTTTCCCTGGAGGGTTTGGGATTTGGGGGGGGGGGGGGGGGTAGGAAACACCGGAGTGGCAGAAAATAATAAAAAAAAAGGATTGTCCAAAAGGAAATCTAAAGGTGTTTACAAAGAGCAGCGCCGCTAAAAATAACCGGCTCATATTTTAGACGGCCCTAAAAATAGGCAGCGCTGTTGGAGTGGCCAAACACTCCCAGGAATTTCCTGTGGGCTGCGGGCCGCGCGCAGGGGGGTCCGGGCTCGGCGGCCGGCGGGGACGGCCGGCATCGCTCCGGCTTTTGCTTTCCTGGGTGACAGCGAGATAACCTCCGTTGGGCCCCTCGATGCGCAGCGGGATCCAGCCTGGCTCCTTCCCCGGTCCAGGGAGCGATGGGCTTAACCCTTCTCCATCCATTCCTTCCTCCCTGTAACATCCGAAGAGGTTGGGTGGCCTGGAGAGAGGTTTTCAAACCCATCAGCAGAAAGCTCAACCTCAATAGTAGACACTGGAGAATCTACTTGGGCAGTTAAATGAAGGGATTGACTCAAGGGAAGGAGTGGGGGAGATGGTCTGGAGATGGATGGATGGAGGGATCCCCCCGCTCGCCCCCGGGGACAGGCGATCGCATGGGAGGGCCCGAGGGCGTTGCTGCAGGCGGAGCGGCCGGGTCACCGTCGCAGCGTCATGGCGTCGCGGCGTCATGGCGTCGCAGGCCGGCCGGGGCTGGGGTTGTGATTGAAATGAGGCAGGGATTGCGAGAGGTCTGGGATGGCGAGAGGTCTGGGATTATGAGAGGCCTGGGATTGCGAGAGGTCTGGGATTGCAAGAGGTCTGGGATTGCAACCCGGGTGGATCAGGGATTGCAGCAGGAATGGGTTTGGGATTGCAATGAAGATGGGTCGGGGATTGGAGCAGGAATGGGTTTGGGATTGCAGCCCAGATGGATCTGGGATTGCAGCAGGAATGGGTTTGGGACTGCAATGCAGATGGATCAGGGATTGCAGCAGGAATGGGTTTGGGATCGCAATCCAGAGGGATTGGGGATTGCAGCAGGAAAGGGTTTGGGATTGCAATGCAGATGGATCTGGGATTGCAGCAGGAATGGGTTTGGGATCACAACCCGGATGGATCGGGGATTGCTGCAGGAATGGCTTTGGGATTGCAACGCAATTGGATCAGGAACTGCAGCAGAAATGGGTTTGGGATTGCAACGCAGATGAATCCAGGATTGCAGCAGAAATGGGTCTGGGATTGCAACGCAGATGAATCCAGGATTGCAGCAGGAATGGGTTTGGGATTGCAGCCCAGATGGATCTGGGATTGCAGCAGGAATGGCTTTGGGATTGCAGCCCAGATGGATCTGGGATTGCAGCAGGAATGGCTTTGGGATCGCAACCCAGATGGATCGGGGATTGCAGCAGGAATGGGTTTGGGACTGCAAACCCAGATGGATCTGGGATTGCAGCAGGAATGGGTTTGGGATCGCAACGCAGATGGATCTGGGAGTGGAATCCAGATAAACGTGGATTTGCAACCCGGATGGATCTGGGATTGCAGCAGGAATGGGTTTGGGATTGCGATGCAGTTGGATCCGGTATTGCAGCAGGAATGGGTTTGAGATCGCAATCCAGAGGTATCTGGGATTGCAGCAGGAATGGGTTTGGGATCGCAATGCAGATGGATCAGGGATGGAACCCAGATGAGCCTGGGATTGCAATGCAGATGGGTCTGGGACTGCAAACAGAGCGGGTCTGGGATTGCAACCCCAATGGCTCTGGGGTTACAGCCCAAATGGGTCCAGAACTGCAACCCAGGTGGGTCAAGGATTGCAACCGGGTGGGTTTGGGATTGCAATCCCGGTGAGCCTGGGACCGCAGTGCGGACGGATGGGTCAGGGATCGCAGTACAGGTGGGCCCAGGATTGCAGCGGAGATGGGTCTGGGATTGCAGCCCGAGTGGGTCTGGGATTGCAATGCGGATGGGCCCAGGGCTGCAGCTCTGATGGGTCTGGGGTTGCAACAGGAGTGGGTTTGGAACCTCAACCCAGATGGGTCTGGGGTTGGAACCCAAACGAGCCTCAGACGTCAACCCAGATGGACCCAGGACTGCAAACCATGTGGGTCTGGGGTTGCAACCCAGATGGGCCCGGGACTGCAGCCCAAATGGGTCTGGGATTGGAAACCAGATGGGTCTGGGACTGCGACCCAAATAAAACAGGGATTACAGCAGAAACGGGTCTGGGATTGGATCCCAGAAGAGCCCAGGAGTGTAGTGCAGATGGGTCCGGGATTGTGACTGGGTTGGGTTTGGGACCACAGCTCAAATGGGTCTGGGACTGGAACCTGAATGGCCCAGGACTGCAACCCAGATGGGTCTGGGATTGGAATCCAGATGGATTCGGGACTGGAACCCAGATGGGTCCGGGATTGGAACCCAGATGGATCTGGGATTGGAACCCAGATGGGTCTGGGTTTGCAACCCAAATGTGCCTGGGATTGCAACCCAGATGGGTCCAGGATTGCAACCCAGATGGATCCAGGATTGCAACCCAGATGGGTCTGGGATTGCAGCTGAGACAAGCCCAGGATTGCAACCCTGGTGGGCCAGCGATTGCCACCAAGATGGGTCTGGGACTGCAATGCAGATGGGCCCGGTGTTGCAGCCCATGCCGGTCTGGAATTGCAACCTAGATGGATCTGGGATTGCGACAGAATTGAGTCTGGGATTGCAACCCAGATAAAACAGGGATTACAACGGAAACAGGTCTGGGATTGGATGCCGGAAGAGCCCAGGATTGCAGCTGAGATGGGTCCAGGATTGGAACCCAGATGGATCCGGGATTGCAGCTGAGATGGGTTTGGGATCGCAGGCCAAATGGGTCTGGGAGTGGAGCCCAAATGGTTCAAGGGTTGGAACCCAGGATGGCCCAGGATAGGAACCCAGACGGGCCCGGTATTGACACCAAGATGGGTCTGGAATTGCAACGCAGATGGGCCCAAGATTGCAGCACATGCCGGTCTGAGATTGCAATGTAAATGGATCTGGGATTGCAACCCAAATAAAACAAGGATTACAACAGAAATGGGTCTTGGATTGGATCCCAGCAGATCCCAGGATTGCAACTCAGCCAGGTCCAGAACTGCAACACAGATGGGTCCAGGATGGCAATGGAGAAGGGTTTGGGATCGCAGCCCAAACGGGTCTGGGATTGCAACCCAAGTGATTCTGGGATTGGAACCCAGAATGGCCCAGGATAGGAACCCGGGTGGCCCAAGATTGCCACCCAGATGGGTTAGGGATTGCCACCCAGATGGGCCAGGGATTGCCACCCTGATGGGTCTGGAATTGCAACGCAGATGCCCCCAGGGTTGCAGCTCCTGTGGGTCTCAGATTGCAACATGAATGGATTTGGGATTGCAACAGAAGTCTGGGATCACATCCCAGGAGAGCTCAGGATTGCAACCCAGGTGGGGCCGGGATTGCAACCCCAAGAGATCTGGGATTGCAACCCAGGTGGGGCCGGGATCGCAACAGAAATGGCTCTGGGGCGACCGCGGTGCCGCAGAAGGAGTCGCAGGAGTCACTGCCTTGCAGACAGCCTCGTTACCCCTAACGCAATTAGCCGTACCGGGTGCAGCGCAGGCACCCATCCTGCCCACGCCGGGTGCTGCGGGTCCCTCCTCCCTGATCCCAGCGAGGGGGTGTATTTAAGGGTGCTGCAGCTTCCCTCTCATTATATGCGCTGAGTTGGCTGTTCTCTGCCATGCACCCTGGGGAGGGTGTCGGGGCGGGGACCGGGATGGGATGCACAGCACCCATCCCGGCCCCCCCCCCCCGACACCCTCCCCGGGGTGGGATGCTCGTCATCCTCATTACCAAGAGGAAATTCACTGGCTGCAACAGGAGGACGCAGCCCTGCTGCACGCCGTTGCTGTGGAAACGTGGCGAGCGGCTAATTAGATTTAATTAACGAAGCAGGAGGGGAGCGTTACAAACGGATCCGGGCAGGGCGCATCACCCAGCAGGCAGGGCTTGCTCCGTGCCTCAGTTTCCCCATCTGCAAGGTCAGGGAGGGGGGACACAGTACCCAGTGACCCCCACCCCGTTGATGGAGATGGAGACCTCAAGGATGCTGAGCACCCCAACCCAGCATCATCCGTGCACCCACCCCCTCCCCAAGAAATCATATCCTCCCCCCCCCCCCACCTCCCCGTACAGCATCCTCCTTGGGCCAAGCTTTCCCTCCCCGGCAGGATCCGGCCCTGCCTGCATCCGCGCGTGTCTGTGTGTGTGGGCACGGCTCTGCCTCCATCGCCGATCGCTCTCGCCTGCCCGTGCCTCGGTAGCACCCAGGGCCGGGGACCCCGCGAGCCGTCACGGACGCAGGCGCACGCAGCCTGCAGCCGCTCTGCGGGAGGGCCTTTTTTTTTTTTTTAATACATACATATATATAAAAACACACAGAACCCTATCGATATAAATAGCTTCTCTATTATATTTCCCTCCTTGCTGCATCCCAGCGCAGCGTTCTGGCTCTTTTAAAGGGGGAACCTGGAGGTATATATATATATATCTCTCGAATTTTTTTTATTCCTTGGGCCGCGTGGGACGGACCGACCCCCGGGACCCGCATGCTGCAGATGGTGAGGACTCTGGCGCAGTTCACCATCGCGCTGGAGGACATGCGAGACATCGGGGACGGCATCGATGCGGCCTTCGCCACCTCCGGGCTCGGCGGGGCGGCCGAGGAGCTGCCGGAGAAGGGCTGCGGCAGTCGCGGTGGTACCGAGGTGATGCGAAAATATAGGGGGGGGGAGGAGGGGTCCTGGGGATGGAGAAGGGTGGGGGGGTCTGGTGGGATATAGGGGGGATGTAAGGGGGGGGGGGGGATGCATGGATGCGTCATGTTTGGACACGTGTGCGCCCAGCAGAACCCGGTACCTGCGGGGTCTGGACCGCGATTGCCGTGGCAACGGTGCCTCCATCCTCATCCTCCATCCTCATCCTCAAGCCTGCCACCCCCGAGGTTCTCCGGATCTCGGAGATGGTGATGGGGGGGGGGGGGGCTGAGCCATCGCCACCAGCACCCCCCCAACGCTGATTTACACCGCGGAGGCGGCGGCTGGTGGGGAGATGCCCCGATTCCCATCGTGGCGGGGGCTGATCCCTGCGGTGCTGAGCATCTCAAGGAGGAGGGGGCAGGATGAGGCCGAGGTGCGACAGGGGGTGGATGGAGAGCGGATGGAGACCGAAGCGACACCATCCCTGCGGGGGAGAGGCTTTGCTGGGGGGTGCGGGACGCGGTGGGCCGCATCCTGCCCGCACCCGGGTACCACTTTGCTTTGCCAGGCCGGTGCGTTACCCCCAGCTCCTGCCCATCCCAGCGGGAATTTCCCCCCCCCCGCCGGGATAATACCGCTGCTGTAATGGTGGGGAAAAAAAATCCCTTTGCCGGCGGCTGGGCCTCATCCTGCATCTCCCCGCTGCCGGTGCGGCGTGCGGTGCTGAGCCTGCTCAGCTCACCGGTCCGGCCCTCAGCTGCGGTAGCTGGGACAGCTCTGGAAAATGCCGGGAGCATCATTTTGAGGCTACTCTGGGCTTCACGAGGGTCGGGGAAACTGAGGCAGGGCAGGTCGGGGTCAGGCATGCTGCACCCCTAAAACCCTAAAACCTGCTCTTCAGCCCATAATTACAACAAATTAATCCAGCAGTGAGAGTGTTAATCAACTTCAGGCTGTAACGAGGAGGGGAGGTCTCAGCTGGCGTCCCGAGAACCCCAGCACCAATATGTTGGGGGGGGGGCAGGTTTCCTGGGGGGGCTTCGACCCGTCACCGTGAGATCTGGCTCTGGACAGTTTCCTCCTTGCTTGGCTGAAAAGGCTGATAGCAGCTTGGTGGGGGAGTGGGGAAACTGAGGCACGGCTCTGTTCTCAAGCACCGAGCAGGATCTGGCCGGGATCCTTCCCCGTTGCTCCCTGGGGACCGCCGGGGAGATGGTGGCCTCCATCCGTGGTGAGGATGGTTGGGTTAAGGCTTCCTTCTGTGGTTGCAGAGCGGGTTTGCGGCGCTCGTGTCCCCTCTGGGAGCAGCACGCGGGACACAGCCCCATGTGGCCGAGGAGACATGGGCTCATCTCACAAGGAGATGGGGAAGACAGGGGTTTAGTGGCTCCAGCAACCCCTGTAGCGGCAGCAGGTCAGGAGAACCTGGTCCCAACATGCTGTGGTGGGACATCTCTGCACCCAGGGCTGTTGGAGTGTCCAGGCACCCAGGACCTTTGGAAGGTCCTTGTCCACAGGAGTTGTGGGGTATCTGTGCACCTACAGCATTTGGGGTGTCCCTGCACCCATGGCCTTTGTGCTGTCTCCATGAATGGGACACTCTGAGTGTCTCTGTGCCCAGGTTCATTGGAGCATCTCCACACCCGGGGCCTTTGGGGCATCGCTATACCCATGGCCTTGGGGATGTCCAAGCCTTCAGTGACTTTGGGTTGCCTCAAACCCACAGCTCAGGGTGTCTTTGCACCCAAGGCCTTTGAGGTGTCCAGGCAACCGAGGACTTTTGAGGTGTCCCCGCACCCAAAGCTTGGGGTGCCTCTGCACCCAGAGCCTTTGGACGGTCTCCATGAAGAGGACCACTGCAGCCTCTCCATACCAGCACCTTGGAGCATCTCCTTGCCCAGGGCCCTTGGACAATCTCTGCACCAAAAAATTTCGGGGCTTCTCACACCCAAGCCTTTGGAACATCTGCACACCAAAAACCCTTGGGGTATCACTGCCCCCAGGGTGTCTCTGGAGCATCTTACCAAAACATTTGGGGTATCTTTGCACCAAGGGCCTCTGGAGTGTCCCTGCACCCAAAATATTTGGGAGGTCTCCTGCCCAGGCCCTTTGGAGCATCTCTGAGCTCAAAATTTTTGGGGTGTCTGTGTTCCCAGGGTGGAACATGTCCACATCCAAAAGTTTTGGGCTATTTCTGCACCCAAAACTTTCGGGATGTCTCTGCACCCCGGCCTTTTGGAGCATCTCTGCACCCAAAACTTTTGGGGTATCTCACACCCAGGGTCTCTGGAGCATCTCCGCAGGCAAAACTTTCGGGGTGTCTCTGCAACCAGGCCTTTTGGAGCATCTCTGCACCCAAAACTTTTGGGGTACGTCTGAATGTGGGGCCCTTGGAGCATTTCTGCACCCAAAACTTGTGGGGTGTCTTTGCAGCCAGGGTCTCTGGAGCATCTCCACACCCAAAACTTTTGGGCTATTTCTGCACCCAAAACTTTTGGCGTGTCTCACACCCTGGGCTCCGGAGCATCTCACCCCCTGGGTGCTGTGCGTGAGGGGGGTCCTCCAAGCCCCACAACCAAGAAGACCCCAACTCATCTGCTTCCCAAGGCTGGTGGACCATCCCACACCACCACCTCCCCGTGCCCGCCCCCCATCCCGATAATCCCTCTCCTGCGGGGCCACAGCCCAGCGCCGGGGTGCCCGGGGTGCCGGGCGGGAGGCGAATTCCTACGGGACCGCTCCGAGCGGAGCCGCCGGAGAGACGGAGGGTGCCGGGACCGACCCATGTAGGGCTGTGAGAGCCAGGGCGGGCTCCTGACGCGGCCGTGGAGGAAACCAGGCATCTCTGTGCGCTCGGTGTCATGTACTTCCTAATCCTCCCAGATTCCTCCATCGGGGCGGAGAGGGAGCGGAGGGGAGCTGGACGCCAGCCGGGCTCCTCCGGCGTTCAGCCTCTCCGCCGAGCCCCCACGCCGGCACTGACACCCGCCACGTAGCTCCCCTCCATCGTGTCACCCCAAAACTCATCTTGTCTTTCTTTCCACCCGGGCAGGACATGAGGAAACACGTCATCATGACGCTGCTGGACACGGAGCAGTCCTACGTGGAGTCCTTGCGCACCTTGATGCAGGTAACGCGGCACGGCCGGGGACGTGGCACCCCAAAACCAGGTCATGGCGTCACCGTCCCTGGCTTGTCACCGTCCCCGGGACCCCAAGTCGGACCCCCAGCTGTGGGTGCTCTACCAGCACTGATGGGACACGGGGATGAATTGGGGACGGGGGGCAGTGGGGATGTTGGGGACAGCAGGACCGGAGGTGGGAACAGCATGGCAGTAGAGTCAAGAACAGGGTGTGGGGGTCACCTCTGTCCCCCAAATCAAGCCCATAACATTCCTGGTGGGTTTTCACCTGGCCGCTTCCCATGCTTGCCCCCAAAAAGCTCTTCCTCATGTTGCACCCCATCTCCTGGGGCGTTGCTGATGGTTATCACCTGATGGGGGACCCCTCACGCCCCCCATTCCCATGTCCCCCAGTTTTCTGCTCAGCGTTACCTCCTGCAGCCACGGGCCAAGGGTTTTTCTCAGTCCTTTTTACACTGAGCTGGTTCCAGCCCCCTTGGAGCAGCCTGGCCGGAGGGTCCACCCCGCGTTTCAGATGTTAATGAAGGTGTTTCAGAAGGTTAATGGTGGTCAACGCCCTGGAGACTAGGTCACACTGGCGTAGGGGTGGGTTGTCCAACCATGTCGCTGCAGGTGGAAACACCAAAAAATCAGAGCTCTGCTCTGCTCGATACAAAGCGGTGCCTGTAGGACATCTGCTGGGCATGTCCACGAGGGCATGGGGCACCCATCATCCCAACACCCAGCTTTCCCAATAAATCCTCTGTGAGGATGTCCCCGTGGTGGACCCAGATGTGCTCTGCCAGATGTTGCTGCAGGAGAGAAGGACCCTTCGAGGCTGCTTCTAGTGCAGATGTTGGCTTGGAGGGGTGAGAGGATCCTGGCTCTGGGGCTTATTTTGGGGGAAGCTGTACGGGGTGTGGGGTCAGGTGGTGTCCCTGCTGGTCTTGGCACAGACAAAGGCTGTCCCATGGGCTGTGTCCTCCTCTGAGGTGGGACAGGAGGCTGGTTGGAGAGAGGATAGCCGTGCTGGGGCTCACCAGTTCACCACAGGAGGGACTGGTTGGACACGGGTGGGAGCCACAGGGCATTAATGCCTGAGCTCTTGCCTATGTGACATGTCCTGGCACGGTGCAACCAGGGGACCTGGCTTTATGGGGGGGGGGGGGTGGTGGGGGGGTGTCCAGGGCTCCGGACACCCCCTGCTCCCTGTCTCAGCTGGGACCGGGTGATGTGGCCCAGTGGCATGTAGCATGGTGGATTCCAGGGACAGGGACCACCTTGGAGCATCATCTTCCAGCCAAGCCAGATGGTGCATGGGCAAGCCTTGCCTGTGCTCCTTGTGTGCCAAGGCAGGGGCTGCCTCCATGCTCTTCTTCCCCATCTGGTCCTCGTTCGCCCAGTTTCATAGTGGGTGGGGTGCGTGGCACAGCCCAGTGCTGGAGGTGTTGGCCACAGTAGAGTAGGTGAGGCAGGTTATGTCCCTCAAGAAGGATCTGGCCCTTCTAACTCGGGTTTTCACGAGATATCCACCATCAGCCTGAGGAACCTCATCCATGAGGGATGACTTCTCCCTCGCCAGCTTGAATGGAGATGTCCAAAGCAGCTCGAGGTGTGTCCTGTCCTGACCACTCAGCTTCATGGTCCTCCCAACATCCTGAAGGACACCAGCACCCTGTACTGGTTGGGCTGAGGAGGAGGCAAGGCCTGAGAAGACCTTCCTCATCCTGCATCCCTTGCAAATCCAGCTCTCCCGTTCCTGGGGCACTGGTCCCCTCTGCAACTCTGCCCCATGGCAAGAGGAAAGGAGTTCCATAGCAGAGCCGCCCAGCCTGCCCTGCAGAGGACCTGCTCTTGTCCCACTTCTGCTGACCCTGAGCATCGCTCATTGGCCATTGCCCAAGAGATGCTGATGGTGGATGGTTCAGGGCTTGACCTGGTGCCTCCATCCTGCTCACTCCAGCCCCTCCTTGTCCCAATCACCCTAAATCCCACCAGGAACCCACTGGCTTTTGGATCCCAGGGTCATGCTGCCATGATTCCCAAGCTGGGTCAGGCTCTGTAGCAGATGGAGGTGACCAAGGCTCACAACAGCAAATGTTCAGAGGCTCTCAAGGCCACGGCTGGGGGACAGAGGATGCCGTGCTTTGGGGGTTCCTCGTGCAGACCTGCCCAGGTCCCCACTCTGCCATGGGGATGCACTGAGTGGGATAGGACCCAGGGGGGCTGGGATGAGAAACATTCTGGGACTCGGTGCTGTCTGCTCCTTCTGATGGGTCCCACAAACCAACGTTCACTGGAGGAACTCCCTGCTGCAGGGTGCCACCAATCGCCATATTTGCAGGGGTTGAAAGATTTGTGTTGAGGGGGTGGGAGAAGAAATCGATGGGGACCCCGAGGCCTTTGCTTCCCCACAGGGTTACATGAAGCCACTGAAGCAGCCAGAGAACTCGCTGTTGTGTGACCCATCGCTGGTGGACGAGATCTTCGATCAGATCCCCGAGCTGCTGGAGCACCACGAGCAGTTCCTGGAGCAGATCCACGACTGCGTGCAGAACTGGCACGAGAAGCAGAAAGTGGGCGACCTCCTGGTGCAGTCGGTAGGTCCTCGCGGGGTGGATTTCCTCTGGGAAACCCAAGCATGCCCGCTCTCGGGCACGGCCCCAAGCAGGAGAAGTTTTGGAGCAGGAGGCAGAGGCGTGATTAAAGGACAGGCCAAACATGCCTGAGGTGGAGAGCAGGAGACGATCTCCAGGCCCGCGGTCTGCTTAGCGTAACGGTGGGATGTTGCGGCGACCGGCTGGGTCTGCAACTCAGCGTTTCTGCCTCGGGAGCAGAAATGTCAGGGCTGAAAAATCGAGGGGGGGGGTGCGTGGTGGGCGAGCCCTCCCTGCTCCAGCCCAGAGCCAGGATTAACCCTTGGGGCAGCTTCTTCCAGGCTTGCCCAGGATCTCCATGCTGGATCCATCCCCTTTTCTGTCCCCCCAACTCTTTTCCCCACCCAGTTCTCCAAGGACGTGCTGGTGAACATCTACTCTGCCTACATCGATAACTTCCTCAACGCCAAGGATGCCGTCAGGATCGCCAAGGAAGCCCGGCCAGCGTTCATGAAGTTCCTGGAAGTGGGTCCTGGTTCCTCTCCCCATAGATGTTGGCCAAGGTCCAGAGCCACCTGCAAGGCTGCTGGTGGGGCGGGATGGGGGTTAATGGGAGTAAACTGGTAATCTATGGTCAGACTGGGATTTTCCCCCCACCTTCTTCTTGGTTTCATTGCAAAAAGAGTAGGTTGGGATGAACTGGAGTTACTCCAGATGGTGTAAATAGGAGTCACCCCAACCCGAAATGGGTGTTGCTCCAGGTCCTGGTCTGGTGGCATGCCGGATCCCTGCTGTGTCCCACCTAAAGGGCCCGTCCTTGTCCCCCACTGGTCTTTTGCAGCAAAGCATGCGGGAGAACAAGGAGAAGCAGGCTCTGTCCGACCTGATGATCAAGCCGGTGCAGAGGATCCCACGATACGAGCTGCTGGTGAAGGTGGGTGCGGGCGGCCAGGTACAGGCAGGAGGACATCGGTGCCGTGCTGGGAGCGGGTGAGACCAGGGCTCCTCCTCACCTCCACGTGACAGGAGCTTCTAGGGATCTCACCTCTCTCCTGGCCCGTTTTCCCATCCCTTGAGACACAGTTGGTGTCCTCAGGCATGCACACAGCTCTGCCCTCCTGGGGATGGTCATCCTGAGGACTGTCACTCCACTGTCCCCCCCAGCATGTCCCTGCAGGTGTGCAGTCCCCTTCCCCTCTAGCTGTCTGCTGGGAGGTTGGACACTGCAGTGCCGTTTTGGGACCAGTCACACTGCCACCCCCTCTGTGCCTCAGTTTCCCCATGCCAGGGTCGATCTCCCCGGCGCTGAGCCTGGTGGGGATGTTCTTCCATAGAATCACAGAAGAGTTTGGATTGGAATGGACCTTCAAAGGTCACCTAGTCCAACCCCTACCATGGGCAGGGACATCTTCCACTAGATGGGGTTGCTCAAAGCCCTGTCTAGCCTGGCTTTGAACACTTCCAGTGATGAATTTTGGGCATCCATGCAAGGTGATGATGTGCTTCTTGGGAGCCGGTGGCCTCTTTAGAGATGGCAAAGACCAGGCTGGTGGTGGCCAAAGCTCAAGGCTTCGTTTCTGTGCGAAACCTTTCCTGCATGGGGCTGGTTTCCATCCCCATCAGCCAGAGCAGCACAGTCGGGGTTTTTGCTTGCGGTGTCACGGCATCACTGATGCCCTGGCTTTGCCCATGGTGACATCCCAGTTGTGTCCCCGTGGTAGGACCTGCTGAAACACACGCCAGAGGACCACCCTGACCACCCTTTCCTCATCGATGCCCAGCGTAACATCAAGCAAGTGGCCGAGAGGATCAACAAGGGCATGAAGAGCGCAGAGGAGGTGGAGAGGAACGCCCGGATCGTGCAGGAGATCGAGTCCCACATTGAAGGGATGGAGGACGTGCGTACAGGGGTCTTCATGGTGTTCGTCTTTCCTTCTCCCCAAACCACTTCTGATCTTTCTGAGTCACCCCAGGCCGCTTGTTTTCTCCTTTAAGTCCTACTTTTCCCGTTATCACTTGGCCTTTGTGGACTCCTGAGGGTTTGCCACTTCTGAGTTGGGGGACCACAGGAGTAGGGATGAAGCCCATCAGTTTTTTCCCCCTGGCGCACCTCGCTCATGAGTCTCCTTGTCCCCACAGCTCCAGGCCCCACTCCGCAGGTTCCTGCGCCAGGAGATGGTTGTGGAAGTGGTAAGAGCTGGATGATCTTTTGTCACCATCAGGGCCATGGGACCACACACCGGACGGGGCAGTGGAAGGCTATGATTGTGGGTCATGGGATGCCCCTGTGGCCATGGGAGGCCACAGATGGATGGATGGATGGATGGATGGACGGGTGGGTGGGTGGGTGGATGGGTGGGTGGATGGAAGCTGCATCAAGGGAAGTTCAGACTGGACATTAGGAAAAGGTTCTTCACGGAGAGGGTGGTCAGTCACTGAAACAGTCTCCCCAGGGAAGTGGTCACAGCACCAAGCCTGCCGGAGTTCAAGGGGCATCTGAACGATGCTCTTAGAGGGTTTAGTGTTAGGTAATGCTGTGAGGAGCAGGGAGTTGGACTCGATGATCCTTATGGGTCCCTTCCAACTCAAGATATTCTATGATTCCATGATTATGGATGGATGGATGGATGGATGGATGGTAGGTTGGACAGATGGATGGATGAGTGGACAGAAGGATGGATGATGGATGGATGGATGGATGGATGGATGGATGGATGGATGGATGGATGGAAAGAATAGACAAACGAAAGGTGGATGGAAGTATGGATGAAGGGATGGAGGGAAGGATGGACAGATGGATCGATAACAGATCAATGGGGACAATATAAAAATCTCCAAGTGTGTGGGGGAAGAGAAGATGGGTTTGGGAACAGGCAGGAGACAGGGAAAGCCCACAGCAGCCGTGGGCCAGGGGTGGATAGCGAGGCTGGAGGTGGAGACCACAGGGGTCCTGGTGAACCCATGACTGGTGTTCCCATGGCCCTGGCACTTCACTGTGAGTGGGACCCCATGGTTTTGCCCACACAGCTATTTCACCCATGTCCCCTTCCACTACCATGAGGACACAGCCGGTCCCAGTGCAGATGGTGGCGTGGGACCCGTCCCACACTGCAGCCTCCCTGTGCCAATGTGGTGTATGGGGAAACTGAGGCAGGGGCTGCTCCCAGCACCAGCAATGGCTGGAGGGGAGCAGACATTAACCCCTTGGTGTCTCCTGCCACTCCACAGAAGGCGGTAGGTGGGAAGAAGGATCGCTCCTTCTT
This sequence comes from Opisthocomus hoazin, assembly GCF_030867145.1. Classification (NCBI taxonomy): domain Eukaryota; kingdom Metazoa; phylum Chordata; class Aves; order Opisthocomiformes; family Opisthocomidae; genus Opisthocomus; species Opisthocomus hoazin. The sequence continues at coordinate 4,575,674 of NC_134414.1, read as the reverse complement.
CCTCTTCACGGACCTGCTGGTGTGCACCACGTTGAAGCGCAAGTCGGGCTCCCTCCGCCGCAGCTCCATGAGTCTGTGAGTACCACCCGGGGGGCACCCACCACGATTAGCCCACGGCGTTGGGGCTGTCCCTGCCAGCTGGGCTGTCTTCAGGGTGCTGGGGATGTGGGTGCAGCTCAGCCATCCCCTCCAACCTCGCAGGTACACGGCGGCCAGCGTGATCGACACCGCCAGCAAGTACAAGCTGCTCTGGAAGCTGCCACTGGAGGACGTGGACATCATCAAAGGTCTGTCACTGCCTGCTGGAGTGTCCCGTCTCACCCCAAAACCCATTGCTGGCCCCTGGTTGGCGGGGAGAAGGTTTCCCTGCACGGGAGGAAGGGGTTAACACCACGTACGTGTCCCCACACAGGTGCCTCGCAAGCCACCAACAGAGAGAGCATCCAGAAAAGCATCTGCCGCCTGGATGAAGACCTCAGCACGTTGGGGCAAGTCAGCAAACTGTCGGAGACCCTCAGCTTCCCCCACCAGGTACGGAGATGATGGCTCTGGTGCTGTCGCCTGGATGGACACATTACTCATGGGACCAAGTGGGATGTCCTCAGCAGGAGGGAGAACCCATGGAAGGGCTGGGTGGCCATGAGTGTCCTCAAAGGGCCCAGATGCCACCAGCCCCACAGCCACAATGGAGCTGGGTCAGCCTCTGAAGGATGCTCAGGGATGGACGGGGGATCATCACTTGGTGGCCCTGGTGCTGTCCCTTGGCTGGACATGTTCCCTGTGGGACCAACTGGGATGTCCTCGGCAGGAGGTAGAACCCGTGGAAGGGCTTGTGGCCATGAATGTCCTCAAAGGGCCCAGATGCCACCAGCCCCAAAGCCACAATGGAACTGGGGCAGCCCCTGAAAGGTGCTCAGGGATGGATGGGGTCAGCATCATGTGGTGTCCCTGGTGCCATCCCCTGGCTGGACACCTTCCCTGTAGGACCAACCAAGATGTTCTCTGCGGGAGGGAGAACCTGTGGAAGGGCTGGTGGCCGTGAATGTCCTCAAAGGGCCCAGATGCCACCAGCCCCAAAGCCACAATGGAGTTGGGGCAGCCTCTAAAGGGGTGGATGGGGGCATCATCACACACATGGCTGGTGGTGGCCCATCCTTGAGAGCTGAAGTGTTGTCCGCATCTCCAGAGCCTGGATGATGTGATCAAGGACCTGATGGCTGCTATCCACCGGGAGCTGGCGGAGAAGCAATCCCTGTCCTTCAGCATGGCCTTCCCCCCCAACAAGGTGGAGCTCAGCACCACCAAAGCCGATGGCACCGAGTCCTTCATCTTTGAGTTCCCCAACCCCGACGCCCGGCTCAGCTTTGAGCAAGCCTTCGAGGACGCCAAGAAGAAGCTGGGTAACACCAGGGGCTGGGGAGGTGGACGTGATCGTGGGCTCAGCATCACACCCCAGCTTTGGTAGGCCCCTTTCCTCCATCACTTCTTCATCCTCCAATTTCATTTTCCCAGCTTCCAGCAAAAACTGCCTGGACCCGGAGTTCCTCAAGGCCATCCCCATCATGAAGACGCGGAGCGGGATGCAGGTACTTGGTGGCTGGGTTCAAGCATCCCGCAGAACTCACGGTCCTTTCCATCCCGGTGGGCTTGCCACCAGGTGCCGAGAGCTCCTGCATCATTCCCGAATGACCCAACTCATCCCATCTTCTGCTTCCTTGCAGTTTTCTTGTGCGTCTCCCAGCCACGGCAGCCCGGAAAGCTCCCACGAGGTTTGGGTTTGCAACAGCGACGGTTACGTGGGGCAGGTTTGTTTGCTCAGCATCCGTAAGGAGCCCACGGTGGAGGCGTGCATCGCCGTCTGCTCCGCCAGGATCCTCTGCATCGCCTCCGTGCCCGGTCTCAAGCGGACATATAGGTAGGACATTCCCACTGGCACCGTGGAGCCGGCGGGCACGGGGCGATGCTGAAGCTGCTTCATTCCCCCCTCCCCTCGTCGCGGCAGGGAACGTGCCGAGCCGGTGGGCAGCCCCTCCTCGGAGCCGACGCCGGCGCAGGCCGAGGATGCGGGGCCGCAGCCATGCCTGCACATCTCCATCTCGGGTTCGTCGCTGGAGCTCTCGGAGCCGGTTGACGGCGGCAACAGGGATCTGGTGCCCTTTGATAGCGATGACACGGATGACGAGTCCTCGCCCAGTCCCTCGGGGACGCTGCAGAGCCAAGCCAGCCACTCCACCATCTCCTCCAGCTTCGGCAGTGAGTCCCTGCTTAGCAAAAAAACCACTTCTTTGCCCCAAAATCATGGAATCACAGAATGGTTTAGGTTGGAAGGGACCTTTAGAGGCCATCTAGTCCAACCCCCTACCATGGGCAGGGACATCTTCAACGGGATCAGGTTGCTCAGAGCCCCATCCAACCTGGCCTGGAATGTTCCCAGCAATGGGGCGTCCACAGCTTCTCTGGGCAACCTGTGCCAGGGTTTCACCGCCCTCATCGTAAAAAATTTCTTCCTTCTATCCAGTCTAAATCTCCCCTCTTTTGGTTTAAAACCATCACGCGTTGGCCTATCGCTACAGACTCTACTAAAATGATGGGCAGCTCCATTGTTTGGCCACTCCGCCTTGCGTTCCTCAGGAAATTCCACAGATGAAGGCTTTTAAGCCAAAGAAATCTGGGGAAAAAGGTGTTAGGAGGCATCAGACCAGCCCTGTGGTGCTGGGATGGGGCTGGTGGCTTTGGGTAGAACCTGGTGGGTTTGGGGCTCAGCATCCCTACATCCTCCCCTGGGCTTGAAACCACAAGGGGACCCATGGTCTCTTCCCCATCACTTTGATGGGTGTCAAGTGGTCCTGGTCTGACCCGTTCCTTCGTCCTGTTCCTCCTCCTCCACAGATGAAGAGATCCCGAGCTGCAAGGAGGTAACGGCTGAGACGACAAGCTCAGAGGAAGAGCAAGAATCCGGCTTCATGCCCATCACGGGCACCTACAGCCAAAACCGGCACGGCGAGAGCCCCACGGATGGGCGAGCCCTGCGCCGCTCCAGCCGTGGCTCCTTCACCCGGGGCAGCCTCGAGGACCTCCTCAGCCTCGACCCTGAAGCCCATCAGAGCTCCATGTGGTTGGGCACCGAGGACGGCTGGTACGTCCCCAGGGTGGGAGGATGCACACGTGGGCTGGACCCCGATCCCAGGTGAAGCCTCAAGCTTTGCTCTTCTCCCGCAGCATCCATGTGTACCAGTCCTCGGACAACATCCGTAACAGGAAGAACAGCATGAAGATGCAACACGCCGCTGCCGTCATGTGCATCTTGTAAGTGGGGGAGAAGATTTTCGGCTCCGGGGTGTCCGCAGTGAGGTGGTTTGGGGTGGCTGAGCAGGGCTCCGCGACCGGTTGTCCAAGGGTTTTTCTCCCCGCAGGTACCTGGATAACCAGGTTTTCGTGTCGTTGGCCAACGGGGAGCTCGTTGTGTACCAGCGGGAGGCAGGTGAGGCCGCATCGGGGCCATCAGAGGGCCCCAGGGGGGTCTTAAATGCAGCCCCAAAGCGGTGGCTGTTGGGTGGGTGCTTGGGCAGCCCCAGGGAGGGATGCTCAGGGTGCCAGCGGCTTCCCTGCCTCCACGGAAAGGGAAGGGACATCCCTCAAGGGATGCTGGAGACCCCAAAATCAGAGCCAGGTGGAGATGTGCGGCCTTCTTCTGGTCCCTGCCCACCACTGGCATCTCCTGGGGACATCAGCTCATGTTCCTTCTAATGGGGGATGGGCATCTTCAGCCAACACACCCCATCGCTGGGTCAGGATGGTTTTTTTTGGGGTGGGGGATGTTTTAACTACTCACCCCACTCCCACCATCCTCACAGGCCGCTTCTGGGACCCCCAAAACTCCAAGTCCCTATCCCTGGGCTCGCCGGGGAGCCCCATCACCAAGATGGTGGCGGTGGCTGGGAAGCTCTGGTGCGGCTGCCAAAACCGAGTCATCGTCCTCAACACCGCAACGCTGGCACAAGAGGTAACCGCGGGCGACGGCGGGAGGTCGAGGGCACAGTGGCGGACGCCGGTGGCATCACCGGTTGGCGTCGCCGCGGCTCTTGTCACCCGCAGCACACGCTCCAGGTGGGACAGGACGGCGGGCGCAGCGTCACCTGCATGGTGAGCGCGGGGACGGGCGTGTGGGTCGCGCTGCAGAGCAGCGCCCAGGTCCGGCTTTACCACGCCACCAGCTACGAGCAGTTGGCCGAAGCGGACATCACCCCGCCGGTGCACAAGATGCTCGCCGGTAAGTCCCACCGGTGGGCAGATCACAGAATCACAGAATCACAGAATAGTAGGGGTTGGAAGGGACCTCTGTGGGTCATCTAGTCCAACCCTCCTGCCGAAGCAGGGTCACCTACAGCAGGCTGCACAGGACCTTGTCCAGGCAGGTCTTGAATATCTCCAGAGAAGGAGACTCCACAGCCCCTCTGGGAAGCCTGGGCCAGGGCTCCGTCACCCTCAGAGGGAAGAAGTTCTTCCTCATGTTCAGACGGAACTTCCTCGGCTTCAGTTTGTGCCCATTGCCCCTTGTCCTGTCACTGGGCACCACTGAAAAGAGCTTGGCCCCATCCTCCTGACACCCACCCTTCAGATATTTGTAGGCATTTATAAGGTCCCCTCGCAGCCTTCTCTTCTTCAGGCTGAACAAGCCCAGCTCCCTCAGCCTCTCCTCGTAGGGGAGATGCTCCAGTCCCCTCCTCATCCTCGTAGCCCTCTGCTGGACTCTCTCCAGTAGCTCCTCATCTTTCTTGAACTGGGGAGCCCAGAACTAGACACAGTACTCCAGATGAGGCCTCACTAGGGCAGTGTAGAGGGGAAGGAGAACCTCCCTCATCCTGCTGGCCACACTCTTCTTGATCTTCTTGATCTCCGGTGGGTGCCCGTCGCTGTCACCGATGGGTACCCGCCTTGACAAAGTGATGCCCTGCGGCATCCCGTGCTGGGAATTTTAATCTCCTGCATCCCAACCAGCTTCGGGGAAGGGAACCGGATTTGTCACCCTCGTGGGGTTCGCCCTCGGTGTTACGCGGCTGCGTAATCCCACGGGGAAACGGGGCAGCCCCTGGGCGGGTGGATAATCCCGTGGGGCAACAGGACATTCCCTGGGTGGCTGCATAATCCCACGCAGGAATAGGACAGTCCCTGGATGGCTGCGTAATCCCCTGTGGAAACAGAGCGGTCCCTCAGCATCTAAATAATCCCACAGGGAAACAGGGCAGCCCCTGGATGGCTTCATAATCCCATGCAGAAATAAAGCAGCCCCTGGGTGGCTGCATAATCCCCTGCAGAGGTGAAGGCCCTGGGCACATGTGTAATCCCACGTAGAAACAGGGCAACGCCCGGGCGTCAGCGTAATCCCAGAGTGGTAGGGAAGCCCCAGGGCATGTGCATAATTCCGTCCAGGAACAGGGCAGCCCTGGGCAGATGCGTAATCCCATGGGTTAATAGGGAATACTCTGGATGGCTGCATAATCCAGTGCAGAAAAAGGGCAAGCCCTGGGCAGCTGCATAATCCCATGGGTTAATAGGGAATCCCCTGAATGGCTGCATAATCCCGTGCAAAAAAAGCGCAAGTCCTGGACAGCTGCATAATCCCATGGGGTAATAGGGCAGTGCCTGTGTTGCTGTATAATCCCACATGGAAAGAGGGAAACCCCTGGACATCTGCATAATCTCACCGGATAACAGAGAATCCCCTGGAAGGCTGCATAATCCCACGAGGGAATAGATCATCTCCTGGGCACCTGCACAATCCCACTGGACAACAGGGAATCGCCTGGAAGGCTGCATAATCCCACTGGATAATAGGGATTAATAATAGGGATAATAGGGATATAAAATAATAGGGAATCCCCTGGAAAGATGCATAATCCCATGGAGAAATAGGGCAGCCCTGGATGGCTGCATAATCCCACGTGGGAATACAGCGTCTCCTGGGCACCTGCACAATCCCACTGGATAACAGGGAATAATAATAGGGATAATAGGGATATAGGATAATGGGGAATCCCCTGGAAAGATGCATAATCCCGTGGAGAAATAGGGCAGCCCTGGATGGCTGCATAATTCCATGTGAGAACAGAGCATCTCCTGGGCACCTGCATAATCCCACTGGGTAACAGGGAATCCCCTGGAAGGCTGCATAATCCCATGGAGAAATAGGGCAGCCCTGGATGGCTGCATAATCCCATGTGAAATTAGAGCATCTCCTGGGCACCTGCATAATCCCAGTGGATAACAGGGAATAATAATAGGGATAATAGGGGATATAGGGTAATAGGGAATCCCCTGGAAGGCTGCATAATCCCATGGAGAAATAGCGCAGCCCCGCGTGGCTGCATAATTCCATGTGGGAATAGAGCATCTCCTGGGCACCTGCATAATCCTAAAGGATAATAGGGAATAATAATAGGGAATCCACTGGAAGGCTTCATAATCCCATGGAGAAATAGGGCAGCCCCGGATGGCTGCATAATCCCCTGTGGGAATAGAGCATCTCCTAGGCACCTACATAATCCCACTGGGTAACAGGGAATCCCCTGGAAGGCTGCATAATCCCATGTGGGAATAGGGCAGCCCCGGATGGCTGCATAATCCCCTGTGGGAATAGAGCATCTCCTAGGCACCTGCATAATCCTAAAGGATAATAAGGAATCACCTGGAAGGCTGCATAATCCCATGGAGAAATAGGGCAGCCCTGGATGGCTGCATAATCCCATGTGGGAATAGAGCATCTCCTAGGCACCTACACAATCCCACTGGGTAACAGGGAATCCCCTGGAAGGCTGCATAATCCCATGTGGGAATAGAGCATCTCCTGAGCACCTGCATAATCCAACTGGATAATGGGGAATTGTCCAGATGGCTGCATAATCCCACTTGGGAACAGAGCATCTCCTGAGCACCTGCATAATCCCACGCAGAATTCCGGCAGCCCAATTCGGCAGCACCCCGGGGTGCTTTCTACCAGCCGAGGGGGGGTTGTGGGGTCCCTTCCCTTCGTCCCACGTCCCACAGATCCCCCCTGGGAAGGGAGACGGGTGGCATTGTCGGGGTCCGCAGCCCCCCGGGCCAGGCAGGGAGGGTCTCTGACGGCCCGGGGTGCTCGGCAGGCTCGGATGCCATTATCCGGCAGCACAAGGCGGCGTGCCTGCGGATCACGGCTCTCCTGGCGTGCAAGGACTTGCTGTGGATCGGGACCAGCGCCGGCGTGGTGCTGACCCTCGCCGTCTCGGCCAAGGCGGCCCCGGCGTTGGTGGGGCTTTCCCAGGGTCACACCGGTCACGTCCGGTTCCTCACCTCCATCGAGCTGCCCGACGGCTTCGACGTCCTCTTCCCCTTGCCGAGGGAGACGGGTAGGTGGGATGACTGGGGGAGGGGGCCCAATCCTGACCTGCTCCGGGGGGAGTGGGTGTTTTTTACGGGGCTGGGAACGCTGTTCTGCTGGCGGATAACTGGGAATAGCCTGGAGATGTGGTCACCAGAGTCCCCGCTCCATCCTTGCCGTGTCAAAAGCCAGGGAGAAGAATTGAGGGGGGGGAAATTGGGTGCTAAAGCACCCCCCCCCCAAGGGCTTGGGGATTGCTGGAGTGACCCCACATTTCCCTGGGAGACCCGAATTCCCACGGGGAAAAGCCACGGGAAAGGCGCGTGCGGAGTCTCACTCAGCCCAGTGCCGAGGTTGGGATGGGGAGAAGGTGGTGATGGTGGGGTAATTTGGGTGGGAGGGGGTTAAATTGGGGGAGGGGCTAATTTGTGGTGGGAGGGGTCACTTGGGAATGGGGAGGAGTTTTGACGGGCCAAGATGCGGCACCTGAGAAGGTGGTGGTGATGTTGGGGTGATGCTGGGATGATGCCGGTGGGAGGATGCTGGGATGGTGCTGGTGGGAGGATGCTGGTGTATGAAGATGCTGGGATGGTGCTGGTGGGAGGATGCTGGTGTATGAAGATGCTGGGATGGTGCTGGTGGGAGGATGCTGTTGAGATGATGCTGGGATGGTGGTGGTGGGATGAGGCTGGTGGGGTGCTGATGGGAGGATGCTGGGATGCTGCTTGGAGGATGCAGGGATGATGTTAGTGGAACGGTGCTGGGATGGTGCTGGTGGGATGATGCTGGGAAGATGCTGGTGGGATGCTGGTGGGATGATGTTAGCGGAATGATGCTGGGATGCTGCTGGTTGGATGATGATGGGATGTTGCTGGTGGAAGGATGATGCTGGTGGAAGGATGATGCTGGTGGGATGCTGGGAGGATGATGCTGGGACTGCCGGTGGGATGCTGCTGGGATGATGCTGCTGGGAAGATGCTGGGATGATGCTGGTGGAAGGATGATGCTGGTGGAAGGATGATGCTGGTGGGATGCTGGGAGGATGATGCTGGGACTGCTGGTGGGATGCTGCTGGGATGATGCTGCTGGGAAGATGCTGGGATGATGCTGGTGGAAGGATGATGCTGGTGGAAGGATGATGCTGGTGGGATGCTGGGAGGATGATGCTGGGACTGCTGGTGGGATGCTGCTGGGAAGATGCTGGTGGAAGGATGATGCTGGTGGAAGGATGATGCTGGTGGAAGGATGATGCTGGTGGGATGCCAGGAGGGTGGTCCTGGGAGGATGCTGGGATGATGCTGCTGGGATTGTGCTGGTGGGATGCTGGGTTGATGTTAAGGATGATGCTGATGGGATGCTGGGAGGATGTTGCTGGGAGGATGATGCTGGAACTGTGATGATGGGATACTGGTGGGATGATGCTGGTGCGATGATGCTGGGATGATGCTGGTGGAAGGATGATGCTGGGATGATGCTGGGATGATGCTGCTGGGATGATGCTGGTGGAAGGATGTTGCTGGGACGGTGCTGGTGGGCCGCTGGTAGGGTGATGCTGGTGGGATGCTGCTGAGGACCAGGGGAGCCCCAGGGCCTATCTGACAGCGTGTCGGGGTTCCGCGCGCGGCAGGGGCCGAGAAGCCGAGCGAGGCAGAGAAGCGCGACTCGTCGCGCCCCCGCGCCCTCGCCCTCTCCAAACCCAAGATGCTGGTGATCAGCGGCGGCGACGGCTACGAGGATTTCCGCCTGACCAGCAGCAGCGAGACGGTGGGCCGGGACGACAGCACCAACCACCTCCTCCTCTGGAGAGCGTGAAGGGCCGCGGACCACCCTCCCCGGGACCATCCCGGCGAGGAAGAAGGGGGTGCTGGCCCCCCTATATGCAGAGGGAAGAGGGGGGGTCCCCACCCCCCTGCCCGCCAACCCCAACCCCAGCAACTCTCATCTCCAACCCGGCTGCTCTCTGTGTGCTCAGGGTTGGGGGGGGATGAGCCTCGGTCCCCCCACCGTCCCCCCGACCACCGCACCGGACTGGGGGAGGGGGGACACCCCACTTTTTTTTGGGGTGGGGGTGGGGGTGCATTCGCTTGGGAAGGCGCTAACGAAGGAAGAAGACGTTAACGAGCATCCCTCAGGACAGGGTCGGAAACCCGCCTTGCTCTCCGGTTTTGTGTGTGCCTGCTTGGGGGTGGCGAGGGTGGGGGGGTAGGGGGGGGTCACGGCGCTGTCCCCTTCCCTGGGACCCCCCCCCAGGCCATGCCGCGGGACCACCCCAGGGACAATCCGCTCTGTGTGTCCCCCCCCTGCCCCGGGTCGCCCGCTAACCCGCTCGCTCCATCGCCAGCACCCAGATAGCTCTGTTTGTTTGTTCGTTTGTTTTAAATATATATATATTATATATATATAAACATCCTTATTTATTTTGGGGGGGAGGGTCTGCGGGGGGGGGTCAGGCGCATCGTCACGTCTCTCCTGGTCTCTCTGCTCTGGAGTTGGGGGGTTAAAACCCTCCTGGTTCATCGCCCGGAGGCAGAGCTGCACCCCCTGGATGGAGCTGGACCCTCCCCGGGGATGCCAGGGAGGGGAAGGGGGGGATTGGGGGGGTCCCCCCCAATCTTGGTGATTTCACAGCCTGGGGAGCGGGATGAAGCCACCGACGACGACGTTCAAAGCATCTTCTGGATGAGCAACCACCTCCTTCGCGTTCCCCTGCCAGACGCCGGCGATGTCCCCCCCACCCCCAAACTGGTGTGACGGCACTTGGGGACCCTAAAAACGAGACTTTCCCAGACCCCCCCCGCCCCCAATTTTGCTTTTTTCCCCCCCCATTTTGCTGCTGTCACCCCAAGGCCGGTGTCCCCATGGCAGAGGTGACAACCACAGGCGGCGGGGACGAATGGGGGTGTCCCCGACCCACGTCTGTCTGTCCATCTGGGGAGGGGGGGTGATGTCATAATTGGGATGATGGGGATATTTGGGGGGGGGGTGATGTCATAATTGGGATGATGGATATTTTGGGGGTTGGGGGGAATTTCGGTCACTTTGGGGATTTTTCATGATTAAAGGTCACCCTTGGCGGAGCGTGGTCTCATCCTTGGCCTCGGTGGAGTGCAGCCGTGGGGGGGACCCAGCACCTGTCGTCGCCATCACCGGGGACCCCCCCCAGCCCCCCCAGGGAGCAGAGGGAGCCCCAGGCCCTACGGGTTAAAAAAATCCTGGATTTGATTTTCTTTTCAATGAAAAAATTTCTTTTTTTCCCCCATTTCCCCCCCCCCCCCTCAAAAAACCCCTCCGGGCTTGGGCTAACCCCAGCACCCCCAAATGCCCCCCCCGCAGCTCCCGCCGCGCCCGGCAGGTGGCGCTGCCCGCCGCGGGGGGCGGGGCGAAGTGAGGGGAAGGGGTGGAGCCTCCACTACATGACGCCGGGGAAAGGGGCGGGGCGTTCGGCGGGAGCGCGCCGGCGGGTTCATTCATAAGGAGCGGAGGGGCTCGGCGGGGGCGGCACCGCGGCGGGGGGCAGGTAAGGGGGGGTGGATGGGGGGACCCCGGCTTGGTTTTTCCTTCTTTCCCTTTTTTTCCCTTTTTGTTCTCTTCTTTCCCTTTTTATTCTTTTTATTCCCTTCTTCTCTTTTTCTCCCCTTTCTTTCCCTTCTTCTCCCCCTTCTTTTCCCTTCTTTTCCCTTCTTTTCCCTTCTTTTCCCTTCTTTTCCCTTCTTTTCCCTTCTTTTCCCTTCTTTTCCCTTCTTTTCCCTTCTTTTCCCTTCTTTTCCCTTCTTTTCCCTTCTTTTCCCTTCTTTTCCCTTCTTTTCCCTTCCTTTCCCCCTTTTTCCCTTCTTTTCCTTTTTTTCTCTTTTTTCCTTCTTTCCTTTTTTCCCCTTCTTTCCTTTTTTCCCTTTCTTTCCCTTTTCGCCCTTCTTTCCCTTTTCTCCATTTTTTCCCTTTTTTCCTTTCTTTCCTTTTTCCCCTTTTTTCCCTTTTTCCCCCTTCTTTTCCTTCTTTCCGTTTTTCCCCCTTCTTTCCCTTCTTTCACTTTTTTTACCTTCTTTCCGTTTTTCCCTTTTTTTCCTTTCTTTCCCTTTCCCCCCCCTTCTTTCCCTTCTGTCCCCTTTTCTTTCCCCTTCTTTCCCTTCTGTCCCTTTCTTTTGCCCTTTCTCTTCTGTCCCTTTTCCCTTTTATTTTTCCCCCTTTTTCCCTTTCCCCACCTTACAGGGTTATTCCCCCTCAGGGCTGGGGGGGACGGACGCTGGGTTTGGGGTCGCTGCAGCTTCATTCTGTGCAGGGGTGGGGGGGGGGACTGGTACTTTTTTGGGGCGCTCGACCTCCTGTTTTCAATAAAAAAAGGGGAGGGGGGGTTATTGCATTGACCTTATCCCTAAATGGGGCAAGGGGGGGGGGGCTTCCATAGTGGGGTGCGGTGGTTGGGGACCCCGGTGCTGGCTCTGGCTGCTGCGGGGAAAATTGGGGTTAAAATCGAGGATGGAGAGGGGAGAAGGCAGGTTAAGGGGGGGTTTTGCTCCATCTGCCGGACAGTCCCCCCCCGCCTTGTCCCAGGCTGCTTCCAAGAGCTGTTCCCAAACAGCTGCTCCTGTTTTTTTTTACCCCCCCATTTATCTGCAGGAGCCATCGGCCGAGCCCCCGTTCCCCCATGGGATCCCGGCGGGCAGCCTTGGGTTATGGCCCGTGTTAAGGAAGGGCTGGGAATAAAAAACTTGTGGGATTCAGGGGACACCGAAACCTCATCGCCTTCCCCCAGTGCGTTTGCGTCGCTGAGCTGTGGGGTACGGAGCTGGCGGAGAGCGGGGTGTCCCCACAACAGCAGCTGGATCTGGCGCTGGTGGGGTTATTTCTTGGTTTCCTCTGGTTCTTTGGGGGGGGAAAACTGTGTTGGGTTTGGGTTCCCCCAGGAGCTTCTTGCCAGGGCAAGCGGGCATCCCACCATCACCGGGTTTGGGCCTGCGTCCCCCCAGAAATGGGTGCTGAGTCCTGGGGTGGCCGTGACCAGGCAAAAGCTCCAGTGACAACAGTGTCCCTGCGGGATGCCATCGCCCTGGGATGATGCTTAGCTGGGGGGTGGCACCTGGCGGGGCCCAGGCTGGCCGGGGTGATGGCAGCAGCTGGCTCAGCCACCCCCAGAAATCAAGGGGTACCAGCTCGGCACGGACTGGGAGCTACTGGGAGGAACTGGAGCATGGAGGATGCTCATATTGGGCTGCACCATCATGTCCCGACCCATGTCCTGTAATCACCCGGCTCCGCCCTGCTCGCTCCCCAGCATCCCCCCTCCCACGTGTAATTAGCTGCATCTCAGACCGAAGATGCCGGCCACTAATTAGGAGAAACTCGTCAGGCAAAGGCTGTAACGAAGCTCCGGCGTGGCTCTCACGGGACCGTGACGACCGGGGGAATTTCCATGCGGGCAGCAGAGGCTGGATCTGGGTTTGGGCTGTTATTTCTTTTATTCTTCCTTTCCATTTATTTTAATTTTAACAATTAATTGCTGAGCCTGAAGAGGGAGGATGGGGCTGTGGGAAACACCTTTTGTTTCGCATGGGGTTTTTTTTTATTTAAATATATTTGCTTTTTTTAGTGACTTCATTTCCTTGTGGCAGATGCCAAAGGATTTCCTCTGGAGCAGGAAAATCCTTTATTTCATGGTCTTCAGCATCATCTGCTCCTTCCCTTCTCCTTGTGTGATTGGTCCTCGGTTGGTTCCTCTCCGATTCAGGATGGAGTTGGGATCTGCAAGGGATGGGGGTGATGCTGGGCATCGCATAAAACCTCGGATAAAACTTTTTTGGGGGTGGTGGAGGACAGCCGCTGCAGGGATATTTCAGCAGATGCCTTGGAGCATCCCCAGAGGGGAACAGGCCCCTCCAGATTGCTTCTCCGATGGGATTTTTCCCGGATGGTGACCCTGGTGCTCCCCCTTGGGCAGGTCTCCCCTGGCGATGAAGAGGAGCGGGATGCGCTGGTGGCTCGTCACCGTCCTGGGGGTGAGTACGACCTCATCCATCCCATCCCATCCCTCTGCATCTCTGCTTGTGGCTCCTCTGATGCTCAAACCCATCCCAGCATCACCACCCTGTAGCCACAACAGAATCATTGAATCACAGAATCATCAAGGTTGGAAAACACCTCGAAGACCATCAAGTCCAACCGCCAACCCAACCCCACCATGCCTGCTAAACCATGTCCCAGGTGCCACATCTACACAGTCTTTGAACCCCTCCAAGGATGGGGACTCAACCACCTCCCTGGACAGCCTGTTCCAAGGCCTGACCAAACCAAGACACCCCAAAACACTAAGAAACCCCAAAATATTTCTCACCCAGAAACTTGCAGCCCCAGGGGATGCTCAGGTTGAGTAAAGGGTGGGTTTTTCCCCCCCAAAAAAATTCTTTCTCTTCCTTTTTTATCCTTCCTTGAAGCTTCTTCCAGGGCAGGGGCTGATGGGGCATGCAGCTTCTCCCTTGCTGTTCCACTGGGCCCACCATGTTGTCCGATGTCCAGGAGATGCTCCTGGGTCCTGTGTGTACCCCAGGGCTGCTCCCCTGGGGGGGGTTGGCCTGAGCGAGGGTTGCAATGGGTTTGCATCAGCTGAGGTGCGTGCAACGGGATCACATCCATCGCATCGCTTGTGACCTGTTCGGCCCCTCACTCCAAGAAGGACATGGAGGGGCTGGAGTGTGTCCAGAGAAGGGCAGCGAGGCTGGGGAGGGGTCTGGAGAACAAGTGTGATGGGGAGCAGCTGAGGGAGCTGGGGTTGTTCAGTCTGGAGAAGAGGAGGCTGAGGGGAAACCTTCTCGCTCTCTACAGCTCCCTGACAGGAGGGTGTAGTGAGGTGGGATTGGTGTCTTCTCCCAAGTAACCAGTGGCAGGACAGAGGCAATGGCCTCAAGCTGTGTCAGGGGAGGTTCAGATTGGATATTGGGAAAAATTTCTTTCCTGCAAGAGTGTTCAGGCATTGGTCCAGGCTGCCCAGGGCAGTGGTGGAGTCCCCATCCCTGGGAGGGGTTAAAAAACCGTGTGGATGTGGCCCTTGGGGACATGGTTTAGCAGGCATGGTGGGGTTGGGTTGACAGTTGGACTTGATGATCTTCGAGGTCTTTTCCAACGTTAATGATTCGGTGATTCTATATCCATCATGGTGTTGGTGGTGAGTTTGCTTTTGCCACAGTGCAGGCAGTGGGTTTGCATCCATCATGTTGCTAGCGATGGGTTTGCATCGGCCACAGTGCACGCGATGGGTTTGCAGCCATCACATCACTGCTGCTGGGTTTGCGTTGGCTGCAGAACATGGACTGCAACCATGACATCCTGCATGACATGTTGGCAGCCACAACTGTGATGAGTTTGCATCCATCGTGTCATCGCTGATGGGTTTGCATCCACCATGGCACGTGCAATGGGTTTGCATCCATCAGGTGATGGGTTTGCGTCTGCCACGGTGCATGCAATGGATTCGCACCCATCGTGTCACTTGGGACAGGTTTACCTCTGCCATGATCCACGTCACAGTTTTGCATCCATCACATCACAGAATGCCAGCATGGCAGGGGTTGGAAGGCACCTCTGGGGATCCCCCAGCCCAACCCCCTGCCGAAGCAGGGTCACCCAGAGCAGGCTGCACAGGACCTTGTCCAGGCGGGTCTTGAATATCTCCAGAGAAGGAGACTCCACAGCCCCTCTGGGCAGCCTGGGCCAGGGCTCCGTCACCCTCAGAGGGAAGAAGTTCTTCCTCGGCTTCAGCTGGAACTTCCTCGGCTTCAGTTTGTGCCCGTTGCCCCTTGTCCTGTCACTGGGCACCACTGGAAAGAGTCTGGCCCCATCCTCCTGACACCCACCGTGAAGAGATTTCTCAGCATTTCTAAGGTCCCCTCTCAGCCTTCTCTTCTCCAGGCTGAACAACAAGCCCAGCTCCCTCAGCCTCTCCTCATAGGAGAGATGCTCCAGTCTCCTCCTCATCCTCGTAGCCCTCCTCTGGACTCTCTCCAGCAGCTCCTCATCTCTCTTGAACTGGGGAGCCCAGCACTGGACACAACACTGCAGATGGGGCCTCACCAGGGCAGAGCAGAGGGGAAGGAGAACCTCCCTCGCCCTGCTGCCCACACTCCTCCTCATGCACCCCAGGATCCCATTGGCCTTCTTGGCACCCAGGGCACGCTGCTGGCTCATGGTCACCCTGTCGTCCCCCAGCACTCCCAGTCCCTCTCCACAGAGCTGCTCTCCAGCAGGTCAGCCCTAGCCTGTACTGGTGCATGGGGTTGTTCCTCCCCAGGTGCAGGACCCTGCCCTTGCCCTTGTGGAACCTCATCAGGTTCCTCTCTGCCCAACTCTCCATCCTGCCCAGGTCACACTGGATGGCAGCACAGCCTGCCGGGGTATCCACCACTCCTCCCAGTTTTGTGTCGTCAGCAAACTTGCTGAGGGTACTTTCTAAGTCTTCATCCAGGTCATTGATGAAGATGTTGAACAAGACTGGGCCGAGTACTGACCCCTGGGGAACACCACGAGCTCCAGGCCTCCACCTAGACATCACTTGTGATGGGTTCACCTCTGCTGCATCTCCCGCACCGGAGCTGCGTCTCTGCCGGCACCGAGCAGCGGGAGAGCCAGAGCGGCCGGTGCTGAGCACCGCTCTTTGCTTCTCCCACAGGTGCTGAGCGGACCCAGCGCGGGGGCCAGGAGCTGTGGTCCTCAGGAGCACGCGATGCCGGGATGCCCACCCGGAGAGGAGCCCACCGGGGTACACCGTGCCCTCCGGCAGCCCACCCATCCCGCAGGATCCGGCCATCGCTCCCCAACCTTTCCCTCCCTGCAGGCGTGCGACTCGACGCGGGGTCCGATGGGGACCTGCCGAGCGTGTCCCCCCGGCACCTTCTCACCGGGGGACGCATCCTGCTCCGCTCACACCCGCTGCCGAGCCGGGAACAGGATCCTGGTGGCACCGGGGACGGCGGTGACCGACAGCCGCTGCGGAGCCTGCCTGCCGGGGTGAGCCCAGCCGGGGGTCGATGCCGCAGACCCCCAGCCCCGATGCCGCTCGGTGGGCCGCATCCTGACCCTCCCATCCCACCCCGCAGGTTTTACAGCCCCGAAGGGGAGAGGGAGCCCCGGGGTCGGTGCCTGCCCTGCGCCGTCGCTCCCCGCAGCACCCCGGGGTGCCCAGGTGGGTGCTGGGGTGCCCGTTCGCCCCGGGGATGCCCACGCCGTGTCCCACCCGAGCCGCAGAGGTGACGTCCTGCTGGGATGGGGCAGCTGAGAACGTCACCACTTGTGACACGAGTGGCTTCCACTTCCCTGGGGGCCAAACCCTGCGGTGGGGTTCCCGGGAAAACGGGATTTAATCCCGACAAAACCCCCCCGAGGGGCTGATCCGGTGCCTCCCCCCAGGCCGGCGGCGAGCCCGCAGCCCCGAAGCACCCGGCTGGCCGGCGGAGGCCAACGGGACATGGGTGGCCCTGATGGGTGAGGAAGAGGAGGAGGAGGAGGAGGCGGCGGCAGCGCAGGCGGCCGTGCTGACCATCGTCCCGGTCTTCTGTGCCATGGGGTTGTTGGGCATCCTGGTCTGCAACCTGCTGAAGAAGAAGGGTTACCAGTGCACCACCAGCAAGGACCCCCAGCCCGGCGGCACCGGTGAGCCCCGGTTGTGCCGTGGGCGCCTTTCAGTGGTCCCACATCCATCCATCATCTTGCCTCGCTCAGCCCATCCCCGTGGCTTCTGGTCCTCGTTGTCCCAGGGTGACCTTGGTGGTGGTGGTGGTGGGGTCATCCCCCATCACCGAGTCCCCCCTCAACTTCTCCCTCCAGGTCCCAGCTCCATCTACCAGCTGGAGGACACCAATGAGGACACCATCGGGGTGCTGGTGCGGTTGATCACTGAGAATAAAGGTCGGGGGGGGTCCCCTGGGGGGGTGGGGTGACATGGGCTGGACCCCCATGACCCCCCCACCCCTTTGGTGTCCCCCCACCCATAGAAAACGCCGCAGCACTGGAGGAGCTGCTGAAGGAGCATCACGGCCAACAGCTGATGCCACCAGTGGGCTGCACCCCCCTGAATAAGTAAGACCCCCCCCCCAAGGCTGCGCTGAGGAACCCCCCCGTGGTGGGCCCAACCCCATGCTGACGGCATCTCCCCCCACCTTTGCCAGGGTGCACCTCCTGCCTCAGTTTCCCCCCGCCTGCCGGCACCAGCAGCACCTCCACACGGTGCAGGGTCCGGCCCCGTGCGCCCGCTGCGGCCAGAAGAAGTGGCCTGAGGTGCTGCCATCATCGCTCAGCGCCACCAAGGTCCCCAAACCCGGGGGTCGCCCCGGGGAGGTGACCATCCTCTCCATTGGCAGGTAAGCAGGGACCCCCTCCTGGCGTGTCCCCCTCCTTCAGGGTGGGGACAGGCTGATGTGATGCCCCCCCCCTGCTCCCCAACAGGTTTCAGGTGTCCCGGATCCCCGAGATGAGGAGCGAGATGTGGGGCGAACCCCCCTGCGGTCCCCTCCCCGCCGGCAGCGGGATGCGACCCCCGTGGTTGAAAAGCCCTGACGGCCCCCCCGAGGTGAGGGGGTGCGGAGGGTGGGTGCTGGGGAGCCCCTGAGGGGGGTTGGGGGGCATTCCTGGGGAAAAAACGGGGCTTCAGGAGGCTGGAGGGTAGAGCGTTAACTCTGAAACCTAATGAGGGCACTTGGTGATTTGTGAGGACAGAGCAGCCCATCACCCCCAAGCCTCTTCCAGCAGCCGGGAGGCTCAAAAAAAAATACTTGAGTGAGTCCCCCCCCCCTTTCCTCCCACCCCCCCCTGCATTTAAGGTGCTGTAGGGGGGTGGGGAGTGGGTGCTGCGGGCTCGCGTCAGGGCCTGGCGCGGGGTGCCACGGCCGGGGACTGCTGCGTGAGTCACGGGCAGCTGCACGGGCGCACGTGTCCTTGCACACGCGGCCCCGGGCCCCGGGAACAGGCGCTGCTGCCCGTGGCCACGCGTGCCGGGACTTGGAGACGGGTGTACGCGTGCACGTAAACACGCGCATCGACACGCACGGAGACCTGCGCCCCGCGCTGCACACGTGCTCGCACGCAGACGAACGCAGGCGTGTGCAAATCCCCCCCTGCACAGATCCATGAACATGCACACATATGCACATACGTGTGTGCAGTCATACACACGTGCAGGCATGCACGTGGAGCTCTGTAAGTGTGCATGCACACGCACAGATGTGCACACGCACTGCACACGCATGAACATGTGCATAAATGCATGTGTAAACCCACCTGTGCACACACACATGTACACATATGGATGTGCACACACACGTGTGGTCACACACACATGTGTACACACCCACAATTGCACGTGGAGCTCTAAGCGTGCACACACATGTGCACATGACATGTTTTCACACCACTGCACATGCAAACACATGCATGGATGAGTGTGTGCGTGTGCAAACCCACCTATGCATGCATACGCGTCTGCACATGCATGTATGTGCATCCATGTACATACATGCAGTCACACACGCGTGCAAACACACCCACACTTGCACATGGAGCACTGTCAGTGTGCATACACACACAGATGTGCACATGCACTGCACATGCATGAACATGTGCATAAATGCACATGTAAACCCACCTGTGCACACATGCATATACACAGATGGACATGCACACACGTATGTAGTCACGCACGCATGTGTACACGCCCATGCTTGCACATGGAGCTCTAAGCGTGCACACATACGTGTACATGACATCTGTTTGGACACTGCTGCACATGCAAACACACGCATGGATGAGTGTGTGCGTGTGCAAACCCACCTATGCATGCATACACGTCTGCACACGCATGAATGTTCATCCATGTACATCCATGCAGTCATGCACACGTGCAAACACACCTGTGCTTGCACGTGGAGCTCTGTAAGTGTGCACACAGACACGGGTGGGCACAACACCCGCCCGCACACCGCTGCACATGCAAATGTGCAAGGCCACCTCTGCACACACATGTGCATGTGTGCACATATGGACATGCACACACATGTATGTAGTTACACACACATGTGTACACACCCACGCTTGCACGTGGAGCTCTGTAAGTGTGCACACACACACGGATAGGCATGACACCCACCTGCACACCGCTGAACACGCAAACGTGCAAGGCCACCTCTGCGCACACACGTCCACGCGTGCACATATGGACGTGCACACACTCGTATGCAGTCGCACGTGCATGCAGACACACCCAGACTTGCACACGTGTATGTGCACACACGCACGGGCACCTCGCTGCCCTCCCAGCACCCAGAGCTGGGGTGCAGCACCCATGGGTGCCCACCACCCTGGTGCTGGACCCCCGCCGAGGCTGACCACAGCCTGCCAGACCTTAGGCCAGGTCACCTTCACCTCTGCCCAGCTGAGCCCGCCCAGCTCGTGACAGCGATGGGCAAGGCTCACTGCACCCCCCCCCCCAGGGCCCATCCCGTGTCCCCTCCAGCTTCCGCCACCCCGGGCTGTCCTCAGCCATCTGGGGACACCTGGAGCCTGTTGAGCCCATGGCCAAATCCTGCAGGGCCTCAGCATCCTTATGGGGGCCCTGGACCATCTTCTGTGGTTTGGGACAGCTTGGGGGTGGGGACAAACCTAGGGGGCTGCCCTCCAACACGGGATGGCCTGGGGTGGTGACAGCCACCATGGACGTTGGCCCAGTGACACTGAGTGGCTCCTGCCATCTTGGGTGGTGCAAAGGGTCTCACCCAGAGATGGGGTCCGTCCCTTGTCCTCCACAGCTGGCACCTGGCCTGGGGGCTGCTTCCGGAGGACGGTGACACCCACAAAGACCCCATGGGGAGACGGAGGACGTTGGGGACCACATGGAAGCCACTCGGTGCCAAGAAGTGCTGGAGGTGGCAGCTTGGCTTCTGCTCCTGCCACCAAGGCATCCACCGGCAGCACGGCAAATCCAACATCTTGCTCAGCTGGTGAGAAGGATTCTCCGTCCCTGAGATCTGGTGGTGGCCACGGCGCGGTGGCCTGATGGAGAGCATCGCTGGGAGCTGCAATGCTAGTGGTGGTGGCCACGGCATGGTGGCCTGATGGAGAGCACCTCTGGGAGCTGCGATGCTGGTGGTGGTGGCCACGGCATAGTGACCTGATGGAGAGCATTTCTGGGAGCTGCGACACCAAAGTATAGCTCCATTGGAGACACCACGAAATGGAAGACATGGCATGGCCAGGATGCCGTTTCATGGTCACCTTCTGGGTCTGTTGAACTGAAGCCTCTCAAGGAACATCATGAGCTCTTGGTTTCCCTCCATCACCAGGTGCCAGCAATCAATGTCACAGGCTATGACAGTCCCTGGATCATGGGACAACTCCCACCTTACCAACAACTCAACCGGGGCATGGGTCGCTTTGGCCAAGGCTGGTCTCTTCCATCCACATCTCCTGCTCTATCCAAAGTCTCAGTCAGCCCAGGAGAACGTGGTGGTGATGCTCTGCTCATCATGAAGCTCACCCACTCCACTTTCCACAGGAGCTGTTTCCAAAGGACCACATTGGCTTGGCCATGTCGGGGTCAGTGGGACAACCCACCCAAGGTTGGGTTGGAGACCCTCAAGCTCCACCACCAACCTAGAAAGGGGTTTATGGCCGGTCCCGTTCACTTCTCCACCACATCACCGCGCCGGAAAACCAACCACCAAACCCTCTCGGGCTCTTTTATTTATTTAATTTTTCTTTTTTGGAAACATTTTAATAGTTATCGAATGTTCTACATCTTACAGTAAATATTGTACAGTTACAAACTCTTGGCTGAAATCTGTCGGGGAGATCACGGCCTGATCTTCAGAACCGAAACCAGAACAGAAAACAAACGGGGGGTGGGGGGGGGAAATAACAACAACCCCCAAATTTACACTTCAGATGGAGAAACCGAGGCTGTGGGGCTTTGCAGGGCATCAGTTCAAGGCCGTGTGCCCTACACACCTTTGAGACTTGGAAGACGTGGTTACTCTTGGGTTTACGTGGGGGTTTTTTTCTTATTTTTGGTTTATTTATTTGTTTATTTTTGCTTAAGAGGTCCAATAATATCTAAAACCAAGCTAGCCTGGTGGTCAAAATGAATTAAAACAATTAATTACATAGAAAGAGGGGTGGGAGCCCGGCGCGGAGCGGGAGGGGTTGGGTGCGACCCCGCACCCCGCTGTCTCCTTCTCCCTTCCTCCCTCTGCTTCCTGACAGCTGCCGACCCCGCGAATCTCCCCCCAACCCAGCGCCCCGATCCCAAACCCCTTCGCCCCGGGAAGATCCCAGCTCCATCCCGTGCTGGGAGGTGCCGCCGTGGCCACGTTGCAGCGGGATTCTTCCCTACGAACAGCAGGATTGAGCATTTCCAACCGGGAATCACAGATTTTGCTATTCCTGCTTTGCAAACGTCCCCGTAACGGGTTATTTTACCCAATTACCAGGGAATCTATAAGTGCCACGGTGTGACATGCCGGAAAAACACTGTTTTCCAAGCTCTCCTCCTTCCCAAGCTCCTTAACAGGCTTCATTTTCCTTTTTTTTCCCTATGGGAATGCTAGCACACAGCAGAGAAAACACCCGGAGCCTGATCCTGCCCAGCGGGCTCAGGAGCCAGCCCGGCGCTCGCAGCAAAGCGAAGGGAAGATGGACAGCGGGTGGCTGCGTTTCAGGGACGACAGATACCCAGAGGGCCTGAAAATACTGACAATTACCGGGAAAAAAACCCAACCCCAAAACCTGGATTTATGGGTATCCAGCGGCTCTTATTGCTATTGTCGGCTGGTTGAGTTTTCCTATCGAAAATAAAGCCCAAAATGCGTTTTTTCTCCCTCCAGGAAAGCAAGACCCGATTTCACGCCCTCCAACCGGGGACCGCATCATCCCAAATCCCCCACAGGGATGCAGGAGGGGAGGGAGGGGATGGCAAAGAGGCACGGGGGGGTCTCTCCGGGATCGACCACAGCCGGCGGCTGGGGGAAAACCCGATGCTCCGAACCATCCACCATTAAAACAACCCCCCCTTCAGTAACACTTCACGGTAATTACATCTCGAAACAGCAAAAAAAAGCTGGGTTGGGTTATTATTCTTCATAAAACGCCAGGAGCAAATCCTCGCCCGGAGGGTTCAGCCGCTCGGAGGCGTGATGGGTGCAGGCTCCGAGGGGCTCACGCGGGTTGGGGGCCACCACCACCATCAATGTGCCTGGCTTTCCCCCCAAATCCCCCATCGCGGCGCGTGTTTTAAAGCAAAGCTAGCGGCAGGGAGGGGTTAACGGTCACAACAGCGGTTTGAGAGTTCTTTTCCTTCCTTTTTAGCTGGAATTTTTAATATCTGAGACGCTTTGCTGGCCGCGAAGGATGGTTTAACCCCTCCTGGTCTTCCCTGCTAACGCCCGGTGGGATCCTTCACCGTGGGAAACCATTTCCTTAACCAACGTAGGCAAAACTTGGCTGGAGTGAAATATTGCAGAAGCTGGTGTCCCCATTCAGTGTCCCCCCCATAGGAGTCCCCCACCGGGCTGTGACCTCCCCAGGACCTTCACTTAAGCCATGACTTGGCCAAGGAAAGGGCTTGGGGTCACGGGCTTTCCTCCCATCCTTTCATCTATCTGAAAAACCACGTCCCTCCACGGGGAAGGGGACAGGGCTCCAGGTCACTGCCACCATGAGACAGGGGACATCGAGCCCCACATCCCCACGCAGTGGCAGGGAGCATCTCCCCACCACCGCAGCCCCGTGAATCCACTTTGGGAAGGAGCTACCCAAGCATGGAGCCGGGCGGTGACCCTAGAGCCATGCAGTGGTCCAAGCCTAAACTCAACATGGGTTGCCAAATCTGCTCACCAAAGCCTCTCACCCAACAAGACGGCAAATATTTCACCTCTTTACACCCTGGTGGAGTTAATGAGTATTTATGTCTGGGCATTTCAGGATGAGGAGCACCATATCTGCTACGGATCCAAGCGAAGGAATTCAAACTAAACCACCCCACGTCAGATCTCATTAGCGGTAACACTGGGTGATCCTCCACGCTCAGTTCATGAAGCTTTCTACCCCACCTTTAGTGTCCTCTTTCCTTTCAGGAGAAAGCCTAGCATCTGCTTCCTAGTCACGCGCCAAAATTTTAGCCGTTGTTCCTGATGCGGTTAAGGTTGAAGGGTGTCTAGGCCAGTGGTAGGACAGTGTCTGCTGGGGGAGGTCTGCTGGGCAAGGTCCTCCTCCGCAGAGCCTGGGCTGTGCTAACGAAGCTTGTTGGGCCCTGCAAGCCATACTGCCGTTACGTTGGCTAGAGCTGACTCTACTCTGTGTTTCAATGCTGATCGACAGCTCCTAATACACAACATGAAGTCAACAGGGAGACCACAAAAGGACATCTGGGAGGTCTTCAGTTCCTGGGGTTTTTTTTGGCCCAGGTTTAACCGTAGCATGCTACAAACAGTGGAAGGACAATGTAGTATTATTTCCAAATGTCCCGTTGCTCTTTACGTGCTAATCCTTGGCTTCGCCAAGCTGAATGGGGCAACCCTCTGATTATTTAGGCTTTCCCCCCCGCCCCCTTTTCCTCTTATACAAACCCAAAGTGCAACTCAAAGTACTACATGGGAGATATCCACCTTCCCCACCCCACGGCACTGGTGTTCAGTCTTCACCCGCTTTGTTCCCCTTGAGGTTGAGAAGGTCAACCAGAGCTTTGCTAGATTTCCTTTAAAATCAGCAGAACCAAGCAAACGACCCCCACACAGAAGCGCCGGCACGAACACAGGACCTGACAAACCACCTGGGACCAACCAGCGGTAGGAAGAGTCTTCTTGCGTCTCTAAGCTTGTTTCTCCCCATTTGGACCATGCTCATGGGAAGGAGCTCCCAATGGCAGAAGAAGGCAAGCTGGGAGACACCAGCAAGAGCAAGGAGGTCTCACCCAGGTGCCAACAACTGGTCACCTTGCTCTTCTGAAAGACCATCCAGTCTGACCTCTACACTACCATAGCAAGGTGACCCTCCAGTGTTGGTCTCCACTGCCCTCGTCTCCATCTGGAGACGTGATCCAGGCACGACCAAAGCAGAGAAACCAACAGAGACATCTGGGCACTGACTCAACACCACGCATGGGTCGGAAACCCGTGACAGGTAGTGCCAGGAGGGATTCCCATTCACATCTCCGAACCTGACCTCTTTAAAGGCTCTGGGTTTGGTCCCTTGTGACAACCTCGGGGCCCAAGAGACATTAAGAGATGCGAATGTAATTCTTTTGGCACAACTGAGGGAAAAATCAAAACCCAATACTGTTTTTGTCTTGGGGAAAGAAAAGAAAAAAGAAGAAAAACCTTGTTTCTGTGCTGGATTTAGTGATAAGCAGTTAAAGATCAACTGGCCACAAGCACTGTCTGCAAACGCGAACGAACTCTCTGCTGCCCTTGAGACAACTTCTTCTTCTACTTGGACACCCGGAGGTGGGATGTCACTGGCCACAGTCGGCTTCATGTCCTCACGCCCTTGGGTAAGCCAAAACCCCCAGAAATCACCCTGACACCCACAGCCTCTGTGTACCTGTTGTCTCCCAGCCTGGTCCATGCCAACTGTGGATCACCTTCCCTGCTCTCGCCTTTTCTCAGGTGCCTTCCCATGAGGAAGGCAACGTGTTTATTGCTATTGCTTCCTCTTCCTCCCGCTTCTCCCCACTCGCCATTCAGAGCAGCCAGACATCATCCCCCTCTCCGGTCTTTCTCTGTGGTGCTGGGATTTGTGCTTGGATGAACATTTCTCCTGGAAGTCTCCAAGCCCAGTTGTAACCCAAAGAATGGGGGGGGGGGAGAGGCGCACCTCAGTTGCCATGGAGGTGTCATAGTTTGGTCTCAGCCCTGGCAATGATACGGGTGCAAGGTGAAGCCACCCGTCTTCCCCCTCACCCTGCCTTGAAGACTCTTCTCCATCAACCAGCCGCCCTCTTTCCCACACCACCAGTCTCTGGAGAAGCCCTTCAGACCAATCCCTGGACCTGGAGAAGCTCTTCAGACCAACCCTCAGAACTGGAGAAGCTCTTCAGACCAACCCCCGGACCTGGACAAGCTCTCCAGACCAACCCTTGGACATCTCCTTGCTCCCTTCGCCAGCCGCTTGGCACATCTCTGCCCGCAAACGGCAGCCATGCAAGGAAGGAACGTCTCCCTCACGCAGCCCCGGGATACGGCCGATGGGGAACATCTCATTTTCCCAAGAGGTGGAAGATGCCAGCAGGGCACGTGTCTCTCTGCTGCTCTCTTCCCATCATGCAAGATCCGTTTGCCCAGTTGGAAAAAGCAGACCAAAGACCGAGCGGTGACCAGTCCTCCTACTTCCTAAGACAAGTGTGTTACATCGCTAATTATATTTATATTCTCTTACTCCTACAAAAGAAGGGATGAGTTCAGAATTTCACCGCAGAGAATGCATTCATAATCTATCACGACAGCTATCTGGAAGACACCAATTTTCTTGTAATAGGTTATGGAAGCTTAAATAATTTATATTATTCAACTAAAAATACCCAAACCAAATCAGAAGAAGCCTGCCTACCAGCGCTGTGCTTTTCACGTAGGACCCTGAACACCAACCACTCTTACTAGCCAAAGAAAACCTAGGCTCTCGTCAACAACAGCGACAACGGAAAAAATAACGAGAAGAACCCAAACGAACAAGAAGTGGGGGGAGGGGTGGGGGATCTTTGCGCCGCTCAGCTGGGCGATGCTGGAAAAGTGAATATTCTGAGCTTTCCGATGAGAGGACCAAAGAGAGAACTTTACTATTGCTCAGTGTCAGTAGGTGCGTTACACAATTCATGGGGGGTGGGGAGGAGGAAGGGGGAGGGGGGGGCGGGGGAAAGAGGCAGAAGATTAGAAAAAGCAGCTTTTACAAAAACCACTAAAGAATGCATAAAGTGACCCTTGCACTTTTTTTTTTGTTTGTTTGTTTGTTTCTTTTTTTTCTTTTTTTGTTCTTGCAAACAGACGAGGTGCTGCGGGACCGCGGCCGCAGCGCCGACGTAAGACTGGTGTAGTTGCATACGATGTTCGACTCCGGATCTGGAAGAGAGCAAACGTAGCGAAAATAAGGAGTCAGAAGCGAGCGGCGCGGGGTCGGACAGGGCTGCTCTCCTCTGCCCTGGTGAGGCCTCATCTGGAGTACTCTGTCCAGTTCTGGGCTCCCCAGTTCAAGAAAGATGAGGAGCTACTGGAGGGCTATGAGGATGAGGAGGCGACTGGAGCATCTCTCCTACGAGGAGAGGCTGAGGGAGCTGGGCTTGTTCAGCCTGGAGAAGAGAAGGCTGAGAGGGGACCTTAGAAATGCCGATAAATCTCTTCAGGGTGGGGGTCAGGAGGACGGGGCCAAGCTCTTTCCAGTGGTGCCCAGCGACAGGACAAGGGGCAATGGGCACAAACTGAGGCACAGGAAGTTCCGTCTGAACATGAGGAAGAACTTCTTCCCTCTGAGGGTGACGGAGCACTGGAACAGGCTGCCCAGGGAGGTTGTGGAGTCTCTTTCTCTGGAGATCTTCAAGACCCGCCTGGACAAGGTCCTCTACAACCTACTGTAGGTGACCCTGCTTTGGCAGGAGGGTTGGAGTAGATGACCCACAGAGGTCCCTTCCAACCCCTTCCATTCTGTGATTCTGTGATCCTCTCCTCGGCACCCCTGCGCCGCGTCTAGCTGATGCATACGGGATTTGACCATTCCTCGCCCCGCTCCATGGACAATTTCTTGGGCACGGAGCTGAGCAAGCAGCGGCTCGCTCGCGGTACCCAACGCACGGGATTAAAAATACGCAGATGGGAGGCTCTTTGCTAATCGCACAACAATTCATTAGCCCAGCATAACGTATGGAGAGATTTCAGATGACCCCCTGGGCTGGAGGAGATCTGCGCTGCGTCCCCATGCAGCGTCCTGTCTTCCCATCAGCCGCGTTGCCCGTTGACTGGGTATGATGGGCTGAGGGCTCCAGCGACACGCAGGGAGCGTTTCAACAAGACGATCTCCCAGCACGTTTTAGCAGGGAAAAAAATTTTCCAACCCCGGCTGGCCGCGGTGCTGTGCAGCCTGCTCTGGGTGACCCTGCTTCGGCAGGGGGTTGGACCGGGTGACCCACAGAGGGCCCTTCCAACCCCGACCATTCTGGGATTCTGTGAAAGTACTCAGCATGGATTCACCAAGGGGAAATCATGCCTGACAAATCTGATAGCTTTCTACGATGACATGACTGGCTGGGTAGACGAAGGGAGAGCCGTGGATGTTGTCTACCTTGACTTCAGCAAGGCTTTCGACACAGTCTCCCATGATATCCTCCTAGGGAAGCTGAGGAAGTGTGGGCTGGATGAGTGGTCAGTGAGGTAGACTGAGAACTGGCTGAATGGCAGAGCTCAGAGGGCTGTCATCAGCGGCGCTGAGTCTGGTTGGAGGCTGGTGACAAGTGGTGTCCCCCAGGGGTCAGTACTGGGCCCAGTCTTGTTTAACTTCTTCATCAACGACCTGGATGAAGAGTTAGAATGTACCCTCAGCAAGTTTGCTGACGACACCAAACTGGGAGGAGTGGTGGATACACCGGCAGGCTGTGCTGCCATTCAGCGTGACCTGGATAGGCTGGAAAGCTGGGCAGAGAGGAACCCGATGAGGTTCAACAAGGGCAAGTGCAGGGTCCTGCACCTGGGGAGAACAACCTCATGCACCAGTAAAGGCTTGGGGTGGACCTGCTGGAGAGCAGCTCTGCGGAGAGGGACCTGGGTGTCCTGGTGGACGACAGGTTAACCATGGGCCAGCAGTGTGCCCTGGCTGCCAAGAAAGCCAATGGAATCCTGGGGTGCATCAAGAAGAGTGTGGCCAGCAGGACAAGGGAGGTTCTCCTTCCCCTCTACACTGCCCTGGTGAGGCCTCATCTGGAGTACTGTGTCCAGTTCTGGGCTCCCCAGTTCAAGAAAGATGAAGAGCTACTGGAGAGAGTCCAGCGGAGGGCTACGAGGATGGTGAGGGGACTGGAGCATCTCTCCTACGAGGAGAGGTTGAGGGAACTGGGCTTGTTCAGCCTGGAGAAGAGAAGGCTGAGAGGGGACCTTATAAATGCCTACAAATATCTGAAGGGTGGGTGTCAGGAGGATGGGGCCAAGCTCTTTTCAGTGGTGCCCAGTGACAGGACAAGGGGCAATGGGCACAAACTGAGGCACAGGAAGTTCCGTCTGAACATGAGGAAGAACTTCTTCCCTCTGAGGGTGACGGAGCCCTGGCCCAGGCTGCCCAGGGAGGTGGTGGAGTCTCCTTCTCTGGAGATATTCAAGACCCGCCTGGACAAGGTCCTGTGCAGCCTGCTGTAGGTGACCCTGCTTCGGCAGGGGGGTTGGACTAGATGACCCACAGAGGTCCCTTCCAACCCCTACTATTCTGTGATTCTGTGATTCTGTGAAAGAGCGCGATGCATCCAAAACCTTAAAGCATGAGAATTTCCACCCTCAGCACGCCCAACTGCACTCAGAGCAGCTTGGTACCTCTGAGGTCACTGGTCAAGTCTTCCATGCACTGAGCAGCAAGATGTAAGGTTGAGGTATGCTGTGCTTTGCTAACACCCTCTGCAGCCCCATGCCAGCGTGCCGGGCAGCTCTCCGTGCCGGGGAGCAGTGCTAACTGGCTCTTTGGAGTCAAAACATCGCCCGGAGAAAGAGACTCAGCAGCTTTGTAGGAAGGAGGGAAGCGATGGCAGTGCCCGGTGGCTAACGGATCGACAAGGGCAGAGCAAGACCGGCAAAGGCAGCACTTACATGAACTGGCCAGTGGGTTTACCAGTGTGGAGGTACGTAGCTGTAGGTGGGGGTTCCTTGAGCCCTGTATGTTGGCACGGAAACTGGATGTGCTCCGATGGCGGTGTGTTGTGGGGTGGTCAACAAGGTTCCTGCAACGGCACGGAGAAATACTGAGCAAGGAGGAGAGCTTCATCAGGGGAGCAATATCCCACGGGTACGGTGCTTCGGCACGGGGGCTGGACTAGATGACCCACAGAGGTCCCTTCCAACCCCGACCATTCTGTGATTCTGTGATTCTGTGCTGCAGACCACATCCGAGCGGCCGGCGCAGCATCGGCTGCCTTTTTGTCCTTCTTCTTCTATTCTACCAAATATTATCCTGCGCGTGAGACCTGAATCGAAGGTGTTTCACTCATGCAACTAAACAACTGACTCATGCAGCCTGAACAACTGGGGCTGTTTGGTCTGGAGAAAAGGAGGCTGAGGGGAGACCTTCTCGCTCTCTACAGCTCCCTGACAGGAGGGGGGAGTGAGGGGGGGGTTGGTCTCTTCCCCCAAGTAATCAGTGACAGGACAAGAGGCAATGGCCTCAAGCTGCGTCAGGGGAGGTTCAGATTGGAGACTGGGAAAAATTTCTTCACTGAAAGAGTGGTCAGGCCTTGGACCAGGCTGCCCGGGGCAGTGGGGGAGTCCCCATCCCTGGAGGGGTTCAAAAACCATGTAGATGTGGCCCTTGGGGACATGGTTTAGCAGGCATGGTGGGGTTGGGTTGGTGGTTGGACTTGATGATTTTAGAGGTCTTTTCCAACCTGAATGATTCCATGATTCCGTGCGGTTGGTATCAGCCAGCACCGTCAATGGAATAAACCCATCTGAAGCTGCAGCATATTTTCCATGCTACTTTTGGGCCTTAACTCACCTTTTTTTCTGATTCTCCTCGTCCCTAAAGGACAGCAGCCGACCTAGCCACTAACCTGCTGACATCTTCTCCCCGCTGAAGGCACCGGGCTAAATCGCAACAGCAGATCACTGCAGTGATCTGAAACACCTAAGAACCAAATTGGAAGGGATGAGGGCTGCAAAAGCAGATGAGAAAAAACCCAGACCTTCCAGGGAAAATTAAGATGCCACTCATCTCCCAAGGGCAGTGGAGCTCTTTTGTTTCATTTAAACCCGCAGAGCCGAGAGCCTCAGGATGCAGCAGAAGGAGCGATGCTCTCCCAGCCACGAAGCAGAGGGACTGCCCGGTGCAGCCTCTTTTCTTTCAGTCTGCAGCTGATATGCAGAGGGGTTTTAAAGGAGAATTTGCACGGGGCCTTCAGCAGACACAGGGAGCGAGAATACAGCCCCAGACTCCTCTGTTCTGGGAGTTAACTGGGTGCTCGAAGCAACTGTACTCTCCATTTCTGGGTGTCTCTCTATAAATGCTATGAACTAAAATCGAAGACATCCCACATGCATTCATTACACCCATTCGCTTCTCAGTACAAGCGGCAGCAAATCTCTCAGAGTGCTTCTTGTCACACCCAGGCTGCAATATCTGTGCCTGTGACAGGGATTGTGTCCCATCACAGAGCCCTGTGTCGCAGCGAACGCGGATGCACAAGGGCGAATGATGCGTTTCTTGGCAGAATTCAACACACAATCCTAAGTATTGTTCATGAGAGAAACACGGGCTTTGGAAAAAATAAATCCAGCCCACAGCCTTACTTCATGTGCTGTCGATTAACGGCGGTTTGAACCAGTCCCACCCATGAAACGCAGAGAACTTGGGATGCATAAATCAAGGTTAACGTTCATTTCATCGAGCAAAAGCAAGACCCTAAGTATCCTAAAAAAGAAACTTGAGGATAGAAATACAGCAGTATCCGAAGATGGACAAACCTGGTTATTCCTCTACTTGTGGAACAGATAGAGGAAAGAATAATGTTGGATGGAGCTCTGAGCAACGTGGGCTGGTGGAAGATGTCCCTGCTGATGGCAGGGGGGTTGGAACCAGATGATCTTTAAGGTCCCTTCCAACCCAAACCATTCTATGATTCTATGAGAAGGATGCAGGAGTGCATCCCTCCAGAGTGTGCCAAACAAAAGGTCTCCTCTGCTACCCTAAAAACTGACTTAGATGAGTATCAGGAGCAAATTCATTGATTTTTGCCTGCAAAGGAGCGGTAACCAGCTGGCAAAACTAGCAGACGAAGCTGCAATTAGCTGTGTGCGAGGCGCTTCTGCAAGGCTGGGGGAGAGCCCTGCACAGAGAGTTTTTTTGTCCAGGACAAGTCTCCTGCACAGGTTGTTTGGATACGTCGCGCCCGAGAGACGAAACTACGGCTCACAGCACGGGAAGGTTTTCCTTCTTACCTGCTGACATCGCCATGGTGGTCCCAGCGACCATCCCCATGGCCACACCGTTGGTCCTGGGCGCAGCGACCGGGGCCGGATAGATGGCCGATGGGATGCTGTTGGGCTGAACCACGGTGGTGTGATGGATAACGTGAGGCTGTGCCGCGTACACTGGCTGGGTATAATAAGCTCCCTGTTTGAGAAGGGGGAAAAAAAAAATCATCCTCTTTGTCATTCGATTGAAAGCACAAGCCAAAGCAGGGGCTTGAAGCCCGGTATTTTATTCAGAGGCAACGACCAGCTCTGTGCGCCGCGGGTGTCAGCCCGGTGACGCAGACCACGCTGCCAGCGAGGAGTTACAGCAGCTGCGACTGTAGATCCTGCTGCGGAGCGAGCAGTGATGCTCTCGGGGCCGGCCCCGCACCTACCCCCTGCATCAGATGGGACATTGGAGGTGCCCAAACCCAGCCCGTATCACGAGCCTGGAGCGGCTCCGCTGGGAGGTTCCTTCACTTCAAGACTTCAAGCCCTCAGCTCCTCCAGATGTGTTGCAGGAGCAATATTAAGACATGCAGGCATCACACGCAGCTCCTGGCACAAAGAGCTGCCCATGGGGTGTCATTCGACCGCTGCAGAGGAGCTGATCCTTCCCAGGAGCAAGCTCCTGTGCCCAGGGACCTGGACAAGCAAGGATCGACGACAGGTTGACCATGAGCCAGCAGTGTGTCCTGGCTGCCAAGAAAGCCAATGGCATTCTGGGGTGCATGAAGAGGAGTGTGGGCAGCAGGTCAAGGGAGGTTCTCCTTCCCCTCTGCTCTGCCCTGGTGAGGCCCCACCTGGAGTACTGTGTCCACTTCTGGGCTCCCCAGTTCAAGAAAGATGAGGAGCTACTGGAGAGAGTCCAGAGGAGGGCTACGAGGATGATGAGGGGACTGGAGCATCTCTGCTACGAGGAGAGACTGAGGGAGCTGGGCTTGTTCAGCCTGGAGAAGAGAAGGCTGAGAGGGGACCTTAGAAATGCTTACAAATATCTTCAGGGTGGGTGTCAGGAGGATGGGGCCAGACTCTTTCCAGTGGTGTCCAGCGACAGGACAAGGGGCAACGGGCACAAACTGAAGCCAAGGAAGTTCCAGCTGAACCTGAGGAAGAACTTCTTCCCTCTGAGGGTGACGGAGCACTGGCCCAGGCTGCCCAGAGGGGCTGTGGAGTCCCCTTCTCTGGAGATATTCAAGACCCACCTGGACAAGGCCCTCTGCGGCCTGCTGTAGGTGACCCTCCTTCTTCAGGGGGTTGGACTGGGTGACCCACAGAGGTCCCTTCCAACCCCTGCCATGCTGGGATTCTGTGATTCTGTGGATGAAGCTGAACCTATGGACATGGGGATGGTCCCCGGGATGGATGAAGGCAACGGGACTTAGAGAGGGATCAGCATCACGGGTCAGAGAACCAGCTCGTCAGGGACAAACCCTGCTGCCTCTGATTGGTGGGAGGAAATGGCGCCTGGACCCAAAAGACTTTGGCTGCTGGCACAGAAAATGAACAAGAGATGGAAGAAAAGGGGAAACCACGGTTCTCGTCTGATCCCAATGTGCTTGCTTGGGTCTGGGAAGCGTGTCATCTTCTTGGGTTTCCAACAGGAGACAGCGGCTCCGAAATCCAGGCTGTTGAGACCCACGGGGTTTTGAAACAAGAGGAGAAAGACAGGTGGGAATAAAAGAAAGGAGTCAATAGGAAGAGCTCCACACCCAAAATAATGAAGGGCTTGAAACGTGAGCAGCACAAGGGAGACAACTGCCATCCCCGGGACGGACAGGGACACTGCCGGTACCTGTGAACTAGGGACAGTCGGAAAGATTAGAGGGTTTAAAACAATGAAGGGAGATTTTATTGTGCATTGGTGAAAGCCATCAGAGAGCCTCTGAAGGTACGGATTGAAAGGAGGAGGAGATGCAGGCGAACTATTAAATTACTTCTTTCTTTCAGGAGCTACAAAGGTTGACATAACAAACTGCAGAAGCTGAAAGGCATTTCCTTGGGGAACGAGAAGGACGTGCTAAGATAAATTAGGCCCACGAAGAAAAGGTTACTGAGAAACCAGGTGCGGAGAAGGAACATCCCAGGCGGTGAGGACTGCAAGCACAACGTGCTGAAAGGATCTACCAAAGCCTCTCCTTCTTGCTATTGTTCCCTTCCAGGCTCCCAAAACTCTAATTTGCTGGTCCCTGGGAAGCAGAGATGAGGAAACAGCATCTGCAAGCCCTGCTCCATCTCAGGCTTGCCGGTCAGCACCACTAGCAGACGCCAGCCTCCCGCTGCAGCCGGGATTGGAGAGCAACCAGCCGGCAGCGATGGGTTTGGTCCCCAGCGGTTTATGGAATGCTCCGGTAACGGAAGGAGAGGTGACAGCAGACAAAATTGGCAAGAGGAGATGCTCCGGTCTCAGCAAGGCATGGAGGAGCCACTCCATGAGGTTGTAGCCGCTGGAGAAGTTGGTTATTTGACATTAAAGAGGAGGGGGAAAGCTAGGGAAGCTGCAGGGCCAGATTGCTTCAAGGAGCTTGTGATCTTCAGTGGGAAGGGGCATCAAGGTGATTTTCGGAGGACATCTGCCCTAAATTGCTTCCCTGTGGAGCATCTTGGCCCCAGCACATAGCTGGAGGCGGTGGCAATGCAGGAGCAGAGAAGATGGTACTGGAAACCCATCCAGGTGGTCAGGGAGGGGCTGCTCCATGAGGACACGAATCTGGGTCATGCCTGAAGCAGCTTGTGCTGGTGAAGGTGACACAGGGCCTTTTCCACGGGAGGTGGCAGGAAGGTGATGCAGGTCAAGTGAGATGCCAATAACCATCAGGAACTGGACCTTCTGGTGACCCAGACTCGTCTGTGGTCCTGGGGAAGAGCAGCACTGAGAGCTGGGGAGGGTGGGGAGAGGTGGGTGCAGGGACTGTCCTGGAGCCAGCAAGTCCTGGCAGACAGGCGTGTGATTTTGGAGGAAGCGACCTGATTCCTAACCTCGCCGAGCCAGAGGGATACCACTGTGTTGAGTCCGCTGCACACAGAAGGACCACACAAGACTACCTCTCATCCAGAGGATCCAACAGAGGAGGCAGGAGAGAGACCCCAGCACCTTCAAGAAGGATGTTGAGTTGCTCCAGAGAAGGGCAACAAAGCTGATGAAGGGCCAGGAGAACAAGTCTTCTGAGTTGCAGCTGAGGGAACTGGGGCTGTTCAGTCTGGAGAAGAGGAGGCTGAAGGGAGACCTTCTCGCTCTCTACGATTACCTGAAAGGAGGTTGTAGTGAGGCGGGGGTTGGTCTCTTCTCCCAAGTAACCAGCAACAGGACGAGAGGCAATGGCCTCAAGCTATGTCAGGGGAGTTTTAGACTGGATATTGGGAAAAATTTATTTCCTGAAAGAGTGGTCAGGCCTTGGACCAGGCTGCCCAGGGCAGTGGTGGAGTCCCCATCCCTGGAGGGGTTCAAAAACCATGTAGATGTGGCCCCTGGGGACATGGTTTAGCAGGCATGGTGGTGTTGGGTTTGCGGTTGGACTTGATGATCTTAGAGGTCTTTTCCAACCTTAACGATTCTATGATTTTATCCTGGACACCCACCAAGCCCCACCATAAGCACCTCCATCCTACCAGGACATGGGTGCTCAGCCCTGACATCCAAGGATGAAGTCCTACCACACTGTAGGACTGTATTTGCACACCATTGAGCGAGGTGGTGAGCTCCCACGGCACCTACCTGGGTGTACAGGTTCTGCTGTGGATAGGCACTTCTGATGGGGTACATAGCGGTTTGGTACGGATTCGGAGACGGCGAGTAGGGAGGAGGTGCGTTGTTACTCTGGGTCGGTGGGACCTTGTAGGGAGTCCCCGCAGTGTACCCTGGTGAAGACAAGAGCAGTCCAAGTTAGGGTGAGGTTACACAGCCGCAGCGCCGGTCCACGCAGCACATGAGCAACCCCAGCCGCTGTTCATGATGGGCTCAGTGGGTATCACTCAGCGTGGAGGAGATGTACCAAGATGCACCAGCATCTACTGACCTCCCATGAAACCCACTGAGCCGAAGCCTCCGAGTCCAGCATCCAGCCCCTGGCTCATTGACCACAGCAGCTGAGGCCGCGTCCTCCACCCAGCCCAGCAGTGCCTACACCAGGCCAAAGAACTGATGAGCATTTCCAATGGTCAAGGCATGACTTGATGGGACTCAACGAGCACTTAAATCACCTAAGACAGCAATATTCCACCTACTTACTCATCTCTATACATCTACTTGATGAGAATGATGTTTTTCCTTCTCTCATCCCCAGATTTTTGTCCCTTTACCTTTTTTGCTCAGGGTGTGATGGGCAAAACCAGAATTTAATTGCTGGAGGACCTAATTTCATGGCACAGTATTGCTGTTCCCTGTCTATGTCCCCAAGGAATGACCAGAAAAGCAGCTACATAGACCATCCCAACCTTAATATTACGGTGAAAATGATAGATCCCTTTAAGTATTCCCTCAAAGTGGATAGTGCTGAGCAGCTTCACCTCCTGCAAAGGAGGGTTGTGACCACCAGCTCACCTTGCAGGCGGGAGAGGCAACCCCAAGTGATGCTCAAGCACCTTTATACCTGCCCTGCTCCCCGCAGGCTATCTGCATTTGCGACAAAAGCAGCAAATCTGCGTTATTGCCGTTATGAAAAACCACTCTGATCCGTGAACAGGCATGGCAGGCTGCTGGCAAGCCAGGAGGAGCAGCGGGGACTTGGGGGGACACTGGTCAGGCAGGCGTGGGCAGACGGGGAAACATCCCTTGCAATATTTGTGATCCTGATACGGCAGATTGCAATGTTTGTCCTTCTTCCGTTCGGATGTAAGGAAAAGAAAACAGACTTCAGCATCCCCCGGTCTCCCCCATCATCCCACCAGGTTGTTTAGCTGGAGCATCCAAGTCCCAGATTTACCCTTTATCAAAGGTCTAAAGAATCATAGAATCATAGAATTCTTCAGGTTGGAAAAGACCTCTAAGATCACCACATCCAACCGCCAACCCAACCCCACCACGCCTGCTAAACCATGTCCCCAAGGGCCACATCCACACGGTGTTTGAACCCCTCCAGGGATGGGGACTCCACCACTGCCCTGGGCAGCCTGGGCCAAGGCCTGACCACTCCTGCAGGAAAGAAATTTTTCCCAATATTCATTCTGAACCTCCCCTGACATAGCTTGAGGCCATTGCCTCTCGTCCTATCGCTGGTTACTTGCGAGGAAACTTTAACTTCTCCTGCAGCATTCAGGAGATGGTGAATGTATGGGGAACAAACTAAAATGAAGGATCCCTTTCCAAAACATGGAAATTTTTCCCAGAATGTAACCCTAACCTAACCTAACCTAACAAAAAATAACCTGAAGGATAACGTGATCTCAGCTGACGCACTCACTTTGGGGTTCTGCTGCTATTTGCATTAAGTTCTCAGCTGTCTATTTTCCTTCCAGGAAGACCCAGCCGTACCAACTCCAGATCCTCTAACGCAAGCCTGATCCCATTTGTCTTTGTTTTTTAAGGGCTTTCCCTGGAGTGAGGACATCCCGTAAGGATCCTCGCTCTGCTGCTGCTTCTTTTCAAGGTACCTTCCTACCTGTTGGCTTGTGATGAATACGGGGTCCACTCCCCTACCCTCCAACACTTTTGCTCCCCAAAACGAAGGGGTGGCTTTAGGCACGTCCATTCTAACACTGAATGATCCAATTTTTATTACCTGGCAGTGAGGTACCCTAAGACCTCATGGCAAGTACAGCATCTAGAGGATGTGCGACCTGCCCCGAGGATGGGATGCCCCTGCACCACAGATACGCAGCACCTGAATTCCCAACCTTTAGAGGTGTTTCCAAGGAGGTCTCCATGAAGTTGCCCCTGAAACATTATTACTTAAGTCCTAGGGCTACAAGGATGGTGAGGGGACTGGAACATCTGCCCTACGAGGAAAGGCTGAGGGAGCTGGGCTTGTTCAGCCTGAAGAAGAGAAGGCTGCGAGGGGACCTTATAAATGCCTACAAATATCTGAAGGGTGGGTGTCAGGAGGATGGGGCCAAGCTCTTTTCAGTGGTGCCCAGTGACAGGACAAGGGGCAATGGGCACAAACTGAGGCACAGGAAGTTCCGTCTGAACATGAGGAAGAACTTCTTCCCTCTGAGGGTGACGGAGCCCTGGCCCAGGCTGCCCAGAGGGGCTGTGGAGTCTCCTTCTCTGGAGATCTTCAAGACCTGCCTGGACAAGGTCCTCTGCAGCCTGCTGTAGGTAACCCTGCTTCGGCAGGAGGGTTGGACTAGGTGACCCACAGAGGTCCCTTCCAATACCTACCATTCTGTGATTCTGTGATTCTGTAAAGTGGGGAAAAATCCTCAAGAATACTTAAAGTTGTGCTTTAAGGGGTTTATTTTTAGGGTGGACTAAAAGCTGAGCTGCTGCCACGGGACACTCCGGACTGCATCAAGCACACCGTGAAGGCATCAAGGTGTTGGTCACAACTCAATGAATGGTTAAAAAAAATCAAAATGGTAAAAAATCTGCTTGCATGAGCATGAAAAGGACGTGGGCTGGGCTGGCTGGTGAGAAATGGTAGCCAGCTCTTGCAGGAGGTCTGGGAGAAATCATTCTTAGAGCAAATGAGCCCCGAAGACTGCGTAGGTTGGAGAGGAGAAGTCAAGGCACAGCCCAGTGATAAGATGTCTAAACACTCAAATATAATGAACCAATTTACTCAACCAGTGTTCAGGGCAGCAATTAATGAAGGCTAAGATTTCAAGTCTGCTAATGTCCCACATTATCCACCCAGCACTGAAACAGCGTGAAGATAACAACGAGCTTTCTAGGAACTCCCAAACAGCATCTCACCGCCTCCTGATTACTGCAGATTGGAAAAAACGTGTTAATTAAACAGCGGAATAGCTGTGACCCTTTTTCTGACTCACATTAGCAGGAGAGCAACTATCTTTAAATGAGAGATGGAAGCGGCAAGAGGAAATCACAGAATCACAGAATGGTCGGGGTTGGAAGGGACCTCTGGGGATCACCCAGCCCAACCTCCTGCCGAAGCAGGGTCACCCAGAGCAGGCTGCACAGGACCTTGTCCAGGCAGGTCTTGAATATCTCCAGAGAAGGAGACTCCACAGCCCCTCTGCGCAGCCTGGGCCAGGGCTCCGTCACCCTCAGAGGGAAGAAGTTCTTCCTCGTGTTCAGCTGGAGCTTCCTCGGCTTCAGTTTGTGCCCATTGCCCCTTGTCCTGTCACTGGGCACCACTGAACAGAGTCTGGCCCCGTCCTCCTGACACCCACCCTGCAGATATTTAGAGGCATTTCTAAGGTCCCCTCTCAGCCTTCTCTTCTCCAGGCTGAACAAGTCCAGCTCCCTCAGCTTCTCCTCATAGGAGAGATGCTCCAGTCCCCTCATCATCCTTGTGTCCACCTCCTCTGGACTCTCTCCAGTAGCTCCTCGTCTTTCTTGAACTGGGGAGCCCAGAACTGGACACAGTACTCCAGATGCAGGCTCGAAACGGCCATATTCACTGTAGCAGCAGAAGGGGAGACTCCTCCATCATGAGGTCCTCCAGGAACCCAACAATGTCACCTACAGACCAACCAACCTCCTGTTTTCCAATCTTAGGAATATTTTTCAGTTCTGAACTGATTGTTTCAAACAAAGACCTCAGCGGCTGCCAGTTCTTGGCATCACGCTTCATGTCTGATGGGTGCCTGGAGACGTGGACCAGCTCAAGGCCGTGTGGTTTCACCGCCTTGAATGCTAATACTTGCTGCGGTTTCCTGATTGCTGCATCACGGACAATTTAGCTACGATATTAAAAAAGGTATTAAACATAATAGTCCAGGCAGATGTAATCTTCCATGTTTATAATTCAGGAAAAAATAGAAGAATTTGCAGGTAAAACCGACGCATAAACAAGTTTTAATGACACCAGCTGATGGAGGCTCCTCTTGGAAAAGCAGGTCTGACAGCTAATTTTAAAGCCTAATTATGGCTATCGCAGACCTTATTAGGATTAGGAGGTTGGTATGGCCCGTGCTTCTGCCGCTTCGCGGTTCAGCAGCAGGCTGGGATTTTAAAAGCAATCGCGAGCTTTTAAGCTCCAACTTCTATTAAAATTGCTGATTAAATCCCTCGTGCCGCTCTAGAAATCTCAACCTAATTGATCCTGCAATGCAGAAGTGCCCTGAATTGCACAGATAAATTTTTCTTTAATAGCATAAAGGCTGGTGGGGGGCGAAAAAGCTCTGTGGTGAATTTTGTATCAACATCTCCTCTTGTTTCCACATGAAGGGTTCGCTACAAATACGATTCCTTAGCTGGATAAGGAATTGGCTGGATGGCCACATCCAGAGTTACAGTGAACAGCTCAATGTCCAAGTGGAAACCAGTAACGAGTGATGTCCCTCAGGGGTTGGTAATGGGACCAATAGTATTTAATATCTTCATCAGTGACGTTGATGGTGGGATTGATTGCACCCTCAGCACTTGGCAGATGACATCAAGCTGAGTGGTGCAGTTGACACGCCAGAAAGGATGGGATGCCATCCAGAGGGACCTGGAAAAGCTTGAGAAGTGGGCCCAGGTGAACCTCATGAGGTTCAACAAGGCCAAGGGCAAGGTCCTGCACCTGGGTCAGGACAACCCCAGGTACCAACACAGACTGGGGGATGAAGGGATGGAGAGAAGTCCTGCCCAGAAGGACTTGGGGGTGCTGGGGGATGAAAAGCTGGCCATGATCCAGCAGTGTGAGCTGGCAGCCCAGCAGGCCAAGCGTGCCCTGGGCTGCATCCCCAGCAGCATGGGCACAGGGCGAGGGAGGGGATTCTGCCCCTCTGCCCCGCTCTGCTGAGACCCCCGCGGGAGTCCTGCATCCAGCTCTGGAGCCCTCAGCACAGGGCAGAGCTGGAGCTGTGGGAGCGGGGCCAGAGGAGGCCCCAGCAATGATGCGAGGGCTGGAACCCCTCTGCTGGGAGGAAAGGCTGGGAGAGCTGGGGCTGCTCAGCCTGGGGAAGAGAAGGCTCTGGGCAATGGCTTTAAACTGAAAGAAGGAAGGTTTAGATTGGACATTCGGAACGGTGGCGAGGCACTGGCACAGGTTGCCCAGGAAAGCAGCAGATGCCCCATGACTGGAAGTGTTCAAGCTCAGTTTGGGCAGGTCTTTGAGCAATCCCATCTAGTGGAAGATGTGCCTGTCCATTGCGGGGGGGTGGACTAGATGATCTTCAAAGGTCCCTTTCAACCCAAATCATTCTGTGATTCCATGATTCTGTGATTCTAGAAAAACAGACTTGCATTTTTTCAGTAAATTCAAGCAGTGTCTTAAGAAGGCTGCACCCAACGCACTCCCACCCCTGGGAGCAGAAGGCAGATCCCCCGAGGAGGACGCAGGGCAGAACTTGGGGCTCAAGTGGCGGTGGATTGTGGGCAGGAGTGACCAGCTCCGGGAGGTCCTACATGGTTGCATGGCCCACGTGAGTCTGGTTCCAGGTGTCTGGTCCTGCTTCTGCCACCACCCTCCAGCTTGGCTCATCCTCCTCCAGGTTTTTTCCTGGCTTTATTGTCCATCCACCTTCCCTGCAACCAGGGGCTGGAGGAACAGCTTTGAAGTGGTGAGCATCGGGACATCC
Source organism: Opisthocomus hoazin (assembly GCF_030867145.1). Lineage (NCBI taxonomy): Eukaryota > Metazoa > Chordata > Aves > Opisthocomiformes > Opisthocomidae > Opisthocomus > Opisthocomus hoazin. Next base: position 4,534,541 of record NC_134414.1, on the reverse strand, counting down.
CAGGGGATGATGCCATGGTGTGGACACCAGCAGGGGAAGCTGCCTGGCCGGCTTCCATTGCCTCTGCTGAAGTCCTCCCTGGCCCATTGTCACCACCACCACGTCCTCACCAGCCAGACAAAAACAAACAGGAGGCTCTGGGGCAGAAATGACCATAAAATCTAGAACCTTGCTCACTACCGAGCACAAAGCTTTGTGTCTGTGATCCCCCTGATCTCAGCTGGAGCATTTAAGCAACAAAACAAAATACCTCAGGCTACACCAAGCTTTGAAAACCCATCGTTACGGGACAAAAAGCCAAAAGGCAAAGGCATGTCCCCACACTGCAGGCAAGGCCAGGATGAAGGCACCTGGGTGGCCCCCACCCAACCTTTAGGTTCATGCATGTCTTGCCATGGTCTTTCACTGCAGGTTCACAACACAGTGGAACCCCCAGCACCTTTTCTGTCTTACTGGTACAGACGTGGGGAGGTACTGGGCAGCTATTGTACATTTATTCATATTTATCCCTGTTCATCATGCAGCTCCAATCCGTACTGATGGACACTCTTCGCCCTGGGAACAGAAGTACTCAACTCCCTGGCTTCTCCTTGGCTGTCCTCCATCCAGACTTGACACCTTGCTGACGCTCATGAGTAAGCTCAACCTGTCTCCTGCCACGGGACACCTGGGGAAGGCTGTTCTCCCAAGAACAAAACCTGGACTAGATGAGCTCGAGCCGAAGAAACAAATTTGGGGCGCCCAACATGAAATGCTTCTGATTTTCCTGAGCCTGCGCTTGAGATGGCATCTCCCAGCAGAGCCCTGGCGAAGCCAACCACAGCTATAAGCCCGAAGCATCTCTGCAAATCAAACCTCAAGGCTTTACCTATTAAATTTAATTTCCAAATTAAATGTGTCCAAGCCAGTTCTCTGGAAATGAGGCCAACCTGCCTGAGCCTGGCTGGTGACTGCATTGTTCATCTCCTTTATCACCCACACTGGGTGGCCACAGCCAAATTTTGCCCTCAGACCCTTTCCTAGCCTGGTGCCTGCTCTTGCCATCTCTGATTTTGGGGGAGGAATCTCACCTGCAGCAGCCCAGAGATGCATCGGGGAGGAGAAATCACATCCAAGCATGGGCTGAACTCCAAGGGAATTCTGGCGAGTAATATCTGGGTTTCTACTAATCAAAGCTGAGATTTTCCAAACACTTACAACTCTGTCAAATCTGGTCCGGAGGGAAATTAGGTGAGATGCAAAGCCCACGTACCGTGTCAGGCGTCCAGCCCCTGCCCCAAGGAATGGTAGGGCCATCCCTTTTCAAAGAGAAAGTCTCCCAAAGGCTTTTAATAGGTTTATTTTTAATAACTCTTTTCATCAGAAAAAGAAACAACATTTCTTCCTGTCCTCTATCATTGGACATTAGGAAAAATTTCTTTCCTGAAAGAGTGGTCAGGCCTTGGACCAGGCTGCCCAGGGCAGTGGTGGAGTCCCCATCCCTCGAGGGGTTCAAAAACCATGTAGATGTGGCCCTTGGGGACATGGTTTAGCAGGCATGGTGGTGATGGGTTGATAGTTGGACTTGGTGATCTCAGAGGTCTTTTCCAACCTTAATGATTCTGTGATTCTATGATCTCATTCTTGTGAATGAAGGTCAGGTTGGACAGGGCTCTGAGCAACCTGATTCAGTTGAAGGTGTCCCTGCTCACTGCAGGGGTGTTGGGCTAGATGGCCACTAAAGGTCCCTTCCAACCCAAACAATTCCATGATCCTATGATTCTATGATTCTATGACTGATTTAATTCAGCACAAAAAGGGAGCCTGGGGCATAGAGATGGTGAGGCACACTTCAACCCACGTGTGCATGGGCGCAGCGGTCCCAGCCTTGCAAACATGGCCTGTGGAGAGTCACTTCAAGATACCTTTTATTTTTTTCTCCAAATACGACTGGGAGTTTCTCCAGGTCCCAGGGGTCTTTGGTAGGTTAATTCTGCCTTGTGAATCTAGGAGTGGTCCCACCTCACGCTTGCAGCATGGCCCATGCTAGCCCTGCCCTGGCTTTGGCAGACAACGTCAGGGCGAGAGCGGGCGCAAGCAGCGGGGCAGGGGCCAGAGGACACCCCACAAATCGGGGAGAGCACCGCGGGCCACGTCATGGAGCTGATCACCCCTCCTGGAGGCACGATTCGGCCTCTTAGAGCATGAGATTACACCTGGAAAAGCCTGTTCGACTGCGATCCGTAAGCAGCATCTCCTCCCCCTGCCTCTGCTCAGCCAGTTTGAGTTAAAAGGTGGGAACTTCAGCCGGGTTCCTTGAAAAGCACACTTTATTTTGGAATCCTCTCTTTCACTTTTAAGGGAAAAGGAAATAATCTCCCTTTGTTTTTTCTACGCGTGCAGTTTGGCTCAACCACAGAGTGTCCCCGCTGCAGATCTACACCTGCAGACAGCCTCCGGTTGCTCCTGGGGACCAAACGCTCAGCTAAAATAGAGGCCTTCACCCTTCCCCACTTGACTCTTCCTCCTCCGAAGGAGCGTTAGGAGGGTCGCTGCTCTCCTTTTCATGCTCCTTCATGGTTTTAACACATGCAAACAGAAAGGAGTAGGCATGCTACCTGATTTTCAGAAAAAAAAACCCCAAGACCTCTGCAAAATTTCATCCCAGAAGGGAACTGCAGCAGCGGGACAATGCTCCCACCGGGCAGCCCTGGCACCAGAAGGTGATGGATCTGCTACAGGGTGCCAGAGAGCACCCCCAGGACCTGCAGCACCCTCACCTGTGTCAGGGCTCGGCACCCAGAGAAGGACACATGGACATCTCCACGGACATGAACAATCCCATCCATGGCAACGAGGCTGATCCCGAATAACCCCAGTCCCAAATCACCCACAGGAGGGGAGGCAAATGGGCCACAACACAACCAAGTAAAACCCCAGAAGAAAAGGTTTATTTACTGAATGCTGCAGAAGAAGCCTGGTAAGTTCTGTTCTCGGTCCCGGTGTCCACCGGGAGGTGGAAGGTGCCCTCCGTGGCACAGGACGAGGAGGTCTGTGGCCAGGCTTGCTTCATCAGAAGTGTAGCTTGAGTGGAGACAGAGAAGACGTGTCACACAGAGCAATGAAGATACAACTTCCCACATTTATGTCACATTTGAACCACTTTGCTGCCCTCTTCCTTTTTTTCCCCCCTTGTAGGGACAAATATCTGTAGGAATTTCATACCGTGGTTCCTGCTACCCCACATGCTCCCCATGGAGGAGGGATGGTTTGCACAGTGCGTTGCAGCAAACCAGTTACCCACCCCAAACAACCAGTTTCCTGAGCCAAGTGACCTGCATGAACATCTGCACCTGGGGGATGTGGCCAACAGAGCCACCATCCCTCCCCAGATGCCACCTCTGTCCATAGGGACCAGGAACAGCTGTCTTGGGCCTCGTGTTTCCCAGTTGGAAAACAGGCTGAGCTTGGTTTGCAAGGCATTCCATTCACAGTTAAACCCTTTGAGATGCTTGCATGGCAGGTACCACCAGTGGAGAAGGTACTGCTCACTGTGACCATCCCATCACAGCGTTGGGTGGTCCTTAGAAACTCTGGGAAGGACAGTCAGCAGAAGCAGTGGCTTTGGGCAAGTCACCCTGTATCCCAGTTTGTGGGAAAGTATTTATGAAGCCAAGTAAGATAATCCAGAAGAATTTCAAGAGCCAAATCTTGTGGGACTTGAGAAAGGACCAACAAAATTCAGTGATTTTGTGGGTCTTAGATTTTCTGAAAGAGGAAAAGGTCTCATGCTAACTGCCATAATGCACCTGTGTATGATGAACCAGCACTGGCTATACCTTTATCCCACACCCAAACACGTTGGCCATGCTTAGTCCTTAAGAAGGACTACCATTACATCGAAGACTTTCTGGAGCACATCTACGGAGAAGGCAGCTCACCAACGCAAACCTACAACCAGGCTCCTGCCCAAAGTCGGTGCCTCCAGGAAAGGCTTAATAGGTCTTTTTCTGTTTTTTTTTTTTTTAATTTTTTTTTTCCCTAAAACCATGATCTGTCCGAACTTTTTGTTCCAGACTGATCTCAAAAGGTGGCCCCCACCATCTTTGACTTAAGTCCCAGGACCTCCTAGAGGAGTGCACGCATCTTTTGAAAGCCTCAGCCATCTATTACAGTTCGCTGCTCACCATAAGCTGCTCTAGATGTCCTTCTAAAAGAAACAAGCTCCAGGTTTTCGATGTACTGCAGTACGTATTTTGCACACCCAGCTACCAAGGAAAGAAAACCAAGCAAGGGTTGATTGATCCTCAGCAAGGCACTTAGTGACTAGACCTCGCTGTGAAGTTCTTGGAAGATAAAGGAGGTAAAATGATGCAGCTGCTGGAATCAAAGAAAATCACTGCTTCATGGCTTCTTTAAAGGTATTTTTATGTGAAAGCAGAAGCTAGACTGTTGACACACTCTCCCTACACTAAGCTGCTAAATTCCCCAAGATCTCTAGAAGGTTGGAGGTCCGGGTGTGTTACTGTCGTCCCCTTCTCCCCGCATGGGTGGCATTAGAGACAGGTAGGATTTTCCCAGACGCTCAGTGAATGGATTCTGGGTCAGATCTGCCAACTCAAGAGACTTCTGGAGGAAAAAAAGAAAAAACAACCTTTGGGCAAGAGAGGAACAACGGAGGCTGATTTCATAGGCTGGGAACTTCTTCTGAGAGCAGAACCAGCCAAGCTTGGACAAAGCCATCTGGGGCAGAAAGAGGAGCTCTTTGGGAGGGACACCACAGCCCACAGGAGCAGGTGGTGGGTTCCTTATCGTCCCCATTGGCCCCAAGGGAGTCACCCATGAGGATATTTTAAGGCTCCACTTCATAACTCCTTCTCCCAAGCAAGCTGCTGCCCCCTGGGGGCTTGGCACTAAGTCCCACAGAAGGGACTTCATGACTTGGTCAGGACTTGTAAACCTTTCTGCAGCCCAAAGGCAAGAGCAATGATGTTTTGAACTCCTCCAATGCCTCTCTGTCTGCTCAGACTCATAGTGAACCAACTCTGAAGACGCAACTCTAAATCTGGGCTGGAAGCTGGGGATGAGTGATTGAGGAGCCTACAGAGGCATCAGCGCTGGTGCCACAACCCACAGTAGCCACACCACAGGTCCCAACGGTTGACCACCACTGCCCAGAGAGAGCAGAGAAGCACTGCTGCAGGTCTTTCAGTCCACCAAAAACTCATGAGCCCGCTCTCCTAGTGTGGGACAGAAATACAGGAGCATGGAGGACACCCAGCAGCGACGCTTTACCCGATGACGTGGCAATCATCAGCTGTGTGGAGATGTTTATGGGTGTAAGATCTCGCTGCTGGAGACGTGGCAACCTGCTCCTTCTTCCTGACCTTCTTCAAGAGAAAACGAGAAGGTCTGTGGGAAGTGAGAAATTCAGACTGTGATTTCTCCTCCACCGCAGCACTGATCACGTTCTGCTCTGAGCCTGTGTCCCCTCTCAAAGGTTTGCGAGTTATGAAGGATTTCCAAACTGCCTTGCTTTATTTTCCACGGTACGCTGCACTCCTGAACATCACACTGGAGAGCTATCTCCCAGCACTGAGACAGAAACACTCCTTCACTTACACTTTTATTCAAAATCAGATTAATTTTTGCCTCTGGATTTCACAAAGGTTTTAACTCCAAGACTGATGAGACAATTTATTTAGATGTTATGTGAATCCTTCCTCTGCATTTTCTCCTCTCCACATTAGACCTACCAAAAAATGATGGTAATTTGGGTCTAAGATGGCTGGGAGCTTGCCATAGCTGTGCGTGTTCTGTGCATTAAATCATGGATCCTCAGAGCATCCATCACTTAAAACTACACCAAAGGTGAACCAAGGAGGCTTCTAGGAACATTAATATCTCCTGGTCCTTTGCAAGAGCTACAGTTCACAGAGGTTACAATCCAGCCACGTCTATCTATTATCATTTAAGGTCTATGTCCTACCAGTGTCTTCTGGATTTGTTTTCGCCTGTCACCTATGCTGTGCATTGAAAAATAAAGAGCTTTTATTTGTCATCTGTTGGACCCCTGGCAAATCTGGTGGTGGGAACTGGGCAAGCAACGTGCCCTGAGCGCAGGTCTCTGCAGCGCTGGGACTGGTCCGTCCCCCTGCGAGGACTTCTAGCCAACGTGGTAATGTCCAGGACATATTTTAAGCGGAAAAGAGAAAAATGTGAACCAGATGTGCCCGAAGAAAATTCTGTGAATTAACTGGATTACAGAATCGCAATGAAAGGATGAAGCAGATGATGCAGTAGATACGGACTAGATGACCCACAGAGGTCCCTTCCAACCCCTACCATTCTGTGATACGGTGTAGATATTTCTACTTTCCCTCTGCCAACCTTGTTCGTGATGGATACGGCCTCAAGCCTCATATGAAGCTTGCAATAAGCTGAATTTCCCAGGCAGTCCCACCACCATGAGCTTGAGCACCTCAAAACACGGGAGCACTTGTTCTACAGGATCTCCACCCCGCCAGACCCCAAGACACCCACCTCAGGGGCCCTGCTGATGTCCCCAAACAGTCGGTGGGTGCCTACAGAGGATGGTTCAGAGCACTTACGTGAGGCAAGAGGATGCCTACACCTTCCCTCTGCAGAGCAACGTTTCCTCTGGGGAGGACCCAGCAGCAGGAATGGGGGGATTGGAGCCTCCATCCTGCCCCACACCATCCCCGTGGAGACCCCTAATTTCCGAGGCTGATTTTAGAAATAGCTGTTCCGCTCTGCCAGGGCGCTGCAGGAATGGATGCAAAGCATTACTCTCCCCTGCATTATTAATAAACGCGGTGAAAGCACAAGCCAGCCTCCCCGCGAAGAATGTGCGCCCTACTTTCAGGAAAATAAAAAGGCAGGATTTAACGAAGGAAGCGAAAACAAAACAGCCATCTCGGGAAGACAGAATGCCTGGGAGGGAACATGCGCCAGACTTAATGAAGACATACATATTTTTTATTTATTTTTTTTTAAATTGGCGTGCCTCGTGTCTCGGCAGCAGAGTGACTTGAAGTGCTCATTTTTACACACTTCAAAGGAAATTTTTTTAATAACACTGTCCTAAATAGCCAGGCTTATTGCAAGCATCAGAGGTTGCGCCGCCGGTGTTTTGCAGGGATCTTGTGGCCTGCCTTGTGTCTCTCCCTCTAAGAAATATGGAAAAACACAACAGGAGAATCACACAAGGCAGAAACTCACGTTGCTTCGATGAATCGGGGTGGAAAGAAAATCATTCCCTTGCTTGACATAGGGCTCCTTTGGCTGAGCTTTGGCAGCAATGCAGTGGCTGGCTGTTCGCTAAGCCTTGCGAAGGGCTGGTTTGAAATAAACGGGCGAAGAATTTATCACCCTTTTGTGCTCAAAGATTAGGAAACATTCACTAGATACCTGCCACTGATGAGGGAGGAATCAAGACTGGTCCCAGTTACTGATTTCCTGTCCTCAGTGCTGCTGGACCTGCACAGACCAAGGGGACTCTAGACTTCGCCAAGCTCCTCTCCACATCTCCTTACACTTCTCTGATTGAGGCAATCACAGAGTTTGGGGCACATTTTAATTTTCCACGTGTATTTTATGGAGTGTATTAAGAGGAGTGTGGCCATCAGGTCGAGGGAGGTTCTCCTCCCCCTCTACACTGCCCTGGTGAGGCCCCATCTGCAGTACTGTGTCCAGTGCCGGGCTCCCCACTTCAAGAAAGATGAGGAGCTACTGGAGAGAGTCCAGAGGACGGCTACGAGGATGATGAGGGGACTGGAGCATCTCTCCTAAGAAGAGAGGCTGAGGAAGCTGGGCTTGTTCAGCCTGGAGAAAAGAAGGCTGAGAGGGGACCTTAGAAATGCCTCTAAATATTTACAGGGTGGGTGTCAGGAGGACGGGGCCAGACTCTTTCCAGTGGTGCCCAGCGACAGGACAAGGGGCAACGGGCACAAACTGAAGCCGAGGAAGTTCCAGCTGAAGATGAGGAAGAACTTCTTCCCTGTGAGGGTGACGGAGCCCTGGCCCAGGCTGCCCAGAGGGGCTGTGGAGCCTCCTTCTCTGGGGATATTCCAACCCCGGCTGGACGCGGTGCTGTGCAGCCTGTTCTGGGTGACCCTGCTTCGGCAGGGGGTTGGACCAGGTGACCCACCGAGGTCCCTTCCAGCACCTAACATTCTGTGATTCTGTGATTCTATGTGGATCCCAGGGTCTTGGGAACCATGAAGTCAACCGAAGAGCGTGAGCATGACTGACTTCCAGTGTGACGTTAGGGACTGTAGAGTGCGTGTTTGGAGGACATCAAGGATGCAAGCAGATGGCACAGCAGTAGCAGGTATTTGAACAGCAGACCGCAAATTAACCACCCCCGACGTAACCACCTGATGTGGGGTGAACCACACCAAGAGCAGGAGCAGAGGGCAGTCTTCATCTTCGCTCGGTGGTTGATCTCTTGCTAAGATTTCGCATGGAAGCCAAGCAAAACTCATGAAGTTTGGGGCAAGACACCCCTAACCAGAGAGTGCTTGTCTGAGGAACACATTTAGGGAGGGCCACAGAGGGTGGTCAAGCTTGTACAGAACAATTTCTTTCAAGACTGACAGCTGGCTTTTGGTTACATCCCCCAAATTTGGAAGTCACATGCAAAGGATGCTCTTCCCACCCTTTCCAACCTCTATTCCAAGGAATGTTAAGGGGCACCTTTGCCTACACAGGGAGAATCAGATGTCCAAGCAGATGAAACTTTGGTTTGTGATTGCTTTTTTAGTGATCCTGAAGGATTTCTGCCAGCAGGTACCACCAGCCCGAGAGCTTTGAAACAGAAGAACCTTGTCGATGGATGGGATGCATTCGAGAGCAGCAGTTCTGCTGGGAACATGCAGTATCTCTTTCTCCAGCGAGGCATTTAAAGGCTCAAAGGCTAAAATTCCTTAAAAATACATTTAGAATTGGTCTGCTGTTTCAGAATCAAAGATTTTAAAAATAAAGCTGCTCCTCTCTGATTCCAAGCGTGTTTGATGGATGGCATGAACCCCGGCAGCATGTTCTTCTCCGCGGCGGGGTTATTTCCAGCCGCCGGTATGACAGCAGCTGATTCAATTTGAGTAAACGCTCTCTGGACCGACACAGACGACTGGTTTTAACTCAGCCATTGAACCACAGTATTACTTTAACTCAATTCCATTTAACACAGTTGAGGACACTGCCCGCTCTGCCGCATGCACCCGCTGCCGGAATATTTTAAGGAGCTTATTTTTGCATTAGTCGTCTCTCAAAAATTCTCATTTTTTTTCTCTTTCTAGTCTATTTTCCATAGAGAAATGACCACTGACAGTGGGTGTGATGCTGGGAGGTCCTGAGCGGCGGAGCCCACGCCTCCTATCCAGAATTATTCATGTGGCATCTTGCCTGCGGCAGAATCAGGATCTCAAAAAACGTAATGGACGGGGCTCTGAGCAACCTGGTCTAGCTGAAGATCTCCCTGCTCACTGCAGGGGGCCGGGCTACATGACCTCTAAAGGTCCTTCCAACCCAAACCGTTCTATGGTTCCATGATTCTAATTCAATAAAAACTGGCAGGGAGTTGCAAGTGGCTTGAGAAAGCCTCTGAATTGAAGAAGGGTCCGAGGCAGGATTGCCTCTGTAGCCTCTGCTCTGCCTCTGAAGATCCCGTTGATAGCTGCTGTCCTCACTCACACCATCACACGGGCTTTGTTCCTTCACTAACCGGCACGCGTGCATCCCTGGCTGCTGAGCCGCTGGCCTGGGCGTAGCAGGGTCCACGAAAGCATCTTTCCTCCCGGCCGCACACGAACAAGCTGAGGGCTCTGAACCATGCCTCCTACGAGCTAAATCTCAAACTAATGGGGAAAAACCCCGCCGTGATATGAAACAGCATTGATTTCCAGAGCTGTGTGATTGTTTATGGGGAGGGTGGAGGTTTCTGCACAAGAGGAGTTGGGTCGAGGAGCACCAATTTTCATCTTCACCATTTCCTCGCTAATTTAGGGCTTAGCTCTGTTGCGTTACACGCTGGAAGATTTTTGCTCTCAATGCCAAATGACCCGTCAGCTTTCTGGACAACAGGCAATGATTAAAAGCATTTCTGAGAATCGTAAACAGAGAAATGAAATTTAAATGTCAAGACGGCCGCGGAGGCTTTCTTGCTTGAGCGCTAAGCTGCGTTCGCACAAAGATCTGGTGAAGGGGGACAAAAATGATCAGAGGGTTGTTTTTTTTTTTTTTAGAGAAAGCAAGTCGGTAAAGATTAGGATTGCACTTCAGAAGGGAGCATCGGGGGAGTGAACAAAAGGCTGGCTGGCACAAAGAAGATTGACCAGGGCTTTCGTTTCCCCTTTCACATCATGCAAATGTAAAGCAACAGACAATTATTTGCCTTGCTTTAAAAAAAAAAATATCAGTAACTCGAGCCTTAATTAATCTGCAGAACTGCTTGCTGCAAAGAATCGCGGCGATCAAATACAGTGAGAATGAAAGGACGGGGGAGGTGAAGCATCTTTAATGACAGCGAGGACACCCACAGCCACAGGCGCCAGGACAAAGGTGGGGGAAAATCAAAGTCTTCGTGGTTTTGCGCTTATAAAAGCCGCTGACTAACAAGGTTTGGGGCGGATTATTCCATAACCGAACAATCACGAGGGAACTTCTGCAGGCCGGCGTGGCCGTTTTCAGGGTGGAGGGACCAGGGTGGATGGACAAGCTGGCCCTCGTGAGCGTGGGTGTCCTTTCTCCTGGGTGGAGGACACAGGCTGTAGATGCTGCTGGGGGAACCATGGGGCTGGAGAAGAGGTGCCCGAGGGCTCACCGCTGCCCGCTTGTGTGGCCCCCCATTTCCAGGGTTATCCTTGTGCTTCTTTGTTCTCTCCTGGTGTTCTTGACTGTTTCTTCACTGTCTGGGTTGGGGCATCCACTTCTTTCTTGTCTTTGTTGTGAGTGAAAGCAACTTCTTTGTCCAAGAGAAGGAGGCTTGTCCTCCAGCCCACTCCGGGATCTACGCCCTTACAGGCCAGGTGGGTCCCATTTCTCAATCTGTTCCTACTGTCCTAACCTATGCCAAGAAAGCAATTCCATAGAACATCATCCTAGAGGTCTCCTCTGAGGGTATCTTGACTACGGATCAGAGCGACTTCAGAGAGCATCTACAAACCCCTCCTTGGGCTCCTGTTCCTCATGAGCATGAAGGACACCCCAGGCAGGATTCATCTCCAGCTCTCCTGGTAGGACAGACAGGCACCCATGGGGAGTCCGTCCCCAAAGCTGGGCTAAATGTCTCTCCGGGGAGGTCACTCTTCCTCTCCACTGAATACAGAGGAACCTGGGCTGGAAGGGTTAGAGACCAAAGGTCTACGCCGCTAAGGGGAACCAAATCTTACCTAAGTGTGGCAATTGCTGCAGCTGTTTAAAATACTTGAAAATCTCCTGGTTTTTTTTCCTTATGATTTTTAATTTGGAAAATTAAACTGAGCTGAAATAAAATCCTTCCAAGGGAATGCGTGGATTTCATCAAGATTTTGCAAAGAAAAGTATTTTGTTTGGATAGAAACACAGCATTTCTGGGGGTTGTTTCAATTTGTTCTCTAATAGGAACGCCAGCCTCCCAAGGATGGTGTTGGAGAGGTACAAGAAGCAACACACCCCCCCCAAAATTCCTGGTCCTGCAGAGATTTGGTGCTGCCTTTCACTTGGGTGTCCCCTTGGCCATCTCCAGGCACAGGCAGTGGCTGGGGACAAGAGACATTCTATAATGTCCAGGCCAATCTGCGGGAACGTTGCTGTATTTACGTCCCTGGCTGAGCAGGGAGGAGGTTGTCAGCCTCTGGCAGGACAAGCCACTAATAAATTTGTGGAGTGTTTTTATGCCGTGGAGCTCTTTTCATTTTACTCTTTCAGCGTTACATCCTTCAGGGGAAATTGTGGGTGGCCAGCACACATCTCGGGGAACAAAACTTGCTTCGTACTATAGGTAAGATTTTCAGTGGGAAGAAACGCAGAGCCTACCCTTCCTTCTTCTGGGGAGAAAGACCCCACCAGAAGCACATAAACCCAAACAAAACACAACAGACCCCTTACAGAGTCACCCACGGTAAATGGCTTTATTTAATAACCTTGCAAAGTAACAGTGAATTTAAACTGCGATGTGGAGAAGACAACACTGAAAGTTTTTGGCAACAAAACACTCGTTCCTGCTTCGTCAGCCCTGGAAAGCTCCCGAGCGCGGGGATCCACTGATTTTATGACAACTGGGAGACTGAAAACTTGGCAATTCAGAGGAGAAAGGGTTTAGCAAGACTGCCACAAAGTCCAGCTTTGTGTTCATTACGCAAGCATCTATTTCACCCCGATGACTACTGAACACTCAGCTGAAAAGACGGCTTTATTCAGAAGTTTTAAAACCCCACAGCTCTTCTGAGGCAAGCCATTCAGAATAAATATCTCAGCCAACCGAAAAGCCACGAAGTCAAAACGAAGGGCGAGATATTATTTTTCATCTCCAATGTGTGCTTGAAACGGGTAAGCAAGAGATTTTTTCAGGCCTTTTTCATAAAAATAATGAAAAAAGGCTCACTCCTGACTTTAGAAACGCTTTTCCAATCACAGTTCAGTCACCGCCAATTCTTGCATTTGACCTGTGTGACCGCATCCGTCAAAGACAACGCTCTGACAACACACTACAGCCTAAAAAACCGACAGCTAATAAATAGCGTTCTGTGATCAGAAGGGTTTGGGTTGGAAGGGACCTTATAGATCACCCGGTTCCAAACCCCCTGCCATAGGCACGGACATCTTCCACCAGACCAGGTTGCTCAGAGCTCCATCCAACCTGGCCTTGAACCCTGCCAGGGAGGGGACAGCCACAGCTTCTCTGGGCAACGAGATCTCAAGATAGCTATTAAATAGCAGATCCCCTTTTTTTATTCTACCTCCCACCTAATTCGCTCCAGATAAGAGTTACATTTTGAAACTGCTACTTAGTCCTTGGGTTTCTACCACCCTTTGTCATGCCAAGAGGCTCCCGTCCCCCAGGTAACTTGGCTGAAAGCAGAGAACTCAACCACACTTTAAAAACTGAAGGTCGCTTGGTGCTTCCAAAGGGCTGGTTTCAGTGAAGTACTTCAATGTAGGTTTGACTTCAGTTAAACTATTTCCTGAGTGGGGGCCTACTAGCAGTCTTCAACTCCAAAAAGACTTCTATAAAGCTTGGGCTCAAAAGCATAAAAAAGCCAGTGATTGATTCAGCCGAGCAACTCAAATATTCCTCATTAAGCACTGAACCTCATTAGTCCGTGCTGTAGTGAAGACAACTCCTTGTGGACAGGTGGGAATTACTCCATGACTCCTGCTTTGGAGTAATTTCTCTGACTTAAAAACAGAGGAAGGTCCACTTCTGGTATAAGAAGTGTCCTTGCTGGCACTTATTTAACAGCAGCTCCCATGATTAATTTACTTTCTGTCCCAACCTATACGAATCTTCTGCCATTGGCAGCCCTTGGCTATAAGCAGCTCCTCCATCTCCCCATCTCATGTAGATGAGGTGTTCAACCTCAAAGCGATGGACAGGACATGGCCGGGGGTTTGTAGCCATGCCACCCACGAGCTCTGATGGCTTCCTCCTCTCCAGCTCTCTCTGGCCAGGCAGGAAGGTCCTGGACATGGGTGCATCCTCCTCCATCCAGACCATCCTCTGCATCCACAGAGCAGCGTAACCGGAGCCATGGGCTGGGCATGTGTTTGGTCAAGAGACAACAGCAGAAAACAGACAGAAGGGAGGTGCGGACGAATGGTGCTCAGCAGCAGGCAAGGGAAGGAGCTCGGCAGTCTAGTCATGGGCTTTTGTCAAAAAAAACCCCACGGCTAATGGAGGAATTCAAATGAGAAACGGCGATGTTGGCGATGAGAAGAGAGAAGCAGCAGGGATGAGGGAGATGCTTGCTTGGAAAGGTGAAGAGGACAGACATCACTGGCTGAGCCAAAAGAGCGGTAAGGCTCTGGACACCAAGAGGGAATGGAGGGAATGTACCCTCAGCAAGTTTGCTGATGACACCAAACTGGGAGGTGTGGTAGATACACCAGAAGGCTGTGCTGCCATTCAGCGTGACCTGGACAGGCTGGAAAGCTGGGCAGAGAGGAACCTGATGAGGTTCAACAAAGCCAAATCAGGGTCCTGCACCTGGGGAGGAACAACTCCATGCACCAGTACAGGCTTGGGGTGGACCTGCTGGAGAGCAGCTCTGCGGAGAGGGACCTGGGCGTCCTGGTGGACGACAGGTTAACCATGAGCCAGCAGTGTGCCCTGGCTGCCAAGAAAGCCAATGGGATCCTGGGGTGCATCAAGAAGAGTGTGGCCAGCAGGACGAGGGAGGTTCTCCTTCCCCTCTACACTGCCCTAGTGAGGCCTCATCTGCAGTACTGTGTCCAGTTCTGGGCTCCCCAGTTCAAGAAAGATGAGGAGCTACTGGAGAGAGTCCAGCGGAGGGCTACAAGGATGATGAGGGGACTGGAGCATCTCCCCTACGAGGAGAGGTAGAGGGAACTGGGCTTGTTCAGCCTGAAGAAGAGAAGGCTGCGAGGGGACCTTATAAATGCCTACAAATATCTGAAGGGTGGGTGTCAGGAGCATGGGGACAAGCTCTTTTCAGTGGTGCCCAGTGACAGGACAAGGGGCAATGGGCACAAACTGAGGCACAGGAAGTTCCGTCTGAACATGAGGAAGAACTTCTTCCCTCTGAGGGTGACGGAGCACTGGAACAGGCTGCCCAGGGAGGCTGTGGAGTCTCCTTCTCTGGAGATATTCAAGACCTGCCTGGACAAGGTCCTGTGCACCTTGCTGTAGGTGACCCTGCTTCGGCAGGAGGGTTGGACTAGATGACCCACAGAGGTCCCTTCTAACCCCTACTATTCTGTGATTCTGTGATTCTGTGATTCTGAGGGGGTGTTTCTTCTGTAAATAAAGACAAGTAGTCTGTGCTGGATACGAGCAAGGGGGAGGCAAACAGGGGGATGACACGGTTAAAGCAGCGGACTGGGAAAATTAATTTTGTACCAGGTCTTCAAAAGGATAGAGGAGAATTTGCCAAGGTTGGAGACGGCAGAGAGAGCAGGGCTCCAGGGTAGGGGCTAAGCCACAGAGGAGGAACGCGTTACCCATCAGCCTGGCTGGCAGGATGGTTCAGAGGAACTGCAAAGGAGGATGCAAAAGGGCATGCGGCTGGCGTGAAAAATGAAGACTTCTCTGAAAAAGGAAGACCTTGTACTCCAAATAAGCTTTCCCAGAGATACATGGGGAGTAGTGGAGAAGAGAATAAAGGACAGAGCCCGGCCAAGCTTTCATGGAAAGCTGGAAGAGGCAGATGACAAATACGTCCCAATGGACATGCTGCAGCAGAGGTAGAAAACAACTGGCCAAACTGGGAAAGCCAAGGGAAAACAAGATTTTATGGAGAAGAGTACAGCCAGTGCTGTCAAAGATAACCACCACACCAAGGCTAAGGCAGAAGAGTTCCTGAGTTTGGCCAGGAAGAGCTCCCTGCATCTTTGGAAGAGCCCTTTTAGGGTGGTGTGAAGGGCAGGAGCTGGACAGAAAAAGACACTAGGACAGACCCAGTGGAAAAGTGGGGGACAGTAAAGACATGGCATGGGAGATCCAGACACCAAACAGGACGCGGTTGCTGAAATTTCTGCATCTACGACATGGCAGGAGGAGAGGACAGGCAGGAGGAAGGGGAAGGCAATCTAGGGGACATAGCAGGCAGTATTCAGAAAAATATTCAAAGCCATCAATGTGCAGGTATCACAGCAACGAGGGTTGTAAAATTCCTAGGATTAGTATTAAGATATAATTCATGGCTGAAAAGTACTTTGCAGCACAGTCAAATATTCCCAGCGGAGAAGTTAACGGCAGAGTTAGGAAGGGAAGAGCTTAACACAGGCCCCTTCCCTGGGAATTATTTGCTGACAAGCAGACGAAACTGCTGGGGTTTGTACGCCGAGCAGCAAACGGTAAATCCTCCTGCGTGCTTCAACACGCCCGATCTCGCCTCCACAGACAGATTTTTACCTGGGGCGTAGCCGGGGCTGCTGGTTGGATACATGTTGGGGTTGTAGGCTGGGGCAGCGGTGGGGTAGCCCGTCGGATAACCTGCAACGAGAAAATAAAAGAGAAATTACGCTTCTGTCAAAAGGGAGAGAGAGACGAGGACCACATCCCTGGGAAGCAATAAACAACCCGTGCCAGCAAAGAGGCCAGCAGCACAGCTGAGAGGTAAAACACAGATGTCTTCTCAGTTGGCTGGGGTACAGGGAGGACCGCGACTGTGCCCTACAGACTTACACGTGACATCATCAATATTTCATCCTCCTTCCTCTAGAAAACGAGGACGATCACCAGAACGCAGAAGGCAGGAACGATCAACGCGCTTTGAAGGAAACCACTGAGAAAACACGTGCACTGAATGCAGAATTCAGCTACGAAAAGCCGCCGGCACAGCTGGATTTGAAAGGTTTTCCTCGGCTGCTTGCAGCCGTCGCAGCTCGATCATCGTAGCGCTTTGCGTTCTAACAGCAGAGATCAGCACCCAGCCCGAGTCCTCGGTGCTCAGCGCTTCCACTAACCAGAGCTTCTTGCTAAAGGGAAGGTAGAGACGTCGCATGAAAACATGCCAGCCCTTGTATTCACCCATGGCTGCACAGCTGCTGTCCCTGGGGGGGGACCCGATTACCTACCAGGCCACCTGGAAGGAACACGCATGGCAGCTCGTACCCTCTGAAGCTGCCTGAGCTTTTAGCGGGCACTTCAGAAAAGGTCGCAGAGCACCTTCAGTTTTCATCATCTTCACTCAGATTGGTCATAGGGAGGTTCAGGGGAAATCATCTGAGCAGTCAGCTGTGCAGAGGCTTGGCCACCCGGATGGGAAACCACCGTACACTGTGGACCCAAGTCCCTGGGTGCACCCGCACACAGTGCAGATGTCTTGCACCAAACTCTTTACTTCATCAGAAGTTCTTGTCCTCCACCAAGACCACAGACAACCTCCGCACCTCGGTCTGCTCCATTTTGCTTTTGTTTATTGCCTTGCTTCCATTCCAGTTGG
This sequence comes from Opisthocomus hoazin, assembly GCF_030867145.1. Taxonomy (NCBI): domain Eukaryota; kingdom Metazoa; phylum Chordata; class Aves; order Opisthocomiformes; family Opisthocomidae; genus Opisthocomus; species Opisthocomus hoazin. Next base: position 4,517,436 of record NC_134414.1, on the reverse strand, counting down.
AAGTCTTCCCACCTGAAAACGGTAACACTCGAATAACTCCATCCCTTCTTACGCGCTCCTGCATAAATCCCTCCCACAGACCGAACGGGACACGTTCATCTTCCTTTGCTGGCGGAGAGTTTGGCTTTGCCGTGCTTCACCGCCACGGCCGCTGCCCCGGTTTATCTGTGCATCTCGTTGGCCACCGTCCCAGAGCTGAGCCAACCCAACGGCGGGCAAAATGACCCTTGGAGAGCCTTTGCACGCCAAGCTCCACTCACACTGTCTGCTGGTTGCCAGCAAAGGCTGCAAAGAGGTAATCAGCAGTCGATTCACACCCCATCTGATTTTGTTGGCTTTGTTAAATAAAAGCGAGCGTGGGTCTTTCCTCCCCCTCTCTGAGCAGCAAGACGAACGCATCGCAATCTCTCCCTCGCGTGCCCCAAAGCTCACTGCTCTTCGACTACGCGCAGGTTTCTAAAACCTGGCACCCGGCACACAGCCGACTACTGCGGCAAAATTTTGAGGTTCATTTGAATAAACCTAATTCAACAATCATGACCGCTGTACTGGAATAAATGACTGTATGTTCTACCCTCTCATTTTCATCAGTGATATTTTTGGCTTCTAAATCAGGTTAATTAAAAATTGCTGTAGTTAATGTTGGATAAGCAGCAGTTTAGCAGATTTTTTTTTTTTAGGCTACATAAAACTTATGTTGTCATCACACTCAGGAATATATACAGCCTTTTAGCAATCACGAAGCTCCTCGGAAAGTTATTTGCAGATCCAGTGATTGCAAGCAGAACATTAATGATGAAGATCTTAAATCAGAAATATCCCTGCCTACTCTCCGCTTCATTAAAAGATAACCATTTCTTTTCCGGTATATTCATTGCTCCGGGGTCCTGCCGTTGCCCGTTCAAGCTTGATGATCCCACTTTGCCTCTTGACCAGCCTGGCTAGGGGTGTTAAACCAACTCCAGCTCACTTCTTGACCACACCAAGTGTATTTTCCCTATAATTCTCTCAACCGTGTTTCTACACGGGGTTTCACCTCCTCAGCACACAGCTCAGTAGCCGATGGCTGTGCGCGCGTGCCATGGGGTTGGGAAGTCCCTTGCTCATCAGCTAGGGATGGGATCTAGAAGATAGCCTCTTGGGGCACCACGAGGTTCTTCTGCGGTTTTTCTGCTGGTTAATCCCCCCCAGGTAAGTCCTGAATCACATGAACTGCCGCAGTAGTCCTTGATAATAGTCCTCAAGTCAACAACCATGACAAACACAGTCCTGTGTGGCTACGTGCAGTAAACACTTCATCAGTGCCCTCGGAGATCTCACCAGCACTCACACGCTACCAAATTCAGCAAGCAACCCTTCTCTCTCACTCAGACCCAAATTTTCAACAGTAGGTCTATACGTAAAAAACAAGCCTGAAATAAACCAGACCACTTTCAGACCACAGGAAAACCGCAGCTTTGGGTAAGCTTTTCCACCCAGCCAATTATTGAAAGACTTCACAGTTATTTCAGGCAGATGGAGCGAACCGTCTATTTAGGTCTTCCTTCTCTTTTTTTGGGTTGAACTTCTGCTTGGTAGGACTGCATCTTGCTTACTGTGGTACCTTTTGTTGTTATGAAAGGAAGTTCTGGCCATTTTCAGAACAATTTCATTTCAGATAAATACCGTTTCTATCAAGGAAGCTTTAATAGCTTCGGACGCGAAAAGATGCAGCCAGCCCTGCTCTACTCTGTCTTCCACTCTGATCTTATAAACTTTGATAAGTGCTGACCTCCAGCAAGGAAACCCGTCCTTTTTATTTTAAGGGGAAACAGCGATGGGAAAGGTGCAGGAAAATTAATGTGATTTTCTCCTTTTTTGGACATACTGAAAGGTAAGAAAGTAGCAGAATCTGGGGCAATTTGTGCCAGGGGAAACGTGCTTGAAAACTCCCAGCGCTCAAAACCCACCGGGTTTAAAAATACACGAGCCATTTTTATACCTTCTTGGGTTTTGAGCCGTTAGGATTTATGTTTGTTGGCTCTTCCTCATCCTCCAGATGACCACAAACAAGCTTCCTCAGGAAAGCAAATGCTGCAACCCCCATGCCGGTCCCCACATCTTACATGAACATGAGGAAGAACTTCTTCCCTCTGAGGGTGACGGAGCCCTGGCCCAGGCTGCCCAGAGGGGCTGTGGAGTCTCCTTCTCTGGAGATATTCCAACCCCAGCTGGCCGCGGTCCTGTGCAGCCTGCTCTGGGTGACCCTGCTTCGGCAGGGGGGTTGGACTAGATGACCCACAGAGGTCCCTTCCAACCCCTGCCATGCTGGGATTCTGTGATCCTGTAGGGTATAAGACAAAGCCCAGATCCAACGACCAGGCATGAGACCAGGAGCGGTGGCAGCACCAAAGCATCCGGCATCCTGCTCTTATTTTCGCCCTGGATAGCCTAAGAGATCTCCTGTAAATCCCCGGTGTTCCTGGAGACCCTCCTCCCCTCCTGTCATGTCTGTCTTGGCTCTTCAGCTTGAATCTTCAGAAATAGCAGCAAGTTGGTTTATCTTGAGTGCTGCTAATCTTCATGGGCTTCATGCTGGAGACACGAAAACGTCGGGGACGGAAAGCAAATACCCTTTACCTTCTACTTCTGTAGATCTACACACGATGGGACTCTGTCTCTGCTGGGGCTTGGGGCCTTCTTACAGCAATGATGCAGAAGGCAAGAAAATGAGATGAAAACATATTGAACAAAATTTATTAGATTCCTCGCGGAAGAAATCAAAAGCTGTTTTCTTGCTTTGTTTTAATTTAATCTCATCTCCACAATCAATAGGAGTAGGAAAGCCAGTGTTCATTTAATGTTCTCCCCAAGGAAAATACACGGCACTGCAGATCTGGGAAGCGCTAAGAGAACCGCTTTAAAAATTACGGCGCAATAACCAGCTGTGCAAAGCAAAGAGCGCACGGGGCTGCATCAAGTAGGTATTTTAAGGCCACCTTTAATTTTTCATGTATTTCTAAATGTTTCTACACTGTTCTTTCCATCTGTGCTCACCCCGTCCTCTTTGGTGGAATGCCACGAAACTGGGAGGAGTGGTGGGTACACCGGCAGGCTGTGCTGCCATTCAGCGAGACCTGGACAGGATGGAGAGTTGGGCAGAGAGGAACCTGATGAGGTTCAACAAGGGCAAGGGCAGGGTCCTGCACCTGGGGAGGAACAACCCCAGGCACCAGTACAGGCTGGGGCTGACCTGCTGGAGAGCAGCTCTGCGGAGAGGGACTGGGAGTGTTGGGGGACGACAGGGTGACCATGAGCCAGCAGCGTGCCCTGGCTGTCAAGAAGGCCAATGGGAACCTGGGGTGCATCAATAAGAGTGTGGCCAGCAGGTCGAGGGAGGGTCTCTTCCCCCTCTACTCTGCCCTGGTGAGGCCCCATCTGCAGTACTGTGTCCAGTGCTGGGCTCCCCACTTCAACAAAGATGAGGAGCTACTGGAGAGAGTCCAGCGCAGGGCTACGAGGATGGTGAGGGGACTGGAGCATCTCTCCTAGGAGGAGAGGCTGAGGGAGCTGGGCTTGTTCAGCCTGGAGAAGAGAAGGCTGCGAGGAGACCTTAAAAATGCCGATAAATATCTGAAGGGTGGGTGTCAGGAGGACGGGGCCAGACTCTTTCCAGTGGTGCCCAGAGACAGGACAAGGGGCAACGGGCACAAACTGAAGCACAGGAAGCTCCAGCTGAACACGAAGACGAACTTCTTCCCTCTGAGGGTGACGGAGCCCTGGCCCAGGCTGCCCAGAGGGGCTGTGGAGTCTCCTTCTCTGGAGATATTCCAGCCCCGGCTGTACACGGTCCTGTGCATCCTGCTCTGGGTGACCCTGCTTCGGCAGGGGGTTGGACTAGATGACCCACAGAGGTCCCTTCCAACCCCTATCAAGTCCAGGAACATTTTTTCTTTATGATCATCCGTTCAGGTCAGCCATATGAAGCCAAAGTATTTCCACCTGCAAAATCCATCGATCATTTCATTCTTTACTGCCTAGACCTCAGTAACTCTTCAAAAACAGTATCAATGAGTACCTGCTCAGGACAGAAACATTAAAAACTTCACGTCTTCAACTTCACGCTGCTGTAAATCCTTTCCCTTTAGACAGATTGGGAATTTACCCTTGTGAAAAGTCACATTCTGTGACATGAATATGCAAATTCAGGACTCGAGGAATTGCCCCAGTGCTGAGAAAGCAGAGACCAGACCCCACGTAGGCATCCTGGTGCAGCTCTGCCAAAGCCTCCACCAGCCAGACTCGCAGTAATGGTCTTGAACGTTGACTGCCGGTAGCAATCACACCAGAAAGAATGCACCTAATTCTGTGATGACTGAGGGGCATGGAGAAAATAGCCGAGAAGGATATCTGGGAACTAATTCTGCATTGGAAACCAGGCCTCCAGAGATGAAGAGCTACAGCATTTTGGAAACAACTTGCAGCAGAGTTTTAAACAAACCTTGCTCTCCCATGGTATGAGCCTTTCTCCATCCAGAAGGATGTCTTTTCAGCCCACCTCGCTCCTCACACAGCCACAGAGCTCGGGACTCGAGCTGTGCATCTCCTCCTGTCTTTTGGGGAGTTGTCCCTAGGAAATATCCCTTGGTGAATGGGAGGTAAGGAGGTGACCTCGGAATGGCTTCTTACACTGGGCATTTTATAGACCTTTCCTGTTCAATGGGAACTATTTCAAACATCATTTACTTAAATTAGAGATTAATTTCTCCAGATTTATCCCACCTAAGGCACCTAAATTCAGAGTATAGCTGCCCTGAGACACCGCAGTTGCCTACCTGATACAAAGCAGGTATTCCTGTCCCATCACGTTAGATGTTCACAGCCAGCCTGTTCATCCCCTCGTCCAAGCCATGACCCAATGCTGTCCTGCTGCTCGTATTACAGGCCCAGCTGCCTTGGTGGGCGCGGGGCCGCACCAAGGTCAACAGAAGACCAAGCGCTTGATTTACAAGCCAGGAGCCCTTTGCCACAAGTGATTTTCGCAGGCATGGTGGTGTTGGGTTGGCGGTTGGACTTCATGATCTCAGAGGTCTTTTCTAACCTTAATGATTCTATGATTCTATGATTCTATGATTTACAGACTAAGAGCTCTGAGGATGCTACAGGTACGATCAAATGATTGTACATGAGATTGTCCGTGTGTTTTAGGATGTTACCGTCCTTCAGGTGGAACTCGGGTCAAACTCAGTACTAAAACATCAAGACATATCTCATCCATTAGACTTCACTTACCCTCAGCTTAATTTGGCCTCGGGCATTTTAAAGGGCAAATCTGTTGTACTGAAACTCCTTTTATAGTTCTGAATGTACATTCCCCAACTCACAGAGTTTTCCAAATCAAATTTTAAGTCTAGAAGCAGTCTCCAACTCAGGAAGACAGGGCTGAAACCCTCCTAAACTAATTTCTGTTTTGTTTTACGCTTAACATTTGAAATTATACGCATCTGAGTGAATCCTGTTTTGCCAGCTCACAAATGGTACTGCAGCAGGAAGGATGGGATAACCTTTTCTTTCTTCCCTAATCATGCAGAACCATTTAACAGTCGAACCGAGCGCAGCGACTGCACGCATTTCCATGTCAAGCTCTACCCAAACCTCTCCCAACACTCTGCTCCTCGGCCATTACGAAGGACGAGCACCCAGATCTGCAAATGCCCCTCAATGCTGAACGGAGCCCAGGGGCTGGGCTGGGTTTCGTTTTACACCGATGGTCCCACGTTACCGCCGGCATCCCATCACTCACTCGCCGCCTTGCCATGGAACTATGCCAGCCCACTCATGCTAAATGGATGTTAAAATAGAGGAAAAGCTGAAAGCAAGGGTGGAAACGTTCTGAAGAGCAAGTTAATGGATGGTTGAGAATCCAGCATTTCTGAAGTCTCCGAGGATAATAAATACACTCATTCCCATGAAAAAGTGCCACCCCCTTATTACTGCTTCAAGCCTCATCAGCCCAAGAGTAGAGCAGTCAAATGAACGTGTGTTCACCAGACACAGTAACTGTTTTAAAAGAAAGATTTGCTCTAGCATTTGACAACCTGCTCACTTTCCCAGAGACCTTCTACAGCTGGTTCTTTTTTCATCTGAAAGGTCTTCTCCTTTATATTCGCAGCAACTTATTTCTTGCTCACTACCCATGCCCACGCAAAGCCAATCTTCACGTGGGCTGTAAAGGCACCCACAGCATTGCTGGTACTGTTGTTTCCCACTTTTAAACACTGATCTCTGTGCAGAGCAGCAGTGGCTGACCACGTACTCAAGCTAAGACTTTTCACCGGGCACATCATCACAGAGCTGGAAAACCGTCTCTCACACTCGCTGCTGCTCAGACTGTAAGCCAGCACTGCCATCGGACCCTATGAACATCAAAGGATTTGAATTCAATGGGGTAATTTATTGTATCTGCTCTTCAAGAGTTGTCCTTGTGCATTCATGTTGATGGGAGACTTTGTGATGAGCTGCGGACTGACAGCGAAGGCCCCGCAGCCCGCAGAGGAGCGGCGGTGGGGAGGGATCTGCGGGCTTCTGCTGAAGGTAGTGGAGCTCTGGCTGGAGCAGGGTACGTCCTCCCCGTCAGCGCAAAGTGCTTTGTGCCACCTCTCTTCCCGAGGCAATCATCGAATCACAGAATGGTTTGGGTTGGAAGGGACCTTACAGAGCATCGAGTTCCAACCCCCCTGCCATCAGCAGGGACATCTTCCACCAGACCAGGGTGCTCAGAGCTCCATCCAACCTGGCCTTGAGCACTGCCAGGGAGGAGGCAGCCACAGCTTCTCTGGGCAACATGGGACAGTGTTTCACCACCCTCATGGGGAAGAATTTCTTCCTAATGTCTAATCTAAATCTGCCCTCTTTCAGTTTAAAGCCATCACCCCTTGTCCTGTCACTGCAGGCCTTGGTATAAAGCCTTTCTCTGTCTTTCTCAGCACCACCTTTGGATATTCAAAGGCTACAATAAAGTATCCCCAGAGCCTTCTCTTCTCCAGGCTGAACAGCCCCAACTCTCTCAGCCTTTCCTCATAGGAAAGGCGCTCCAGCCCCAGCCATCTTCACGGCCCTCCTCTGGACCTGCTCTAAGAGGTCCATGTGTTGCTCATACTGGGAAGCCCACAGTACTCTGGGTGGGGTCTCCTGAGAGGGGAGTAAAGGGGGGATCACCGCCCTGAACCCAGATATTGTATCCTCAATCAGGATACGACTGGCTTTCTGGGCTGCAAGCACGCATTGCCAGCTCGTGTCCAACTTCCATGTGAAGGAAGGGAATAACGGAGCCTCTCTGCCTCAGGAGTCCCTCTGGCTTCACTCCAGCTCCACATTTCCAGGACTGTGAAGATGTTACGCAGGGGTCCGCAGGCTCCCCAGGAGGGGAGGCAGCTCTGGGCCTGCAGAGTAGAAGATGAGGAAGGAAAAGCACAGGTTCCCTAGTGTGAAAAGTTCTGTAACTCCTTCCCTCTCCTTCCTCTCCCTCCCCAGGATCACAGCTTGACCCAAAGGGTGATGAATTCCACTTGTGTGAATGCACACACTCTTTGAAGAACGAGTTTGTCTTACGGGTCATCCACATCTTACATGATAAGCACAACACCTGGGGACTACACAGACGGGAGCTCTGCAGGCATCACAGATAACACAACCTCTGCAACGTTCAGTATAAACCCAAAAATCCTGACAAAAACTGCATTAATCTAGCAAAAAATACTTTCTTTTTATGACCGTTTCCTTTATATTGTACAAGAGAGCGCTACTGAAAGTCCTAGGAGTGGCAGAGGTGCCTTTGGCATGAAAGGTGATGGAGAGCAAACCTTCCGCTGATGGCATGATGGCATGTGGTACGGTCTATTTGTCTCCATGGCCGCAAGTTGTGTCAGGGGAGGTTTAGATTGGATATTAGGAAAAATTTCTTTCCTGACAGAGCGGTCAGGCATTGGCCCAGGCTGTCCAGGGCAGTAGTGGAGTCCCCATCCCTGGAGAGGCTCAGAAAATGTGTAGATGTCGCCCTTGAGGACACGGTTTAGCAGGCATGGTGGTGTTGGGTTGATGGTTGGACTTGATGATCTTAGAGGTCTCTTCCAACCTTAATGATCCTATGATTTTGTGATTTCACAGGGTCACAATGCTGACACAACACAGTCCTGCCTGCCTGGAGGAGATTTTCTCAGCTACAGGTCAAAGACAGGGGATGGCTGCCAGGCTCTTCCTGCCATGTGGAGCTGGAGAATACTGGTTTGGTGGGAATTAGCCAGGAAGAGCAGCGGACTTGCAGAGAGCTCTGAGCTCTTCCATAGGGCCTTGTGGTTTCATGATGCAATATGTCAGCCTGAAGCTGTTGCCTTCAGCATGCCAGGGAATTAAGAGACTTTACAAGACCAAGGAGATCTTAAGAAAATGACAGTAGCACTGTTTTGGGCATATGTTGCTCTCTTGCTTAGAGAAAAGTTGCTTGAAAACGATTTTTTAAGGTTCAATACAGCTGTAAGCTGTTGGCCAAAAGAGATGATTCCTATTTCAATTCTTTTATCAGTTCCACCTCAGTTTTACTTCCCACCTACGTCCAAGAGAAACCTCCCAGGCCTTACTGCAGCTGCCTGGGTTCAGGATGCATTTCTACGAGCAAAACTCATTGTGAAAACTAGGAGCAACTGTCCAAAAATATTAGTGAGACAGTTTCATTATTTAAGGCACATCCTATAAATAAACCACAGCGACAGAACTTGACAGGCTGTCAATCAATATTACTTCTGGGCAAGAGACGTGTCATCTCCTTTCCTACGTTGAGGCAAGTCTCCATGGGAAAGAAGTTCTACAAAACTGTTGAAGTCACACAATATCAATCCTCCCTGCTATTATTTACTTCATTCTGTATTTGACTAATCGAAAGCAAGATACAAACAGCCGCTAATGATAAAACAAAATTGTTTGTTGCTCTAATGAAAGCACAAGCCCTAGATAAAGAAGCCATTACCTTTCTTTCTTAAACACTGAACTGTGGCTTGACCTTATCCAATAATGTTCCCCAGGGAAATATTTAGCTGGAAGGATTAAAACAAGTTATGATGGCAGAAGACTGCTAAACTTGAAGTAGACCAAGTGGTGCTCCTCCTATTCTCCCTAAGATGAGCCCGGAAGAATAATGATTTTCATTCTTCCTCAAAGGAATCCCAGTTGTGGTGAACACCAGCTTGCCATCGGTCTGCAGCAAAGCCAGACCTCCACATCAGTGCTGGGCAACCGCTGATATGCCTGCCCAGAGCCAAGCAGAGAAGGCTAACGAGGTCAGGGCTGCTGCGAGAGGACAGGTCTTACGAGAGGCTACTGCAAACCTTCACATTCAGCCCTTAGCTTTTATTGGCCTGAATAATTTGAAATTAGCACTTCTCAGCACTCCTTCCTTTTCCCAGGTCAATTCTGAAAGTGCTGAGCAAACCCAGCTCCCACCACCGACCTCTGCCAAATGCCAGGACCCCCTCACCAGAAAAGCCTGTTACTTACTCCAATCTCCTCTTTTAAACTTTTCATAAATTGCTTATCCTGGAAAGGGCCTTCCCTCTCCTCCCGTGATGCTTTGTTTCTCTACAGATCTTTGCCGAGGGACCTTGCTGAACCCGTTGGAAACGCCACCTCCTTTCTGCAGGGACTTGTTGACCTCCTTGGAGAACGGCAGTAGGTTTGTGAGGCTTCAGTACACACTGCCCTAAGACTAAGCTACTTCTTTCCTTCTTAAATTTTGTTATTTTCCAAATCTTCACTTCAAAAGACAATGAAATATGTTTTTCTTTTCTGCAGAGTAATAAGGGTGAAGCACAACACCTCCATCAGGACCTTAACTCAATATCTTAAATTTAAAGAAGGAAATGGAGTAACCGTTCCTCTTCCTGCTCACAGGGACTATACATAGCTCATTTTTTCATCCTGTCCAGAGGTTTCTTCCTCTGCCTTTTCTTGAATATTGTAGAAAAGATTTTCCGGGGGTGTTACAACATTTAGAAGGTCAGCACGGGTGCACGGCAGGTGAGGAGATGCCCCAGCAGGGCCTCTGAGATGGCAGCTGAACTGATCCAGAACGACAAACTAAAGGGAGGATGCAGTCAGAAAACTGACAGGGTTGCCTCTTTTTTTTTGGAAAAACTCTGCTTCCCATGTGTACGCGGAGTCAAACCTGCTTACTTCACCAGCAGAAGTTGCCTTCTGCTCTCACGGGCTTATAGATGCGACGCGGTTCAGGGAAAGCGAGCTGGAGCCTGGCTCGATTCGTGTATCTTTAATGGAATAATTACTTACATTCTCAAGACTGAATATGCATTTCTTTGTCTGAACTGAAATCTGCACTGAAGTGCAGAGGCTGGAAGGAAGAAAAGCTGCAGTAAACTGGAATTTGGGGAGACATAACGTGAAGAGAAGGAAGATGAGGACATCGTATTTCTGGTACTGTTCTTCCACCTTCAAGTGAAGGTTGCTCAGTGCAGTTCCGAAGCAGAGAAGGTTCCACCGCAGTGAATTTTAAGCATTGGATCCTCCTCGAGATCCTTCCCTATCCAAGAAGAAGACAGAGCATCCTTCTGGCCTTGGAGACATCCCTTCTCCTCTGGCAACCCAGGAGTCCGTCCCACGAACACCCGCACGGTTTCGGACGTGACGCTACAGAAGCGCAAACGCTTTCCAATCATGAATTTGCCGTCTCACTGCAACCTTGCGGAGGGTGAGGAGAACCTCACGCTTTCAGAAGCGGGCGCTCCTGGGCCCCTTCTGCGCTGGCAGAATTTCTATGGCAACTCCAGATGGGTCTTGAAGGAAGGATTTCTGGTAGGCTCTGTCTGGAGGAGTTCGTAACATAAGTGCAGGCAGGCACCAGAGCAAGCCCGCGCTCTCTGCGCCCTCCGGTTATAGGTTACAGCAGGGTATTTACAAGAACTGCTCGGAAGCCAGCCCTTTGTGATTTCCAAAATGCGCTTGTTCATCTGGCTAATTTTCAATTCATCCTTTTCAGCTCCTCTCCTGAGCCAGGAGGGAGAAAAAAAATCATTTCAAGCCTTGGTGTTTTCCTCCGGATGTAATTTCTGCTCCATGACAGACAGTGTGGTGCATGCAAGACCTTCGTGTTCCCAATTACGGGAAGAGAACCAGCTTCAGTGTGCATCTCTGATGCCTTTTTAGCCTTTGGAATTGGATTTTGCTCCTGTTTCACATCTATCGCAACTCCCTTCTTCTTGCCGGTTGGTGTTTATGACTGTCAGGTCCGAAATATTCCTTGTTTCAATGACGGCAGCATCTGGAAAGGGCTTCCCACGAGCCAGATATCTGCAGACATGTCTGTCCCCACAACTCTGCAACATGAAGAACTTTGCCACGTGAAGAAATGGTTGAAAAGGCTGGAAGAAGGAAGGGAAATCCCAGTTTCGCAGCCAGAGATGCCGACACACCGAGGAACGAGCTGGCTCGCTGTGAGTCACCCAGAAATGGCGCCCTGAGCACAAGACGACCCTGTTCTGTCTGTTTGGCACGAGACCATCCTCCCACTTCATCTGTCATCGCTCGAGGTGTTGTAGAGACGCAATCTGAATCTTTTCTGGGACAAGTCGCCATTTTCTGCGTAGGAGGAATTGTTGGTACAGACCTTACAGGACCGGCACCACATCCATCCGAGGAGCTAAATGTTGAGTAATTGGTGTCAGAAATGCTTTTCAGACCGTATTTTCACAGGACGAACAGCAAGGCGTTTGCTTGGAAGGGAAGTGACTGCAGAAAGCTCCTTACCCGACCACGCATTACTTTTAGTTTTTCTTATTCAAGACACTTGAATCTCATTTGCCGCTGTTGGACCTAGCTTAAAAACGGTATTCCAGGTGTGTTGCCAAAGCCAAGGTCCCCAGCGCTGCCGGTTTGGTGTGCCCTGGGCATCCCAAGAGCATGATCAAGGATTAACGCAACAAGAACTGCCCAGGAATTAAACCTCTCCTACAGCACAAGCGTCGTCCCGCTTCCCGTCTCTGCTTCTTACACTCCATCTTCTCTTCTGACACTAGTGGCATCCTCCTGATTTCACCAGAGCTCGTCTTGATTCACACTCTCAAACGAGATCTCTGGGGACACCGAATTTCCTATTATTTCAGCTAATTCTAGTAATAGCAACTCCAGGATGTTTAGAACAATGTTATAGAATCAAATTATTGCCTGAAAGGGACAGTTTTAAAGGATGGACCCAGTGATTTTCATTTGTGAGGGTTAGCAGAGATAAAAAAATCAAAATTATTGAATATTTGGGGTTGTGAGAACAGGCCAAGCTTGAGTTGCACTCAGGAAGACCAAGGGTTTAGGGATCCTAACATCCTTCACTTAGATATTGAATTTTAAAATGCTAATTAACTTTCAAATGTCCATATGGTATTTTGGACATTTTGGACTCAGACCAGCAAAGTGAATTGCTCTCAAATACATTAGCTTTAGACAAACACAGCGGCAGATGGAGCACACACAGAATATTTTGGGTGTTAAAAGGCTTAATGGGTCTCTCGCCTGTATTTGGGCCAGGAGATCAGATTCAAATTGTGCTTGGGGGAAGCTGAGAACACATAATATTTGAACTGGCAAAATTCCACAACGGTGTTTGAAAAAAACACTCGAGCAAAAATAAAATCTAATTTTACCAGCTTGGAAGTGCAAAGGTTCTCTTGGAAAGAGGAGAGGAATGCAGTGATCCCATGAAGACCCCTCATCCCGAGGTCCTCATGAACACAGTGTTCCCATGAAGACCCCTTATCCCGAGGTCTTCACGATCCATCTTCCAGCCAAGAGCTGGGATGAGGTCCCCTGCCCACCGGACCAGACTCTGGAGAAACCCACCAGCAGACGTAGCTCCTGCCCAACTCACTGGAAGCCAGGGAGGAAGAGCAACAGCACTGAAATCATGGGGCTATGCAGCATTTACTATTTCTGGTTCATCATAAAATGAATTTTTCAATCCCGTTACTTCCTGAAGAAGTATATATAAACCATCTTCTTGCCCTGTAATCCCCTCCTAAAAAAAGAAACTCATTTCAGGAAATGTTTTAATTAGAGATATGTTTTTGCACCAGCTGTTCTGGTAGAGCTTCTCTTCAGAAAGCTTCAGAAGCAAAAAAATAATATGAAAAAGCAAACTAAAATCCCTCCCCCCCCATCTTGTAAATATTTTATTTCTTACAAACAGACTTCTGCCCAGAAGAAACTACAAACGGATTAAAAACCACAGCTGAGGGGTGACAGCCCAGGGATGTTTCAGTGCAGTACAATTCTCATTTGCTTGCCATAAACCAGTGATTTCGATGATAGTCCGACTCGGCAAAGCAATTACAGCTAATTAAGTAGATTACACTTTACGGTTGAGGTGCATTCTCCTAGTTGCTCAAGCAGATGTGATAAATTTGTGGCAGCTCCTCTTTTCGCTTGTTTTTGCCATGGGGAAGCAGTCAGGCTTGTTTAGAATAATCCCAAGGCTCGCACGCTATTACCCGGGTACAATATTTTACGTGGATAAATGGGGGAACACGCCCACTCTTCAGACCGACCGCAGATGTAGAGCTGTGGAGGAGGATACAAAGACCTCCTCCAGCATCGCGCTCAAAGCCCACGGCCTTGACCAGCAAGGTTGAGAGATACTATCTGACAAAATAAAAGCTTATGGAAACGCTTGGTGCTCGCTTGCTGGGATGTAATCCCCGGATCAGCAGTTCCCTACCTGCGTGCAGCTCTGGAGCCCCCAGCATAGGAAGGACATGGATGTGTTGGAGCACGTCCAGAGGAGGGCCATAAAGATGATCTGAGGGCTGGAGCACCTCTCCTAAGAGGACAGACTGAGGGAGTTGGGGCTGTTCAGCCTGGAGAAGAGAAGGCTCCGGGTCGACCTTAGAGCAGCTGCCAGTGCCTGAAGGGACCGACAGGAAGGATGGAGAGGGCTTTTCACAAGGTGTGTAGTGATAGGAGAAGGGGGAATGGCTGTAAACTAAAAGAGGGCAGATTTAGATTAGATATGAGGAAGAAATTCTTCCCCATGAGGGTCGTGAAACACTGGCCCAGGCTGCCCAGAGAAGCTGTGGCTGCCCCCTCCCTGGCAGTGCTCAAGGCTAGGTTGGATGGAGCTCTGAGCAACGTGGTCTGGTGGAAGATGTCCCTGCTGATGGCAGGGGGGTTGGAACCAGATGATCTTTAAGGTCCCTTCCAACCCAAACCATTCTGTGATTCTATGATTCTATGATAATGGTCCCATGGCTTGGAAAGGAGCCAGGTGCTCACTGTCCTTCTTCCTTCCACCGCTGCCAGCAAAGCTCTGGAGGAAGCTGAAGTGGATGGCTGACGCGGGAGACGAACGGTAGAGGGAAAGATGAAGCACAAAATGCTTCATATGTGATTGATCAGCTGGGGATGCAGAGGAGGAAGGCGTCGACAGCACCTTCCAATACACGCGGGACCGTAGGTGGGCTGCAGGCCACCTTAAGCCATGGCATGAAATCAGTGCTGCCAGTCCATGTGGAAGAACAGGAGGGATTTTAGTAACACATCTTGAAATATTTATAACGTTAGATACACAACAAAATCTCCTAAAATACATAATCTATGTATGGGCACTGCAGGGGTGGTAGATGTGTATTCATGACACACGGAAGCCCAACAGCTCAAACCAAAAAGACAGCAAGCAAGCATTGAGCAAATAAGTATTGTGGCTTCACTGTCACATGCTGTTCACATTTTTGCAGTCCTTCGACACTCAAACCCAAATCCCAAAGGATCTAAAGCAGTCCCCAGTGTCCACATTTAATTAGGTATAACTTGTTGCCCCGTATATAACACGTCTTGAGTTAGACTGAAAACACACTGAAGAAAGACGGTATTTTCATGTCTCGTCAAGGCACACGTAGAGATCCAGCACACCATAATGAAATAAGTATTATTTTAGAATACTAAATAAAGTATTAATTATTTAGTATATAAAATATTTACTAAACAAAGTAATAATTCATTAGTATAAGCTAACGAAAGTATCCCATTCCCCCTTCCAAATGGGGTTTTACAGACAGGGTTTCTTCATGATTTAAAGCTTTGTGATTTTTAGCTTCAGGATCGGGGTCCCCCCTTCGTGATGGAACAGGTTGCTCAGAGAAGCTGTAGGTGCCCCATCATTGGAAATGTTCAAGGCCAGGTTGGATGGGGTTTGGAGGAACATGATCTGGTGGAAGGTGTCCCTGCCCATGGCAGGGGGGTTGGAACTGGGTGATCTTTGAAGGTCCCTTCCAACTCAAAGCATTCTGTGATGGCTCAGGAACACGAGGCACCGTGGACGCCTCACTGCAGATGGGAGGAAATCACAAAGCATCCTGACAGCGCTTCCCAACAAGTCCATCCCAACGTCCCTGTGCAGCTGGTTCTCCTCTTGGTTTTCTACAACCACCCGCTGCCAAGCAAACAGAGCTCTATTAAAGGAGAAATACCATGAAGACAAGGCTCCTTGGGTCGCTCCATGCCCGCTAATTTTAGAAGGGCAGACGGTCAGGCTGTGCTTAGGGAAGATTTTGTGACTTTGATTTGCTGTTCTTAAAGGATTTGGGGATTTTATGCTGCGCTCCTAACTATCCTCTCAAGAACTAAATCCAGAAGCCAACTCCTTAGCAAAAACGTCGGGGACTTTGCAAATCCACAAGGAGTCATCGTGCCACAGGTAGTGAGGCTGGCTTCAAAATAACACGGCCACCAGCGTGTCTGGGAAACGGGAACAAGGAGTCACCTGTTCCCTCCAGGAACAGCACATGACGGCGCTGGGTTCGGATGGAAAAGCGAAGGAATAAAAAGAAAACCTCATTAGTTGAAGGAGCGAAAGGCATTATGTCGAGCAAAATAAAGATCAGATGGTTCACATCAGCCTCCTCCTGTACCATGAGCTGCTGAGCAGATAAATTAGCTTAAAAAAGGAAGATAACTAGTTATGGTTTGGGTTTCAAAACAGCAGCACGCTTCAGTTTTACCAGCAGAACCTGAGGATATTCAATGAGGAGCATAGATAAGGACAGGAAAGAGCCGTCCAGAGGAATCTCTTGGATGGTATTACAGATCGTCACCAAAAAAGCTGATGGTAGAAAACTGCCATTAATTCATCACACTAAAATAAATTAAAGAGGAGATAATTTGAAGCACTTGAAACTGAAAAAATAGCAATATATCTGCATAGTTACGATTTTTTTCTACACTACTTCATGTGGGAAAGGTCTCTCCTACAAAATGTCCGAAGCACGACTGCTTTCACGCATGTCCCTGCCTTCGCCTGCGCCTTGATGAGGGCCATCCCAAACTGTGGATTTGGATGATGGACTGTGGTCCATCATCGCTGACTCCCTGGAAACATTCCGGGTCAGGTTGGACAGGGCTCTGAGCAACCTGATCCAGCGGAAGATGTCCCTGCCCATGGTAGGGCTTGGACTTTAAAGGTCCCTTCCCACACAAACCATTCCGTGCTTCTATGATTCTACGACTCTGCAAGCTGGGGAGCACTGCAAACCCATCCTCCTGCTCTAGGGCATCAAGGACATCACGATGAAGCCATGCTCACAGGTGCCACGCAAGGACAAGGTCAACCCTGCTTGGAAACTGTGCTGACTTCTCCTTGCAGACACACTCAGAGCTGCACACACTCGTGTGATGTTGATGCATTTAACAAATGCATTACTATGTCTAACTCGCTTTTGATATAAATTTGTAAAATTCTGTGTATCCTTCAACAAGGGCTGTGTAAGGCAACGTGACGAAGTAGCTAAAACTCATGGTAGGCTTCAGCTTTGTCTTCTATGTATGTATGTTAACGGGAACAGCCAGGAAACAAAAGATTGTCCGAGGTTGTCTCTAAATTTAAAAAAAAAAAATAGCTGAAATGCAACAAGTATGTATTTATCCTGGCGTGTTTTTTCAATATCAACATTACTGGCACGGCACAGAGTCTCTCACCAAAGGTTCAGCGGGCAATGGTGCTACTTTTTCTTTAGATCCCCCGAAATCCACCTCTGCCTGGATTTCTGCCTCCCACTCCACCTCAGCATGCTGGAGACCTCCTGTCATCCACAAAGCCATGGTCTACTTGCGAGCAGGGCAAGTACGAACAGCATCCATTTCATTGGATATGGTTATTTTTAAAGCTATCTGCAAGCTATATATTTAAATTATTCTAAAGCCACAGCAATATAAAATACTAAGGTGATCCTTCTTCATCTCTCTAACCTCTTTACGGGTTCACAGCTTGCAAAAAGGCGCTAGGCTGGTCCCTGGCTTCAGTGGGGGTCCCTACGATGCAGGGCTGTGGATAAAGTGGCCCAGATCAAAGGATGAAAGGGCTTGTGGGGCTTGCAGGGACAAGGATGGAGCAGTGGAGCAGGGTTGAGATGTGGTGTCAGGTCATTGAGGTATCTGGCAGCGATGGTACTAGAGGGGTGGGATGGGACAAGGTACAATGGTCATCAAACGATGATGGACACCTGGGGAAGAAGTTCCCTGTATCTCCTCAAGCAGGTGCAAGGGAGCAGAGAAATGGGTTAATGGCAATCCGTCACTGAAGAACTCAAGGCTTCAAGAGTCCTCAAAAAGCAAGAGTGTCTCAATGGGAGTAGCATGAGTTGCAGGAGGGTCCAGTTGTGTGGGATGACCTTTCTCCAGTTTGGACCCGTTCCTTGCTTGACGTATTTTTGGAGGGATCAGCAGCAAAGACTCAAAGGGGCCAGCAGGTTGGAGGCCCGGGACCATAGGAGGTCTCTCTGGGAGATCTGTGCTCCACACAGGACGCTGCGAGGACCTGTTAATCATTTCATTTTCAGCTTTAAGAGATGTGAGATATTCACTTAATATGTACCTACAAAAAATGAATACGCATCAAGCTAGAAACTCCTTTTATATGGGATCCAATTTTTTTTCACACGGTTGGAAATTGCATATTAAAAATACCTTTGTGCTAAATTATTTCCCCTGCAATATTTTTTGAAGCACCATTATACAAAGCAGTTGCTAGCTTTTCAGCAGATTTTTCAAGGGACTGACTACAGGAACGATATTTTGAATTAGCATTCTTTTAATCAGCACAGCTGAAATCAGCCTCCTCATTACCAAATGGATTAAGTCAACAAAAAAGTCCAAGTTCGCAGTGACTGTTCCTTCAAACCCAAAGGAACGTTTTCTTCATTAAGTTCAAACTCACTGGAAATAACGAACCATTTTAGCAGCATCAGCTGAAGCAAAACCCAAGACCTGGGTCTGCCCACATGCTTCTGCGCGACAGCAAAGAAGGTCTCTGAGGAAACGTTTCCATGCGCATCATCCCCTAAAGAAATTAGCACCCAGATCTCCTCCAGGAATCTGGTTTGATCAGACTGATTCGAGAGGGAGCAGCCTTACGAAATGCTCTGGACAGATTTTGCTCCTTCTTTTAAACGTAAGCGAGTGCCAGTTCCAGGTCACTTTGCCGATGTCGAGCGGGTCACACGCTGAGGCTGTTCGCGGTGCACAGTGGCATCTCGGGTGTCCTTGCTGGCACCGGCAGACTAAGGTTTGGTCAGCCCCCAGTCAGCCAGTGCTCCTGCAGTCCTGTTCAATACTAATGAACTTCTGTAGATTTACAAGTATAAAATCAATGCGTTACAATTAATTTAGACTGAGTCACTCTCTTGCAGCATCTCCCAGCAGCAAGCAATTGTAGGGAAAACCTCAACTGAGTAATAGCTTCATTTTCTAGGTGAAAGTTTAATGTGTAATACTCATCCCCTGCCTCCCCAGGTCACCAATGAGTCAACTCTAAGCTTTTCTCCCAGAATAAAATAAAATGAGATCTTGAAACACTGAGCAAAGCTCCGAGATCCAAAATATAGCTGAAGTTAAGACGAGCCCCACCATGGCTATCTATAACTGGGCTTTCTGCCATCACCCAGCTTGAGCTTAGGCTGGTACAACCGACCTCAGATCAAAAGCCAAGTAGTGAACCCTACAATGGTCAGGCTGTTACCGAATATCCACATTCCTGCCACCGGCACTGACTGAGAGCTGTGTCCATCTGGGCACTCCCCATGAGTGCGCTTGGGGTTTGGGTCGACCTCAAATCCAGCACTGCTTCAAAACACGCACTGAGAACCAATCTAGTGACATTCAACACCTTCCCTCTTGATGCCTCAGAGAAATGAGAAGGTACTGGGGCCTGCATGAACGCATCTGTGGGCCCATCCAAAAAACCCCATCTTTTAGGTGTAAAAATAACGGTGGAATGAAAATTCTCCAAACTGAAAGTTATTTCTCCATACTCTAAATACCTAGTTTAACACACAACGAAATTGCCAACCAAATCGCCCAGCCAGGAGCTTGATGGCCATAGGAGAAGCTGGGGCCTTCGAGGATACTTTTCAAAAAAATAGCAAGTTCAGAAATATAGTAAGAATGGAAAGACTCAATTTTAGCATTTCATTTCCAGCAAAACAAAGTAAGAGAGCTCTATTAACAGTACAGAAGTTTCTAAATTTACACTGGAAGCATTTCAGGAATTGTATTTTAGCTGAGAAATTTCATCACGAAGCTCCACGTTTCATTGCAAGCACATGTGAGTCTTCCCCGCTTATTCGCAAAGCAGCTGCTCACAAACTCCAAAGCCATCGATATTCCCGTGTGCAAGCTCAAACCAACGGAAGCAAGCGTCAGGGTGAGCAGGATCACAGCTATAACAATTAGGAAATTCATACCCCAGTTTTCCTCATGCAAAAGCGATAGAAATGCTATAAAACCCCAGGAGTTGCGACAGAAAAAATCCTGGACAAATGCTGACCACATGACTAGGAGATGGGACAAGGTACAATGGTCATCAAAAGATGATGGACACTGGGGGAAGAAGTTCCCAGTAGCGGGGAACTGGGGAGGCTTCAGAGTGACTGCAGGCAATGGGAGCATCTCCCAGGCGAACCCGGGCATTCCAGGCACGCTCTGGAGCAACAGCAAACATACTTCAAGGGGGGAGGAACACCACACAATGAACCAGAAAAATCAGACCTTCAAAATGGCTACACTAGAATGGTGAAATCTGAAGTCCCCCGGCAACGTGGTTTCAAGGCAAGGGAGCTCTGTAAAGATATCTCAAGCTCCTCGACCGGCTGACTCGCAAATGTCAAGGAGAAGAAATGACCCGAGGCCAGTTTGTCACTGTCATAGCTCCAGCTGAATAAGTTTTAACTTTTCCCCCAAGCAACCTCCTGCCAAAGTTCAATAAAAAAATGCATGAAGACAATCATCTCTTTCTGCAGGAGACTGTTCTCCCTATCAAAAATAAACTAGTGCAAACCACCTTAAGAGTTTTAGTGTAAAATGGGTTTCCAAAGGGCTCCACGTGCTATCAGTCACAATTAAAAATGCTTTCAATAACTCATAATAGGAAGCAAAGTTTTATAGTAGAATATTCTGTGCAAAAGGAGATTTTTATTTCAAATAAGCTAAATTACGAAGCTGATGTAGAAAGCCAGTTTTCTCCAGAATAAGCTGCCTTTCACATGATTCGGGGAAGAAAAAATGCCAATGAAGGCTGCAAGGCAGTGTACACAGGGATGTAACAGCTTAGATGAGATGAAATTATTGAGTTTACCAGTTCTTCTTTGTACGCGGTACCAGGCGATGGACCACACTCCCACAACGAGGAGCAAGGCCCAGGAACACCATTCAGACACCCCTGCTGGGACAGGGTAGGGAGAAAGCGGATGCTTTTTCTTCACCAAACGCGTCATTGCCAGTTGTGGTGCATGGGGAAAGTGGGAGAAAAAGTTCTGAAGGTGCTGAGTGTGCTCAGCAGGCAAGCGGCAGGTTGCTGGAGAAATTAATTCAAATAAATACACGTCTTTCAAAGGCAAGAGCCCTCTGGGATCCGAAACGAAGGTTTGATAATGGTGCCTTGGGCAGGTCCAAGGTTATCAGCCAGATGGAAGCAACCAATTTCCACAATGGGTCTACTGAACAGCAGCAGCATATCAGGAAGAAAATTATTGTGTATAGGATGTACTCAGCCCTTGTGAGGCTGCACCTCGAGTGCTGTGTTCAGTTTTGGGCCCCTCAATATAAGAAGGACATTGAGGGGCTGGAGCGTGTCCAGAGAAGGGCAGCGAGGCTGGGGAGGGGTCTGGAGAACAAGTCTGATGGGCAGCGGCTGAGGGAGCTGGGGCTGTTCAGTCTGGAGAAGAGGAGGCTGAGGGGAGACCTTCTCGCTCTCTACAGCTCCCTGACAGGAGGTTGTAGTGAGGGGGGGGTTGGTCTCTTCTCCCAAGTAACTAGCGATGAGACAAGGGGAAATGTCCTCAAGTTGCGCCAGGGGAGGTTCAGATTGGATACTGGGAAAAATTTATTTCCTGAAAGAGTGGTCAGGTCTTGGATCAGGCTGCCCAGGGCAATGGTGGAGTCCCCATCCCTGGAAGGGTTCAAAAACCGTGTGGATGTGGCACTTGGGGACATGGTTGAGCAGACATGGTGGGGTTGGGTTGGCGGTTGGACTTGATGATCTTGGAGGTCTTTTCCAACCTTAATGATTCTGTGATTCTATGTTACACATTCCAGAGACTACTTATATACATTCACTAAAAGAATGGAATGGAATAGAATGGAATGGAATAGGAGAGGAGAGGAGGAGAGGAGAGGAGAGGAGAGGAGAGGAGAGGAGAGGAGAGGAGAGGAGAGGAGAGGAGAGGAGAGGAGAGGAGAGGAGAGGAGAGGAGAGGAGAGGAGAGGAGAGGAGAGGAGAGGAGAGGAGAGGAGAGGAGAGGAGAGGAGAGGAGAGGAGAGGAGAGGAGAGGAGAGGAGAGGAGAGGAGAGGGAGAGTTCAGTTGGAAGGGACCTACAGCGATCATCTCGTCCAACTGCAAACCGCGTTCAATTTAAGGGGTTCAACAATTATTAAATGTTATCTGCAGTGCCTTATCGCGTCACATACTACATGAGATATGGGATAAATTCAGCGTATAATGTCCAGGAACCTGAAAAAATGGAGAATAAATGACATTTCTGAGAACAGCTACCGGAAGCCTCTCGCAACGATGCGTGCGTATCGCTGGGGCTCGTGCCTCATCCGCCATCCTCACTGCTGCAGCCCTTTCTTCTCCAGGCTGACAACTGCAGTCTCGCCCTACCGACACGCGCTCGGTCTGCCGCTGCAAAGTTCGTTTTCTCAGCTCATCGTTAAGATCAACAGATATCCATCTCTGCAGACAGAGCTATTAATAGTCACTCACCTCTCCAACTGAAAATTCCAGCCTCTTCGCAGCCTCCCTCACCCTCCTCTCATCACGAATAACCCTCTCATTCTACCGCAATGCCGGTATTTTAATCTTTGAATATTAAAGACTTCTCTCTGACACACTTCAAAAGGAAAGGAGCCAGTAAGAAACAAACAATTTGAGGTCAGGGTATTTCCCTGTTCAGCTCACAAAATAAAGAGGTGATATTCCTCCCCCCTCTCAATGCTTGTGCGCAAATTTTAATTGCTTTTCTGACATCTACAAAACGTAATCTTCTTTCGATGTTGTTACTAGGATTAGGGCAGGACGAAGGTAAAGCTATTTTTGATTAATATGGAAATCAGAAATTACTTCCAAGAGGAAGCTGGGGACTCTTCCTAATACTGCTTTATCTGTGGGGAATTGCAGATCTGAAGAGTAACAAGAGAGAGATGGCAGCTTGCTCAGTCTTCCAACCTGTGCAAAATCTTCTTAACAATACCTAAAAATCTCTTCTGATGGAAAGATGAGATTAATATAGTCAAGAAAGGGTTCAAGATTAAGACAAAGAGAGTTAAACAACCCCAGAATGGTGAACATCAGTTTATCTGAAAAAAAACCCAAGGTGATGAGACCATACGGTGCAAGGACAGCTTCCAAAGTCTAATGGTTGAGTTTGTTCCCAGTTCAAATCCATCCTCGTTGAAATTCAAATTTTCTCCATGACGATTCAGCAGAATTTCTAATGGGTGAAAATGTGAGGAATAGGGTGGCATCCAGCTCCTCCTAGCTGTGCAATAGGAACAGTTTTGAGAGGGGACCTTAGAAATGCCGATAAATCTCTGCAGGGTGGGTGTCAGGAGGATGGGGCCAGACTCTTTCCAGTGGTGCCCAGTGACAGGACAAGGGGCAACGGGCACAAACTGAAGCCGAGGAAGTTCCAGCTGAAGACGAGGAAGAACTTCTTCACTCTGAGGGTGACAGAGCACTAGAACAGGCTGCCCAGGGAGGTTGTGGAGTCTCCTTCTCTGGAGATATTCAAGACACACCCGCACAAGTTCCTGTGCAGCCTGCTCTGGGTGACCCTGCTTCGGCAAGGGGTTGGGACTAGATGACCCACAGAGGCCCCTTCCAACCCCTAATGTTCTGTGATTCTGTGAATACAAGGCTATTTCAGATGGAGAACCTCAGTTATCTCCGAATCATTCCTGCTGAAGAGCCTCTCTTTCTTTCAAACTGTATGATCTGAGTCCATTTGTGGCAACACACGGGATTACAACTTTGGCTCAAGTTCGAGGTCTCATAACACCTCCTCGGCAGCCACTGCCAGCGCATCTGGGTGAATTCAGCTAAATATCGAGTTCTGTGACTTCTCCTCATCTCCAGCACCCACATGCTGGGGAAGAAAGAAAACAGCGAGGTGACAAGTGAGCACTCGGTCTTTCCTGGAGAAGTTATGGCTGCCCCATCATTGGAATTGGTCAAGGCCAGGTTGGACGGGGCTTTGAGCACCCTGGGCTGGTGAAAGGGGTCCCTGCCCACGGCAGGGGAGTTGGAACTGGATGAGTTTCAGAGGTTCCTTCCAACCCAAACCCTTCTGTGATTCTGCACCTGGAGATCCGGGATGGAGACCAAAAGCCATGTCAGCAGTCCCGTCTCCCTTCCAAGAGTGAGTGCAAGAGTAGGAGAGAGGAGATGATTTAGGAGGAGTGAAAATGGTACATCCCCGCACCTGGGTACTTTCACTCAATTTCTCTCTGCAGTACTTACGAAGCCCTGCTCTGACAGCACC
This sequence comes from Opisthocomus hoazin, assembly GCF_030867145.1. Classification (NCBI taxonomy): domain Eukaryota; kingdom Metazoa; phylum Chordata; class Aves; order Opisthocomiformes; family Opisthocomidae; genus Opisthocomus; species Opisthocomus hoazin. Next base: position 4,493,376 of record NC_134414.1, on the reverse strand, counting down.
GTAGGTGTACGCTAAATAATAGGAAGCCTGTGGAAGAGAAACCATATATTGTACTATTTTTTTTTTTATGTTATCATTGGGTGCATGAGATTAATGGGATTTTCAAATGGAATTGTAGCGCTTCAGCTACACCTGGAAACAAAGGCATTTACTATGACTACCATAGAGGAGTGAAAAGGAGACAACTGTATTTTATCTTGAAAGCCCTCAGACACTTTCAAACAGGAATCAAATAGCTCTGTGTAAAGGCAGAGAGCCCTCACGGACCGGGTGGGCCAAGCTCTGGTGTTTTCAAACAACAAGATGTGGCAGCAGGCTGTGGAGTATAAAGACGCGACGTCGGAGCACGAGGCTTGGTGGTGTTCAAAATTGACTTAGATGTGGGAAAACAAAAAAGTCTTCCAGAGTCAGAGGTTCAAGCTGTGCATGCCGGAGAGATAAAATACATGCTGACATTGTCATGTTCAGGGGGTATCCAGGTGTACAACGGTTATATACATATTTACTCTGGTACCTTGAGAGGCACCGGGTTCAAACTGGAATTCCTGCTGTACAAACGACAACAGGCAATGCTCTAAAATCTGTCAGTGGGGATGAGCAGCATAAAAACCACTCACGGGCAGAGCCCTTTGTAAAGGTATAACATATTTCTTGCCGTTTCCTTTGGATCATTTCTTAGAATCACAGAATCATAGAATGGTTTGGGTTGGAAGGGACCTTTAGAGGCCACCTAGCCCAACCCCCCTGCAGTGAGCAGGGACATCTTCCACCAGACTACGTTGCTCAGAGCCCCGTCCAACCTGGCCTGGAATGTTCCCAGGGATGGGGCATCTCCCACCTCTCTGGGCAACCTGGGCCAGGGTTTCACCACCCTCACTGTAAATAATTTCTTCCTTCTATCCAGTCTAAATCGACCCTCCCTTAGTTTAAAGCCATTACTCCTAATCTTCTGTATTGTTTCCTATCCCTCAACATCATCACGCTGCTCATTTGGTGTTTCCCCAAAAGCAGTCCTTTCAAAGGGGTTGGAAACCTGTCCTGAGAGCTCGGACGGGCGTGGAAGAGGAGATTCAAGTTAGGGTATAAGGGATATGACACGGAGCCTTAAAAGCCGGAGCGAGCAGTGGAAGGAGGAACACCAGGAGCTGTAGAAGAGGAGAGCATCTGGTCCGCTGGAGGGGGGTGGAGAAGCCACCAGTGACACTTGGAATGGGTGTTATGAAATATGCTTTGCGTTAATTTTATCCAGAAGCATTTGACATGAATTTAGATTTGAAATCTGCATTTGCTCATTACTGAGCGACTGATGAACGCCAAATCAGTTCATTACTTTTGGAGTGGTTTTTTATCTTGTCCCATTAGCAGGGGTTGCTCAGATCCTGCTCACTCGTAGTTGCCTTTTCTGGATGTAATTGGGCTTAGGCAAGTACGATACTAAATGAAGTGTTGATAACGAGAAGTATTGTTCCTCTTTCCAAAGATAGCTGAAGATATTTTTTCCCCCCCTTTCTCTTGCTCGTGGCGTGCTGAAGGCTGTTCCGCAGTCGTTGTGCTGAGCTCTGTGCATCCAGACGCGTTCCATCACTGTCAGTACGTACGCACCTACCGGACCCTCGCCGCTGGAGCACGTGAGCTGGAGGAATTCGCCTGCGGAGTTTTCCTGTCTCGATTCCTGACGGCTGAGCGAGCGCTCAGTGGAAGAATAACAAAATGACCTTAATACCTTTGAAAAGTTAACTACCGTGTTGAACTCCGTAACACGGAAAGGAAATTGGTTTCCCTGCCTAAAAATGCCTCCGCTCCTCCTGACGGAATACATGAGGTCCCCGTTTATCAAGCAGCTGAGATCAACAGCAAAACGTTACAGGGTTCCTGCGGCGCTTTTAATAGATTGTGGAGGCAATGCCCTGAAGCTGTTCCTTACCCAAACAAAACGTTTGGTGAGGCTTCTTCATCGATCCTGGCAGGACCAGAGCCACCTAACAGCAGTGAATGTCACCAGAGCCAACTGCTAAAAAAATAATTATAATTCTATCGTTTGTGTTCCCATGGGAGAATTCAGGAAGCAAGGCCGTACTGGGAATTAAGAAAACTAATGGAGAATCAAGTGAGGGCTATGCTTCGAGTCTTTAAGACGACCAAGATCTTCTTGTGAAAAAAAGAAGACATGTATTTCCCCTCCCAAAAATGCACAATTACTTAGAAGAACATGCCATGACAAGGATATGTCAATGGACTTACAAAATGTTTAAAAAAAATCCCCAAACCGACCTTCCTACAAAGTCTTACGTGGAAGGGAATACGGTAAGAAATATGGGGGGTTGGGCAAGGTGACCTCTAAAGGTCCTTTGAAATCTAAATTCACGTCAAATGCTTCTGGATAAAATTAACGCAAAGCATATTTCTTAACACCCATTCCAAGTGTCACTGGTGGCTTCTCCACCCGCCTCCAGCGGACCAGATGCTCTCCTCTTCTACAGCTCCTGGTGTTCCTCCTTCCACCGCTAGCTCTGGCTTTTAAGGCTCCGTGTCATATCCCTTATACCCTAACTTGAATCTCCTCTTCCACGCCCATCCGAGCTCTCAGGACAGGTTTCCAACCCCTTTGAAAGGACTGCTTTTGGGGAAACGCCAAATGAGCAGCGTGATGGTGTTGAGGGATAGGAACCAACACAGAAGATTAGGAGTAATGGCTTTAAACTAAGGGAGGTTCGATTTAGACTGGATAGAAGGAAGAAATTATTTACAGTGAGGGTGGTGAAACCCTGGCCCAGGTTGCCCAGAGAGGTGGTCGATGTCCTGTCTCTGGAAACATTCCAGGTCAGGTTGGATGGGGCTCTGAGCATCCTGATCTGGTTGGAGATGTCCCTGCTCACTGCAGGGGGTTGGGCTAGGTGGCCTCTAAAGGTCCCTTCCAACCCAAACCATTCTATGATTCCATGATTCTATGATTCCATGACTATCAGGAGAGGTCCCCAACAAGCCCGGCCACCCCTCCAGCTCGCCTCTGCTGCTTCCCAACTCCCTGCTCCTCAGATCAACAGCTCTGACTGTGCTGTGCGTGAGCACGGGAGCACACTCTGCCCACCACATCTACAAATAATTTGCTAACCATCCAGGCAGACACAGACTTGTCATTTTTTTTCATATTAAAGGATAGATTTAGGGCTTTAATACTGCCGTTCATTACAAGCAAACACAGTCAACCATGTGTCCCAAGAACAGGCATGAACTTTGCAGGTGTATGTGTCAGCAGGAGACCCAAAAAGAGGGAAAATCTCCGCTGTATCTGGCATCAACAGCAGCTCCTTGAGCGAACCTCAGCTGTCTGTGATCTGTGATCGCCTTTCTTCTTTGGCCTTACTAGTATTTTTTATACAGACTGTAATCCATGGCGGGCACCAATCTGATTTAAACTACCGATTTTCTCCCAAGCAGCCAGCAACAGAGGAGCTCCGTTGTCGTTGGTAGCAGCAAACAGATCCAAACACGTTGCGTTTGGTTCATGGTCACCCCAGCTCCCCGACAGCGTGATGGAAGTCACCTAACAGCAGTCTCCTGCGGCAGGAGATGCACATCCCTGGACAAAAAGCCCTCCTGGCCACCCTGGCCACTATTTCCAGACAGGCACATACAGAAGTCAACAACAATCAAAGCTGTCCATTACAAAAAACCACGGCATCCTCCTGCAGTGTGAGAGATAATAGTGGTTATTACCACTGACCTCTCACCACCGTAAGGGTACATCAGCATGTTTCCAAATCACACAGAATCACAGAATCACAGAATCACAGAATGGTAGGGGTTGGAAAGGTCCTCTGTGGGTCATCTAGTCCAACCCCCCCTGCCGAAGCAGGGTCACCCAGAGCAGGCTGCACAGCACCGTGTCCAGGCGGGGCTGGAATATCTCCAGAGAAGGAGACTCCACAGCCCCTCTGGGCAGCCTGGGCCAGGGCTCCGTCACCCTCAGAGGGAAGAAGTTCTTCCTCATGTTCAGCTGGAGCTTCCTCGGCTTCAGTTTGTGCCCGTTGCCCCTTGTCCTGTCGCTGGGCACCACTGGAAAGAGTCTGGCCCCATCCTCCTGACACCCACCCTGTAAATATTTAGAGGCATTTCTAAGGTCCCCTCGCAGCCTTCTCTTCTCCAGGCTCAACAAGCCCAGCTCCCTCAGCCTCTCCTCGTAGGAGAGATGCTCTAGTCCCCTCCTCATCCTCATAGCCCTCCGCTGGACTCTCTCCAGTACCTCCTCATCTCTCTTGAACTGGGGAGCCCAGCACTGGACACAGCACTGCAGATGGGGCCTCACCAGGGCAGTGTAGAGGGGGAGAAGAACCTCCCTCGACCTGCTGGCCACACTCCTCTGAATGCACCCCAGGATCCCATTGGCTTTCTTGGCAGCCAGGGCACGCTGCTGGCTCATGGTCACCCTGTCGTCCCCCAGCACTCCCAGTCCCTCTCCACAGAGCTGCTCTCCAGCAGGTCAGTCCCAGCCTGTACTGGTGCCTGGGGTTGTTCCTCCCCAGGTGCAGGACCCTGCCCTTGCCCTTGTTGAACCTCATCAGGTTCCTCTCTGCCCAACTCTCCAGCCTGTCCAGGTCTCGCTGGATGGCAGCACAGCCTGCTGGTGTATCCACCACTCCTCCCAGTTTGGTGTAATCACCGCCGTTTATAATTAAACAGAACACCGTTTATAATTAAACAGCACCTTTGCTCCGACTCAACAGAAAATTCCCTTCTGTTAATCCTGGCAGTGTGAAAAGACTGGCAAAAAAAAAAACCCCTACAAACCTAGAAAATGCCGGTAGGAGGGGATTAGGAGATCAAGAACGTAGTAGGCCAAGTGCTGGAGACAGCACTCCAAACAAGCAGCTCCGCCGTGCCTCCGGAGGAAGCCTCAGTGCCCTTGTTTCACGCTGCTCTGTACCATTTAACTACTTTTTGACCTTAAAGAACTTTGAAGCTGGCGGGTAATCCAGCTGTGACGAGATTTCAGGCTCCTTGATGAAACATTCGAAGCTGCTGTTCAGTTTGCTGATGGATCCTTTTATATATCTGTGCGCAAGGCAGAAGCTGCTTCTTTTTCTTTTTTTTTTTATTGAAGATGAAGGGCACCCAGTGGACACCAGGCAAAGACCAGGCATGCTTCGAAATAATTGTTCTGCCAAGAGCAGAAAAGATCTGACAACAAAGGCTATTTCTCTCTCCATCTTCAGACGTCCGTCTACTGGCTTTGTTGTACCGCGGACAGTCCGGCTCCTAATCTGTCAAAAAGCGAAGATTGTGCTGGCTTCTCCAACTTCAGCTGTTCCTGAGAGGGAATTTAAAGGTCTCAGCTCCATTACAGAAAACTCAAGCAGTGCCTACGGCAGACCTGACTCCTCCCGTCCAAAAAACATTTCAGCTTGACATCTCTTTGTGGATGTCAGGGATGCCCACCCATCAGCTGAAGCTCTCAAAGAACACAAATACGTGAGCTTCCTCCACCAGCTTTTACTACTTCTGCATTGACTTGTTTAGCCTGGAGAAGAGAAGGCTGAGAGGGGACCTTAGAAATGCCTCTAAATCTCTTCAGGGTGGGTGTCAGGAAGATGGGGCCAGACTCTTTCCAGTGGTGCCCAGCGACAGGACAAGGAGCAACGGGCACACACTGAAGCAGAGGAAGTTCCAGTTGAAGGCGAGGAAGAACTTCTTCCCTCTGAGGGTGATGGAGCCCTGGCCCAGGCTGCCCAGAGGGGCTGTGGAGTCTCCTTCTCTGGAGATATTCCAACCCCGGCTGGCCGCGGTGCTGTGCAGCCTGCTCTGGGTGACCCTGCTTTGGCAGGGGGGTTGGACTGGGTGACCCACAGAGGGCCCTTCCAACCCCTAACATTCTGTGATTCTGTGATTCTGTGACTGTGCCCAGCATCTTCCCCGTCGCATGCACTTACAACTTCATCGCAGTCTTCAACTGCAACATGTCCATGCTCCTGCACATCACTAGATGGAAGTCTTCAAAATTCTACAGGCGTAACATCCTTAAAACCTGGCCTTCCCCATCCATCTAGGCAGCCGCATCATCTCACATCTCAGCTATCGCAACAGTTTTTCCTCCGACCTTGACGACAGCGTTGCTATTCCACCTGGCTATTCTGAAAGCTGCTAGAAAGTTCATTTCCTTGGTGCTTGGCTTTCCCCCTGCCTTTTCTCCTTTGCTCAACTTGAGTGACTTCCTTTCCTCTACCAAGAGCCAGGACCTTGTGCATATTTCGAGGTTCTCCATCACCTCACCCTCCCTTAGCTGTCTGTATCCAGCAGGGAGGCACCAGCTCCTCCCTGGCTCCCCCAGCATGCCAACTGTGCTCGTGCTCCTCACTTGTCGCGTTTCAAAACAAGCACCTCTGTGTGCTCTCTCTCACTCGGGCTGTCCCACTAAGAAAGGCTGGAATTCCTCCTGAATACCCAACATCTCTTCAAAATGCTCCTTTGACTGTACACCTCCAAAAAGTGACTCCAGGCTGGCACTGTGCTCAATCACCCACCTTTCTCTGCCTGTCCCAGGCTCTGGGGGCAAGGCGTGTGGTTTCGCTCCGTGCTTGGGTGCTGCACGGAACAAGGAGATATTGATGATCATCTCCTAAATCCGAAATCTCACCTAATAGACACGAGAACTGCTGTTTCCAATATCCTCCAGCAATCCTCACCATTAGGTTAACCGCTGCAGGGGTAGCAGATGCTGCAGTAGCTGTGTCAGAATGGGGAAGAGCAGAAGAGATTCACCCCAAAGAATCTAAGCTATGCTAAGGCACACAGAGGACAAGGAGGTGATTCGAGACAGCCAGCATGGCTTCACCATGGGCAAGTCCTGCCTGACCAACCTAGTGGCTTTCTATGGCGGCGTGACTGCATCAGTGGAGAAGGGAAGAGCTATAGATGTGATCTGTCTGGACTTCTGCAAAGACTTTGACACAGTCCCTCGCACCATCCTTCTATCTAAATGGGAGAAATATGGATTTGATGGATGGACTGTTCAGTGGCTAAGGAATTGGTTGGAAGGTCACAACCAGAGGGTAGTCATCAATGGCTCGATGTCCAGATGGATGTTGGTGACGAGTGGTGTCCCTCAGGAGTCTGTACTGGGACTGGTGCTGTTGAACATTTTCATCAATGACATAGCGAGATTGAGTGCACCCTCAGCAAGTTTGCAGATGACACCAAGCTGAGTGGTGCAGTTGACACACCAGAAGGACAGGATGCCATCCAGAGGGACCTGGAAAAGCTTGAGAAGTGGACCCAGGTGAACCTCATAAGGTTCAAAAAGGCCAGGGGCAGTGTCCTGCACCTGGGTCGGGTCAACTCCAGGTACCAACACAGGCTGGGGGATGAAGGGATGGAGAGCAGCCCTGCCCAGAAGTTCTTGGGGGTGCTGGGGGGTGGAAAGCTGGCCATGACCCAGCAGTGTGCGCTGGCAGCCCATAAGGCCAAGCGTGCCCTGGGCTGCATCCCCAGCAGCGTGGGCACAGGGCGAGGGAGGGGATTCTGCCCCTCTGCCCCGCTCTGCTGAGACCCCCGCGGGAGTCCTGCGTCCAGCTCTGGAGCCCTCGGCACAGGACAGAGCTGGAGCTGTGGGAGCGGGGCCAGAGGAGGCCCCAGCAATGATGCGAGGGCTGGAACCCCTCTGCTGGGAGGAAAGGCTGGGAGAGCTGGGGCTGCTCAGCCTGGGGAAGAGAAGGCTGCAGGGAGACCTTAGAGCAGCTGCCAGTGCCTGGAGGGGCCTGTAGGAAAGATGAGGACAATCATTTCAGCAGGGCCTCTAGCAATAGGACAAGGAGCAATGGCTTTAAACCAAGGGAGGGGAGATTCAGACTGGATATAAGGAAAAAATTTTTTACCGTAAGGGTGGTGAAACCCTGGCCCAGGTTGCCCAGAGAGGTGGTCGATGCCCCATCCCTGGGAACGTTCAAAGCCAGGTTGGACAGGGCTCTGAGCAACCTGATCCAGCTGGAGATGTCCCTGCTCACTGCAGGGTGGTTGGGCTAGATGGCCTCTAAAGGTCCCTTCTAACCCAAAGTATTCTGTGTTTCTATGATTCTATGTGCTCCTTTTACTTCTTCTTGTAACCATTACCGATGCTAACAAGAGTGGATCCACTAACTGGTTAGAAGGTGTCAACGACAGAAGCCAAGATCGTCAAGGTGCACTTGGATCACGAGAACCCAATGCCTACTGACAGGAAATTTGCTTACAACAACAGCACACGCTGTGTTCAGTCATCGGCGCAAACAACAAGTACATCGCTGAGTTATTCAAGCGTAGCCTTTATGCTTGTCTCCTCTCGGCCCCCAAGTCTAGCTCTGCTGGTGAATATAAGCTTTGGTTTCTACCAGAACTGAGACTTATGACACTGGCAACAAATGGCTACTCATCCAGAAACCAAGCAAATGAGAGAAAACCCCAGTTTGTAAGCACAGAGCATGCGTTGTCTCAAGCTCACTCAAGGCACTGCCACTTCCTGGAGGCTCAGAACATCTCCGTGAGTCAAACATCATTCGCGTCCATAGACCAAAGGTTTGGCGGGGTGAACCGATCTGCAAAAGATCATTCAGCAGTCGCAAACCAAGTCCTTGGCAGAAGCTGAGCCCTGCATCCACTGCTCACCTGCTCCCAGTGACATCCTCTCATCAGCGAGGCCTTTTAACATTAAATTGTATTTATTTCTTTGCCCAGCCTCAGACTACAGCAAAAGGCAATAAACCATCACGCATTAACAACGTCCGGAGGAAGCACTCCCGAGCTCCGTCTGCTTGTACGCGAGTGGGGGACCGACTGCGTTCTAATGCTCGGGAAGGAGCCAGGGTCAGGCCCATGAATACCAAACAAAAAAGGCAAAAAAAGTAAAGGAAAGTAGGTCGAGCAATTCACGTTTGCTGAAAATGTGCACTAGGTCAAGGGAGGTTCTCCTTCCCCTCTACTCTGCCCTGGGGAGGCCCCATCTGCAGTGCTGTGTCCAGTGCTGGGCTCCCCAGTTCAACAAAGATGAGGAGCTACTGGAGAGAGTCCAGCGGAGGGCTACGAGAATGGTGAGGGGACTGGAGCATCTCTCCTACAAGGAGAGGATGAGGGAGCTGGGCTTGTTCAGCCTGGAGAAGAGAAGGCTGAGAGGGGACCTTAGAAATGCCGATTAATATCCTAAGGGTGGGTGTCAAGAGGAAGGGGCCAAACTCTTTCCAGTGGTGCCCAGCGACAGGACAAGGGGCAACGGGCACAAACTGAAGCCGAGGAAGTTCCAGCTGAACATGAGGAAGAACTTCTTCCCTCTGAGGGTGACGGAGCCCTGGCCCAGGCTGCCCAGAGGGGCTGTGGAGTCTCCTTCTCTGGAGATATTCCAACCCCGCCTGGCTGCGGTGCTGTGCAGCCTGCTCTGGGTGACCCTGCTTCGGCAGGGGGTTGGACTGGGTATCCCCAGAGGGCCCTGCCAACCCCTAACATGCTGGGATGCTGTGATTCTGTGAAAAGGTCAAAGAACGTTGTGGATTTTTTTTCCTGCCTTACGCAAGTGCTACCCAATAGCCGAGGCATCCTTTTTATCTGATCGAAATCCCACATGAGCAATCCGTGATTAAATTTAGTGGGTGTGAAATTTCATTAGGCCGCTCAATTTTAAGCAGATTGGATAATGAAGTTCCGTCGTCCTTCAGAATTAAGAAAAAAAATTAATACCGTCATTTTTATCTCACTTCCAGCCTTCCCCCATCTGCGAGATTATTCTCATTCATGTAATACATCAGCGTCGCGCGGCTCCGTCTTTGACGCACGTGACCTTCGCTGTCGAGGGAGGTTAACCGCTGGGAAACGCTGGCAGGCAGCGAAGAGCACGGCTGAACGTCCTGACTGCTCTGGCGAACGCTACGAACCAAACCAGATGTCACCCGGTGCTTGTTTAGGATGAATACAGAGCGGAAACGCGAGTTTTCTTGAAACAAAGCCACGGAGCAGCCCGCCACGGTTTACGGACCCCGGCAGGGATGTATTCTGAAAGATCACGACTTGTCAGAAAAATCTTTGGACTAATTCGATACTATCACACGCGATCGTGTTTCTGTTGGTATGGGAAAAATGTTAATAGGTAGCAGATGCCACATTAAGTCTTCATTTGCGACTCCAAACAGCCAGGCAATTGGAAGAGGAACCACCAGCTTGCTTCGTACGGAAAGGCTCCTTGCGAAGACAAAAACAAGAGTAGTTTGGAGAATTTCTGGGGTTTTAAAATTCTGCATTTTCAAAAACATCAATTTGAACTCACGCTTTACAGAACCACAGAATGGTCGGGGTTGAAAGGGCCCTCTGGGGATCCCCCAGTCCAACCCCCTGCCAAAGCAGGGTCACCCAGAGCAGGCTGCACAGCACCGCGGCCAGGCGGGGTTGGAATATCTCCAGAGAAGGAGACTCCACAGCCCCTCTGGGCAGCCTGGGCCAGGGCTCCAGCACCCTCAGAGGGAAGAAGTTCTTCCTCATGTTCAGCTGGAGCTTCCTCGGCTTCAGTTTGTGCCCATTGCCCCTTGTCCTGTCGCTGGGCACCACTGAAAAGAGTCTGGCCCCATCCTCCTGACACCCACCCTTAGGATATTAATCAGCGTTTCTAAGGTCCCCTCTCAGCCTTCTCTTCTCCAGGCTGAACAAGCCCAGCTCCCTCAGCCTCTCCTCCTAGGAGAGATGCTCCAGTCCCCTCATCATCCTCGTAGCCCTCCGCTGGACTCTCTCCAGCAGCTTCTCATCTTTCTTGAACTGGGGAGCCCAGCACTGGACACAGCACTGCAGATGGGGCCTCACCAGGGCAGAGCAGAGGGGAAGGAGAACCTCCCTCGTCCTGCTGGCCACACTCCTCTTGATGCACCCCAGGATCCCGTTGGCCTTCTTGGCAGCCAGGGCACGCTGCTGGCTCATGGTCACCCTGTCGTCCACCAGCACTCCCAGTCCCTCTCCGCAGAGCTGCTCTCCAGCAGGTCAGCCCCAGCCTGTACTGGTGCCTGGGGTTGTTCCTCCCCAGACACAGGAAAGTTACAAAAGGTTACAAAAGGGAACCGCTGGCAGGATTTTATGAGCACAACGATGGGGAGCGGACTGGGCAAGCCAACAGCCAGCGTTTGGTTAAACACACTGCCATACAAACCATACACTGCCCTGCGTTCCCCAAGCAGGACCAATAAACTCTGTTTATCCCCCCGCCTCGAGAGATTGCACAACTGAATTTTTCAATTGAATCGTATAATCCTTGGGAAGAGCCCAGCTGAGAAAGAGTTAAACGACAGCCACGATTCCTCTCGCCGTATTTTCAAGGCACTTAGCAAGCTGATGAAGCCACTCTGTACCAGTACAAATAAATAATATCTATATCGACATCGCAACAACATCTTTTCATCTTGATGTCGCTCACCAAAGCACGATGACAAATAATTGGTGGGGAAACAGGAGTTGTCAATTCTGCCTTAATCATGTGTTTACTTTCAGTCTTGACAGAAGTTGCAATATTTCTCCCATCCTCCTAAATGGCTACCAGCTGTTTGCAGTAAATGAACTGAATACTGCAAACACCAATCTGCCTTCTCTGCTCTGCCAGGCTTTATCGCTGGATAATTTTCTCATGAAAGAGGGGAAAAAAAAAAACAAAACCAAAACAACCAAAAATTCCGCGAAGAAGCTGAAGCCTCACATGTCTAGAGAAGCTTCAAGGAGAAGATCACGTTTGGACAAGATGCTACTTGACGGCACAAGACCAATCTGTGTCAGTGTTGACATTTATTACAAGCACACCCCAATAGCACACATCTACGGTAAACAAATCCTGCTAGGGACTCGTTTTAAGAGTCTCTGAGAGTAGGAGCTGCGAGACGTCAGTCAGGCATCAACAGCAAAACAAATTAAAACACCACAAAAGAGTGAAAAACTGACAAGCCAACCTGCAACTGTAAATAGCACCGTTGAGCTTTTTCCGTCAATAGCTATTTTTTCTGGCCGAGCTCCACCACGTCCTCCCTCAACCTCACCCAAACCTGCATTTTTCACACTACTACAACCCTCTCCGAGTCTGGATCCGTGTAATTCACAGCCTGTTTATCCCTTGTGTGGTTTCACGCATGTTTTCTTTATCCACCTTGCCCTCCTGCCTATCTTGGGTGCTTTCCCTGCTCTCCCCTCCCATGGGACTGAACACCTTCCCCAGCCCTGGTACTGGACACGTTGGGAGTCAAATGGGCAGAAGCCAGACGCCGTAGGGAGCAGGAAAGCCAACAATCCTACGACCCCAACTAGCAGAGAGCCAGACTAACAGTGCGTCTACACCAGTGCTTTAGCTTGGGTCAGGAGTGCACTTCCCATCACACCTTAACACCAGGAACCTGGAGGAGAACCAGCAAGAAAACCTGGAGGAGAACCTGGAGGACAACCTAGAGGAGAACCTGGAGGAGAACCAAGGGAGTGAAGTTATATGATTATGTAGGCAACACTACAGCACTAACTACGGGGAAAAAGGAGGAATGCAAAGGTAGGGAAGAAGACACACACGTTGGCTTTGCGCGGCAAGGTTTCGGTAGCAGGAGGGCTACAGGGGTGGCTTCTGTGAGAAGCTGCTGGAAGCATCCGCTACATCCGAGAGATCTGCAGGCCAAGGCTGAGCCCATCAGCGATGGTGGTAGCACCTCTGTGATAACAGATTTAAGAAGGTGGAACAGCAGAAGGAGAGAGGAGTGAGAATGTGAGAGGAACAACTCTGCAGACCCCAAGGTCAGTGCAAAAGGAGGGGAGGAGGTGCTCCAGGCGCCGCAGCAGAGGTTCCCCTCGGCCCATAGAGCAGACCATGGTGAGGCAGGCTGTCTCCCTGCAGCCCATGGAAGACCCCACACTGAAGCAGGGGAATGCCCGAAGGAGGCTGTGACCCCGCGGGCAGTCCGTGCTGGAGCAGGCTCATAGAATCATAGAATGGTTTGGGTTGGAAGCGACCCTAAAGATCATCTGGTTCCAACTCCCCTGCCATCAGCAGGGACACCTTCCACCAGACCACGTTGCTCAGAGCTCCATCCAACCTGGCCTTGAACACTGCCAGGGAGGGGGCAGCCACAGCTTCTCTGGGCAACATGGGCCAGTGTTTCACCACCCTCATGGGGAAGAATTTCCTCCTCATATCTAATCTAAATCTGCCCTCTTTTAGTTTAGAGCCGTTCCCCCTTGTCCTATCATTACAGACCCTTGTGAAAAGCCCCTCTCCATCCTTTCTGTAGCCCATTCAGGCTGCTCTAAGGTCACCCCGGAGCTCCTGGCAGGACCTGTGGCCCTGCTGACAGAGGAGCCCATGCTGCAGCAGGTTTGCTAGCAGGACTGGTGACCCCATGGGGGACCCACGCTGGAGCAGTTCATGAAGAACTGCAGCCCGTGGGAAGGACCCACGTTGGAGAAGTTCGTGGAGAACTGTCCCCCGTGGTTGGGACCCCCCACGCTGGAGCAGGGGCAGAGAGTGAGGAGGAAGGAGCGGCAGAGACAACGTGTGATGAACTGACCACAACCCCCACTGCCTGTCCCCCTGCGCCGCTCGGGGGGAGGAAGTAGAGCAAATCAGGAGTGAAGTTGAGCCTGGGAAGAAGGGAGGGGTGGGGGGGAGGTGTTTTTAAGATTTGAGTTTATCTCTCATTATCGTGCTTTGATTTGATTGGTGATAAATTAAACCAAGTTCCCCAGGTCTGCTCAGGGCAGTGGTGGAGACATCGTCCCTGAAGGGGTTCAAAAAATGTACAGACATGGTACTTCAGGACGTGGTTTAGCAGGCATGGCGGTGTTGGACTTGATGATCTCAGAGGTCTTTTCCAACCTTCATGATTCTATGATTCTAAGTCGAAACTCTTTTGCCCACGACAGTAACTGCTGAGTGATGTCCCTCTCCTTATCCCAACCCACGAGCCTCTTGTTCTATGTTCTCTCCCCTGTCCAGCTGAGGAGGGGCAGTGATAGAACAGTTTTGGTGGGCACCTGGCCTCCAGCCAGGGTGAACCCACCGCAGCACAGTAACAGAAATGAGAAATAAGTGAATTTACACTTCAACGCACTCTGGCTTGTCCAGGTGCCCAGTCAGGGAGATCCCATGGGATGCTGTCCTTAGCTGGCATCAGAAATGCCACCGCTTTGCTGGAGTTGGCATTGTCAAGCAGGGCAACAAGAAGGACTTCTGCAGGTACATTGGCAGCGAAAGGAGAACTAAGGGAAACGTGAAGGAGGAGGCAGGGGACCCAGCAGCAAAGGATGCAGAAAAGATTAATTCAGCTCCTTCTTTGCTTTGTCTTTATCGGCCAGCTCTGCTCCCACATGCCCGAGAGCAGGCTGTCATGGCAGAGTCTGCAGGAGTGAAGTACAACTGTTGATGGAGGACAGATGAGTCATGGCCCACTTAGGCAACCTGGATGTACCCAAGTCCACAGTGCCAGACGAGATGTATCTGAGGGCGCCAAGGGAGGTGGCCAATGTCACTGCCACTGGCTGTCATCTCTGAAAGGTCATGGTGATGGGCAAGGTCCCTGATGATTGGAAAAAGGGAAACATCACACCCGCCTTCAAAAAGGGCAAAAAGGACAAAGCGGGGAATGCCAGCCCAGTCAGCCTCACCTCCTGACCCAGAAGTTCACGAAGTTCTCCTGCTGGAGAACCTCTGGTTCTCCTTCTGGAGACCATAACCAGGCGTGTGAAGGATAAGAAGGCGATTGGGAACAGCCACCTTGGATTTGTGAAGCACAGATCATGTCCAACGACCCTGACTGCCTTTGTTAGTGAAATGACTGGCTCGGCATCAGCCACGGATGTCGTTCACCCTGACCACAGCATGACTGTCAGCATCGTCCCCCCCAGGACCACGGAATTAAGGACTGGATGGGTGGAAAATTGGCTGGATCATCAAACTGGAAGGGTAATTCTCAGTTCAAACTGGCACTCCCAAGGCTTGGAGCACACAAAATGCGAGGGGAGGACAGGAGCTGGCTTTGCTCAGCCAGAAGAAAAGACAGTTGGAGACCCTGATGCCCTCTGCAGCGACCCGCTGGGGGGTCAGAAGGGAGACGGAGCCGTGCTCTACTCCGAGGTGCACAGCCAAAGCCCGATGTGCAACGGGCACAAGTTGCCGCAAGAAAAATTCTACTGAATATTGGGAAAAAACCATCCACAGGGAGGGTGGAACTGGGGCCCAGAGAGGGGATGGAAATCTCCTTTCCTGGCTGAATTTGAAACTCAATTGGATATGACTCTACATCAAACTTTGAAGCTGGCTTTGATTTGAGCCAGGGGCTGAGGAAAAAGGATCTGCAGAGAGCCTTTCCAAACTAAATTACTCTAGGATTTAATATATTAGCCAGAGAGTTTCTGCCACAGAATTACTTTAATAATTGCTATTTTATGCTTTCCCTATTCCTCTCCTGCACTTCAGTTCCTGCTTCTCCTCTCTTCTCAACTCTGAAATGGCATCTTTTTGTTCCATACTTGCAATTACAGCAAGCATGGCTTTATATGAAATACATATGAGACAGTAGCCCTACTAGTCACCTGAATTTGGATGCTAAGGTGCGTTGGATTCACTTCAGGTACTGGGCTCTGAGTGGTGTCAAGCACCTTCTGTTACAGAATCACAGAATCCCAGCATGGCAGGGGTTGGAAGGGCCCTTGGGGAACCCCCAGCCCAACCCCCTGCCGAAGCAAGGTCACCCAGAGCAGGCTGCACAGCACCGCGTCCAGACGGGTCTTGAATATCTCCAGAGAAGGAGACTCCACAGTCCCTCTGGGCAGCCTGGGCCAGGGCTCTGTCACCCTCAGAGGGAAGAAGTTCTTCCTCGTTTTCAGCTGGAGCTTCCTCGGCTTCAGTTTGTGCCCGTTGCCCCTTGTCCTGTCGCTGGGCACCACTGCAAAGAGTCTGGCCCCGTCCTCCTGACACCCACCCTGAAGAGATTTATGGGCATTTCTAAGGTCCCCTCTCAGCCTTCTCTTCTCCAGGCTGAACAAGCCCAGCTCCCTCAGCCTCTCCTCGTAGGAGAGATGCTCCTGTCCCCTCCTCATCCTCGTAGCCCTGCGCTGGACTCTCTCCAGTAGCTCCTCATCTTTCTTGAACTGGGAAGCCCAGCACTGGACACAGTACTGCAGCTGGGGCCTCACCAGGGCAGTGTAGAGGGGGAGGAGAACCTCCCTAGATCTACTACACATCCTGCTGCCTTCACCAAGCACTTCAATTAACAGATAAGAGCTCTCCGCTCGTTTAGAGCAGGGAGGAGAAGGCTGCTCGCCCGAGCCGACCCAGGCTCGGCGTCCCGGACAGGGTGTCCTTTCTGTCTCCCGCTGGAAGTGCTTCGCGCTGTCGCGGTGATAAAGGCGTCGATAAGAACGGTCAGCGTTGAACAGCCAAGAAAGGACGTTGGGGCTCGCTGTTCGGACGCGGCGATAGCGGCCAGGGCCGTGGGGGGAGGCCGCAGCCCTTCGCAGAAGCCAGCACTGATGCACACGAAAACCGACACGATGTCCTGGGGGCACAGGGGAGGGCTGGCTCGTGAAACTTGGGGAAGGTAAAAATATCCCCCGCCAGCATCCCCAGCTCGCGGAGGAGGCTGTATGATTTATTGCGTATTAATCCACTGCAGCACCATGTCTCTATTAATTTACAGAAGAAAGCCAAAAAGCCATTACAATTCTTTGATATAAGTATTAATAATGAAAAGTGAGTAGTAAAAAAGAAAACCTGCGAGTAGCATGTATTAACAGCCAGACCAGAAAGGACCACAAGGAATTCCAGGGGGAAAATAAAACCTATACAAAGTTTGGTGAACAAGGAAAATCCACCACTGACAAGTGTAAAATAACACATATGGGGGGGGGGAAACAACATCAAAACTACTAAATGGACTCTCTCCATTCAGAAAAGGGAATGGTGCCCACAGTGCCAGGATGAAGAGAAACATTTGCTCAGCGAGCAGCCGGGGTCCAGGAAAGCAAATACAAGATCACGCCGCCGAAGGCAAGGCAGGGATGGCTCCGCTCTGCTCATCCGTGCTTTGCTCTCCTCTGGGTGCTCCACGGGGTGCCGGGCTCTCCAGCTTGAAAGGAGTATGGAAAAACTACTGGGGGTTAGGGAAGGGCAGGTCACTTCAGAAAGGAGATGGGAAAGAAAGATATAATTGGAAAGATGAATTTTAAATGAGGGGAGGTAGGGGCAAGAGTAAGGAGCGGCTGGCTGGGAAATTCCGTCTGGCACAGAACGAACCAGGCAGCATTTAATGAAAATAAAAGTCGCCTTTAATACCAAATCAGGTATAAGAAATACTTGTTTGTGGAAGTCCTTAGCAGAGTATCTTAGTCAAGTACCTCAGCAAGTGGTCTCCAGGGGTGCATTCTGAGCAGTGTGGTCAGCAGGTCGAGGGAGGTTCTCCTCCCCCTCTACACTGCCCTGGTGAGGCCCCATATGCAGTACTGTGTCCAGTGCTGGGCTCCCCAGTTCAAGAAAGATGAGGAGCTACTGGAGAGAGTCCAGCGGAGGACTACGAGGATGATGAGGGACTGGAGCATCTCTCCTATGAGGAGAGGCTGAGGGAGCTGGGCTTGTTCAGCCTGGAGAAGAGAAGGCTGAGAGGGGACCTTAGAAATGCCTCTAAATATCTGCAGGGTGGGGGTCAGGAGGACGGGGCCAGACTCTTTCCAGTGGTGCCCAGCGACAGGACAAGGGGCAATGGGCACAAACTGAAGCAGAGGAAGTTCCAGCTGAAGACGAGGAAGAACTTCTTCCCTCTGAGGGTGACGGAGCCCTGGCCCAGGCTGCCCAGAGGGGCTGTGGAGTCTCCTTCTCTGGAGATATTCCAACCCCGGCTGGCCGCGGTGCTGTGCAGCCTGCTCTGGGTGACCCTGCTTCGGCAGGGGGGTTGGACTAGATGACCCACAGAGGTCCCTTCCAACCCCTAACGTTCTGTGGTTCTGTGATTCTGTGATTTATCCTTTCCTAGCACACAGAATAACAGCCATTTTTTGTCAGCAGAGAATTAAAACCGCTGTCTGCCTGAGAACCATGTCTTGGAAGCAGGTACAACGAATCACCAGGGCTGTTTTATACGACGCTGGCCGCAGAGGAGCTGCTCTGAACGCGGTTCAGGGTACCGACCGGCAATGAAGCTGTGTCCCAGCATTGGTGCTTCTCAGCTCAGCGAGCAGTTACAAAGGTTCAGCCGCATTCTGATGATGAAGGGCATCAAAAAATGATCCCAGCTTCAAATTTTCACTCAAAGAGTGAAAAAGAAGAAAGTACTGCTCTTCCAATAGTATCTGTCTTCCACAACTATATATAACCCATGTAACCCAATAACCTGCCTTACTGGAGTGTATAATAAAATCAGTGTCAGTGCTGAATTCATTTTCCATGACAGCGAAAACTTCCCTGAAGTAGCTTGAGACGTGGCCTTTTTCGTCAACATGCACCGATCGCTCCACAACCGTTTTTAATCCTGTCCATCTTTGCACAGTTTCTTTTTTTAAATTTTTGCTTGTTAAAATGAGCACTGAGGAACAGGCTTGGCAAGTTAATTGTCATCATACGGAGGTCTACGTTCAGTTATTATAAAGAGGTTCACGTACCTTTATCTCTAATATATTCAACAGAACATGAATTAGTTACAATTAGTTAATTGTGGGGGAAGGGATTCATTGCAACAGATTAGTTTAACGTTTGCTGAGATGAGTAACACTGAAGAAATCTCTGTTTCTCTCCAGCGAGAGCCTGTGGTGAGGGGCTCACATGTAGACCCTCTACACTGACACCCCCTGAAGACAGGCGAGATGAATCCAGCTCCTTGGCTGACTTCATTTTGGCCCCTGTTTTTAAAAATTATTTACAGGATGCTAAGCTAAATATGCATTTACCATGATTTTGATGACACCAAGCTGAGTGGTGCAGTTGACACACCAGAAGGACGGGATGCCATCCAGAGGGACCTGGAAAAGCTTGAGAAGTGGGCCCAGGTGAACCTCATGAGGTTCAAAAAGGCCAAGTGCAAGGTCCTGCACCTGGGTCAGGGCAACCCCTGGTACCAACACAGGGTGGGGGATGAAGGGATGGAGAGCAGCCCTGCCCAGAAGGGCTTGGGGGTGCTGGGGGATGAAAAGGTGCCCATGACCCAGCAGTGTGCGCTGGCAGCCCTGAAGGCCAAGCGTGCCCTGGGCTGCATCCCCAGCAGCGTGGGCACAGGGCGAGGGAGGGGATTCTGCCCCTCTGCCCCGCTCTGCTGAGACCCCCGCGGGAGTCCTGCGTCCAGCTCTGGAGCCCTCAGCACAGGACAGAGCTGGAGCTGTGGGAGCGGGGCCAGAGGAGGCCCCAGCAATGATGAGAGGGATGGAACATGATGTTCAGCAGAAAGGATGGTGAAAGCCAAGAGCCGGTAATTCGTCAGCCAGCTCCTCCATCATAAGAAAGCAGAGGTGCTGGGAAGGGGTAGGCAAGACCCACCAGATGGGTTGCTGGCCATGGCCATACCCAAAATGCAACGTTAAACACGACGCAAGTGGCAGGCAGGCAACAGAACAGGGATAAAAAATCAGTTGTGGGCTCTTGGCTCGTCTCTAGAAGCTCCTCTCCCCGAGATGTTCTGCGTTAATGAACACACTACAGCTTCCAGGGCTGCCATACATTACCTGTACCAGCCATTTATTCTGAAACACATTCTGGGTTTAGGGTGGTTTTCTGATTATTAAGCCCTAATCAAAGTATCATCCTTAGGTGAGTTGAACAGAGGGAAAAAGTTTCCTCTGAAACAGAGGGTTGAGGGTTGGGAGGCACTGGAAAAGAGTGGTGAGGCCCTGGCCCAGGTTGCCCAGAGAAGCTGTGGCTGCCCCCTCCCTGGCAGTGTTCAAGGCCAGGTTGGATGGGGCTCTGAGCACCCTGGGCTGGTGGAAGGGGTCTCTGCCCAGGGCAGGGGGGGTGGAACTGGATGCTCTATGAGGTCCCTTCCAACCCAAACTGTTCTGTGATTCTGTGATTCTATGATTCTCTCATAATTAACATCCAAAAAGAACAAATGTCCTTGTTCAGCAAGACATTTAAGCCCATGCTGCATTTTCACCTGAACAGGGATGCATTTGAGCTCGAGCGTCTTCCTAACTCAAGACCAATACAAGCCAAAACAACAGGTCTGCTCCGAAACCCAC
Source organism: Opisthocomus hoazin (assembly GCF_030867145.1). NCBI lineage: Eukaryota > Metazoa > Chordata > Aves > Opisthocomiformes > Opisthocomidae > Opisthocomus > Opisthocomus hoazin. The sequence goes on along the minus strand of NC_134414.1, from coordinate 4,473,201 downwards.
AGCAGCTCTGCTCCCCGACCACCATCAGGCACATTTGTGAGGACAGAAGGACTCAACAAATCTCCTGCCGAACACCAAACAGTCCCAAAGGGGCAAGATACAAATTAACAAACCAAGTTGGATTAAAATCACAACAGGAGAGAAACCAAATCAGCGCTATTTGAATAGCACCAACCCTAAAAAATATAATAACCCTCTACTCTGCCCTGGGGAAGCCTCATCTGCAGTACTGTGTCCAGTGCTGGGCTCCCCAGTTCAAGAAAGACAAGGAGCTACTGGATAGAGTCCAGAGGAGGGCTACGAGGATGAGGAGGGGACTGGAGCATCTCTCCTACGAGGAGAGGCTGAGGGAGCTGGGCTTGTTCAGCCTGGAGAAGAGAAGGCTGAGAGGGGACCTTAGAAATGCCTCTAAATATCTGCAGGGTGGGTGTCAGGAGGACAGGGCCAGACTCTTTCCAGTGGTGCCCAGCGACAGGACAAGGGGCAACGGGCACAAACTGAAGCCGAGGAAGCTCCAGCTGAAGACGAGGAAGAACTTCTTCCCTCTGAGAGTGACGGAGCCCTGGCCCAGGCTGCCCAGAGGGGCTGTGGAGTCTCCGTCTCTGGAGATATTCCAACCCCGCCTGGACAAGGTCCTCTACAACTTACTGTAGGCGACCCTGCTTCGGCAGGGGGTTGGACTAGATGACTCGCAGAGGTCCCTTCCACCCTCTGCCATGCTGGGATTCTGTGTAATATCACTGTAATTTTGACTTTTAAGCCTTACAATAAATTGGAAGTTTAGAAAAGGAAGTGACGGCATCCTTCATTTATTATTATACCTGCTGTCATCACTACAGCTTCCAAAGGACTGGTTTGCTTTTCAGACCCTTCCTCCAGGCCAGTTAGATTTCTTGACATAAAAGAAAGAACACTATTTGGTCATGGGAAATACATGACGGCATTAGGGATGTCTAGGGAAACTTACTGGAACAGCCCCTCAGTGTCTCACAAAAGAACGAAAAGGAAAGAGCTCCAAATGATGAGCGTGCTCGCGAGTTGGTGTCTTACAGGTTTGAGAAGGCTCTCCAGCAATTTTCCAAAAAGCCTTTTGGTGTAATTCGTGCAGGCTTTCAGGAGATTAAAGAAAATGTAGCTGCAGGCTCCTTCCAAAGGAAACAGAAATGGGCTAAAACTAATTTATCAGTGGTGGAGGGCACAGCGCGGCCAAGTGAGATTTAAGATTGAGGACTTTTCCAGGAACTTCTGGGCAGAGGCCCTGCAAATACCGTACGAGGAATCAGCGGGATCTCCTATCCGGTGCGGAAGTGCATGCTTTCAAATTGTGTGATTTACATGCGGAAGGAGGTCAGGAGGGATTAAGCAAGTAAATATATCACCTGATTATTTATGCAAGCTCAGGACGTTAGAAGGACTTCTTCCATGAATATTCAAGAAGGTCTTTGCCTCCCAAAGGTTGGGTCGCACGCACGCAATAAATTCAATTCATAGCAGAAGCTTGGTCAGAAAACGGAAGATCCCACCAGTGTGCATCTGTCTACATTTGCTCCAAGGTGAAATCTAGACTTTTTTTTTTTCTATTACCTTTTCCATTTTACCATAAAGTTAGAGAATAATGGGAATATACACAGGCGAGCAAGTGAAAACTATGGCCTGGCAGGGATATGTTCACTACTCACTGCATGAGAATTTTTAACAGGAGCAGTCGGCACTTCCTAATTATTCTTCTTAATTTGTGCCACATTTAACACGAGGCCAAACATCACACTGCACCGCTTTAGCCTTTCACTTGGGACAGACGATACGGGGAGACGATACGATCATCATCTGCTTTCTTTGATTCACATTTTGCTTCCTATAAAGAATGTCATTTAATTCGGAAATTAAAGTACAGACGAGCTCAACTGCAAGACCAAGCCAGCCTTCCAGTCAGAAAGCCGAGCTGAACTGTTGCTAACCGATCCCTATTTATTCCAATAACCATCAAATGGCCCTTGGACTGAGTTAAGTCAGAAAAAACGTTGGGCAATGGTCTCCTAGGAAGAGCACGCTGCTGGAAAGCAGAGACGGGTCCCAACTCTGAAGAGCCGAGAGGTCTCTAGCAAAACCTCCCGCTTTTATCACAGAATCACAGAATGGCAGGGGTTGGAAGGGCCCTCTGTGGGTCACCCAGCCCAATCCCCTGCCGAAGCAGGGTCACCCAGAGCAGGCTGCACAGGACCGTGTCCAGCCGGGGTTGGAATATCTCCAGAGAAGGAGACTCCACAGCCCCTCTGGGCAGCCTGGGCCAGGGCTCCGGCACCCTCAGAGTGAAGAAGTCCTTCCTCATGTTCAGCTGGAGCTTCCTCGGCTTCAGTTTGTGCCCGTTGCCCCTTGTCCTGTCACTGGGCACCACTGAAAAGAGCTTGGCCCCGTCCTCCTGACGCCCACCCTGCAGATATTTTTAAGTATATATCAGGTCCCCTCGCAGCCTTCTCTTCTCCAGGCTAAACGAGCCCAGCTCCCTCAGCCTCTCCTCGGAGGCGAGATGCTCCAGTCCCCTCCTCATCCTCGTAGCCCTCCGCTGGACTCTCTCCAGTAGCTCCTCATCTTTCTTGAACTGGGGAGCCCAGCACTGGACACAGCACTGCAGATGGGGCCTCACCAGGGCAGAGCAGAGGGGAAGGAGAACCTCCCTCCACCTGCTGGCCACACTCCTCTTGATGCACCCCAGGATCCCATTGGCCTTCTTGGCAGCCAGGGCAGACTGCTGGCTCATGGTCAACTTGTTGTCCACCAGGACACCCAGGTCCCTCTCCACAGAGCTGCTCTCCAGCAGGTCAGCCCCAGCCTGTACTGGTGCATGGGGTTGTTCCTCCCCAGGTGCAGGACCCTGCATTTGCCGTTGTTGAACCTCATAAGGTTCCTCTCTGTCCAACTTTCCAGCCTTTCTCGCCTTCTCTCGTCTGCTATTCTCTCACCCTGCTATCAAAAGAAACTGTGAGCGGCACCAGCTTTTTGTATCACCATTAACGGCACGTTCTAGGAAAACAAACCAATGTGATGTTCGTGACACGACACGCAGCATCACACGGCATCGGTACGAACAGGGACGCGTTTCGGATGAGGCGGCAGTGCTCTTCCTTGCCCGTCTCTGCCGGGTGACTCTTCCTCCTGAAGTCGGGAGGATGGGGAAAGCCATGGCCAAAGCAGCACCAGCTGCAAAAGCTTCGTGTCCACTGATCCTGTGAACTTTGGGGGGAAAAAAAAAACCCAAAACACAAAAAATAAATCAAGAAACCCGGCATTCAGACTGATATTGCGACAAAGGATTTCCATGAAAGCCATAAAATTTTCTATCCAAGACCATAAGGACTAAAAGGAAGATTTTGGTCCTGCCGGGGAGGCAATAATTGGGCCAGGTTTTGAGGTGCTCCTGTGCAATTTCCACAATGCCCACTCTATTACCCGCGCTCCGAGGTCAGCTCCAGCCAAAGCACTGCCGGGCTTGGGCACTGTCAGAGGAACAAAAAAAAAAAGCAGCAATAAAAGAACAGTCCCGTACACACGGCCTCAGGATTCAGCAAGAGAGACGGAGGGAAGTCACTGCTCAGCGTGCAGTTAAGACGAGTCCAACAGTATGTTAAGATAAAAAAGGACTGCGACGGGTCGGTCAAACACTGGAACAGCCTCCCTAGAAAGGTGGTCGATGCCCCAAGCCCGTTAGTGTGTAGGAGGCATTTGGAGAATGCCCTTAATAATTTGCTTCAACTTTTAGTCAGCCCTGAAGTGGTCGGGCAGTTGGATGCGATGGTCATTTTAGGTCCCTTCCAACTGAAATACTCTTCTGGGGTGCATCAAGAGGAGTGTGGCCAGCAGGTCGAGGGAGGTTCTCCTCCCCCTCTACTCTGCCCTGGGGACACCCCCATCTGCAGTGCTGTGGCCAGTGCTGGGCTCCCCAGTTCAAGAAAGATGAGGAGCTACTGGAGAGAGTCCAGCGGAGGGCTACGAGGATGAGGAGGGGACTGGAGCATCTCTCCTACGAGGAAAGGCTGAGGGAGCTGGGCTTGTTCAGCCTGGAGAAGAGAAGGTTGAGAGGGGAGCTTAGAAATGCTTACAAATATCTGCAGGGTGGGAGTCAGGAGGATGGGGCCAGACTCTTTTCAGTGGTGCCCAGCGACAGGACAAGGGGCAACGGGCACAAACTGAAGCCAAGGAAGTTCCAGCTGAACATGAGGAAGAACTTCTTCCCTCTGAGGGTGACGGAGCCCTGGCCCAGGCTGCCCAGAGGGGCTGTGGAGTCTCCTTCTCTTGAGATATTCAAGACCCACCTGGACACGGTGCTGTGCAGCCTGCTCTGGGTGACCCTGCTTCGGCAGGGGGTTGGGCTAGATGACCCACAGAGGTCCCTTCCAACCCCTAACGTTCTGTGGTTCTGTGATTCTGTGATACTGTACCGTACTGTACTCTACTCTACTATATTCTATTCTATCCTATCCTATCCTACCACGTTCCATCCCATTCCATTCCATGCCATTCCACTCTCCTCTCCTCTCCTCTACTCATTCCCCATCTCTCCCTTGAGCTAGGCTCATTCAAAGCTCCATCACCTTCCCGGCCTCCAGCGCTTTACAAGATCCTGGATCCTCTGAAGGTCCTGTCCTTCCAAAACCTGGCAACAGAGGCAGGCGAACTTTTTTTCAGCAAAACTTGCAAGCCTGCCAAAGCATGTGGCTTCCATCGTTCGCCACCGCTTCATTAACTTCTGTCAGCTGGACCAGGCTCTGAGCAACCTGACTCAAGCTGGACCTGATGACTTCCAGAGGCCCTTTCCAACCTGAATTATTCAGTGACTCTCCTTCAAATTCATGGCACAGTTCCAGCTGGAAAAATATCCTGTGGACTGAACCTGCTGGACATTCATTTGGATCCTGGTCCCAGTCCAGTATTAATGCAAAATGGAGCAGGATTATAAATAAATAAGAAAAGCATCTCCAAATACCCTTAAACCTTGCGATGACTCTTGATATGAGAGCATACAGATTCAAACCTTCTCAGGCAGAACTGAAGCTGGTTCTTCCACACACTGAAAAAAAATCCTAAAGCTGGGACTACTGGCTTAAGGGGGAAAATCAGCACCTCTCTTCATTCTTTGTTCCCTTTAATTTTCTCATAAGTGATTGAAATTAAGTATTTTGGGTTGAATGAAATAATTTGTATTAAACGCAACCAGACTGTCTGGCAGGCAAAAGGGTTGTCTGGAGAAGAATAAATATTAATTATTACTCAAACTGAATGGTATTATTTTCATGTTTTCAGTTTGTTTGCCAAATTAAACATTAACATCACTGCCACAGCCCGGGCTGAAAAGGCAGGAACAGAACTAGGCAGAACTGGGAGTGAAGAATGGGGACAAAATGGAGCAATGCAGGAACTCAAGCCCGGAGCTGAAACCCAAACCTGGCAGAAGCCCTGGGAAAGCTGCTGAAGCAGTGCTCTGTGGTCAACGGCTTGATGTCCACACGGAAATCTGTGAGGAGTGGTGTCCCTCAGGGGTCCATACTGGGACCAATACTGTTTGCTATCATAGAATCATAGAATGGGTTGGGTTGGAAGGGACCTTATAGACCATCTCGTTCCAACCCTCCTGCCATGAACAGGGACCCCTTCCACCAGATCAGGTTGCTCAGAGCTCCATCCAACCTGGCCTTGAGCACTGCCAGGGAGGGGGCAGCCACAGCTTCTCTGGGCAACCTGGGCCAGGGCCTCACCACCCTCCTACCTTCATCAATGACACAGCGGGATCGAGCGCACCCTCAGCAAGTTTCCAGATGACACCAAGCTGAGCGGTGCAGCTGACGCAGCAATGATGTGAGGGCTGGAACCCCTCTGCTGGGAGGAAAGGCTGGGAGAGCTGGGGCTGCTCAGCCTGGGGAAGAGAAGGCTGCGGGGAGACCTTAGAGCAGCTGCCAGTGCCTGGAGCGGCTGCGAGAGAGCTGGAGAGGGGCTTGTGACAAGGGCCTGGAGTGATAGGACAAGGGGTGATGGCTTTGAACTATGGGAGGGAAGATTTAGACTGGATAGAAAGAAGGTATTTTTTACCATGAGGGTGGTGAAACCCTGGCCCAGGTTGCCCAGAGAGGTGGTCAATGCCCCATCCCTGGGAACATTCCAGGCCAGGTTGGACGGAGCTTTGAGCAACCTGACCCAGTTGAAGATGTCCCTGCCCATGGCAGGGCGTTGGACTGGATGGCCTCTAAAGATCCCTCCCAACCCAACCCATTCTATGGTTCTACGATTAAGGACAAAAAGAGACTGATTTTCTTAAACAACCCTCCGGGCAGAGTACCTACAGACACTGGCAACCCAGTTCCCACCATGTCAGGGTGGTACAGGGCAAGCAGCCAGGACCAGGGACGCAGAGCACCCGGCAGCACCCAGGACACTCACTTGGTGCAAACCAAGCTGGAAGCAGCCAGCACCAACCCACGGGCACGTGCCACTCCACAGCCACAATCTGGATCTGTCCAAACTGGAAGAAAAACCAGTTTGTTTGCCCAAATACATTTCTCTTTTCTCCCCTTCCAAATACCATCGTGACTGCAAAGATGTCTCTTTCTTTTTTACGCTGTAACACATTTTCCTTGATTTTCCACATCTCGGTGAATACACCTGAAATGTTTTTAAAGGAAGAAAGCCAATTTGCAACGCTCCATTTAATTTTTCAAACTATGTCACACCCTGTTCCTTAGCAGAATCCTGACGGTTTGTTCGCACATGAAAAATTTCTTGTTTTATACAGCATTTGTAAAGGCTCACACAAATACCTAAGCAGAGAAGGAAATAAAAACTAATCAGTTTATGGGATTAAAAGATAAGAAGGCTGTCAGTCTTGCACCATGGGTATGGCACTGGAGGCTTGCAGCTCCTGAATAACACCTGCAAGGTAGAAGGCACAGCTACCAGGCGATGCCAAGCCCCCCGAAACTGCTCTATAGGTGCTATACGAAGGGACGGCAATGTATGAGGGGAGAGCAGTGGACGTTGTCTACCTCAACTTCAGCAAGGCTTTCAGCAGTGTCTCCCATGACAACATCCTAGGGAAGCTCAGGAAGTGTGGGCTGGATGAGTGGTCGGTGAAGTGGATAGAGAACTGGCTGAATGGCAGAGCTCAGAGGGCTGTCATCAGCGGTGCTGAGTCTAGTTGGAGGCTGGTAACAAGTGGTGTCCCTCAGGGGTCAGTACTGGGCCCAGCCTTGTTCAACTTCTTCATCCTTTCCTGCCTGGACAAGGTCCTGTGCAGCCTGTTGTAGGCGACCCTGCTTCAGCAGGGGGGTTGGACTAGATGACCCACAGAGGTCGCTGATAACCCCTGCCATTCTGTGATTCTGTGATCAATGACCTGGATGAAGAGTTAGAGTGGACCCTCAGCAAGTTTGCTGATGACACCAAACTGGCAGGAGTGGTGGATACACCAGCAGGCTGGGCTGTCATCCAGCGAGACCTGGACAGGCTGGAGAGTTGGGCAGAGAGGAACCTGATGGAGTTCAACAAGGGCAAGGGCAGGGTCCTGCACCTGGGGAGGAACAACACCAGGCACCAGTACAGGCTGGGGTGGACCTGCTGGAGAGCAGCTCTGCGGAGAGGGACTGGGAGTGCTGGGGGACGACAGGGTGACCAGGAGTCAGCAGCGTGCCCTGGGTGCCAAGAAGGCCAATGGGATCCTGGGGTGCATTCGGAGGAGTGTGGCCAGCAGGGCGAGGGAGGTTCTCCTCCCCCTCTCCTCTGCTCTAGTGAGGCCCCATCTGCAGTACTGTGTCCAGTGCTGGGCTCCCCAGTTCAAGAAAGATGAGGAGCTACTGGAGAGAGTCCAGTGGAGGGCTACGAGGATGAGGAGGGGACTGGAGCATCTCTCCTGCAAGGAGAGGTAAGAGGGAGCTGGGCTTGTTCAGCCTGGAGAAGAGAAGGCTGAGAGGGGACCTTAGAAATGCCTACAAATCTCTTCAGGGTGGGTGTCAGGAGGACGGGGCCAGACTCTTTCCAGTGGTGCCCAGCGACAGGACAAGGGGCAATGGGCACAAACTGAAGCCGAGGAAGTTCCAGCTGAAGACGAGGAAGAACTTCTTCCCTCTGAGGGTGCCGGAGCCCTGGCCCAGGCTGCCCAGAGGGGCTGTGGAGTCTCCTTCTCTGGAGATATTCCAACCCCGGCTGGACACGGTGCTGTGCAGCCTGCTCTGGGTGACCCTGCTTCAGCAGGGGGGTTGGACTGGGGGATCCCCAGAGGGCCCTTCCAACCCCAACCATTCTTTCCAACCCCTAACATTCTGTGATTCTGTGTATATCATCCCACTAATTAACAGCTCCTACGGATTTCCCTGAAATCATCAATTGCTTGCAAAGGAAACCTCCTGAAAACGCCCTTGCAGGGAGTTGCTCTGCCAGGAAGGCGAGGCTTTGGAAGAACCAAATCTAACAGAGCTGACTTATGGTTTGTTTTTCACGCAGTAATTAGAAATGTTAATTTATCCTCTGATATGCAGAGCAAAGCCTAGAAGGTGCCAGCGGGAACGGGACCGAAGATGCCAGGCTTGCAGGACGTTATCGGGTGTGTTTGGCATTCCGCGCCCTGCAATGTCCCCCCTAACAATAATAACCATTTCCAATGACCACAAGGTCGTTATCTTATCACAGCAGCATCCCTCGGTGAGATTAGTCAGGCAGCCCAATGTCGTGTTTTATCTCTAAAGCCTTGGCTTTAGGCACAGCACGCGTCTCCCCCGGAGAGCCAGGTGTATTCCAGGCAGACAGAAGAGGATCTATAAACATCTCATTTTTTTACGATATGCACTAAGCCTGCTTTAAATCAAATAAAGTTCCGCCATCCACTTCAGCTTCTGCCATAAACTGGCCAACGATTAAAAAAGAAGAGGAGAACATTTAAGAGTCGGGCAAACGTTTCCTGCAAGTAAATTAATATCATTCATACGTAACAGAAGTGTGGAGTTTTATTCAAAAACTGGAAAAATGTGCTGTCTAGGGCGCACATTAATGACAGTGCTTTCATCTGCTCCTCTGCCCAGCGCAGCAGAACCCTGCAGCACCAAAAAACAAGACCTAAGCAGTTCAAGGCTTAAAAGTCTTTGTTTAACCACAGGGTTTTCCCCAGGGCAGTGGTGGAGTCCCCATCCCTGGAGGGGTTCAAAAACCGTGTGGATGTGGCACCTGGGGACATGGTTTAGCAGGCACGGTGGGGTTGGGTTGGCGGTTGGACTCGATGATCTTAGAGGTGTCTTCCAACCTTAATGATTCTAAGATTCTATGATTTTAAACCCAACGGCACACCAGCCTGTCAAAGGACTTATTGCAACGCTCCTCGGCTCCTCTCCCCAGGTACCAAACCCCACCACAACCGTGTTCATCCACTGGCATCGACAAGGTAGGGGATATTATTATAACAGCAAAGGGCCCGGCAAGGCTCATCAAATAAATAAATATTAAGTACCTTGTAATACCCCCTTGATGCGAGAGACACGGCAAACCAGCCAAGAAAGGCTGAATAAGCAAAAGTCTCGCATATTCTCAAGGGGATTCTACATGAACAGAGATGAATAAACTATAAAAAGCCTTCTCTATAAAGGGCTCTTTATTGCGAGGCATTAAATGAGCATCTATTTCCTGCGACGGCCAGTACAGCACAGCTCGTAAAAGTGCGCAGGCCACCATTTTACTCATAAAAGAGCGCAATATTATGAATGTTTTATTAGGAACACTTGCCCGGATCAACACGTGACTGCAGCCGTTTCTTTTTCTTACCTAAGAAAATAATGAAGAAACACCTGAAGGATGCCAAGAGGTACTCGATAAACGCGCGGGGATGTTTCTGTAAGCAAGCTGGAAATGGCACTTTCATGCTGAGACGATCCTGGCGCCAGTGTAAGACGCAGGGAGAGAAGGATGTAGATGAGAGGACACCCTCGCTTTGAAAAACAGAACGTGGAAGACGGAGAGCTGCGTGATGGAATCAGCCCCAAGACAGCAGCGAACATCCCTTCGGCTCGGTGAGAACAGGGCAATGCTCACGTCGTTGGCTGGAGGGTACCCAACTCCTTCAGGGCTAGGGAACACGCTCTGGGAATCCCCTCCAGCTTTCCGTCAGCGAGCCGTACAGCCAAGCGAACGAGGAAAATGAGAATCTGAAAGCAGCCAAGGCAGCGTACAAGTGAGCGTATCCCCGGAAGCCAAAGCTTTGAACTATGGGATCGGTCAAGACACAGCAGGACTATCTCCAAGGTGCATCCTTGGTGCAGTTTGCTGCTTCCCCCTTCCACATCCCCCTTCTGGCAGCCCTTCTGGTGACATCACCCGCAGCAAAGAAATTAAACACATCGTGTACTTATTGAATTCATTTTCCCCCTAATGACTTTTTGCCTTAACTGGGATAAACCAGAAATACTACGAGAAGAAAGAAGGCAGCAAAAGGCTCCAGTGGCAGCACAACCATGAGAAAAAACAAGGGGAAGCGGTGACTCGGTACTCGGCACTGGTGAGGCTGCACCTCGAGTGCTGTGCTCAGTTTTGGGCCCCTCACTCCAAGAAGGACACTGAGGGGCTGGAGTGTGTCCAGAGAAGGGCAGCGAGGCTGGGGAGGGGTCTGGAGAACAAGTCTGATGGGCAGCGGCTGAGGGAGCTGGGGCTGTTCAGTCTGGAGAAGAGGAGGCTGAGGGGAGACCTTCTCGCTCTCTACAGCTCCCTGACAGGAGGGTGTAGTGAGGGGGGGGTTGGTCTCTTCCCCCAAGTAACCAGCGACAGGACGAGAGGCAATGGCCTCAAGCTGCGTCAGGGGAGGTTCAGATTGGATATTACAGGAAAAATGTCTTTCCTGAAAGAGCGGCCAGGCCTTGGACCAGGCTGCCCAGGGCAGTGGGGGAGTCCCCATCCCTGGAGGGGTTCAAAAACCGTGTGGATATGGCACTTGGGGACACGGTTTAGCAGGCATGGTGGGGTTGGGTTGGTGGTTGGACTTGATGATCTTGGAGGTCTTTTCCAACCCTAATGATTCTAGGATTCTATAACTCGATAAGACCAAGCAGAAGCTTCACCAAAGCTGCAGCCCACGCTGGGCTTGGAGGAGGCAGGAAAGGAGCTTCCCGGCACAGCACTGCGGTCTCTCTCCATCTCCATCAGCTACGCGCCAGATTTAGGGAGCTGGGGCAAGACGTTCCTGGAGAGCCTGTGATGGATATGCTCTAACTGGCGTTGGTGGTGAGGAACCCCAACTGCATTGCTGATATCCTGGAGGAAACCTTCTCAGTGGCGACAGAAGCAGAAAATGTGCAGTGAGAAAGCGAGACAGAGAGTCTGTGTTCTAGCCGAGAGCTGCATCGGAGGAGGGGGAGCTTTTGCCTGCAAAGCCAGCGGAGACGAGCAGACCATGACCAAAATGTAATTTATATGAAGATGTTTTGAATTTCTTCCAGCTACTCCTAAGTCAATAATGCATAACAGCTCCTTGCTGCTTGCGCACAAAGGTTTCTGCAGAGAATATAGCTGGATTATAATTACAGGACAGCATTTAAAATTAATCACCATAATAGCCCACGTTCAGGTGCACCGTGCAATTTAATTACTACACTTCTTACCATCCATAGCACTTTCTGCAACCTGTAGCCTACAGAATTTCCATCCTGGTGATAGGTGGTTAACAAAAGAATATTTGGGGGATAAGACTTATGGGTTTGGGTTGATTTTTTTTTTTTTAATATGACTTGAAATTTCAGAAGCCGCAGTTAGCAGAATACCATGTCTACCCTAGACACACAGGGGATGTGTAGGGCTGTGGAAGAACAACCCCATGCACCAGTACAGGCTGGGGCGGACCTGCTGGAGAGCAGCTCTGCAGAGAGGGACCTGGGAGTGCTGGGGGACGACAGGGTGACCATGAGCCAGCAGTGTGCCCTGGCTGCCAAGAAGGCCAATGGGATCCTGGGGTGCATCAATAGGAGTCTGGGCAGCAGGTCGAGTGGGAGGTTCTCCTCCCCCTCTACTCTGCCCTGGTGAGGCCCCATCTGCAGTACTGTGTCCAGTGCTGGGCTCCCCAGTTCAAGAAAGATGAGGAGCTACTGGAGAGAGTCCAGAGGAGGGCTATGAGGATGAGGAGGGGACTGGAGCATCTCTCCTACGAGGACAGGCTGAGGGAGCTGGGCTTGTTCAGCCTGGAGAAGAGAAGGCTGAGAGGGGACCTTAGAAATGCCTCTAAATCTCTTCAGGGTGGGTGTCAGGAGGATGGGGCCAGACCCTTTTCGGTGGTGCCCAGCGACAGGACAACGGCCAACGGGCACAAACTGAAGCCGAGGAAGTTCCAGCTGAACATGAGGAAGAACTTCTTCCCTCTGAGGGTGACGGAGCCCTGGCCCAGGCTGCCCAGAGGGGCTGTGGAGTCTCCTTCTCTGGAGATATTCCAACCCCGCCTGGACATGGTGCTGTGCAGCCTGCTCTGGGTGACCCTGCTTTGGCAGGGGTTGGACTGGGGGATCCCCAGAGGTCCCTTCCAAGCCCTGCCATGCTGGGATTCTGTGATTCTGTGGTATAGCTAAGAGGAGCTGGCTACACGACACACAGAGCATTCTGAACCGGTGCTACCTACTCACAGCCTCCACCCAGGCTGAGCAAGGAGAACCAGCACTACCGGCACGATGGAGCAGGGACATCTTGGCTCCTGCTTCGCCTTCAGTCATGAAGCCATCCTCCAGACGTGGAGTCTAGCAATGACGTTAATGATAAAGCAACGAGCGAAGTCCCACATCCCCAAACCCCTTCTCTGCAGCCATTTGGAGTGTGAAGAAACATTTGGGCTAATCGCGCTCTTGGAGACAGCATTTTTGTTGATAAACCTAATTCTGATGGTCGCTTGCCACTCAGCAAGGCCAAAATCCTGTGTTTTCTTCCCTGGAGTAAAATGAATTTCAATCCTACAAAGATTTTCTTCTTCTGAAGTGTAATAAGGAATATAGGAAAAAAAAACAATAAACTGAAGATCAAATATTCAACAAAAAAAAAATGCCTAGGAATAGCAAGAAATTCCTGGTTTATTGATTTCACAGCCAAGCTGAATTCTGCCATTTTGTCCCACTCAAGGACTAATAACCTGTACTGCTCTGAACTTGAGGGAAACGGGGTGGGGTTTGCAGCCATGTGTGTCCTCCACTTTCGGATCAGCGGGACACCTAATAAAAAGGCACAGTCAGCCTCAATAAATATGCAAATAACTTCGAAAGGAGATTAAAAACCTTCGTCCTGTTTATGTAACTAAAGAGCTGATGTGCCAGTAACAAAACGACCGGCAGCTTTCTTATTTTAACCATTCCTTTAAGGTCATTTCTGCTCAGAAATGGGGTGGTGTTTTAAGACCTCCAAACTTGTTGTGTAACAAAGGCAGAGCCAAACACACGGCCTCCGGCTGGTTTGAATTAGCTGCCTGGTATCAACCGCGCTTCATCAATACGCACTGCCATAGTAACTGGGTCCTCGGCTGGAATGCTAATTACTCCCCTCCGCTTCCAGGAACCAGAGCATTAGACCTACAAAAAAAAAGATTCCTTTCTCCTCCTCTCATTAACTAGTTTTACTTGCTCAGCACATTAACGCAGAGCTAAGAATGTTTATACCGGGGCGGCAAATGAGCTGCGTCAATCTGCTTTCGGCACGCGGTAGCCACAGGGACGCGGGCACCGCGAGGGTGATGCTGGAGGGAAAGCCCGCGGTCCTCGCCTGCGGGTTCGCGCTGGGTGCCGTGTGGGAGAGCGTTATCCCGGCCCCAGAGCAAAGGCAGGGACTAAACCTGAACTCTGCCGCTATGGCGAGGTGTTCAGCTTCAAGGTTTGACCTTCCCTTTCTAAAAATAGTCTCGCCATGAGTATTGATTTTAAAAGGCAGGCAGGTCTTCTGTTCACCTGAAGGGCTGAAACGACCTTCGTTCTGCTGATAAACTGTGTTGGGTTGACAGTGCAGGAAAGCAAAGCTTCATATTTAGTATTTGAGTATTAATAGCGAGGCCCTTGCACAGGCTGCCCAGAGAAGCTGTGGCTGCCCCCTCCCTGGCAGTGCTCAAGGCCAGGTTGGACGGGGCCCTGAGCACCCTGGGCTGGTGGAAGGGGTCCCTGCTCATGGCAGGGAGGTTGGAGCAAGATGATCTATAAGGTCACTTCCAATCCAAACCATTCTGTGATGACATCAACGGCACGGAGTTTGTATGCGTGTAGATACAAAGCGTCTAAAGCAGGGCAACGGGGCTGGGGAGGGGTCTGGAGAACAAGTGTGATGGGGAGCGGCTGAGGGAGCTGGGGCTGTTCAGTGTGGAGAAGAGGAGGCCAAGGGGAGACCTTCTCGCTCTCTACAGCTCCCTGACAGGAGGGTGTAGTGAGGCGGGGGTTGGTCTCTGCTCCCCAGGAACCAGCGACAGGACGAGAGGCAACGGCCTCAAGCTGCATCAGGGGAGGTTCAGATTGGATATTGGGAAAAATTTCTTTACTGAAAGAGTCGTCAGGCCTTGGATCAGGCTGCCCAGGGCAGTGGTGGAGTCCCCATCCCTGGAGGGGTTCAAAAACCACGTGGATGTGGCACTTGGTTGGTTTAGCAGGCACGGTGGTGTTGGGGTGACGGTTGGACTTGATGATCTTAGCGGTCTTTTCCAACCTATGATTCTATGAGTCTATGATTCTAGATGCAGTGCACGCAAGCATCTGGAGACACCTCCCTGGGAAGCTTACTGATCTATGCCAGGACCAAGAGCAAAACAAAACATTTCTCTAAAAATAAAACCAAAAATCTAATATTGCCAAATACTACACGACTCATACTGTTTGCCAATAACCTTAAAAGCCATGCCATGCCAATCATTCTCCCCCTCCCAGAGAATGCCAAGTCCTCCCCCTCGGCGAGGGTGGATACCGAAACGCAGGGTGAAAGGCCCTGCCCTTTGGAGATGCACGGCTTCACGTTTACTTTGGAGAGTTGTTCTCAATAGATATGCCACAAGCTTTAACATCCAAGTCCCCTAGGACTTTGAGGAGCTACTGGAGAGAGTCCAGCGGAGGGCTACGAGGATGGTGAGGGGACTGGAGCATCTCTCCTACGAGGAGAGGCTGAGGGAGCTGGGCTTGTTCAGCCTGGAGAAGAGAAGGCTGAGAGGGGACCTTCGAAATGCCTCTAAATATCTGCAGGGTGGGTGTCAGGAGGACAGGGCCAGACTCTTTCCAGTGGTGCCCAGCGACAGGACAAGGGGCAATGGGCACAAACTGAAGCACAGGAAGTTCCATCTGAACATGAGGAAGGACTTCTTCCCTCTGAGGGTGACGGAGCCCTGGAACAGGCTGCTCAGAGGGGCTGTGGAGTCTCCTTCTCTGGAGATATTCAAGACCCGCCTGGACACGGTCCTGTGCAGCCTGCTCTGGGTGACCCTGCTTTGGCAGGAGGTTGGACTAGATGACCCGCAGAGCTCCCTTCCAACCCCGACCATTCTGTGATTCTGCGATTCTGTGACCACACGTTACTATTCCTAAATATATCAAAGTCGGGCTCTCCTAGTAGATGACATTTGCTCCTGCTTTTTCTTGTGCATGGTAAAAAAGTCATGCGTTACTTTGCAGCAGAAGTCATTCAGTCAGTCCCACAAACAACTGACAGACAGGAGTTACTGGTCGTTGCAGTATCCTGCTTTGTTTCTTAAACACATCTGAAAGCACAGATTTTGGGATGAACTTCCCAGGGGAAGCAGGAGAGGATTCTCCAAGGCCAAAGCAGGGCCAGATGGGTTCAAGTTGCTGCCAGCTGAACCTGCGGAGAACCACCTGGGCCACCTTGAGCGGTCAATTACTCAAGGAAGCCCCAGGGACTTTTAGGGATGATTTAACCATTGGTTAATGTAAGAGCTGGAAGGTGGATGAGGTGGTGGATAATCAGTCGCAGCGCATTCGCTGAGCCCGTGGCTGGCAGCATTTGGTATCGTGCTACAGCAAATGCCTCCGGAATTTCCCTTTGCTTGCTTCATGCCAGTCTCACACACCAGTTCCCGTTACTCTTTTACACCAGACTACGATACCGAATACTCTTTTCAGGTGAATACTGGGTCCTTTCTCACTTTAGTACAAAACCCAGCAGCTCCATACCCCACCCACTCCGTTGGCACAGGCCAGCAACCACTTCTCTGATTATCAAAGAATCACAGAATCCCAGAATCCCAGCATGGCAGGGGTTGGCAGGGCCCTCTGGGGATCCCCCAGCCCAACCCCCTGCCAAAGCAGGGTCACCCAGAGCAGGCTGCACAGCACCGCAGCCAGCCGGGGTTGGAATATCTCCAGAGAAGGAGACTCCACAGCCCCTCTGGGCAGCCTGGGCCAGGGCTCTATCACCCTCAGACGGAAGAAGTTCTTCCTCGTCTTCAGCTGGAGGTTCCTCTTCTTCAGTTTGTGCCCGTTGCCCCTTGTCCTGTCGCTGGCCACCACTGAAAAGGGTCTGGCAAATCCTCACGTCCCGGCAATCGCCTGGATGTCAGATGAAGTGATGATATGGAGCTAAAAAGCTTCATCCACCATCGGTAGTCTTGCATCTTTCTTCCCAGCTCTGTTTTTTAAATGAAGTACCCCAAGGCTGCGTGAGATGCCCGCACTCATCTCATCAAAATACTACACTTGGAAGAACATACATTGCCATTAAGACCAGCTTGTAGCTCCCCATTGCAAGAAGAAATTTCCCCCTCTAAAACTAACGTGAAAATTTTCCCCCCATCGTAAGGCTCTTCAGCAAGCTCTGAGATATCTTACAGAATCACAGAATCACAGAATGGTTGGGGTTGGAAGGGACCTCTGTGGGTCATCTAGTCCAACCCTCCTGCTGAAGCAGGGTCACCTACAGCAGGCTGCAGAGGGCCTTGTCCAGCCGGGTCTTGAATATCTCCAGAGAAGGAGACTCCACAACCTCCCTGGGCAGCCTGGGCCAGGGCTCCGTCACCCTCAGAGGGAAGAAGTTCTTCCTCATATCCAGACGGAACATGTGCTTCAGTTTGTGCCCATTGCCCCTTGTCCTGTCGCTGGGCACCACTGGAAAGAGTTTGACAAACCAAGGATGGGAAATGCCTCCACAACCTGGAAATTTGACCTATTGCAATTTTGCTAAAATATCAAAAATGGGTGAAAAAAACAAGTCACAGATCTTTTACTTAAGGTGGTCAAACCCTGGCACAGACTTCCCAGCGAGGTGGTCGATGCCCCGGTCCTATCAGTGTTTAAGAGGCATTTGGACAATGCCCTTAACAACATGCTTTAACTTCTGGTCAGCCCTGAAGTGGGCGGGCAGTTGGATGAGATGATCGTTGTAGGTCCCTTCCAACTGAAATACTCTACTCTACACTACTCTATGCTACTCTACTCTACTCTACTCTGCTCTACTCTACTGTATTCTACGCTGCTCTAACTCTATTCCACTCTTCATAACAAAATGAGAAACAACAGAAGACAGAAGCAAGCTGACAACCTCGATGAAGTCTTGGGTTAAAGGTGACCTCAAGTCTACCAGCTCTGATGGCAGATGAAGCACGTAAGTGCTTTCCATGGGAATCCACAAAGAAGAGCAAGAGACGTAAAACCTGTTGTAGGGGAAAGATCCCGAGCTCTGGGCACAGAAAAAGACAGATGAGAACGGTCAGGTTTTGTAGCGATCAAGAAGAAACGCATCTAAATGGGAAGGAAGATCTGCAAATATTCATTTGAAAGATAGCAGCTTAATTTGGATCTACCAACAACATTTTCTGCAGCAAGGACATACCCTAGCGGGGACCCCACAGAAAGCTGCAGGTGGAACAAAGCAGAACCTCTGTAGGACAAGAGGTGCCAAAGCCTCCTAGGCTGATGGAGAAGGTGAATGCCAAAGACACATCAAGGAGCCTGAAGGACAACGCTGGAGGTAGAGAGAGATCATCAGAAATTCAGCTGAGGTGCTTCACTGGACGAGGAGCAGACGCTGCACTAGAAAGGAGCTCAGGTGGAGGTACGGGAGAGAAATGCTCCCGATAATTCAGGGCTGAGCAGTCACCCTGCAAGGAAACACATTCAGTGCTTGAGGAGAGGAAATATAAAGCTCTGGACTCCAGACCCATCTTGATAATATATTTTCAAACCAGTGTACAATAAAATGCCCTTACACAGGCAGGACCTAAAACTGTCACTGCCGAGAAGAAGCCAGGAACCCAACCAGCAACAGAAGTAGGCCACAGTTCAATGGAAAAAATCCTCACGTTATCACAAGATAATAAATACCAGCAATATTTTTGAGGGGCACAAACAACATCATGCTTCATAAGTTATTGTTCTACATTTTTGCTTGCTCCTTGATCTCAAGGCTTCAAAGATTTGTTTATTATAGTAAAAAGAAATATTTAAGAACAGATTCCTGCTTGGGATGACTTCTTTGGTATCCAAGGAAAAAATGCACCAGCTGCCTGGGGCTGTTTGCCATTCTTATTTACTGACAGAATGAAGCTCTTACACATTACTTGTAAGGGGGGGGGGGGGGGGCGGTTAACAAGAAAAATTGGAAATAGCTGCAGATAGCTTACATTTCTGCAAAATCTTTGCAAGCCCATTCTCCAAGCAACTGTTGGTGCTTTTTGGGGCAAGCGTGTAATCACAGAGTGAAAATCTCCTGGAGATGTAAGGATTTTACACAGCGTTCTTTATCTCTAAGTCTTTGTTTACTCCAGAAGTCATTGAGTGGAATCTACATTAAGGAGAAATCATAGAATCACGGAATGCTTTGGGTTGGAAGGGACCTTTAGAGGCCATCTAGCCGAACCCCCCCACCATGAGCAGAGACATCTTCAACTGGATCAGGGTGCTCAGAGCCCCATCCAACCTGGCCTGGAATGTTTCCACAGATGGGACATCTCCCACCTCTCTGGGCAGCCTGGGCCAGGGTTTCAGCACCCTCAATGTAAAAAATTTCTTCCTTCTGTCCAGTCTGAATCTCCCCTGCATGAGGATTCCTCCTAGCTCTTCGTCTCAGGCAGCCTGAACCGAAACTCCTCTTCTGACTCCATGTTTGGTGCAAGAGAATTCTGCTGCCGGCAGCCGCAAGCCAGGCATGCCTGCGCTTGGCCAAACTGGGACTTCTCTCACAACCTCTGCACAGAATCCCAGACTCCCAGGATGGCGGGTTTGGAAGTGACCTCTGGGGATCCCCCAGTCCAACCCCCTGCCGAAGCAGGGTCACCCAGAGCAGGCTGCACAGCACCGCGGCCAGCCGGGTCTTGAATATCTCCAGAGAAGGAGACTCCACAACCTCCCTGGGCAGCCTGGGCCAGGGCTCCATCACCCTCAGAGGGAAGAAGTTCTTCCTCATCTTCAGCTGGAACTTCCTCAGCTTCAGTTTGTGCCCATTGCCCCTTGTCCTGTCGCTGGGCACCACTGGAAAGAGTCTGGCCCCGTCCTCCTGACACCCACCCTGAAGAGATTTAGAGGCATTTCGAAGGTCCCCTCTCAGCCTTCTCTTCTCCAGGCTGAACAAGCCCAGCTCCCTCAGCCTCTCCTCGTAGGAGAGATGCTCCAGCCCCCTCAGCATCCTCGTAGCCCTCCGCTGGACTCTCTCCAGTAGCTCCTCTGCAGGTCAAGGTTTTTTACCAGATGTCATCAGCCCTGGCTTACGATGACAACACCCTTGTAGACAGAAAAGTCTCCTTCCTCTTGAATAACTGAATAGACTTAATTTGTATTTGCGGTGATTTAAACAAGATGAATTCCAATAGCAAAACACAAAAAATTCCCCCTCCTTTCCAAAATAATCCATTACCTCTTGCCTTTTCCATACGTGCTAAGTGCAAGAGGAAGGAAACTCCATTTTTCTGTGCCTGGCGATTTCTCATCGCCCTTCACCGTGGCTGCTGGTCCCGAGCGCGGAGAAAGCACGGATCCTGGTGTATTTTGCTAACCTACGTGTCTCATAAAATTAATTGACTGGTCACAGAAATGCAAATAACAATTCAAACAATGTAAAAAGAAACCAAAAACCCCAAGCAACAGAACCCACTCAAGATGCAGTGTTATTCATAAGTTGCATAAATTATATTAGTGATATCCTTTACTGCTGATGGTAACAGCCATTATAGTAACAACTGCTCCTGGAGAAAACCAAAGGTTCTTAAAAACAGACAAAAAAGGCAAAGAAATTATTCTGAGTACAACCCGTGTACAAAATTCTGCAGAAACATTTAAGAAAGACACTGGCACACACCTTACCATCAACATCATTTACCCCATGAGTAATATCAGGGTATTTATGCAACATCCTCTACAAGTAGTGGTACCAAAACAAACTATCCAAGGGATTTTATCGATTATTATTTCATCTGGGTGCCATATTCTCAGCATCAGGCCTATATCTTCTTTGCATCTTGCAGAACGCTCAGCACCGTCAGGAGAACCATCTGGATCACCAGGGTTAGTGCTACAAAAATCAACCGTATTTCGTAACTACCGCTCGCAACTGAAAAGCAGGACTGAACCCTTAACCTTCCCAGGAAATCCTGCTCCCAAAATAATGGTATGGTGTTAGAGATGCAGGCTGATTTGAGGATAAATCATGTTATAATTTGAGTCCGTATGAAACACGCAAAATCAGACACATCAGAAAGCAAAAGGACTCTGATGAATACCGAGATTCCGCAAGCAAGAAACATGAAAAAACTATTCTGATGGTTCTTCTCAGCTGGAAAAGAGTCAGAGTGACCTTAAACAGCAAAAGTATTTAATTATCCCAGAGAGGCAAAGATTTTACACTATTTAAAAAGAGCATTTAGAATCAATTACAGGCTCCTGAGCTCGAGAGGCCTAAAATTATTGCTAGAAATATTATCTGTACATTTGCACCATCTCTTAAAACAACCGGTTTTACTTCAAGAAACAGCAGCACTGCCCAGCACCAGCTTCATCACAAGAAACTCTTGATGACCCAGCTTTCTGCCAGCGAGAGCTCCTCTGGGCACGCTTCGTTGGGGATCCAACCCCACCCCAGCGAAGCCAACCTGCAGGAAAACCAGTGCAAAGCACCTCAAAGGGTTATGGTGCCAGAAGGTCAGATTTTGGGGGACAGATTAAGATAGCGAAACACGGGTAGTTTGGCTAAGTGACAATTTTATAGAGTCACAGTACGGTTTGGGTTGGAAGGGACCTTTGAAGAACATCTAGTTCCAACCTCGGCTATGGGCAGCGACCCCTTCCACCAGCACAGGGTGCTCCAAGCCCTGTCCAACCTCGCCTTGAACGCTTCCAATCATGGGGCAGCCACAGCTTCTCTGGGCAGCCTGGGCCAGGGCCTCACCTCCCGTACAGTAAAGAATTTCTTCCTTACGCCCAACCTAAACCTACCCTCCTTCAGTTCAAACCCGTTGACCCCTGACTTTCTACCAAGGCCTGTACATACGACAAAGGCAAGGAAGCAGAGCTAAGAGTTAGGCTAATACTAACAACCCAACAGCAAGCCAGCCGTGTCCTGGGCTGCATCCAGAGCAGCATGGCCAGCAGGGCCAGGGAGGGGATTCTGCCCCTTTACTCCACTCTCGTCAGACCCCACCTGGAGTCCTGCGTCCAGCTCTGGGGCCCCCAAGAGAAGAAGGACATGGATGTGTTGGAGCGGGGCCAGAGGAGGGACACGGAGATGATCCGAGGGCTGGAGCACCTCTCCTACAAGGACAGGCTGAGGGAGTTGGGGCTGTTCAGTCTGGAGAAGAGAAGGCTCCGGGGTGACCTTAGAGCAGCTGCCAGTGCCTGAAGGGGCCGACAGGAAGGATGGAGAGGGGCTTTTCACAAGGGTGTGTAGTGACAGGACAAGGGGGAATGGCTCTAAACTAAAAGAGGGCAGATTTAGAGTAGAGATTAGGAAGAAATTCTTCCCCATGAGGGTGGTGAAACACTGGCACAGGTTGCCCAGAGAAGCCGTGGCTGCCCCCTCCCTGGCAGTGTTCAAGGCCGGGTTGGATGGAGCTCTGAGCACCCTGGTCTGGTGGAAGATGTCCCTGCTGATGGCAGGGGGGTTGGAACCAGATGACCAGATGATCTTTAAGGTCCCTCCCAATCCAAACCATTCTACCATTCTACCATTCTACCAAACTACATTAAAACTGTAATCGTTACTAGACGTGGAAAATACTCCCAAGTGCAGCAGAAACCCACTTACCCAAGGTGCGATGAATACAAACGAAATGCCTACAGAGCCTCAGAGGCCTTCAGGAAAGCCTTCCAGGCTGAGGCACATAGCATTGATGATCCTCACAGATACAAACCCGCAGGCAATGAAGAGGAAGAGGGCACAGAACTCCATGTGGACAGGCTTTGAGGCGCTGCACTGCCTGAGGAGCCCAGCAGAACAAACCCAACCATGGTGGCAGCACGGCCAAGGGTTGGATCAAGCCAACGTCGGCTGCCTACAGAAATAATCTTTTTGCAATCTTCGCGAAGGAAACGTGATGTTCGAGTGATCTGCATCGGCACTGCGTAGACAACAGTATACTGGAAGGGGTCCTTTTTTTAATAGCAAGTGCCTAAACGGGCAGAGAGGAACCTAATGAAATTCAACAAGGGCAAGGGCAGGGTCCTGTACCTGGGGAAGAACAACCCCAGGCACCAGTACAGGCTGGGGCTGACCTGCTGGAGAGCAGGTCTGCAGTGAGGGACTGGGAGTGCTGGGGGATGACAAGGTGACCATGAGCCAGCAGTGTGCCCTGGCTGCCAAGAAGGCCAATGGTCTCCTGGGGTGCATTAGGAGGAGTGTGGCCAGCAGGTCGAGGGAGGTTCTCCTCCCCCTCTACTCTGCCCTGGGGACGCCCCATCTGCAGTGCTGTGTCCAGTGCTGGGCTCCCCACTTCAAGAAAGACGAGGAGCTACTGGAGAATAGAGTCCAGAGGACGGCTACGAGGATGATGAGGGGACTGGAGCATCTCTCCTATGAGGAGAGACTGAGGGAGCTGGGCTTCTTTAGCCTGGAGAAGAGAAGGCTGAGAGGGGACCTTCGAAATGCCGATAAATATCTGCAGGGTGGGTGTCAGGAGGACGGGGCCAGACTCTTTCCAGTGGTGCCCAGCGACAGGACAAGGGGCAACGGGCACAAACTGAAGCCGAGGAAGCTCCAGCTGAACCCGAGGAAGAACTTCTTCCCTCTGAGGGTGACGGAGCCCTGGCCCAGGCTGCCTAGAGGGGCTGTGGAGTCTCCTTCTCTGGAGATATTCCAACCCCAGCTGGCTGCGGTGCTGTGCAGCCTGCTCTGGGTGACCCTGCTTCGGCAGGGGGTTGGACTGGGTGACCCACAGAGGTCACTTCCAACCACCACCATTCTATGATTCTGTGATTCTGTAAATGTAAAGAGACCCAGACAAATCCATCGTGTCACCTCTCTGCTAACCCTCTCTGGCACAGCACAAGTGGTGATGCCATGGCATTTTTGCCTTGTTTAACTTTAGAGGAGCCCCACTTACATCCCCTGAAGAAGCAGCAAGATAAATACTTCCTAAATAAAGTTGACAGTCAGCCTTGCCCAGTTTTGGGGACACAGCCCATCGGGTGCAACCTGGTTTTCTACTTCTTGTTCGTATTACTGTTAATCCCTAATTCCACCTGATGAATGGGAGACTCCCACGGACCACGTGAGCTGGCTCCTTGGGAGAACATCCCAGCCCAGGGAAAAGAGAGGCTCACAAAGTACGGTCGTGTTTCCTTTTATCCTGGAGGTCGTTTGTAATCTTGCTTAATGACACACTTGAAAATTTTTAGCTGATCCAGCAAACGTTGCTCCAGTAAAACTTGCTTTGTGAACTGTTGGGAAGACAGAGAGAAAACTTCATTTCTGTGCTTTTTTTTTTTTCTCTGAAACAACTCCATAGCAACTAAAAATAAACGACCATTTAAGTGTCCTGTTTCTGCTCTTCTATAGGTGGGGGTGTTTTCCCTGTGTAGATTTTTTTCTTTTCCAGTGTCCCGTGCAGAACCTGATGTTTTCAGACAGAATTCAATGCAACGAATCGGGTCCCGTGCAAAGCAGAATGCAAGTCCTCAGGCGCTGCAGCAAATGTAAATATTAAAAATCACCCAAGTGAAGGTAATAAAAAGCAAGAACCGCGCATCATACAAGACAGCAGTGGAGCAGCGACCTGTACAAACCACTCTTGCAGGGGCTGACGGGGGGATCGGCTGACCTCGGAGGTCTCTGCCTTTACTGACTTCCATACCTCTGTGAGGCTCATTAAAGGCTCCAAGCACAAAGCATCAAACACTCCAAGCGAAAGCTGGTCTCCATGGGAATAGAGGAGAAACTAAAAATAACCACGAGACGACATTTTCACCATTTTGCAGGAGATTGTCATGGCGATGGAGAGAGTTGCAACCTGTTGTCATGCTAACCAAAGTTTGAAATTAAGGGGAAAGCATTTCGCTCCCGCTTCATCTTTATTCATAACAGGTCTAACATCCACGAGGGGAGAACTGCACATTGCTGACTTTCCGGACCTTTAGAGGCCATCTAGCCCAACCCCCCTGCCATGAGCAGGGACATCTTCAACTGGAACAGGTTGCTCAGAGCCCCGTCCAACTTGGCAGGGAATGATCCCAGGGATGGGGCATCGACCACCTCTCTGGGCAACCTGGGCCAGGGTTTCACCACCCTCAGCATAAAAATTTTTTTCCTTCCATCCAGTCTGAATCTCCCCTCCCTTAGTTTAAAGCCATTCTCCTTGTCCTGCCACAAAAGGCCCTGCTGAAACTGTCCAAACCTGGTCCTTTCAGCAGCAGAGCAATGACAACGCTGATGTTTACTGCTCTCACTCCTGTCCTATGAAGGAGGCAAAACCTACTTACGAGATTAAATCACCTCTCCATCAGCACACACAAGAGAAAAAGAACGTAGTGACAGATAACACACAGCTCATCGTGCCTTGGGTTCCGGCGACGTTTCAAGCAGTAGCACAATCTTCCTCCCAGCTAAAGAAAGATTAATTGGATACTACAAGCTCAATGGAGATACTATGTTTTCCAAAGCCTCTGAAAACCTACAGCAGGTAAAATATCCCCTCGAAGAGCTCGGCTCCAAGCCACAGTGACCCACAGGGCTGCTCTGGCAGCGTGCCACCCCAAAGAGGTACTGAGCATGGAGCTGAGGGCACTACGTGTTGGCCAGAACAAGGACCACGAGGACATCCCCCCCGTGCACCGTGATGCTGCGGCACCACCGGTTCATCGCCACGAGCCCAACGTTGTGCCCCGCCACTAAAAGCTTCATTTCTTCATTTCAAGGCCAGGTTGGACGGGGCTCTGAGCAACCTGATCCAGTGGAAGATGTCCCTGGTCACTGCAGGGGGTTGGGCTAGATGGCCTCGAAAGGTCCCTTCCTACCCAAAGCATTCCATGATTCTATGATTTTCCCCAAGGTGAGGATCACAGCTCCTTCTCGGTCTCACGCGACGCGACCGCAGGGATTCAAAGGGCTTTATACGACGAGGCTGTTGACAAACGCATTTATCGTAAAAAAGACCGGGAGGTGGCAATTCTCAGCCTCAGCAGAAACTCCGGGGTCGGGGACAGGGGAAGGACCGGTGGTGGCAAGGGGAGGGGAAGGAAAAAAAAGGCCGTAACACTGAAGAGTCTTTCAGGACTCATTTCTTTGAGCAGAGCCAAGGCTGCTCATTGATGCAATATTTTCTTCCTCCACTCTGAGCCAGGGCTTTGGGATCTCATAAATCATCGCTGGCCGCAGAGACATTAAAATTCTAGCCCAGTACTGCATTAGATGAAACGAGGCCGAATGCCAGCGAGCGCAGGGGGAGGGAAAGGCAGGCACACACGCTTTAAAATCAGTATACGAATGCGTTTGCATATATGCAACTCCCGATTTGGGTTTCAGGAGAAGCTAAATCTAATGCAAACGCATAGCAAAATATATATAAATAAGATAGCAAAACAGATTACTAAGCCAGAGCTCAACCGCCCCGCTTCGGGAAAGCTGATCCTCGTTAAACTAAAACGAAGATGTTCGGTATAAAGCACAGTAGAAAAATAGACTGGGTAATTTACGGATCTGGTACGAAGCAGGGAACTATTTCTGCAGCTTATAAAAAGCCTTTTACGACCCCGCAGCAGATCACGTTTCTGTATGCGCAGAGCTCTGCGCTGCATCGCACTGACCGCGCACGGTGTAAAAAATAATGGTGCGCCGGGAGAGGAGAAGAATTCAATATTTAATCTACAGACCCGTTTCCAGAAGTCAAGCCACAAAATTTTAATTTATTACCTTCAGACTGCAAAAATATAACAAGTATCTTAGCACTCACTTGCTGCGCCAGACAAAAAAAAAAAAGAGGGGGGGAAGGGGGAAGTGGAGGAGGAAAGGCAGCAAATATCCAGGTTTTCAAGGGATCATGAGGCAGTACTGGAGCTTATTTTCAATCATTTAATTGAAGCACCTGGGGATTTAAGAGGTATTGAATGTGTGGTGTGCAAGTATGCACAGAGAAAAACAAGCAAGGATATGAATTCGAGCTGCAAACGGCAGCAAAAAATATGCAGAAAAAGCCATTTATTTTCGACTCGGTGAGATTTTAACTTACCACTGAGAGATTGCGAGCAGGCCTGGGGTTTCAGTGCTAGGAGACATTTTCATTTTGTTTTATGAACCACTCCCATCTCAAATTCCCCCAACAACAAGGTGACTCTCTGGAGCCCCCAGCATAGGAAGGACATGGATGTGTTGGAGTGGGGCCAGAGGACGGACACGAAGATGATCCGAGGGCTGGAGCACCTCTCCTACGAGGACAGGCTGAGGGAGTTGGGGCTGTTCAGCCTGGAGAAGAGAAGGCTCCGGGGTGACCTTAGAGCAGCTGCCAGTGCCTGAAGGGGCCGACAGGAAGGATGGAGAGGGGCTTTTCATAAGGGTGTGTAGTGATAGGACAAGGGGGAACGGCTGTAAACTACAAGAGGGCAGATTTTGATTAGAGATTAGGAAGAAATTCTTCCCCATGAGGGTGGTGAAACACTGGCCCAGGTTGCCCAGAGAAGCTGTGGCTGTCCCCTCCCTGGCAGTGCTCAAGGCCAGGTTGGATGGAGCTCTAAGGAACTTGGGCTGGTGGAAGATGTCCCTGCTGGTGCCAGGGGGGTTGGACCCAGATGATTTTTAAGGTCCCTTCCAACCCAAACAATTCTATGGTTCTATGATTCTATGACGCTCCAGCTCCACGGTGCCCATGGCGGAGGCTCTGCGGAGAATTGCTGACCCATTTAGCAACCGCTGACGGACTTCTGCCAGCCGAGGCTGGTGCTCTTCACCTCCAGAAGGAAGGGTTTGAAAAACTGATCAAGTATTTTTTCCACAATTGGAAGCGAGACACCATGGCTTCATGAAGGCAGGTGTGCTAGATTGGAAACAAGGGGAGAGAGGTCCCTGAAATAACTTCTCAGTAGAGGAGCTTCATGGTAGGAACACCACCCGCAGCAGCGGTTTTCTCAACCAAGCAAACCGGACGTCCAGAAATAGTTATAGGGAGAGAGGAAACAGAATCACAGAATCATACAATCATTAAGGTTGGAAAAGACCTCCAAGATCATCAAGTCCAACTGCCAACCCAACACCACCATGCCTGCTAAACCATATCCCCAAGGGCCACATCTACACTGTTTTTGAACCCCTCCAGGGATGGGGACTCAATCACTGCCCTGGGCAGCCTGTTAAATAACGTATACAAAAATAATTACGGGGGGTTGGAATGCATTGAGGCAGAAATAAGTTGAAGCAGTGATGTACAGCAAACCAAGCGTGGCTTGGCAATGCGACCTAGAGGCATGGAGAACCAAAGAGCTGCAGAGACGACACCAAGGTGGCCAGCGTGATCTTTGAGGGCCTATACAGAGGCTCCTTGTTGTTCAGCAGCGAAGTAAAGGGAACATATGGGAAAACGTACGAGGTAAAGAGAACATAAAGGAAAAGAAGTTTTAAATGGCTGAAAACAATACAACCATAGCTAAAACAAAGAAAAAGAAGATGGCTTAGAAACACACTACAAATGAACAAAGCCACCAACAAAGAGTTTCACTCTATGATATACAGGGACTAAGAATCAAAAGAAGGAAAAAAAAATACATTAACGAATCTTAATACAAAATATACGCTTTCAAAGCCTAAATCACTGGTCAGAATTTGTCTACGCGCTATGTAAGACAGAGCTTTGGTAGGGCTTAAAAATAAAGCTTATTTCTTCCCCAAGTGAGTGAAGAATTTCACATTATGTGCCAACACTCTACAGAAGTAACTGACACACAAGAAAATCCTCCACCTTTTATTTTGTTTAAACGGAGTACTCTCCCCTTCAAAACATGTTTCCAAGGCCATCTCTTTTTTTCCACCTATGGGAATTTCTTTCTTCTTTGCCTTCTACACGTTTTCTCCAGCCCTCTTCAGCCCTCGTCGTTTAATCTTTTTATTTCGTTTCCACGACAAACAAAATCGATATTGTAGCCAAGAAATGAGGCAGAGCATAAACCCGTTCCACGTACCAGCCGGGCACGTAGGATTAAAAGGCGCACAATGGGGTCATTCAGGAAAACATAACGTGAGTTTTGTTTGCTTTTAAGATCTGAGACTATTCCGTTTGTTTACAACACAGGGAAACTCAAAAGCGTGTAAAACCTTACACAAACAGTTACAAAACAAGGGGTGAAGGATGTTGCCCGAAGTTTCTATGAAACTCCTCTCGGAAGGTTGACACCAGTTGGACCCATCTCCAAACGAGCTGAGTCTACAAGCATCTGCAATGAGATGTTATGAATTATTTCCTTCAAAGGAGCTTTACTGTGCTTCTGTCTCTAAAAAGAAAGCAAGTCTTCTTTTAAAAAACATGTAGATGTGGCATTTGGTGACATGGGTTAGTAGGAATGGTGGTGTTGGGTGGATGGTTGGACTCAATGATCTTAGAGGTCTTTCCCAACCTATGATTCTATGATTTTGTCTTCAAACATGGGTATATGCCACCCACACTTCATACCTGCACCAAGCCCTATCAACCACAGCAACTCGCATCCATCCATAGGGGAGGGCAGTGGGGTGACTCCCATGTCCATCGGCCAACAGGGCTGCCGTTGGCAGGAGAACCCACCAACTGCAGCCTGCAGCTACTGCGCACGCTCACAGATAACCTTAATCTCGGCCCAAACCCCTCTGCCTCCTTCTCCCTCGCTCCCCAAACAAGAAATTTTGCCCCTCGCTCCCGTAGGGGTTTTATGCTTTTATGACTTCGAGAGAGTCCACGAGTTAAGTGATTGCAAAGATGGGGAATCAGCCATCGTTGATCAACCAAAGCACTGACACTCCGACAGCTTCCAACGCTGAGAACTTCAGCAAGCTGTTTGGAAGTATTCCTGCACGAAAATCATGCATTGAAACATAAAAATAACAAAAATAACAAGAGTCTACACAAGTCAAGGCTCATTCTTCTCCCAGTCAAGTATGATTTTCGAGTCTGCTCTATACGCACCAATTAATAAACATGAAGAAACGCCAGAGGAAAAATATTCACTGTACCCACTTCATACATTTTTAATCACCCTGAAATCAATTCAACACCCTGAGCACAGTTCATATTTCCTGTTTTACAGAACCAGTAAGCAATGGATCACCTAATTATATCCAGAAATGGCGTTTCCCCATCAAAGGCCCGGGTTGACATGCGTGCAGATCGTACAAGCAGAAGGAAAGGTGAGGAGGAGAGCCCCCCAACACTGACAGCCTCAGCATCGAAGCCATTTGCCTCGCGTTCCTTGGTGCTCCCCATAAATGTGCTGAGGAACGCCAAAAAGAACGGAAAAAAATTCAAGTTTCTCCTCTTTGCACACAGCCGTTCTGAAAGAGCTTGGTCTTCTTGGCCAAAGAACTAATCCGTTCTGAAAGGCCCAGCCTTTCCAGAGAATAATACAGCAAAATTTTAATTTTAAGTTAATAAGAAAGGCTGAAATCAAGCCTAGAATTATCTTTGTCCCACAAAGAATACACAAAGGAGTATTAAAAGCCAACTGTGGAAATCCTATGAGAACATCCTTCCATCCTCTACAAAATCGGAGGCTACTGGCTTCCAGCACACCAATAAATTAAACGAAGAGTCAAGTGTAAATCAGGTCAGTCCCCACACGTGCAGTTGGGTCTGAGGTTCAGCAACGAACACAAATGATACAGATTAGGACAAAACCACACGTGTGAATCCCGCACCTCCTGTCCTGCCAACGAAACCAACGACCGGAGGGCGGACGATGCCGATTCCCTCTGTTAATCATTATGTCCCAATAAATGTAGTGGTTTCACCTTGAGGAAAAACATGACAAAACTTAGAATCCTAGAATCATAGAATGGTTTGGGTTGGAAGGGACCTTAAAGATCATCTGTTTCCAACCCCCCTGCCATCAGCAGGGACATCTTCCACCAGCCCAGGTTGCTCAGAGCTCCATCCAACCTGGCCTTGAACACTGCCAGGGAGGGGGCAGCCACAGCTTCTCTGGGCAACCTGGACCAGTGTTTCACCACCCTCATGGGGAAGAATTTCTTCCTAATATCTAATCTAAATCTGCCCTCTTTTAGTTTACAGCCGTTCCCCCTTGTCCTGTCACTACACACCCTTGTGAAAAGCCCCTCTCCATCCTTCCTGTCGGCCCCTTCAGGTACTGGCAGCTGCTCTAAGGCCACCCCGGAGCCTTCTCTTCTCCAGGCTGAACAGCCCCAACTCCCTCAGCCTGTCCTTGTAGGAGAGGTGCTCCAGCCCTCGGATCATCTTCGTGTCCGTCCTCTGGCCCCACTCCAACACATCCATGTCCTTCTTCTCTTGGGGGCTCCAGAGCTGGACGCAGGACTCCAGGTGGGGTCTCACGAGAGCGGAGTAAAGGGGCAAACTTGGGAGCTTCCAGTTTGGGAGGGCGGCAAACAGCCCGGCTCAGGGATGCATCTTGCTCTCCTGGAGTGTCTGGAGGTCCTATGGAGGGAACCCAACTCACCGGTGGGAGAGCTTGACATGCTGGAGGAAGCGCTGGAGTTTCCATGTGGGTAAAAGATGGAGCTGGGCTCACCCATGTGCAATAGCCAAGGTGTGGAGGGTCCTAGAGGAAATCCATCCTCAGCAAGCAGCGCCGGTCAACCTGGAGAAGTTGACTGCATTTCTGTTCTCTACCTTTCCACAGAGATTTAGACCAAATTCGACTCTGATGACTACACGATTTTTGCTTCAGACTCGTGCAGCCAGTCAGCGTGGGTCACAAATGTAAAAGCACCAGCTTGCACAAATCCTTAACCCTTCCGGTAGTCCCTCCGCAAGATCTCCAAGACTTCAGACACACAAGAAAAACAGCTAACTGTTGCCCTTCCACCAACATAAAAATAGTAATTAATATGTTGACTCACATATTGGCCTACCAGCCACACCCATTCTCTATCAAAATCTTACAACTATAACTGCACGCGTGCATTATACCATAAATTAAAAATACATTACTGTCACATACCTTCCTCAACCCTCTCAGAAGTCCCACAGAGAGATTGCCACTTGAAGAAGCAGGAAAAATCAATT
The DNA here is from genome assembly GCF_030867145.1 of Opisthocomus hoazin. Classification (NCBI taxonomy): domain Eukaryota; kingdom Metazoa; phylum Chordata; class Aves; order Opisthocomiformes; family Opisthocomidae; genus Opisthocomus; species Opisthocomus hoazin. The sequence goes on along the minus strand of NC_134414.1, from coordinate 4,441,601 downwards.
AAATTGGAAAGCAAATGAAGCCAGACCTTGCAGTCAGTGTAAAAAAGGTTGACAAGTGACAGAGACACCACTCTTTCCTACATACAAACGACAAAGCTCTTACCTCTTCTCCCCAAATCATCAGAAATAAGACTCGATTATGGTTCAAAATGAAGAAGACACATTTGTTACTTGAGGAAGAACATACTGGGTCTCACTGCAAGATCACAGACGAATTGTAAAGGTGACTCAAAGTCTTCCTCGCTTTCGACTGCTCCTCTGCTCCCCCAAAACACTTTGGTGAATCTTGTGCAGGACAAAACTTGCCGAGCAGCCACCCTTGAATGTTTATTTCCCGTTCACGTGCTGCAGAGGCTCCCTAAAAGCGCCTCTCAGCAGTCTAGATGAATCCGCTTTGGAAACGCACCTAAACACAACCCCATCGCACAAAGCCCTTTTATTCCAAGGCGTCAGGTTCCTCCTGAAGAAACAAGCCCATGTCTCCTGGACCCACGCAGGCGTTTGCCAGCCGGGCCAGGCTGACAGACTGCAGGAGAGCAGGAAAAATAGCTGGGATGGAGTGAAAGTAATGGCCTCAAGCTGCATCAGGGGAGGTTCAGATTGGATATTAGGAAAAAATTCTTGACTGAAACAGTGGTCAGGCCTTGAACCAGGCTGCCCAGGGAAGTGGTGGAGTCCCCATCCCTGGAGGGGTTCAAAAACTGTGTGGATGTGGCCCCTGGGGACATGGTTTAGCAAGCATGGTGGGGTGGGGTGGCAGTTGGACTTAATGGTCTTAGAGGTCTCTTCCAACCTTAATGATTCTATTCCACTGCAACATTAATGATTCCAACCTTAATGATTCTATTCAACCCCATGCAACACTACAGGCCTGGGAGGAGTGGCTGGAGAGCTGCCTGGCGGAAAAGGACCTTGGGGTGCTGGTCGACAGCTGGCTGAACATGATCCAGCACTGTGCCCAGGTGGCCAAGAAGGCCAACGGCATCCTGGCTTGGATCAGGAATGGGGTGGCCAGCAGAAGCAGGGAGGGGATCGTGCCCCTGGACTCGGCACTGGTGAGGCCGCACCTCGAGTGCTGTGTTCAGTTTTGGGCCCTTCACTACAAGAAGGACATTGAGGGGCTGGAGCGTGTCCAGAACAATGAGGCTGGTGAAAGGTCTAGAGCACAAGTCTTACAAGGAGCGGCTGAGGGAGCTGGGGCTGTTGAGTCTGGAGAAGAGGAGGCTGAGTGGAGACCTTCTCACTCTCTACAACTACCTAAAAGGAGGTTGTAGTGAGGCGGGTGTTGGTCTCTTCTCACAAGTAACTAGTAATAGGACAATAGGAAATGGCCTCAAGCTGCATTAGGGGAGGTTCAGATTGGATATTACAGGAAAAATGTCTTTCCTGGAAGAGTGGTCAGGCCTTGAACCAGGCTGCCTAGGGCAGTGGGGGAGTCCCCATCCCTGGAGAGGTTCAAAAAATGTGTAGAGGTGGCCCCTGGGGACACGGTTTAGCAGGCATGGTGGTGTTGGGTTGACAATTGGACTTGATGATCATAGAGGTCTTTTCCAACCTTAATGATTCTGTGATTCTATGAAAGACTCCAGAGAATGAGCAATGCAAGCAGGAGAAGGACTCTAACAGCAGCTGGCTGATAATCTTTCCGAAAAAGCCGGGGAAGGTGGTGACTGAGGGTGCTACCTTCCAGTTCTCTCTGAGAAAAAAAACAACTGGAAAAGTAGCAGAAGATCCACGGCAGAAACCTGAATGCGTGATGGAATCAAATCATTAGCAAAGAGAAAAAGGAATTATGTAAGAAAGACAAGGTTCATCAGCAAAAGAGACAAGGGAATTTCTGCTGCGATGAGACGGGAAGGCTGGGGGGCTCCAACTGGCAAATGAGGTTATGACAGAGCCCAGGGAGAAGCAGAGGCCACCAGAATGCGGACATCCATCACGCTAAGATACTGCCATTGGGATTCCCAAGCCTTATGTGCAACAGAGGCGAAGACTGGGTAGTTCCCAGCCCGTGTCTGGCCAGCTTGAAGGACATCAGTTACTGTCTCCTCTAAGGATAAACTGTCCCAAACAGGGTGACGGCGATCCGAAGGCGTTTTGGAGGAGAGCCCTTGAGAGTCGCAGGTTGGAGATGGAGGCCCCTGCAGTAGGTTCCACTGAGCAGCACCCTTGGAGAAGTGAACTCCTCACAGGCCCATTGCAGTGGGGCTGCTTGTGGCTAATGATCTATCAACAGGACAAGTGCATTCGCTATCAGAACTCTGAAACGCACATTTATTTATGTGTCAAAACCAGAGGATTAGGCCATTTGACTACTGCCACCCAACAAAGGCTTCTTGATGACAGCAGCTCACATTCCTACTGGGTGATCTACTGGTTTCCGAGGAAAACAAAGACTTGGTTATCTTCTCTACACCCTTTATGAGGGTGGAAGCCGCCTTCTTGAGGACTTCTTGCTTTCCGCCACACTGTCCTCGGCTGCCACCAAGCTGCGTATCCCTGACTCTTGCCTGAGCAAGACCAAAGTGGTGGGAAGATCAGTGATGCACATGGTTTTGGACCAAGTGTCCTCACTGGTTCAAACAACCTTGATCTGATGGCCTTGAGGACAGACCGCAGTGATGGGCACGGGCTGCAGGGATTAGATGAGAGCTGAAAACTTGAGTTTGAGAAATGACCAGCCAAGCTGGCCTTAGGTAGGCAGTGTCCACGTTTTACACATGGTGGGAGCATCAGCCTAGAGAAAGTTACCATCCTTCCTTGCCCCACACCTCCAAAGATACGTTTGCCTTCCCCTTCCCACCCAAGAGCAAGGCATATAACCTGGTCAAGACAGAATCTCTTTTAAATGGATTTTACCGGTGTAGAAGAGCTGCAGAAAATAATTCCGACATAAATCCCAGGGTTGGGACTCGACCAAACACAGACCACTGTGTAGATGTCTACATCTGAGTCAGCCACCAACACACCTCTGGTATCAGAGAAAAGCAAGCACTTCTAGGATACAATCCAACAGCTCAAAGTAAAACAGACCACGCAGGAGACGCTCTTTTCTTGCCCCTTACCCCTTAAAGCAATTCAGGGGATCGCTCGCACCCTACACTTGGCCAAAACACTTCTGAATCTGGGTGACCAGGAGAGACCCCAGGCAGGGTGCAATGGCGCGTGCATCAGATACAAAAGCACTGGCATTTCCACAGCAGGGATTTCGGACCGGTACAAGGAGTTTGAAATAGAAGTGTGAATTTTTGTCAGAGCACAAGTGGAGGGTTGGAGGTGCGAAAAGGTGGAGGGGGACAACCATCTGGAAGAGTATCATCAGTAACCTGTGGTTAAAGATGGACCAGAAGAGAATACATCCATATTACTTGGTGATTTTTCTGAATGGATAAAGAGTGAGAAACCAGAAAACCAGAACTTGTCCTGCTCCTTTTAAAAATCCAAATCACCTATTGAATAAAAGCGTTTTTCCTTTACCTTCCATAATTGTGAGGGGGGGGACAGAAAGGTCGCTTCACAGCACCCAGAGCCAGAATAAAAAGACAACCAAGGGTTCCCATCAGCAAAAACTTGAGCTGGAGAAGGTCCCTGCTGAGCATGGAAGTGCCGTGCACCAGAGCGGTGCGACGCAAACTCCTTGGAGATTTACTAACCAGCTTCACGTCTCGGGGCTCTTGGATTTTATTATCATTTATTATTTAGTAATAACTAGGACGAAGATAGAGTCAGTCTACCAAAGGTTCATGAATAACAGCATCTTATCAGCATATTAGTCAGCTTCTGGCAGGGAAAATGATAATGGTGTGAGCTCTAACAAACACTTTTACAGTTTCACGCTTGAAGTCAAACAAGCTACAGGAGAGACTGATTCTTCATCCCTGATTCCACACCAATGAGTTAATTAATCTCTTTGCTGCAGGACCGGTGCCTGAGCAGAAGTGGACACAAGAAAATGGGAAGGAGAATGTGCTAAAGGGAAGCCAGGTGGTTCAGCAGTTCGCGTTTGGGGCAGGTAAAGTGAACTCCACCAATAATAAAAAAGCAAGCGATAGGCCTTAAATACATTTGAAAATTAACATCAATTAGAACGACAGCTTACATGAAGATCCCAGTTAATTACAGTCTGTTTTAATTAAACAGTAAACAACACTCCACCACTGTTCGCTGCTGCTGTTCTAAAATACATCGAATTAGCGAAGCAGAAGGCGAGCACAAGGAACTGGGACTCACTGGAGCACAAACCCGGAGCTGGAGAGACGCAGCCGGAATATTCTCTCCGTGCGGGCTCAGCTCAGCTCAACCTCCAGCTCCTTCCGCGGCGAGAGGGCACCGCCAGCAGAAAAGGCACTGGGCTTGTTCTCCTCTTGCAGTTTAGGAAGGAAAAGGGGAAGGAGGCTGCAATCCCAACAGATCTGGGAGGGGGTCTTCAGGACCTCAAAAAATGAGACTTACTGACTACATGGGAAACCACCTTTGCTTAATAAATCTACTAGTTCAAATATGGGGAACGTTTCGAGAAACACTTCTCTCGCAAATTTAACACTTCTGACCTTGTTTCACCTAATAACTCCATATTAAAATTTCCTTTCTTTAACTTCATTATTATATATCCCATAAAAATTCATCTAATTCAGACCGCTCTTTAAAAACCATTTAGGAAATAACTGTCCTTCACACTTGCTTTAAGAAAAACCAAAATGGAAAAACTACGAGTCTGAATAAACTTACGGTACTTGAGTATATGTCAAGCATTTCCCACTCTCCCAAACATACGAGCAGCCAACTTCGTACCAAAAATTTTATTTACCTTGAAATGGACTTCTCTCCTTAGCCCACCAGGCAGAGAAAAAAAAAAAGAAGTGAACAGGAGAAGAAAATCAGATCAAAACTGGTTATTCTGCGGAGAGGGACTGGGAGTGCTGGGGGATGACAGGTTAACCACGAGCCAGCAGCGTGCCCTGGCTGCCAAGAAGGCCAATGGGATCCTGGGATGCATTAGGAGGAGTGTGGGCAGCAGGGCGAGGGAGGTTCTCCTCCCCCTCTACTCTGCCCTAGTGAGGCCCCATCTGCAGTGCTGTGTCCAGTGCTGGGCTCCCCAGTTCAACAAAGATGAGGAGCTACTGGAGAGAGTCCAGCGGAGGGCTATGGGGATGATGAGGGGCCTGGAGCATCTCTCCTATGAGGAGAGGCTGAGGGAGCTGGGCTTGTTCAGCCTGGAGAAGAGAAGGCTGAGAGGGGACCTTAGAAATGCTGATAAATCTCTTCAGGGTGGGTGTCAGGAGGACAGGGCCAGACTCTTTCCAGTGGTGCCCAGCGACAGGACAAGGGGCAACGGGCACAAACTGAAGCAGAGGAAGTTCCAGCTGAAGACGAGGAAGAACTTCTTCCCTCTGAGGGTGACGGAGCCCTGGCCCAGGCTGCCCAGAGGGGCTGTGGAGTCTCCTTCTCTGGAGATATTCCAACCCCGGCTGGACGCGGTGCTGTGCACCCTGCTCTGGGTGACCCTGCTTCGGCAGGGGGTTGGGCTGGGTGACCCACAGAGGTCCCTGCCAACCCCTGCCATGCTGGGAGTCTGGGATTTCAACCAAAACCAATCTGTTCTCTATAAAGCACTCACACTGAGCACTAAAAACCACAAGAGCAAAGAATCCAACCTGACAGGATCCTGACTACCATCCTCATTCTCTTTCCGCATATGTCCACCCTGAGTTTTATTCCAGAAGGTTAAAAAATAATGGTTTATGTGTGATGTTTAAAGACAAAAATTTAAGTAATGCACATTCCGTACTAGATCTGGGGTAGAAAAAGGTGAACTCTAAACCAAACTGAGAACATAGCCTAGGGCTAACAACCTTTACCTCAACTTTATTACACTTCAGGGGTTTTCATTTCTCTTTCTTGACTAATACAAAGCCTCGCACGAATGTTTTTTTCAGTGTCCTCCACCACCATAAAAAGATGAGACTGAAAACAAAATCCTATCTTCTACTGTATAAATTCCCTGCTGTAACCCAGATTAGATCCCAAATCGAAATGTGGGGACAGATGTCGCACGCTCTGTCCCACGAAGCGATGGCGGGAACGATGCTGACATGCTACCGCAAACCAGTGGCTCCCAGCAAACTCTTCCATACAGCTGCCGAGCTGGACCGCGACGCTCGTCAAGCCCCAAAGCTGTAACGAGCTCCCGGGACCACGGAAGGGGTTTGCACGCGCAACGGCAGTCAACAACACCACCAGATCTACCACGTCCTATGCTTTAGTGATTATTTTCAAAGGAATCAGAGAAGGAAGCGTCTACGAACTCCTTAACTTCACCTTTCTCCTGTGAAAAGCCTATTGTGCTTGTCTCTGCATGCTTAAATATCCTCCGGAATAGCTTGTGGCTACATTAGCAACAGATACGTAGCTGAACGATGCAAATTAAAGCAACGTAAATGAAATCTCAGCATAGAAAGCGAGAATTAGATAGACAGAGCCGAGCACTCGTCGTGCAGGAGACACGGTAACCTTCTTCTAATAACTGTTGAGACCATCCTCAGGAGTTGCCTGTCTTTGCTATAGAAAGGACTGAATTTAAATTTTCTCCCCCTTTTTTGCAATATAACATTAGGTCTTTCATTAAATATTGAAACAAATTCATATTCTAAAGGTTTTGTAATACTGTTTGCCTAGCAGAGGAAATAGCTCTTCATTTAAACACTTTCTAACTTATTACCTTTTTGGGGACTTCACTGTAAGAACTCAGCCCGACGACTCTTCACCTTACACCCATGCAATGGAAAAACCAAGCACTAACATGATTCAGTGCCTGTTGCAGTGCCCTACCTTCAAGCAGTCACTCAAATCTTCCCTTCTTCATCCCTCCATTGACATCTCATCAGGAGCTTGGTATCACAGAATCACAGAATGTTTGGGGTTGGAAGGGACCTCTGTGGCTCATCTAGTCCAACCCCCTGCCGAGGCAGGGTCACCTACAGCAGGTATATGTTTTTCCAGTCTGACCTGCTTCCAACTTTTTTCTCCACGGTCATCCTGCACATCTGCCACCGATTTCTCTTCATTTACCGCAAACTCGGGAAGACAAATGCCTGAAGTCCAGTGGTTTGGGGTGAACCCAGTCTCATGGAGGCCACCTTGCCATGATCCCTACCAGAGCCGGCACAAGGTGGCCAAGGCAGACAACAGCTTTCTATATTTAAATGCACAGTAAAATCTTCATGATGATTAACCAACAGGTTATTTTAGAGGACAAAATCCTATTAATGTTGTCATTTGACTTCTTCTGAATGCAGTCACGTAGAATTCATTCATCTACACCAGAAACCACTCTCTAAAATTCTCCTTCCAGAAAGGTCAAGGTACAAACTCTATCCAATCTACACTTCAATATTTAAATAAAATTGTCTTATCAAGTGCCAGAAAGGAGTTTCTAAAACATTCAGGACTGTATGAAAGCAGATATAGAACATCTACATTGCACAGATATTAAGGTGGAGCTTTGAACACATGCCAAAAAAAAAATCAAAGCAGCAGAGAAGTAGACTCTTGTCCAAGCCACCCTTGTGCTGGAAGGCACCAAATTGCTGTTATTTCTAGTGTAGGAAGATAGCCGTGCATTCATGAGCTCCTTCTATCACCCGAGCACTGCTGGAGTCTGCAGTCCTCTCACAACGGTGATACCGGGTGGTGAAACACTGGCCCAGGTTGCCCAGAGAAGCTGTGGCTGCCCTCTCCCTGGCAGGGTTCAAGGCCAGGTTGCATGGAGCTCTGAGCAACCTGGTCTGGTGGAAGATGTCCCTGCTGATGTCAGGGGGGTTGGACCCAGATGATCTTTAAGGTCCCTTCCAACCCAAACCATTCCATGATTCTATGATTCTATATTTTTGAAGAGACTATTATTGACAGAGCTTTTCTTTCCCCCCCTAAGCCTCTAGCGCTTTGACTGCGAGACCCAAGTTCCCCCGAGCTACAGTATCTCCAACAAAGCAGCATGCATAAATTTGATGGGGAAAAAAAGAAAGAGTGAAGAAAAATGGGGCAAAATGCCTTTGAGGAACTCTCCGCCCCGCGGGGTATCAGACAGGTCTTGCAGCAATGCAGCCAGCCCTGCTGATCTACCAGCAGCAAGAGCTACCAAAGTCAACGAGCAGATTCTGTAAATGAAGGAGCTCAGAGTATTTGATGCTCCTTTCCATTTGCTGTTGACCAATCTCCTCCACACGAGCACATTCCCAAGCAATTTCACGCATTAGGTAAGAGCTGACGCATACAACTGGCAACGCAAATATAAAGAAGGAAGTCTTAACGCAATAGCACGCGTAATAGCTAATTACATTCAACAGCAGTCTGAAGGAAGGAGTCTTCCAAGGCTGATTTTGTAAGGTGCTTACAAGATCAGAAGAACACATGGTAAACATAACCCACAGGGAAAACCACAGATACACCTATGCTGAGACTTTCTTTCTCCGAAGCACTATTTCTCTCTGAGCTAAATTCTTTCCGTACCAGCACACTTTAGTTCCCCACTAGTTACATAATGATGGTAAACGTATTTCAATGCCTTTTTTGAGTATTAAAGATGACATTTTTAGACAACTCCGTTCTAAAGATGGACTTCAAACAGGTATTGGACTTGCTGTTCAACGTAAGATGAACTCAACCAAAGCATAAGTTGTTAACTCAACCAAAGCATAACTTGAACACAAAAAAAATATCAGTCGATAATGTAGTTTAAATCCCCGCCTAGGACAATAACGGCACGTTCACCAAACAACAGGCCTGTGGGATCCTCATGTCTACGGCAGGATTAGTCCAGCACGTGCACCCAAGCCGCTCAGTTCAGCTCTGAAGGCAAGCCCTCTGACTCCCTCTGTCTCCCTTCGTTAAGGGATTAACCACTCATTAATGATCATCTGCCCTCACCACCACACACAGAGATTCACGAAAGAACACGGGTCCTACCTGTGTACGCCATGTTCTTCGGGTTTCCGTAGGGAGCCCCAGGTTGGACGGGGCTGTAAACAGGGTTCATGGTGGAAGACCGGGAACTCTGAGGACAAAAGAAAAGCAGAGATGAGACAACGGCCTTACGTTAGCTCCGGAGCTGTCTTCTGTGCAAAGAGTCTTCTGCTACGTGTTGGAATTCAAGACGCAGAGAGCTGTGAAGGAAAGGATTTACAACTAGACGTTACAACCAGACAGCATATTTAATAATTCAAGTTTCAGATCTCTCAGTTAATTCCCCTAACTTCTTCAGCGCTGCACAACCTGCCTACAAATGTACCCGGAGCAGATTAATCTTACACATCCCTGCCTTCCAGGGGGCTCCGGACTCATGACCCCGCTTCCAGCTTGCGACGAACAAAGAGGAGAAGCCACAAATTCATACAAGGAATCATCCCCCTTGGAGGAGCTGATAGTCCTCGGGTGACAACACCAATCACAACGAAGACCCGACCTGTCAGAAATTAGCAGATAAAAGGACCATTTGCTGCTGGTGAGATGGAAACCGGCAAATATTTGGGAGCTTCCAGCGTGAGCTGACTACAGTCACCTCGAGCCGGAGGCTTGGGTCCTGTGAAAGGCTGCACCGGGCACCCAGGGCCACCCACTGCATCCCACCAGCGTCCCAGACTGGGAGATGTGGTCACAGCCCTAACGTGGGCAATAAGATTTTAACAGCCCTTCTGTTTCTCCAATAAAGACAACGAAGCAGTGCCGGGTTAGCTTCTTGTGAGTTTTATTTAGAGGAAAGCAAGTAACTTGGGAATTTGTGTCTACTAACCGTCAGTTAAGCAACTGGCTCAGTTAATTATCTTAATGAAGCACATTCTCACTCCTGATTAATGGGGAAATCAGTCATTAAGTTTTATTAGGCGACGCATTTGTCTGCACAGTTATCTAGTGACAATTTCACACAAGAACCTCAACGATCTTGCTTCAAAATGTGGGGTTTGGTTTTTTTAAATGTATTATTTTACAGTTCATAAACAAAACTGTTCTTTCCAAACAAGTCTCTCATGATGGACGCACAATTTGTTAGGTCGTTAACTCCTTCCGCTTCACCTCAGGATAGTAAACAAGTCAAATGTTAAATGTTAGCACCAATTGACTTGACAACAATTACTGCTTAATTAATTAGCCTTCCCTCCACCCCCAAGTTAGCACCAAAGGAGCAATTCTCAAAGCAAGGAAAACCATGGTTATAAAGCGAGCTGGAAGAGAAAGCCACACAGAGACGCGAATTTACGCCAGCGGCTTCAGTAAGGCACATGGAGCTCTTAAGAAGGTCAACAAGGAACTCCGTGTAAACTTTCCCTCCATGAGACATTACAGACGGGGATTTACACCCAGGCGTAAGGGTTTTATGGCCATTTGGTCATTGTAGCCCCAGGCAGTGCTCCCAGTTTCGGCGAACCCGCCCCTGGCACATGGGTGTTTGCCTTCAAGCTTGAGTTCTCACTACAGGAGAAAACCCAACGTCCTTCATCTCTGAGACAGTGAACATCAGCTCCTGCGACCGTCTGTCCGAAAGCCTGGTTCTTGGGCTGGCCTATGGAACCCACCCAACACAGGAGGCTACTCCAGCGTACGATGTGGCAGACACAGGACGCACTCAACCTCAACCTGTGGGCAAACCAACCTGCTGTGTGTCTGCATACACTGTATGACACCCACCTACCGCTGCTTTAAAAAAATACGACTTCTTCATAGGAGGCTGAACTTCCAAACTCATCTATATTCATAGAATCATAGAATCATAGAATCATAAAATCATAGAATGGTTTGGGTTGGAAGGGACCTCAAAGATCATCTGGGTCCAACTCCCCTGCCATCAGCAGGGACATCTTCCACCAGACCAGGTTTCTCACAGCTCCATCCAACCTGGCCTTGAGCACTGCCAGGGAGGGGGCAGCCACAGCTTCTCTGGGCAGCCTGGACCAGTGTTTCACCACCCTCATGGGGAAGAATTTCTTCCTAATATCTCATCTAAATCTGCCCTCTTTTAGTTGAGAGCCGTTCCCCCTTGTCCTATCACTGCACCCCCTTGTGAAAAGCCCCTCTCCATCCTTCCTGTCGGCCCCTTCAGGCACTGGCAGCTGCTCCAAGGTCACCCCGGAGCCTTCTCTTCTCCAGGCTGAACAGCCCCAACTCCCTCAGCCTGTCCTCGTAGGAGAGGTGCTCCAGCCCTCGGATCATCTTCGTGGCCCTCCTCTTTCTTTTATTTTCTCAAGTGGAACAAAATGCTGATTTAAGCCCAGCCACCACATCTCTATCGCACGTTATTTCTCAGAACAAATCATCGGATGCAAGGCACCAAAATGAAAAGCCTTCCCTTGTCCAAAGCGTGTAGGACCTGTTTCACCTAAGCAGGTACTTTTTCAATAAATTGAAAGCATCTGAAAGGAGATGGTTTGGCAGTAACAAGGTGGGGGAACGTGCTGCCCAGAAGTGCCAGCATGGCACAATGCATGAAGAAAAACTACTGCTGCTCTAAACACAAGCCAGGAAGCCAAAACCTCCTCCTTTCTACACAAACACCGCCACCAATGACTTTTTTTGCAATTTGACTCCATCATCACCCTGCGATGAAGATTCCACATCAACAGGGGGAATAAGGCAACAAGGTATTTCGTACTTTTAATGGTCATAAAATATTCTGACAAGGGCTACGAGCATGATGAAGGGACTGGAGCATCTCTCCTACGAGGAGAGGCTGAGGGAGCTGGGCTTGTTCAGCCTGGAGAAGAGAAGGCTGAGAGGGGACCTTAGAAATGCCTCTAAATATCTGCAGGGTGGGTGTCAGGAGGACAGGGCCAGACTCTTTCCAGTGGTGCCCAGCGACAGGACAAGGGGCAATGGGCACAAACTGAAGCCGAGGAAGTTCCAGCTGAAGACAAGGAAGAACTTCTTCCCTCTGAGGGTGACGGAGCCCTGGCCCAGGCTGCCCAGGGAGGCTGTGGAGTCTCCTTCTCTGGAGATATTCCAACCCCGGCTGGCCGCGGTGCTGTGCAGCCTGCTCTGGGTGACCCTGCTTCAGCAGGGGGTTGGGCTGAGGGATCCCCAGAGGGCCCTGCCAACCCCCACCATGCTGGGATTCTGTGATCCTGTGAAAAGCATTATAAAAACTCCAAGACATCTCTACATTAACAAACACTTTGGGCCAATCAGACACGATCAGGCAATCAAGGCGTTTCAGGCCAAGGCTCCTACGGCTACACCCTCTGCGCTTTGAGGGTTTCCTCTGAAGTAGATTTAATCTGGTCCCCACCTGATACCTGGTTTGAAGTTGTCTAAAGGACATCACTAGCATGTCCTTTACTGGTATGGCCAGCCACTGGTATGGACCTGCATGTCCCATGAGAGGTTGAAGGACATGTGACAGGCAACTAGGTGGAAGCTTCAGAAAAAGATCTGGTCCACACACATCAACACCACTTTGCACACGGAAACAACAACACAGTCGGTGGTGGAAGTCACCCTCAACGTGTGGTACTGTGCTGAAATAAAGCACCAGCAACATATTTAGCCCAAGGGTTACTACTAGTACTTTTAGTAACAGATGCCACAAATAGGACCTGAGAGAGAAAGGGAGAGGTGTCATAGAGTTGCAGAGATCTCCTGGCCATATTCACAGAACCATAGAATCATTAAGGTTGGAAAAGACCTCCAAGATCATCAAGTCCATCCACCAACCCAACCCCACCATGCCCGCTAAACCATGTCCCCAAGTGCCACATCTACATGGTTCTTGAACCCCTCCAGGGATGGGGACCCCACCACTGCCCTGGGCAGCCTGAGCCAAGGCCTGACCACTCTTTCAGGAAAGAAATTTTTCCTAATATCCAATCTGAACCTCCCCTGACGCAACTTGAAGCTGTTTAACTGTTAAATCACTAATACGACCCTTCAAGTCCAGACAAGAAATGCCCAGTGGGACAGGGAATGTGAGAGACATCTACAAAAAAATAAATCACACACGACCTGGAGAACGCGGAGAGGCAGCAATCACGCTTTCTCATAACCCAAGCAAGTGGAGGCATCACAAGAAACAACTGTGTTGCAGGTTCAAAACAAGCAAAGGGGGTGGCTGGTTGCTTTGCTTGCCTCAGCACGGCCCTCGCTGCCAGGACGGTGGGATTTGGAAAGTCTCCCAAGGGACCGAGCAATTCCTCCTCTTCCCCAGACACCCTGCTAGACCGACGTTTAGGCCGCAAGGACCTTTGATCCGATCCCATCCAGACCTTTGATCCGATCCCATCCAGCCATCCTCATGTTCCCAGGAGAAAAAGTCAACATCCAGGCTCCGGCTTCGTTGCCTGGCCACCCAACCAACAGCATGATGCTGGCATTGGCCTACGCTCTCAACAAACGTGCCCACGGTGCCAAACAGTGCTCTTTGCAGGGGGGGACCCCTGGGAGATCCCTGCAGCAAGACCGAGGGGCTGCAAAAAGCCACATCCTACTCATCAGTCAAGCGTAGGTCTGCGGCTCTTCGTCTCGGCCATCTCAGAGGATCTGTAAGCTGAGGATATTCTGCAACAGAGCTAGGAAATCATGGGTCCACCTAACTCCAGCCTTGCGTTCTCCTTCTCAGGCACACAGAGCCAGCCTCTCACCCAGCTGAGCCTTCCTGCCCAAGAAATAAAGTTTGTGAGGGTCCCTCTTCCCTCCGCCTTCCAGCTCAACGTGTGTTCCTCCCCCCAGAACCACACTGTGATGGCTGGACATGCTCCTGGGCAAGGATGGAGTCACGGCAGCGTTTCTAAAGTGCTTCGGTCAATGCACTCATCACTACATTTGTGCTTCTCTAGGTGTGAAGAGTAGAAATAAATCACAATTTAGTGAAAATTGCTGCGGATGTCTGGCTCCAATTAGGTGTTGGAGCAAAACAGTAAAAAGAAACACTCTTATTAAGAAGGATGAAAGAAAATGCTTCTTGGTCGAGAGAAAGAGATTGCAATCACGGTAGGGGTATGAGCGTATTGTGAGGAAGAGGCTGTGCTTCCTCCCTGCTTGGTATGCAGGGTGTTATTTCCATGCATGAGAGAGTCAGCACGAAGAGCATTTCAGATGGGCGATCGTCTTTCTTTTCAGCATCTCGTATTAAAGCGCATTCAGCTGAGCTTCCAACGTGTTCCACAAGACAATACCATTCAAAACTACATTTTAAATTCATTAAAGGCACCACATCGTGGCTACACAAAAAGCTACACTGAAACGGGAATAAAACAGGATTAGCAAAACTCAGCGTCCTTCGCCACAGTAACTCGCGGCACCTGCTCGTGGCCATGAATACGCAACAAAAAGATTCACAGAAATTAATTATAAGCAGACAAACACAAGCATTGCTCTACTGCATGGAGCTTCCGCTGCTTCCCAAGCCCCACGACAGCGATGCTCAGCTGTTCCGAAGCTGCTGAGGCTCCAGCAAGGAGCTGAGGGAGTAACTCCAGCAGGAATACCATGGGAATAAGCTGCTAGCGAACAGTCGCGGGATACTTTCTGGCTGTAACGTGGTTACATTTTCATCTGTTTTATCTTTCCCGTGAAAAGTGCATGACGTCCTTCCATCACGCTAGGAACTTACTCCAGATGAAGGGTAAACAGAAATAGAAGAGACGTCAGTCTACGGGCGGCCATCACACCACCAGCAGGCCAAGGGGCCGGTCGGATCGCGTTTGCATGGGGGATTGCCAAGCAGCATGAGAAGGGAAATGAAAAGGTTTGTGCCACAGAATCCCAGAATCCCAGCATGGCAGTGGGTGGAAGGGCCTTCTGGGGAACCCCCAGTCCAACCCCCTGCTGAAGCAGGGTCACCCACAGCAGGTTGCACAGGACCGTGTCCAGCCGGGGTTTTAATATCTCCAGAGAAGGAGACTCCACAGCCCCTCTGGGCAGCTTGGGCCAGGGCTCCGGCACCCTCAGAGGGAAGAAGTTCTTCCTCATGTTCAGCTGGAACTTCCTTGGCTTCAGTTTGTGCCCGTTGCCCTTTGTCCTGTCGCTGGGCACCACTGCAAAGAGTCTGGCCCTGTCCTCCTGACCCCCACCCTGCAGATATTTAGGGGCATTTCAAAGGTCCCCTCTCAGCCTTCTCTTCTCCAGGCTGAACAAGCCCAGCTCCCTCAGCCTCTCCTCATAGGAGAGATGTTCCAGTCCCCTCATCATCCTCGTAGCCCTCCGCTGGACTCTCTTCAGCAGCTCCTCATCTTTCTTGAACTGGGGAGCCCAGCACTGGACACAGCACTGCAGATGGGGCCTCACCAGGGCAGTGTAGAGGGGGAGGAGAACCTCCCTCGACCTGCTGGCCACACTCCTCCTAATGCACCCCAGGAGACCATTGGCCTTCTGGGCAGCCAGGGCACGCTGCTGGCTCATGGTTCACTTGTCGTCCCCCAGCACTCCCAGGTCCCTCTCCGCAGAGCTGCTCTCTGTTCAAGCTTGCTGCACGTGCTCAGCACCGCGGTCCCCTGCTGCAGACAAGGGACAGGGCTCTGTCCCCATCCCGGTGACAGCGGGGACATCGCCTGCTTCACCCTCTGCCCTTCAAAAACCAGCATAGGCATCACCACCACCTTCACACTACTGCAGACATGAGACAACAGGAGCGTCTTACCCTGGTTTACCTGGTGCCTTGGAAAGCGCCGCGACCGGCTTTACTGCTTCCCAAAGTTACTCAGACCTTGAGTCTGCAAATACCGTGGGCATCAGGGACTTTTTTTTTACACATAAACAGAATTTAATGCAAGTATTTCTATGCACACACTGGTGGATCTGGCATCTTATTCGCTTCTCCCACTCCGATATACAGGCATATAGGTGTTTCCCACTTCTACCATACAGAGGCAGAAGAAAAGAAAGACACTATTGAAGGAAATTTAAAAAATCCTAATAGAAAAGAATAAACCTGGCATGCGAGATTCATGAAGTATATGAAGTTATTTTTCCTTTTTTTTTCAGACTAAGAATAAAATACTTATGAACAGAGAAATCAATACGTTTTACGGGGTTCTTAAAAGTCACAGATGCACATCCTTCACGTTCGCAAAAAAAAAAAAATAGTAGATCTAAACTTTGATACCAACATCAAGAAAATATTAAATAATGCACACATGAGCTTTTGTGGTCTTTGGTGAAAGTGAGACGTGGGTCCTTCCGAGAGACCCGTTCCTTGCACTTCTCTTTGGAAAGAGAGCGGTATTTGCTCCTCCGAGCGTCTGCGTATCTGTACCAGAAATTATTTATTTCACGTAAGACGGGACAGAACCAAACACGAGAGGGAGTGAGCGGAGCAAAAAGGCAAAGCAGACAGACACATCTCTTCCTTGATCTGCACATCACCTCTTCCAATTCATTTTCTACAAATCACATGCTAATGGTGTTCCGCCAAAGCCTCCCAGAACATGGAACGACCTCCTGCCCTCACACTGCATTCAAATTCCAATCATTTTCTGACAATTTTTCAGCTAAGTCATTTGAAGCATGACCCTCGCTTGGGATCCCCCAAACAATAATTAAATTAACTTCCAATTCATTGGCTAAAGGTTAATTTAGGCAAGCTACAAGGCTGCGTCCCACCTTTCCCCAAAAAAACTCTGCTGTGATAGCACGCACGAGCTCGGAGAGTCATAAAACAACGTGGTTTTCCACAATTAAAATCTCCTTTTTAATTTACTCCCTTTTTAGCTACACCATAACTAAAAGTTGATTGAACACATCTCACCTAAAGCAAAACATTTGACCTCTTAAAAGACCTTATGAAAGAATCAGGTCAAAGCTGACATTATTTTAGTTAATCTTTTATTAATAAAATAAAACGCAATTTGAAAAATTTCTATTTAGAGGGAAATGAAAGAAAGGGCAGTCTCCACAAAACATTTAAGGCTTCAGTTAGCAGTAAATTGTTAAGGGCAGCTTTTGTTTGGACAATATAACGTTCACTTTGATCTCTTCCACTGTACTGCAGCTATACCTTGATGTTCATACAGATCTGTCTAGGCCATCATTCCAGAGCCTGAATCATGGAATCACAGAATCACTAAGGTTGGAAAAGACCTCTAAGATCATCACGTCCAACCGCCAACCCAAACCCACCATGCCTGCTAAACCATGTCCCCAAGGGCAACATCTACACGGCTTCTGAACCCCTCCAGGGATGGGGACTCCCCCACTGCCCTGGGCAGCCTGGGCCAAGGCCTGACCACTCTTTCAGCAAAGACATTTTCCCCAATCTCCAACCTGAACCTCCCCTGATGCAGCTTGAGGCCATTGCCTCTCGTCCCATCACTGGTTACCTGGGAGCAGAGACCAACCCCCCCCTCACTCCCCCCTCCTGTTGGAGCTGTAGAGAGCGAGAAGGTCTCCCCTCAGCCTCCTCTTCTCCAGACTCAACAGCCCCAGCTCCCTCAGCCGCTCCCCATCAGACTTGTTCTCCAGACCCCTCCCCAGCCTCGCTGCCCTTCTTTTGCTTTTTTTCTGCAGTTCTCCCCACTTTTCAATTTTAAAGAAAACTTCAGCTCTGCTGCTGCCTTGTTTTACCTGGCGAAACGTAAAATCCGCACTGCAAACCCCAGCTCCCCCAACCTGCAGCACCCTGCTTCACAAGCTCATGCGGCCGGAGCAGAAGGTTCATCGTGGTCCTCAAACCACCCCTCCAATACGCCGACTGATTCTCATATTGCTATTTTTATTGATAAAGCACCCATGAAGCGGCAGCTAGCAGCAAGAGCGAGGCAAGCAGCTTTTCTTCCACCCTGAGGAAACGTTTGCTGTTTCAAAAAAGCGTTTCCACATTTGAAGATCATATCTGGTTTCAGGCTCACTCACTTGCTCTCAGTCCTGTCCCGGACCCATTTTATTCCGGGAGCATTTCCAGCAGCAGAAATGGAGATGTGCAGTGAAGGAGCGGTCCAGGAACGCTGTAGCGGTTGACGTTACCGCAAGCAGGCGCATCTTCGCTGATGTGAACCAGATTTGGGATGGCACGTCCGCATCCCTGCGGGGGTAAAGGCTTGCAGAGAGCATCAGCGACCTCCACTCACAGAGGAAAGACACGCTCCATGGTTCTACTCTCCAGTCAAGGTCTGAATTAGGAGAGCCAGCTTAAATAAAATTCCCTCCATTCAAGAACTTTCAACTTTGGAAGAACACCTAAAAAGCACGATATGAAAATATCTGAGGTGCAGTCATTACCCAACGCAATCAAGACGTTCACTGGATGAACACGGATGGCACGAAGTCAGAAGCAGGGCTAATGCAAGTGGTGATTAACACAGCGTCGTTTGTGTACGGTCTTTCACGAGGTTCTGAACGTGACTGAATTCCATTACTCATGAATTACGCTGACGATGTATTTTCTTCATAGATACTTCATGTCTCCACTTCAGCAATCGCACAGGCATGTGCGTTTGTATCCGGCCGCTCCAAGGAGTCACAGAATCACAGAATCACAGAATATTAGGGGTTGGAAGGGACCTCTGTGGGTCATCTAGTCCAACCCTCCTGCCAAAGCAGGGTCACCCACAGCAGGCTGCACAGGACCACGTCC
The DNA here is from genome assembly GCF_030867145.1 of Opisthocomus hoazin. Classification (NCBI taxonomy): domain Eukaryota; kingdom Metazoa; phylum Chordata; class Aves; order Opisthocomiformes; family Opisthocomidae; genus Opisthocomus; species Opisthocomus hoazin. The sequence continues at coordinate 4,423,051 of NC_134414.1, read as the reverse complement.
AGCCGGGGTTGGAATATCTCCAGAGAAGGAGACTCCACAACCTCCCTGGGCAGCCTGTTCCAGTGCTCCGTCACAGAATCACAGAATCACAGAATAGTAGGGGTTGGAAGGGACCTCTGGGGGTCATCTAGTCCAAACCCCCTGCCGAAGCAGGGTCACCTACAGTAGGCTGCACAGGATCTTGTCCAGGCGGGTCTTGAATATCTCCAGAGAAGGAGACTCCACAACCTCCCTGGGCAGCCTGTTCCAGTGCTCCGTCACCCTCAGAGGGAAAAAGTTCTTCCTCATGTTCAGACGGAACTTCAGTTTGTGCCGCGGGTTTGGCAACGAGCCGCTGTCCCCTGCCACAGGGATGTTCCCAGATAGGACCACATCCACAGGAGACCACAGATGGTCACAGTGGGATGTTACTGACCACCACGGACCAGCGGCACGGTTCTCCCCAGTTGAAACCCAAGCTGTTCAGGTGAAGCTGACCCTGATGGAGGGAAAGAATTAAAACAACTGGAAATGCTGTGGAGCAAGGGATTTCCAGACAGCACTTGACCGACTCAAACTCAAAGATCAGCAAAGGGAAAACAAAAACGAGCTGGATTATTTACAGTCCTACAGCATCTTCCATACAGATCCACCTCCAAAGCAGGGCAGTATCATAGAATCACAGAATGGTTTGGGTCAGATTGGACCTTTCAAGGTCATCTAGTCCACCACCCTGCCATGGGCAGGGACATCTTCAACAGGATCAGGTTGCTCAGAGCCCCATCCAGCCTGGCCAGGAATGTTTCTGGGGATGGGACACCAACCACCTCTCTGGCAACCTGTGTCAGTGCCTCACGCCTCACCACCCTCATAGTGAAGAATTTATTCCTCATATCTAATCTAGATCTCCCCTCTTTCAGTTTAAAGCCATCACCCCTTGTCCTGTCACTCCATGCCGTTGTCACAAGCCCCTCTCCAGCTTTCTCACAGCCCCTCCAGGCACTGGCAGCTGCTCTAAGGTCTCCCCGCAGCCTTCTCTGCCCCAGGCTGAGCAGCCCCAGCTCTCCCAGCCTTTCCTCCCAGCAGAGGGGTTCCAGCCCTTGCATCATTGATGGGGCCTCCTCTGGACCCTAGTCAAGCTCACCAGGAGCCACATTCTGACCACCTATTCCCTCCTCTCAGACAAATAACTATATAAACCCACATGCCTTCCATTTCAGAAAAGTTTGACATCTGTAACGGGAACAATCCCTCGTGGCTTCATTGTATGAGAAAATAAATGGCTAATTTATAAGCACAAAGCAGGTCTCAACTTTGGAATCTGCCGATCTCAGACTGCCCAAGAAGAAACGTTGACACAAGAAATATCTTGACCTTTCTCTTGCTGAAGTTTATGATCTACTTAAAAGCTGGAGGAGCCAAAAATTTGATGATTCCATTACGCTATATAGCGTATTACAAAATAGTAGAGGAAATCCTTGTCCTAGCGTGAGAAAGTGAGAGACAGAGGGGGAAGACACAATCACTCATTGCACTTGGTGGCAACAAGAGGCAGCTCAGTAAGTCTGGACAAGCCAAGGCAAAAGATCTATATTTGGTATTATTTGAACTAGGCAGAGCTTAGAAAAATACCCTTATGGGCCTCAGTATACAAGAAACCAGTTCCTCTACAAGAAATTTCGGCAATGATTAAAAAAAAATAGATGCTAGCACAGCCGATGTTCTATTATCTTGTTTCCAGAGCAGAAAATGTCTGGACGCAGATGAATTCTGCACTATAAAATCCTTGCTTTATATCAGCAAGATTGATGGGTTTCACCGGCAGGTAACCAATAAATAAATGTATTTTTTAAAATATCTAACATATCTGTCCCTGCGTGTCCAAAACCATTTTCAGTAGTTATCAAACATCTTCCCTGACATATCCCTATTAATTTCTTTAACTGGAGGCCTAGCTGGGTTTTCCTTTTGAGATGAACCCTGATGTACTCTTGTATTTAGTTCTCTTGTTCTGCTCTCCGAGTCAGGCACGTCCTCCTCCAGCTGATTATCTCGATTCTTTTATCTTCACAATTTCACTCCATTGTGTTTTGCTGAAAAGACTTCCCTCAATACGCAGCTGGAAGACTCTTCTCTCTGCTCCATTTCCGATAGCTTGGGAGATTCAGGTTGGCCATTCGGAAAAGCCTTTTCATAGAATCACAGAATGGTTTGGGTTGGAAGGGACCTTAAAGATCATCTGGTTCCAACCCCCCTGCCATGAGCGAGGTGGGTGCTACCTTACTGGCCCAGGTTGACCACAGATTTGCCGGAGTGTCCTGGTTTGGATTGAAACAGAACCGAATCTCTTTTAGTGCATCAGTTTTCAGGACTGGTCTAAGCAAGGCCATGGCTGACTCAACGTGGCGCTGGGGAAAGCCCTGCAGTGAGCACAAGGTTGGACTGCATGGCTCCAGACGTGCTTCCAACCCCCATTTCATCTCCGACTTGAAACAACGTGTGCTGTAACTCATTTCTCAGACCTCCATCTCCCTCCCCAGTCTCAGGCTGCAACTTTCTTGGTGTCAGACGTAACCGCTTTCTGAAGAATTTGGCCTTTCCTAATGGCATCTGGTCAGAAGTTGCCTTGGCCCTTGGTAGGACACCAGAAACCTTGGAGGGCTGGCAGGGAGAGGGCAGCATTCAAACTTTTTCACTGATGGATTATCTATTCCATAGCATAGCCATCAAAAAGAAGATGTTATGATGCCTCACAGGACCATGAAAATTTACTTACCACCTCAGCTATGATGCTAACACTAAATA